>NC_042616.1:174369828-175018563 GCF_901001135.1 Rhinatrema bivittatum
CTGTTCGGCAGCGACCTCGAGAAACTGGCCAATACATGGGGCGCCTCTCCATTACCCCGTCTGCCAGAAGACAAGCCAAGGAGGAACCAGCGCCCCTGTTCCGAAGACCATCCAGAGGAAGAAGCTCCCAATGCTTCAATCCCTACAGGAGTAGCTACCAGGCACCTCGTCCTCAGGCCAGGAACCGGTCCTTTCGGACCACGCATAACAAGCGGGGCACTGGCTCGGGTTCGGGTCCCGGCCGCCACCCCCCCAATGAGAATCAGCCGGCCCATTCGGGGGACGGAGCCATAGGGGGCAGGCTAACCCTCTTCTACCCCAGATGGGTCAAGATTACGTCGGATCAGTGGGTCCTCACCATCATCCGAGAGGGGGGAATTACCTGGACTTCCTTCGCATCCCTCCGGACAGGTTTTGTGGAATCTCCGTGTCCACCTCTCAAGAAGGCGGCATTAGAAGCTACCATGGCGAGGCTCCTGTCCCTGAAGGCCATAATTCCAGTGCCTGCCTGGGAGATGAATTCTGGGCATTATTCCATTTATTTCATGGTACCCAAGAAAGAGGGCACCTTCAGGCCTGTTCTGGACCTCAGGTCAGTCAACCAATACTTAAGGGTCCAAGGTTTCGCATGGAAAACTCTGCGGTCAGTCAGAAACGCAGTACAGCCAGGAGAATTTCTCACGTCCCTGGACTTATCAGAAGCCTACCTGCATATCCCAATCCATCGGGATCACTAGCGCTACCTACGCTTCAAAGTTCTGGAGCAACACTTCCAGTTCCGGGCTTGCCCTTTGGGTTAGCCACGGCGCCGCGGACCTTTACCAAGGTGCTCGTAGTGGTAGCGGCGGCACTCAGAAGGGAAGGAATCCTCGTCCATCCTTACCTGGACGATTGGCTGATCAGGGCGAAGTCCCGAGTGGAGAGCCATCGGGCAACAACAGAGTGGTCTCCCTTCTGGAAAGCCTGGGGTGGGTGGTCAACATAAACAAGAGTTGCCTACAGCCTTCCCAATCCCTGGAATACCTGGGAGTCCGGTTCGACACCCAGGCAGACAAGGTCAGTTTGACCTCCAAGAGGAGATTAAACTCCAGACTCGTCTACGATCCCTGCTGAGCGCCACCCAGCCCACCGCTTGGGATTACCTGCAGGTCCTCGGTCTCATGGCATCCACTCTGGAAGTGGTGCCGTGGGCTCGGGCCCATATGAGACCACTGCAATGCTCCCTCCTCTCTCATTGGAGCCCCACGGTTCCGGAACTACACCGTGCATCTACCTCTACCGGCCAGAGTCGGAACCAGCTACAGTGATGGTTACAGCCCAGGCCACACGAGCCGGGGGTCAAAGATGTCCTCCCCAACGTGGACCCTGCTCATTACAGATGCCAGTCTGAGCGGATGTGGAGCGCACTGCGAAGAGATCACCGCTCAAGGGCGGTGGAACAGAGAAGAGTCGGGGTGGAATATCAACCGACTAGAGGCACGGGCAGTCCGGTTAGCCTGCCTGCGATTTGTTCACAGACTGCGAAACAGGGCAGTCAGAGTGATGTCAGACAACACCACCACAGTGGCATACATCAACCGACAGGGCAGAACCAGAAGCCAACAGGTATCCCTAGAGATAGCCCCGCTGATGGCTTGGGCAGAAGCGAATCTCCAGGACATCTCCGCCGTCCACATTGCCGGGAAGGACAACACCACGGCAGACTTCCTCAGCAGAGAAAGCCTAAATCCAGGGGAATGGCAGCTGTCCCCCGCAGCCTTCCAGATGATTGTGGATCGATGGGGGACTCCGGGCATGGACCTGCTAGCGGACAGGTCCAGTGCTCAAGTACCCAGATACTTCAGTCGCAAGCGAGATCCGTTCTCTCACGGGATTGACGCCCTGGTTCAGCCATGGCCTCCAGGGATACTGCTATATGCCTTTCCGCCATGGCCCCTGCTGGGGGCCATTCTGCACAAGATTCAGAGGCACAGAGGCCTAGTTCTTCTAGTGGCACCAGACTGGCCAAGAAGACTTAGGTACGCGGGCATGAGAAGACTACTGGCAGGGGAGCCCCTTCCCCTGCCTCCTCACAGGGACCTGCTACGACAAGGTCCCATCCTACACGAGGATCCAGCTCAATTCTCTCTTACGGTCTGGCCATTGAGAGGGCTAGACTGAAGAAAAGAGGATACTCGGAGCCGGTTATAGATACACTCCTCCGGGCACGCAAGTTCTCCACATCTCTCACCTATATAAGGATCTGGAGAGTATTTGAAGCCTGGTGCGACACTCATGGCACCAATCCACATGCGGCCACAATCCCTATCATGTCGGATTTCCTACAGGATGGACTTCAGAAGGGTCTCTCCCTCAACTCCATCAAGGTTCAGGTGGCTGCGCTGTCTTGCTACGGTCCCAGGAGGGACGGCAACACCATTGCCACGCACCCAGATGTTTCACGTTTTCTGAAAGGGGTCAAACACATTCGCCCGCCACTGAAGTGGCCTGTGCCCCTGTGGAATCTCAACCTAGTTTTGGGATTCCTCGCGGGATCCACCTTCAGACCTTTCCGGGGCCTGTCTCTCCGTTCATTAACCTTGAAGATGGTGTTCTTACTGGCGGTGTGTTCCGCACGCCGTATCTCAGAGCTACAAGCACTGTCCTGCCGTGATCCGTTTCTCAGAATCACTCCAGAGGCTATCCATCTTCGCACAGTTCCTTCCTTCCTACCCAAAGTAGTCTCACAATTTCACCTCAACCAAACCATATCCTTGCCAACCACGGCAGGTTTTGAAGAAGTCTGAAGAAGGTCGATTACTACGCCATCTCGACATCGGCAGATTGCTGTCCAGATACCTAGAAATGTCAGAAGCAGTGCGAAAGACGGACCACCTGTTCGTCCTTCACAGCGGGAAGAAGAAACAAGGGGAGAAGCGGCCTCACGGGCTCACCATCGCCCGCTGGATTAAAGAAGTTATCAGGGCAGCCTACGTAGAGGCAGGGAAACCGCCGCCTCTACAGGTCAAGGCTCATTCTACCAGAGCGCAAGCAGCATCTTGGGCAGAAACTAGGATGCTGTCGCCTGCAGAGATATGTAAAGCAGCAACGTGGTCCTCCCTCCATACCTTCTCCAGGTTTTACCGTCTGGATGTCCAGGCCAGGGAGGACACAGCATTTGCGAGGGCAATCCTACACGGTCCTCGGGCAGCCTCCCGCCCAGTCCGGGAGTAGCTTTTGTACATCCCATTTGTTTTGAGTCCATCTGCTACACGCTAGGAAATGTAGAGATTACTTACCTGATAATCTCCTTTTCCTTAGTGTATGCAGATGGACTCAGCATCCCACCCGGCTGCCAATGTACATGAGGTTTCACCGATTCAAGGCAGGCCATGTCTTTTCTTACATAAGAGCATCCACCCTGCCGGGTGTCAGCGCCTTCCGGTTGGGAGCGCTGGCGGTCTCCAGCTACTGTCAATCGGTCAGGGGAATCCTGTTTAATTAATCGATTGGTCAGTACACATATAACCATAACAGCTTTTGCAAGGAAGATTACTGTGTTGCTTCACTTCCTGTGGGGGTATATGTACCCATGCTGACGTCGGATCCGTCTCCAACTGCTAGCACGAGCACACTATACCCATTTGTTTTGAGTCCATCTGCATACACTAAGGAAAAGGAGATTATCAGGTAAGTAATCTCTACATTAGTTTGGGGACAGAATATTGTGATCCTCTATGTAATTAGATAATTGAGTGTTTACTAATTTTTCCATAACTTTAGCTATAAAGTTATGAAGCAACTTCTTTTTATGAAGCAACTTCTTTGCAGGCATTTCTGGAATCTCACCTCCTTAATACAGAGATTGGTTAGAGAGCAAAAGTAAAATACTGCTGTCATCTCTGGTTTCCGAGTATGGAGGATAAGAAGTTCTTAAATCCTCTCTTTTGATTTCCTTTATATCGCTCAAAACTGTACAATCTATATCTTTTGGATTTCCTTTTAGGGAAAAAACTGATATAAATTTGGTTATTTAATGTGATATTAACATTTAAGAATATAATTAATAATTTCCTAGCGTGTAGCCAGATGGACTCAGAACAAGTGGGTATAGTGTGCTCGTGCTAGCAGTTGGAGACTGATCTGACGTCAGCACGGGTACATATATCTGCACAGGAAGTGCAGCAATTCAGTAATTTCTGTCTCCAAAGCAGTTTGGAGCTACCTCACGCTCGCTGAGCGTGTTTCCAAATTCTAACGACTAAATTTCAGAGAAGAATCCTGTGAGCCCCACACTCCTGCGGTGATATCCTACGTTCACTCCCTCAGTTGAGTTTCCCGAGGTGATTTCCGTGGTCCCTCGGAGATTAGCAGCCTCAGTCCGGTGGCCGAATCGCGGCAGGGATCTAGCCCCTGAGTGAGAAGGGCTCGGGCGTGGCTGAGATGCGCCTCGGTCCCGATCCGTTCGCGGTGAGGACTTGGCCCCCGAGCGAGACGAGTTCGGGCGCGGCCTAGAGGCAGCGGGTGCACTTCCTCGAACGCGGCGGTGACAGTAATTACCCTCCCCCCCACAGCCGGAGACCGCCCGGGTCGCAGCCGGGAAGCGCCGAAGATCAGGTATGGCGTACATCTTTTACCTATGTTGGTCTTCGAAGAGCGAGGATTGGCGGGGTCTGCCTACGAGGAGACCCGCCGAGGAGGTCGCCATTTTGCCTGCCTGCTCACCGTTTGCCTTGTTCCTTAACCGAAGGTGGTAAGACGCACATTGATAGACGCATATTGATTGGCGCACAGCGTTAAGCCACGTGCTGATAGGCGCCCATTGGATTGATAAGTTGCACGCTGAAAGGCGCACATTGCTAAGCGCACAGTGTTAAGCCCGCACGCTGATAGGCGCACATTGCTAAGCGCATAGTGTTAAGCCGCACGCTGCTAGGCGCACAGTGTTAAGCCACTCACTGATAGGCGCACATTGATTGATAAGTCGCACAGTAATAGGCGCACATTGATAGGCGCATATTGGTAAATCGCACAGTGATAGGCGCATATTGGTAAGTCGCGCAGTGATAGGCGCGCATTGATAGGCGCATATTGGTAAGTCGCACAGTTATAGGCGCGCATTGATAGGCGCATATTGGTAAGTCGCACAGTTATAGGCGCACATTGCTAAGACGGGCGCCCTTTGCTGGGCATAAACGCGGTGGAGCGTGTGAGAGCCCATGCGTCCTCAGAGGCGGCACCTCCAGAATCAGGCATCAAAGCTCTAGGCCTCTGTTCGGCATGCCACCTGAGAGCTACACAGAGCGAGGAAGCAGACTCCCTATGTGCCCAATGTGAAGAGGCCCTGGGAGATCCAGGCCAGGGCCGGTCTCAGCCCAGATTAATTGCCAGTTCCTCAGGGAACACTCCGGATCCGGCCGGCCAAGCTGAGCAGCCGGGGAACCCGAGAGACCTGGTGCCCCTAAGGCCAGACTGCTTCCCTCTCCTGGGTGGAATTGTTTAAGGGGATTCACGCCTTTGTCCAGATGCAGTCGAATCCCAGGATGGGCCCATACACCCCGGATGATCCTGCCACTGGGCCTTCTACATTTAGGCACGGGCATCTGCCGCCTGGAAGCCCCACTTATGGGAATTCAGATTACTCTGAGGAAGAAGGCGAGCCCCCCGAGGAGGGAGAACTTCCCTCGGGGGTAGAGCCATATCGAACCATGAGACGTTTCTTTTCGAAGGAGGACCTCCCGGAGCTGGTCTCTCAGTGCCTGTCGGAGTTGGCTATCCCAGGCCAAGCCTCCCCAGGGGAATCTAAGATGAACCCCCCTGCTAGAGGGCCTGCGACCAACGGCCCACCATTTTCCCTTCCTACAAGCAGCACAACAGCTAATCGATCTGGAGTAGAGCGCGCCGGAGGCTTCATTCAGAGGGGGTCGCGCCTTGTCTGGCATGTAGCCCCTGGACCCGGCAACCAAGGAGCTGTTGGCGTGCCCCAAGGTAGACGCCATAGTTAGCACAATTGTGAAGCGCACCACCATTCCGGTGGAGGGAGGGGCGGCCCTCAAGGATACGCATGATCGACGCCTGGACGCCATCCTGAAACAAACCTTTGAGGTAGCGGCCATGTCCCTACGCATAGCAGCCTGCTGCACAGTGGTGACGCGTTCCTGTTTATCTCAAGCCAGGAACAACGTTCCTTGGGAAGACATAGAATCTGCTCTATCGTTTCTCACTGACGCTGCCTCTGATTTGGTTCGTATGGCAGCCAAGGGGGTATCATCCTCAGTCGCAGCCAGGAGACAGTTATGGCTAAGAAATTGGTCAGCAGACTCTTCCTCCAAGACACGCCTTACGAGAATGCCCTTTAAGGGATCCCTCCTGTTCGGCAGCGACCTTGAGAATACTGGCTAACAAATGGGGCGCCTGTCCATTACCCCGCCTTCCAGAAGACAGGTCAAGAAGGAACCAACTTCCCTTTCATAGACCATCCAGAGGTAGAAGCTCCCAACGCTTCCATCCCTACAGGAATAACTATCAAGCTCCTCGTCCGCAGGCCAGGAATCAGTCCTTTCGGACCAGAAACAACAAGAGAGGAACCGGCTCCGGCTCAGGTCCCGGCCGCACCCCACAATGAGAATCAGCCGACCCATCCAGGGGTGGTAGCCATAGGGGGCAGGCTAGCCCTATTCTACCACAGATGTGGGTCGAGATCACTTCGGACCAGTGGGTTCTCGCCATCATCCGAGAAGGGTATTACCTGGATTTCCGTCGCATCCCTCCGGACACGTTTGTGGAATCTCCATGTTCACCCCTCAAGAGGGCGGCACTGGAAACTACCTTGCTGAGGCTACTGTCCCTAAAGGCCATTCCAGTGCCTGCATGGGAGATAAATTCTGGGCACTATTCCATTTATTTCATTGTACCCAAGAAAGAGAGGGCACTTTCAGGCCCGTTCTGGACTTCAAGTCGGTCAACCAATACTTAAGGGTCCCGAGGTTTCGCATGGAAACTCTGCGGCCAGTACAGCCAGGGGAATTTCTCACATCCCTAGATCTGTCAGAGGCCTACCTTCATATCCCTATCCATCGGGATCACCAGCGCTACCTACGCTTCAAAGTCCTGGGACAGCACTTCCAGTTCCAGGCGTTACCCTTCGGGTTAGCCACTGCACCGCGAACCTTTACCAAAGTAATAGTAGCGGTGGCGGCATCGCCCAGGAAGTAAGGAATCCTCGTCCATCCCTACCTGGACGATTGGCTGATCAGGGCAAAGTCCCGGGAGGAGAGTCATCGAGCAACCAACAGAGTTGTCTCTCGCTTAGAAAGCTTAGGATGGGTGGTCAATGTAAACAAGAGTTCCCTACAGCCTTCTCAATCGCTGGAATACCTAGGAGTCCGATTCGACACCCAGGCAGACAGAGTCAGCCTGACATCCAAAAGGAGAACAAAACTCCAGGATCGTCTACGAACCCTGCTGAGCGCCACTCGGCCCACAGCGTGGGATTACCTGCAGGTCCTCGGTCTAATGGCATCCACGCTGGAAGTGGTACCGTGGGCGCGGGCCCATATGAGACCGTTGCAGTGCTCGCTCCTCTCTCGGTGGAGCCCACGATTACAGAACTACACTGTGCATCTACCTCTTCCGGCCAGAGTGCGGAACCAGCTACGGTGGTGGTTAAGGCCCAGCCATGTGTGCCGGGGGTTGAAGATGTCCTCCCCAACGTGGACCCTGCTCACTACCGACGCCAGCCTGAGCGGATGGGGAGCGCACTGCGAAGAGCTCACTGCCCAAGGGCATGGAACAGAGAAGAGTCGGGGTGGAACATCAACCGACTAGAGGCTCGGGCAGTCCGGTTTGCCTGCCTACGATTTGCCCACAGACTTCGAAACAGAGCAGTCAGAGTGATGTCGGACAACGCCACCACGGTGGCATACATCAACTGACAGGGCGGCACAAGAAGCCTACAGGTATCCTTAGAAATAGCCCCCCTGATGGCCTGGGCGGATGCAAATCTCCAGGACATCTCAGCCGTCCACATTGCTGGGAAGGACAACACTACTGCAGACTTCCTCAGCAGAGAAGCCTAAATCCAGGGGAATGGCAGCTGTCCCCCACAGCCTTCCAGATGATTGTGAACCGCTGGGGGACTCCGGGCATGGACCTACTGGCAAACAGGTCCAATGCTCAAGTACTTCAGTCGCAGACGAGATCCGTTATCCCACGGGATCGACGCACTGGTTCAGTCGTGGCCTCAGGGGATCCTGCTATACGCCTTTCCTCCATGGCCCCTGCTGGGCGCCATTCTGCACAAGATTCAGCGGCACAGAGGCCTAGTTCTTCTAGTGGCCCCGGACTGGCCAAGAAGACCCTGGTACGCGGACATGAGAAGACTACTGGCAGGGGAGCCTCTACCCCTGCCGCCTCACAGGGACCTGCTACGACAAGGTCCCATCCTCCACGAGGATCCAGCTCAATTCTCTCTTACGGTCTGGCCATTGAGAGGGCTCGACTGAAGAAGAGGGATACTCGGGGGCGGGTAATAGATACACTCCTCCGAGCACGCAAGTTCTCCACATCACTAACGTATATAAGAATCTGGAGAGTATTTGAAGCTTGGTGCGAAACTCGCAACACCAATCCACATGCAGCAAAAATTCCCATCATCTTAGATTTCCTGCAAGATGGACTTCAGAAGGGTCTGTCCCTCAATTCAATCAAGGTCCAGGTAGCAGCGTTATCCTACTACGTCCCAGGAGTGAAGGCAACAGTATTGCCACGCACCCAGACGTGTCACGCTTCCTGAAAGGAGTCAAACACATTCGTCCACCACTGAAGTGGCCAGTGCCCCTGTGGAACCTTAATCTAGTTTTGGAATTCCTAGCGGGATCCACCTTCAGACCCCTCCGTGGCCTGTCTCTCCGTTTACTAACCTTGAAGATGGTATTCTTACTGGCGGTATGCTCGGCATGCCGCATCTCAGAGCTACAAGCGCTGTCCTGCTGGGATCCATTTATCAGAATCACCCCGGGGACTATCCATCTTCGCACAGTTCCCTCCTTCTTACCCAAAGTAGTCTCACACTTCCACCTTAACCAATCCATTTCCTTACCAACCACGGAAGGGTTGGAGAAGTCTGAAGACAGTCGAATACTGCGTCATCTCGACATAGGCAGGATACTGTCCAGATACCTGGAGATGTCTGAAGCAGTACGAAAGACGGACCACCTGTTCGTCCTCCACAGTGGGAAGAAGCAAGGAGAAGCAGCTTCACGGGCAACTATTGCCCGCTGGATCAAAGAAGTTATAACGGCGTCCTACGTAGAAGCGGGAAAACCACCACCTCTACGGGTCAAGGCACACTCTACCAGAGCCCAGGCAGCCTCCTGGGCAGAAACTAGAATGCTGTCACCTGCCGAGATATGTAGGGCAGCAACGTGGTCCTCCATTCATACCTTCTCCAGATTTTACCGTCTGGACGTTCAGGCCAGGGAGGACTCAGCATTCGCAAGGGCAGTCCTGAATGGACCTTGGGCAGCCTCCCGCCCAGTCCGGGAGTAGCTTTTGTACATCCCACTTGTTCTGAGTCCATCTGGCTACACGCTAGGAAATGTTGAGATTACTTACCTGGTAATCTCCTTTTCCTTAGTGTAGACAGATGGACTCAGCATCCCGCCCGGCTGCCCATATACATGGGGTTGCACCGATTCAAGGTAAGCCATGTTTTCTTATGATAGGGCATCCACCCTGCCGGGTGTCGACGCCTTCCAGTTGAGAACACTGGCAGTCTCCAGCTCTGTCAATCGGTCAGGGTAATCCTGTTTATTTAATCGATCGGTCAGTTACACATATATCTATAAAGCTTTGCAAGGAAGATTACTGAATTGCTGCACTTCCTGTGGGGGTATATGTACCCGTGCTGACGTCAGATCCGTCTCCAACTGCTAGCACGAGCACACTATACCCACTTGTTCTGAGTCCATCTGTCTACACTAAGGAAAAGGAGATTATCAGGTAAGTAATCTCAACATTAGTGTTTGTTTCTGTATCAGTATACATTATAATTTGTGTATGTTATAATACTTAAAATTCATAAATAAAAAATAGTTGAATATTGTGAAGGCCTCACCAGAGTCTCTTTCTCTCTCACTCTCTTTCTCTGACCTGTCTGGGCACTTTGCGAGCTGCGAAATAGAAGTATCACAGGGCGTGAAAACTTTACCACACCCTGTGATACAATACCTATGCGAAGCTCTATATTAGCGCGTGGCATGGTAATTCTAAAGTTACCATAAACATGCCCCTTTTTCTTACCACGGGCGTTATCCATGCAGTATTATAGCATTTTGATGAATCTAGGAGTAAGTTAACTTGCTAACTCCGATCTTCAGATAGCCAGATGGCTTAGCTGGCTATGTCTGATAGGGCCAAAGAGCTGTTCTAAAGTTAGCCAACTAACTTTAACATAGCCGCCTATATTCAATAGTGCGGCTACATTATTGAATATACCTCCAAAGTTAGCCAGATAAGTTTATTCGACTAACTTTGATAGCCGGATTATGTCTGAATATGGACAGATTGTAGATGTCCTGTGAAATTCTGCTTTTCCTTCAAGTGCTTTAGGTTTCTCAGTTTTATAAGCATTATTTTAGATGTATGGACTGCATTTGCCAATTAATTTTATTGATGTGGTTTTTCAATATATAAAGTATATTAGAGCAGTGGGCTGTTTACAGCTTTACATCATTTAATAAAAATTAAAAATAGTAACATGCACCATACTGTTATGATAACATAAATTAAATAAAAGTGCATAAAACATGATAGTAATGAAGGACAAAGTTAGCCGGAATGTATATATATGATTTTGCATATGTAGTGGTAGTGGCCATTTATTTTGAGATGAACCAACATACCTCAAAGTAACAACATGATCACAGCAGCTATAAACACTTCCATCATACATCTTTGTATACCAAGAAATAGTAAAGGTGGAGATAATAAAAAAGGCTCTTTAAATCTAGAAAATTACACATTGGTTTGAAATTAAAAAAATTTTCTCCCATGAATGTATATGGTTGACAGCCATACTAGGTGTTGAAGATGAAGGAACTATATATTCAATAATTATGTAGCTAACAGCTGTTTATGAACTTTGCAAAATAGTAGAATATCTGTGTTGTGGTATGTGAACTCATGTTCTACACCAACATCTTTGAATAACTCTTATGTTGTTCAAATAATCTGCAAATTTATTTATTTATTTATTTATTTAACGCTTTTTATATACCAGCATTCGTAGGACACATCATGTCGGTTTACAGGTAACTGTGAAAGCAAATTACAATGAACGATGAAAGAAGGCTAACTAGATAATATACGACAGTGCAAAGATAGAGAGTCAACGAGCAGAAATACAACTTGGTAGAACGAAATGGATTTTGATTATCCATATTAAAATTAGATATGCAAATGAACTTATAAACAATGTTAGGGAGGCGTGTGCACTTATGAACTTAGCATATGAACTTATAAACAATATAAAGAAAGTATGTGCACTACTGTTCAATTAAATGCAGGGGCAGGGAGGGAGGGAGCGAGGAGGGAAAAAGGGCGGAAGGGGTGGGGGAATAGTGCGGGGGATGAAAGTGGGGCAAGGGGAAAATAGGGTACTTTAAAGCAGGGGTACTTTCGAGGAAAAGTTGCTGGGGGGTGAAAGGGCAGGGTAGGGGGAGGCTGCGGGGCGCTGGAGAGGGTGAGGGGAAAAGGCAGGGAGAGTCTTAGCTTTGCAGGGGATGAGGGTGAGGGAATGGGGCAGAGGAGGGGATGGGGCAGGGAGGGTGCTAGGGTGGTACGGAGGAGGTCAATGAGAAGGATTGTGGGCCGGGCAGGAGCTGTGGTGGTTCAGGAGAGGTCATTGACTAGGATTGAGAGGAGTTGGGGTATGCCTGTTTAAAGAGCCATGTCTTGATTCCTTTTTTGAAATGGCTCAGGGACGGTTCTAAGCGGAGTTTGGCGGGAAGGGCGTTCCAGAGGGTAGGACCAGCAATGGAGAAGGCTCTATCTCTGGTGGTAGTAAGGTGACCAATTTTGAGTGAGGGGGTTTGGAGGGTGTCAGCAAGGGAGTTTCTAGTGGAGCGATTGGATTGATGGAATTGTGGCATATCTTCAAGCCAGGGGGAATTGTTTTTGTATAACGTGTTATGGAGGATGGTAAGTGTTTTGTATTGGGAACGGAAGGTAATGGGGAGCCAATGGAGATCTTGTAGTATGGGAATGATATGATCAGTTTTTCTGGTGTTTGTTAAGATTCTAGCCATAGCATTTTGAAGGATTTGCAGGGGTTTAATGGTGGAGGCTGGGAGGCCTAAGAGAAGGGAGTTGCAATAGTCTAGTTTTGATAGTAAAGTGGTTTGCATAACAGTGCGGAAGTCAAATTATTCAATACCTTTCAGCTCAATGCAGCTACTAAAATTTTATACTTCATAAAAACATAGAATATTATGGCAGATCAGGACTGTAAGGCCCATCTAGTCTACCCAAGTTATTTCCTGGAATAGAACCCTGTTGATCTGTGATTCTTCTTTACAATTAAGTATCCTCTGTGCTTATCCCATGACTTCTTGAATTTTTACTGTTTTCCCCTCTCTGGCAGACCATTCCATTTATACACTATCCTTTTTATGAAGACATATTTTCTGATGTTACTCCATAGTCATCCACATTTGCTCCTCATAGCATTACATTTTGTGCTAGTGCTTGGTTTCCATTGAAAAAGCTTTGCTTCTTGTGCATTATTGGTACATTTAAAATATTCAGATGTCTTTACTATATTCCCCCATCTCTCCTTTCTAAGGCATACATATTTACTGTAGGTCCTTAAGTTTCATCTTCAGGAGTTTTTGTGTACACTCTGCTCTATTTTGGTAGCCCTTTTTAGAGCTGCTTCTACTCCATCTATATCATTTTGGAGGTATAATCTCCAGAATTGAACAAAATACTCTAGGTGAAATCTCATTAATGATCTGTATTCAAAAGCCATTAAGATGGGTAACTCAAAAGTTATCCATGTATATGGTAAAAACCAGCAAATTAAAATACTTAGGCGCCTAAATTTTAGCTGGATAACTGGTTATGTGGCTAGAATTTAGATGCATAAGCCTGAGATGGGTAGGAGGCGTTTAGGGAGTAGCGGAGTTAGCCGCATAAATTAACCAGCTGGTTTATCCAGCTAACTAGTTGAGCCACTCAGCGGCTGAGTATTGCCCCCTTTGCTTTTATTTCTGCTGGTTATACCTCTCCTTTTTTATCCAAGGATCTCTCTGGCTCTGGCCACTGCAATCAGGGGAACATGTTAGTAGAGTTTGAACTGGCGACAGCCAGGAAATAATGGACTGAAGCCATAACAAGAGAGCTAAACAGGAAACTGGAGGCAAGCAGAACGAAAAACGATAAGAGACCAGGAACTGGAGTGGCCACAATTGGACTAAAATTGGGTTGCTGGGAACATTAGTAGTTCACAGCCAGAAGGCTACCCAAGCTTGCTAGTAAGGTCAACTCTCCTTCCATGTTGAAGCTTTGCTGTCTGCTTGAAATTCCCGCCCAGCTGCCTGTGTACATGGGTTTCACCGATGCAAGGTAAGCCATGTCATCTATTTCTATAAGAGCGTACACTATACCAGGTGTCAACGCCTTCCGGTTGTGAATGCTGGCGGTCTCCAGCTACTATCAATCGGTCAGGGGAATCCTGTTTTCACTTTTCACTGAGCGTCAGTACACACATCCATAACAGCTTTTGCAAGGAAGATTACTGAGTTGCTACGCTTCCTGTGGGGATATATATACCCCATGCTGACGTCAGATCCGTCTCCAACTGCTAGCACGCGGATACTATCCCATTCGTTCTGAGTCCATCTGTCTACACTAAGGAAAAGGAGATTATCAGGTAGTAATCTCAACATTTACTGACATGTATGCAGGGCCGTATTTAGGCATAGGCACATGCCTTAGGCCCCAAATTCTGAGGTGTCCAGAAACTGGAAATGCCACTTCTGTGCTTCTTTCCAGGGGGCAGTGGAAGGCATGAATCTGTTGCTTTAAGCCCTCTGCCTATGGGCGCCATCATTTTAAATCCGACCCTGCATGTATCAGTGAAAGGACCAGTCAGTTGTCAGTGAGAAAACAGGAATGCCAGAGAAGGTAAGGATTTCTCCAGTAGGGGTTCCTGAGTGTAGAGGGGGGATTTAGGGGGCTAAGGGGTGCTGGGGGGGAGGGGGGGAGAGGACCAATTCCGACCCAGACCTGCCGGCTGACTTTGTTTTGAAAGGTGAGCGATTTATGTAACTAATATTTCAGGCTCTGTAGTTCTTTTGCAGGAGCTTTTAGAATAGTCAACCTAATTAATAGCATTAATGGACTTCTCCTCCAAGAACTTGTCCAATCCTTTTTTAAACACAGCTACACTAACTGCACTAACCACATCCTTTGGCAACACATTCCAAAGTTTAATTGTGCGTTGAGTGAAAAAGAACTTTCTCTGATTAGTTTTAAATATGCCACATGCTAACTTCATGGAGTGCCCCCTAGTCTTTCTATTATCGGAAAGAGTAAATAACTGATTCACAATAACCCGTTCTAGGCCTCTCATGATTTTAAACACCTCTATCATATCCCCCCTCAGCCGTCTCTTCTCCAAGCTGAAAAGTCCTAACTTCTTTAGTCTTTCCTCATAGGGGGAGCTGTTCCATTCCCTTTATCATTTTGGGCGCCCTTCTCTGTACCTTCTCCATCGCAACTATATCTTTTTTGAGATCCGGCGACCAGAATTGTACACAGTATTCAAGGTGCGGTCTCACTTTGGAGCGATACAGAGGCATTATGACATTTTCCGTTTTATTCACCATTCCCTTTCTAATAATTCCCAACATTCTGTTTGCTTTTTTGATTGCTGCAGCACACTGAACCAATGATTTCAATGTGTTATCCACTATGACACCTAGATCTCTTTCTTGGGTGGTAGCACCTAATATGGAACCTAACATTGTGTAACTATAGCATGGGTTGTTTTTCCCTATATGCATCACCTTGCACTTACCCACATTAAATTTCATCTGCCATTCCGATGCCCAATTTTCCAGTCTCACAAGGTCTTCCTGCAATTTATCACAATCTGCTTGAGATTTAAGTACTCTGAACAATTTTGTATCATCTGCAAATTTGATTACCTCACTCGTCGTATTTCTTTCCAGATCATTTATAAATATATTGAAAAGTAAGGGGCCCAATACAGATCCCTGAGGCACTCCACTGCCCACTCCCTTCCACTGAGAAAATTGTCCATTTAATCCTACTCTCTGTTTCCTGTCTTTTAGCCATGACTTTTTACTTATCCTAGAAGCCTCTCATGAGGAACTTTGTCAAACGGCTTCTGAAAATCCAAGTACACTACATCTACCGGTTCAACTTTATCTACATGTTTATTAACTCCTTCAAAAAAAGTAAAGCAGATTTGTGAGACAAGTCTTGCCTTGGGTAAAGCCATGCTGACTTTGTTCCATTAAACCATGTCTTTCTATATGTTCTGTGATTTTGATATTTAGAACACTTTCCACTATTTTTCCTGGCACTGAAGTCAGGCTAACCGGTCTGTAGTTTCCCGGATCGCCCCTGGAGCCCATTTTAAATATTTGGGTTACATTAGCTATCCTCCAGTCTTCAGGTACAATGGATGAGTTTAATGATAGGTTAGAAATTTTTACTGATAGGTCTGAAATTTCATTTTTTAGTTCCTTCAGAACTCTGGGGTGTATACTATGCGGTCCAGGTAATTTACAACTCTTCAGTTTGTCAATCAGGCCTACCACACCTTCTAGGTTCACCATGATTTGGTTCGGTCCATCTGAATCATTACCCATGAAAACCTTCTCCAGTATGGGTACCTCCAACATCCTCTTCAGTAAACACCGAAGCAAAGAAATTATTTAATCTTTCCGCGATGGCCTCCATTGTATGTATATTGTGGGTATTCTGAAAACCAGGCCTGCTGTTGGCTCTTGAGGACCGAAGTTGGCCACCTGGTATAATTAATTCCTAGACCAATTAAATGCTTGATGCTAGAATACCGGACATAGTAGTAAAGGAGGAAACAACCAAAACAGCTTTACTAATAGAAATGTCAATATTAAGTGACTATTTCTGATCACACATGACCAACCCCCCCAACACACACATACAGCCCTCTAACAATGGGGGCAAAGCAGGATATTTTCCTCTAACTTCACCATAGAAAAAAATTCTAGTGTCATCTAAGTTACAGAACCAGTAATTAAAAACTTACTTAACTGTTTTAATATTTCCTCAAAAAGCATTAAAATATTTCAAAACAGCAGGCACATCAAATAATACTCAAAAATTACAACTAGTAAAGATTTAAAAATCTCCTAATCTTCATATCTGGGATCTTTTGATGGCCAATCACCCTCAAAATGTTATGGTTTGGGGGGGGGGGGGGGGCGGCACACAAACTATATGTCTCTCACACTCACACATGTTCAATCTCTAAAACAGTGGTTCCTAAATCTGTCCTGGGGAAACCGCAGCCAGTCAAATTCTCAAGTTCACCACAATGAATATGCATGCAAAGTTTATCTCATGCATATTCATTGTGGTGATCCTGAGAACTTGATTGGCTGGGAACCACTGTTGTAAAACATTCCCCACCTGTGCTCTCTCTCTCTCTCTCTCTCTCTCTCTCACTCACACACTCACTCACACACACACACTCTTTCAGACAGGCACTAACCCATATACATAGGCAGACAAAAAGGCACTTGAGACTCACATGCAGTCAGTCAAGAAGGCACTCGCACACACGCAGGCAGGAAGGCGAACTCACACACATGCAGGCAGGCACTCTCTCACATGTATGTGTAGACAGGTATTCTCTCTCACACATGCAGGCAGACCAGAGCCTCATTTTTAGCCACCATAGGATGAACTCTGCGGCGGCCTGGGCTTCTTCTTTGTTCGCTGCAGAACAGGCTTTGCAGAGACATAGTTGGACCTGTTTGCAAAGGATGAGGCTTTACCATTTGGTTGCTTCCTCCTCCTCCTCAGCTGTCATTCAGGTGTCAGCAGGCAAAAAGGAGGAAGTGGCCGGAAATACTGCAAGTATGGTATAATGCATGCTCATGCATGCATTATACCATGCGTTCACATGAGATTCCCTTAGCCTCTTCTTTTCCATGGAGCCTCATATCTCATGGTGAATTGAGTCTTTCTTTTTTTGCTTCTCCTAACAGAAATTTTGACATGTTTTGCTGTTTTTTTCTGAAAACAGGATCACTCTGTTGACCGAAGGTACCTAGGCCAGCACCATCTATCCGCTGCTCGAATCCTTGCATGCGCTCATTGAAATGCTACCAACACAGTCAGCAGTGTCTGTACCTGGGGCCGTGTCAATGCCCAATGGGCATTGGGACAACCATCAGGCAATCCAGTGGTCATTTTCGGTTCCTCGAGGGGAAGAGGTCTGGGCCATCACGGCCAGATGAGTCAATTCCCATATCGCAGGTTGAGCATCTCAGACCCAGTCCCCTGTCTATGACATTGAGGACAAGGGTTCTTATGACTCCTGGGGGGATGACTCTTCCGATGTTTCAGACTTCAACGCATTGAGTGGCCACTCCTCAGAACAGTCTCCTTCCAATGACAGAAGGAAGTTTCTCCGAAAAACCTCTCCTTCACATGTTTCATTCTGTTGATGGTGGAAACTATCTCATTTCAGTTACAGACGGAGGAGGATACCTGGCACAAGATGCTGGATATTCTTCAATATGTGGAGTTTCCTAATGAGATTGTGCCAGACCCAGTGCATGATATCTTTTTGAAGTTATTGATGAGGATGATGGGAACACCCCCTCTCAGTGCCTCCTGTTACTAGGAAGGTGGATGTGATCTATCTCATCCAGAAGGCTCTTGGATTTGACAAGCGTCATCTGCCACACCAGTTGGTGGTGGTCCTATCCGATCTCAAGAACGCCATGTGCACTTAGACTCATTCTTTGGCACCCCCAGGGAAGCATCAGAGGGCAATGGATGCTCTTGAGAGAAAATGGTGTTTCGGGATGCAATGCTTATCACCTGCATAGCGACCTATCAGTTCTACATGGGCCAGTTATGCAGGACATCCTGAAGCAGGTACAGGAAGTGTATGAACAGCTGCCTCAATAGTAGCAGTACACTCTCCATTTGCTGCTGCTAAGGGTCTGTTATGTGGAAAATAGGGGATCAAGTCAAGCTATGATGTTTTTGAGAAAGTATTGAAAGTCTCTGCAGCATTAGATCTCCATCAGGATGTACTGGAGCAACTTGCTGACATGATATGCACAGGAGAGAATCTCTTTGGAGATAAGGTGAAGAATGCAGTGGCCCAGATTTGGTATCACCATGCGACACTACAATACCTCTCCGCTGGCACTAGGGACCAATCCTCATCCAGGAGGTCTTCAAGATCTGGCCACAGGAAGTCTTCTGCCCGAGGAGATACTGTCCTCTGCCACCTTGGTCCTGTCAGCAGTATCAGGCCTTTCGTAGCCCTCCCAGGCAACAGAGGGCCCCAAAGCCCCAGCCAGTGTCCTAGTCAACTCCGAGGATAGGGTTTTGACTGGATTGCAGAGAGCATAGCCAAGTCTGCAGTACCCATGGTGAGGGATCTTCTAGTCAGGGATAGGCTATGGTTCTTTGAGAGCTGGTGGCGCAGTGGATCCTTGCCATTGTCCAAAAAGGGTACAGATTACATCTTTTGAGTACCCCATCAAATTGCCCTGCTGGTCCCTTTTGGGGACCAGTAGCACATCAGGAACTGCTTTTAGTGAAGCTCATCTCCCTCTTAATGGCCCGAGCAAACAAGCCTGTTCCATGAGGGCAAAGAGGGCGGGGATTTTACTTCTGGTACTTCTTGATTCCATAGAAAACAGGACTCCATCCCATCCTAGGCCTGTGGACCTTGAACAATTTTCTAAAAAAATGTAAAGTTCAAGATGGTTTCCCTGGGCATCTTGATACCTTTCTTGGAAAAGGAGACTGGCTATGCTGCCTCTATCCCAAGGACACATATACTCACATTGAGATCTTCCCTGGTCACAGGAAGTATCTCTGATTCGTGGTGGGAAAGCAGTACTTCCTGTATCACATTCTGCTGATTGGGTTAGCGTCAGCCCCACTTGTCTTCACAACAGTGGTGGCAGCACACCTTTGCAGACTGGGAGTCCATGTTTTCCTCTATCTGGGCGATTGGCTGATCAAGAGCACCTCTCGGGCAGGGGCCAAAGGGTCCTTTCGCTCGACCATCGGGTGCTAGAGTCACTAAAGTTTTTTTATCAACTACAAGTCCTATCTCAGCCCGTCACCACAATTGGACTTCATTGGATTCCTGCTAGACATGGCTCAGCCCAAGGCCTTTCTGTCCCGGCAATAGGCCATCAATCTAATGGCCACAGTGGCAGAGATTCAAGTGATCTAATTTTCATACGTCATATCTCAAAGTCATTTAGAAGACAAGTTTTGTAGGACCAATACCGAAGGGATCTGTAAAACAATCAGACCCCATTTAGGATAGGTCACATTACTTTATTTAATATATCATTAAGAGTCTCTCAAAAATCATAGTCTCTTCTCAGGTTGTAATCCTTCCAAAAATTATTTTGCCACGGGACGAAAAACATATATTTATAAAGCATATAGAGGACTTTTGAATTGCCTCCCACAAAATTTGACGTAATGACGACCTGATAGAGGACTTTTGAATTGCCTCCCATAAAATTTAACGTAATGACGTACTGCTGACGTCAGTTCCAGCGGAAGTGGATATATACCCTGCATCTCGGCCATTTTAAATTAAGCGGGTTCCGAATTCGGACCGCCGAAAAATATTGGAAGAAAAAGAAAAACGTCATTTACTTTTGCCGCAATGGGAATGATGGTGTTGCAGCTTTAATATTAAGGATGGAGAAGAATTGACCCCTGAAGCAGGACCTTTTCGGTTCGAAACGTGATCACGTCGGGATTTTAACTCTGATCCTGATTAGAAGCTAAGTATCAAGCATCAAGTTGCTTTATAAATATATGTTTTTCGTCCCGTGGCAAAATAATTTTTGGAAGGATTACAACCTGAGAAGAGACTATGATTTTTGAGAGACTCTAAATGATATATTAAATAAAGTAATGTGACCTATCCTAAATGGGGTCTGATTGTTTTACAGATCCCTTCGGTATTGGTCCTACAAAACTTGTCTTCTAAATGACTTTGAGATATGACGTATGAAAATTAGATTACTTGAAACCTTATTATATTGGTGTGTATGCGTACTTTTGGTTTCTAGATATTAGGGTTTATTGTGTGAGAGATTCAAGTGAGCCAACAGGTTTCAGCGTGGCATATGCTGAGGCTGCTGGGCTACATGGACACAACAGTAGATGTCACTCCCTTGGCATGTTTACACATGCAAAACATCAAATAGACCCTATGGTCCCAGTGGCAAAAGCCAGTCAGGATCTATGGAACTGCATCTAAGTCACTCCGCCCCCCTCTGGGGCGCTTTGTCCTGCTGGCAGGACATTTACAATGTGGAAGGGGGTATTCTTCCAAAGTCATCGGGTTCAAATTGTACTAGCGACAGATGCATCCACCTTTAGCTAGGGGGCTCATGTTGATGGTCTCAGAACCCAGGGTCTGTTGTCTGCCCAGGAACAACTGTCAAATCAATTTCCTGGAGCTCCGGGTGATCAGGTACATACTGTGGGCTTTCAATGATCAGCTGTCCAGCGAAATTGTGCAGATACAGACAGACAACCCAAGTAGCATGTCAACAAGCGGGGAGGTACGGGATCATATCTCCTGTCTCAGGAAACTGGAACCAGATATTGTTATGGACCCTTTTCCACAGGATGGTACTCAGGGCCATGTAACTGGCCAGAATGGAGAAAGCAATTGCGCACAGACTGAATCGCTCCTTCAGACCCCACAAGTGGTCTCTGGATCAAAGGGTCGCAAATCAGATCTTCCACCTTTGGGGAAACACGGTGGTGAATTTATTTGCAGTGCCTTGGAACAGGAATGTTCCTCAGTTCTGCTTCCTGTACAGGGCACACAGCAGACCAGCCTCCGATGCCTTTGCCCTCCATTGGGGCGAGAGCTCATGTATGTGTACCCTCTAGCTCCACTGGAGGTGAAGATTTTGTTGAAGCTTCATGAGGACAAATTGACCATGATTTTCATAGCCCCTCATTGGCCGTGACAGTTTGATTTCTACTCCTCCAGGAGATGTACATCCAGAGACCGATCAGGCTGGAGACTCCTCTAAATCTCATCACTCAGGATCAGAGGAGGTTGCACCATCCCAACCTTTAGGTCCTGTTGATCACAGCCTGGATTTTGAGAAGCTGATCCTGCAACCACTCGATCTCTCGGAAGGTATGTCTTGAGTTCTTGTACTTTTTAGAAAGCTTTCCACTAAAAAGTACTATGGACTGAAGTGGAGGAGGTTTTCCATGAGGAAAGACTGAAGAGGTTAGGGCTGTTCAGCTTGGAGAAGAGACAGCTGAGGGGAGATATGATAGAGGTCTTTAAGATCATGAGAGGTCTTGAATGAGTAGATGTGAATCGGTTATTTACACTTTCAAATAATAGAAGGACTAGGGGGGCATTCCATGAAGTTAGCAAGTAGCACATTTAAGACAAATCGGAGAAAATTATTTTTCACTCAACGCACAGTTAAGCTCTGGAATTTGTTGCCAGAGGATGTGGTTAGTGCAGTTAGTGTAGCTGGGTTCAAAAAGGTTTGGATAAGCTCTTGGAAGAGAATTCCATTAACTGCTATTAATCAAGTTTACTTAGGGAATAGCCACTGCTATTAATTGCATCAGTAGCATGGGATCTTCTTAGTGTTTGGGTAATTGCCAGGTTCTTGTGGCCCAGTTTGGCGTCTGTTGGAAACAGGATGCTGGGCTTGATGGACCCTTGGTCTGACCCAGCATGGCAAGTTCTTATGGTGTGCACAAAAGGCCCTAGATCCTTTGTCTTGTTCACCACAAAAACTGCTCGACTGCCTTCTACACCTTTTAGAAGCTGGTCTGAAGACCAATTCTGTTATGACTCATCTGAGTGCATTGGCGCATATCACTATGGTGTAGAGGGTAAGCCCATCTCTGTACAGCCTATGGTTATATGTTTTATGCAAGGTCTGCTTTAATTGAAATCTCTCCTAAGGCCTCCCACTGTGTTTTGGGACACCAATATGGTATTGGCTCAACTGATGAAAGCTCCTATGACCTGAAATACCTGACCTGGAAGGTAATATTTTTGGTGGCTGTCAGTGAGCTCCAGGCCTTAGTGACTTATCCACCTTTCACTAAGTTTTTTCCTAATAGGTTGGTCCTGTCTAAGGTGGTGTCGGACTTCCATCTTAACCAATCCATCACCCTGCCAACATTCTTTCACAAGCCCCAGCCCCATATTCACCAAGGTGAACAAGCCCTGCACAGTTTGGACTGCAAGAGAGCCTTGGCCTTCTATCTGGAGCGGACAGAAGCCCATAGACAGAGTTGGGGGATCGCCATTGCCAATCAGGCGCTTTCCAGTTGACTAGCAGACTTCATCTCCTCTTGTTATGCCCAGATTGGATTGCATCTTGGGGGCCATGTTAAGGCTCATTCTAGTCAAGCCACATCAGCATCAGTGGCCCACTTGTGAACAGTCCCCATGGAAGAGATTTGCAGAGCTGTGTCATGGAGTTCCATCCACTCATTCACATCTCATTACTGTCTGGATAGGGATGGCCAACACAACAGCAGTTTTGGCCAATCTGTCCTTCGGAATCTGTTTGAGTTGTAGAACCCAACTCTGTTCCCTTCTGGGGCATGTTCTTTCTGTTCAGGCTGCCCCCCCCCCTACTGTTACCAACAAAACATCTTGTTGCTTTTCTCATGCCCATTGGCACCTGTTTTGTTGGTCCCCTTTGGGAGGGCCACAAATAGCTAGGGATTTACCCTTGTGTGGTTGCCATTCTGTTTGTCTTCTGAGAAAGGAGAGTTGCTTACTTACAGCAGATGTTCTCCGAGGACAGCAGGATATCAGTTGAAACCCAACCCTGCGGAGTTGGGTTTTGACTACATGGGTAATATTTTATTTGAATTCTGTGTTATAAGATTGAAGGAATTCTGCGAGGACGTGTGGTTTAATGCAGGTGGGAGCATGCTCAGAGAGGCGCCGTCAAAGTTCTAAAAACTTTGACATGAGTTTTCCATGCTGGACTCCATCGGATGATGTCACCCATGTGTGAGGACTGACATCCTACTATTATCAGAGAACACCTGTTACAGGTAAGCAACTCTGCTTTAAGTTGGCCAATTCCTAATACTTTTTTTAGCATCTGAGTACAGAATCAAGTTGAACATTCAAAGGTTACTTGAGCTTGATGAATGCAATAAATAATCTGAAAAAGTATCAAAACATTTTAATTTTTGCTATCATCTGTTCTGAAAACCAGTTAACTAGTTTTTCTTTATTTCAGCAAACTGACAGGATTCTGGATTGTCAACCTGAGTGCCAATTTTAGATAAAATGATTTCTCTGCAGAATTGTTAATAGTGAATATTCTAATTTAACATAAAAATGCTGTATGTTGATGTAGTACATTTTATTTATCTATATGTACACATGCCTGGGACAGCTTCCTTGCAGTCTGGCTTAAAGTGCACATATGATAGAAACTCAGGTGTACTTTTAGCAAACCATAGGAGGGCAATTTCTGATAGGACAATCAAGGTGCATTTATCAGTTTAAACATGGCAGATCACTTTGAAAATTCTCATAAAAGGCCAATATACAGCCTAAAGTATCAAGTACAAACAGGGATAAATGATTATGTAAGCCGATGAACTTATGTATGGTATTGCTTGTCTTGGGAAATAATCATTCACAGGTACAAACTCATTAGCAAGCCAAATACCGCTTTGCTCTATATATCAAATGAACAAATTATTTTTTTATTTTATCTATTATGCAAATAAAAACTCATTTCTTTAAACACTTCATGTGAAAATATTTTTTTAAATAGAGATCTATATATAGTAGTCTATCTGATGGAATCTAACAAGGTGCGGCAGATGTATTAAAACTTGAATCACACTTCTTTATTCCTCGTCCACAGATCTTCTATCCGATGTATTCCTTCCAATATTAGAAAACACGAACACTGGCCGTGTTTTGACGCCTTGCGTCTGTGTTAGGGGCTGGGGAATGTAGCTAGTGTTCATGCATCTTCTAACTGCTGTCTTACCAGTTTCGGGCAAGTTGTGTTTCATTCGTTTGGGCAAGTTGGTGCTTTCTAATAAGTTTGAACCTGTGAGTGGCCATTCCCCAAGACAAGCAGTACCAGACATAAGTTTATCGGCTTACATACAGGCCAATACAGTAAGTGCGGCCGCGGTTACCCTGCTTCTAACCCGCTTTCTACTCACAATTTGGCCGCGTTAGCCCAACCCGCGATTCACTATCCCTTTTAACCCATCCTTACCGCTTCTTTAAATCAACGGGTACCCCTTTCCGCCCGCGGCATGTACATGAGATGTAAACAATCGGATTAGCTATTCCCCCCCCATTCAGTAACGCGCGTCCCGACTATCGCCTTTTTAACCTGCAGTTTAACCTGCTAATTTACCGCCTACCCCTACCCCTGCATTAGAGGCAGGGGGTAAGGGTAGACAGCAAACTTTCCCCCAAAAGAAAACCTAAAATCCCCTCCTCCCGAAGCGACTGGACATGTAAAATATGTAAAACCTAAAGTGTAACCAACTTACTTTTTGTTTCTTTTTCAGCTCTTTCAGACTTCTCTGCCGTCCTCCGGAGGGGGCAGCCGGCGGCGAAAGCGGCCCCTGCCGGCGAAGACGGACGAACGCATGCCCGTAGTGCACGGGCGCTCAAGCCAGTGAAAGCACATGGACGGGCGTGCGTGACGTATGCCGTGACATCATGCACGCCCGTCCATGTGCTTTCGCTGGCTTGAGCGCCCATGCACTACAGGCGTGCGTTCGTCCGTCTTCGCCGGCGGGGGCCGCTGGAAGCCGCTTTCGCTTTCGCTGCCCCCTCCGGAGGACGGCAGAGAAGGCTGAAAGGGCTGAAAAAGAAACAAAAAGTAAGTTGGTTACACTTATTCACATATTTTACATGTCGAGTCGCTTCGGGAGGAGGGGTTTTTAGGTTTTCTTTGGTTAACGTTGGGATCCACTTCCTGGTGCCTGTTATTTCAAATGTCATTTGAAATGACAGGTACCAGCGCACCCAGGATACTGTATAGGCGCTGTATAAAGTGCCTATACAGTAAAATGGATTGCGCTTCATGGACGCGTGTTGGACGCGGCTTGAATTTGCATGCGATTTTAATACAGTATCGACCGGTAGGTGAGCCGGACTGTGCGTGCGGCAAACGCGGGTGCGCCCGGCACTGACACAGCTATTACTGGACCCCCGAAGTTAACCTACCCTCACCAACTCTAGGAACTCTCTCTATTACCCCCCTCCATAGTCAAATTCACTCGGACACTAACCAACCTTTAGATGTTATATTAAACCGTCTTAAACTCTCACCTACATATCACAATGCTGCCACCTAAACGGTAACCATGAGACTTTAAAATGTCCTTGACCGCTGACAACCTCCTTTACGGGCTTCGATATTTCATGCTTCCATTGCATCTGACCCTCAGAAGTTAAATCTAAAACCAGAAAAAAACAACCTTAAACTCTTTACTAGCAGATATTATATATAGATATAGTGCCCAATGTACATGGGTGCTTTTCGGATGTTACTTTATGCAACTTTTCAAAGAGAAACTATCCAGGTACATGGGATGGAATACATGGAAGTTCTGCTTAGATGTATGTTTACTGAAAGGGTTAACTATTTATCTATATTTAGATCTATCTGCATTCCATCCCACGTACCTGGATAGTTTCTCTTTGAAAAGCGCCCATGTACATTGCAACTATGCAGGCTATTTGAAAATTGCTCCTAACTATTTCTTCTAAAACTATCCCATTTCTGTAATGAATTGCTGTTTAGTGTTTTTGTTTACCTGTTTACAATATTGTAGGAATTTATGCTGTACTATGTTTGACCTTTATGATAGATTTATCACTTGTTAGAAAGTCAGCAGAATCCTCAAACCTGGATTCAGGGGGAGAAAGAACCTTCGATAAATAAATTAATGACATAAATGGACACATTTTAGTATGATGAAATGTCGCTTGATTATCTGCTGGTCTATGCTACAATCAAGTTTACCCAATGATCTTTCCAGGGCAAGTACAAATAATAAATATTTTTCTTCTTAAATAATTCAAAAGCACATGAGTGGAAAAGTTCTCCTCTTCAGTTCATAAAAATAGTGTGGTGCATTTCTTCCAAAACAAATTCCAATGGCTGTACTTTCTTATTCCAGGTTTGGCTCCGATGAGCTGAAACACCAATTCCTTGCACCAACTATCTCTGGAGATATCGTGGCTTGTTTGGGAATTAGTGAAGTTGAAGCAGGATCAGATGTTGCAAGTAATTAAATTAAATATGTTTATAATTTATGAAAGATACATATTTCAGAAGATACAGTAATTCAAATACATAGGAAAGCTAGAAATCTTGACTTAGACTTTGAAATGTTTCTGTTTGTAGCAGAGGCGTAGCAAGGGTTTCTGGCACCCGGGGACCAATGTATTTGTGTTGACTCCCCTGCACCCCCCTTCTCCCACCATCATCCTTGTAGAAATGCTTGCAATGTCACATTCACTAATACAAACCCCAGAAAGGAAATTAACTGACACTCTTGTGAACTACTTATGGGGCAAAAGCTACCCTGCCTGCAGACAGGCCACCAATAGAATTGCATTTGTCCCATCCCTCTGTAGTACTGCAAGCAAACAAAAACAGCCTATGATAAAGAATGAGACTGTGATGTAAAATTTCTAAATTCTTCCAAAATTTCCAATGATCCCACTTCTGAATATGAGGGGGGAAAAGGAAAAACTATTCCAAATGTGTCCTTTTTTCCAGATCTGCACACATCACTGCAAACTCATTACAGCAAACTGCTACTCCTAGGGGAATTCTGCACAATGCAGAATTTGAGCAGAATTCCCCCTTAGCGCAGATTTTACTTTTATCTGCACAGAATCATGCAGCAAGGGCCCAGCAAAAAGCAGCATCTATCAGCATGTGGGTTCATGAAGTTACTAGGTAATACATTTAAAACTAATAAGAGAAAATATTTTTCTTACTTAATTCATAATTAAGCTCTGGAATTCATTGCGTGAGGATGTGGTGAAAGTGTAGCTGTGACAAACTGTGGAGCTGGGTTCTGCACAAGCCCACCAGAAGGGCCAGAACACCATTGCACAGCACAGGCTCACAGGAGATCAGCAATGTGAAGCACTAGGCTCTGCAAGCCCGCTGGAAGAGGAGGGTCCTTGGAAGAGCTGGGTTCTCTGCTGAAGAGATAGAACACAGTGTGGGCTCACTGGAGAGGTGTGAAAATTTGAAGGGCCATCCTCAGACAGTGTGCATGAAGAGCAGACTCTGGGATCCTGCAGGAGTTGATATCTAGTTTCAGCAGAGCCAACTGAACACACAGGAGGAGCAGCCAAAGCAGGAACACAGGTTCCAGGAGTCTATCCATATTCCAGATCCCTTGTTGATGCCTCCTCTCTTTCTTAAAGGGGGCACTGTTACCTCGGAGTGGGGTTTAGGGGGGTGGTTTTACATACACAGTAGGAGGTACCAGGAATGTACTCTTCACTGAAGATCTGTCATTTCAATTGATGAAAGGTACAAGAGGAGTTGATTTGTACAATGCTCTCTCTACCTACCTAACTTGTTGCACTCTCTCTCTCTCTCTCTCTGTCAATAGCATGTTCAATAAAAACTTTTTCCTGTTAATGCACCCGCGGTGTATTAATTAGCACATGAAGTGAAAAATAGCATAGGTGCGATACATTTATCGCGCCTTGCAGAAATTACCTACCGTATTTTCATGAAAATAAGATCTAACCGGAAAATAAGCATTAGCATGATTTTTCAGGATGCTCGTAATATAAGCCCGACCCCAAAAATAAGCCCCAGTTAAGATATTCAGCCAGATGGACACATTTAGTATGTCCATTGCAACACACGACGAACGTATTGAATTATAAAATAATTATATACATATATAATTACATATAAATAAATAATATTATACTTAAAATTAATACTTAAAATAAATGATAATATAAATTATAATTACGGTAAGTATTTGTAAATACACAAGCGGGCTCCTTTGGATGAGAGGTAAGTGCCCACACACACAAGCTCTCTCCCAGGCACCCATTCACACCCACACATATAAGCTCTCACCCAGGCACCCATTCACATCAGCTCTCACCCAGGCACCCATTCACACCCACACACACCAGCTCTCACCCAGGCACCCATTCACAACCCTCACACACCAGCTCTCACCGTCAAACCTCTTCTTCCTTCGCTCTGAGATGGGCTCCAGTTCTGCCGCGGCTTAACTCCGGCGGCCCTTCTTTTTCGCTGCCATGGGGATGGGCTCCCGTGGCGGCCCTGCTTGGTCGGGGTTGGGTCTCCTCTTCGCCACCATGGGGATGAGCTCCTGTGGTGGCCTTTCTTCGTCGGGGTTCGACACTGCCATTCCTTCCATCCCCACCCCAGGGCTATGCGATGCTTACCTCACTGGCCAATCAAAGGCTTCCTCCCTTCTTCCTACTCCCACTGGCAGGTAGAAGGGAGGAGGCTTCAGATTGGCCTGCGCAGGGTCAGGCAGAATGAAAGAGGCTTCCTATTGGGCAGTGGGGGCAGGATGAAAGGAGGCTTCCCATTGGCTCGCGGGGGCTGGAAAAAGGGAGGAGAAAATTTTTGTACATGAATAAATGTAGATTGTTGTACATGAAAAAATAAGACATCCCCAGAAAATAAGCCCTAATTAATATAAGACCCAGTCTTCTTTTCATGGAAATACGGTATGTGATGCAGGAGCAGGGAAATTAGCCTAACCGCGCCCCCTTTTTTATCACGGGTGCTATGTCTGCTATATTTATAGCATATTGATACATCTAGGGGTTTGTTTGCAAACCCAAAGTCTGCATTGTTGCAGTCCCAGCAGAGCCCAGCACCCGCCATGCATAGAGTACCTGAAACTGCCACTACCCTGTCATCTCCAGCCCTGATCCAGGCCAGGAGAACTGCTTTTCCACAAGATTGGAATAGCTAGCTAGTGATAAATGTGAAGAATTTTGCAGAATTTACAGATTTTTTTGCACAGAGGTTTTGGCACAGAATTCCCCCAGGAGTACAATGCACATACCCTTACCAAATACAGAATAATTTACTACCAATTAGAAAGAAAAACATGGAGATATAAGCTGAACTGGAAACCCCAAAAAGTCAGACTCTGCCTGCAGTAAAACATCAGAGAAATAAATAAAACACACACACAAAATCCAAGCAGACTCCTTTCCTCTCTCTCACACACACACACACACAACCCAGTCAAGCACCCGTTCTGCCTCGTGTACACACAACCCAGGCAAGCTCCTATTCACACCCACAAATCCCAGGTAAGGTCACATTCACACACACTCACCCACCCAAATCCCAGGCAGGCTCCCATTTATCCCCACTGAAATCCAAGGCAGACTACAATTCAAATCCATCCAAATCACATGCAGACTCCCATTCACATACATCCACCCAAATCCCTGGCATGCATCCATTCACACACGCTCACTCATCCAGGGCAGGCTCCCATTCTCACACACACAGTCATCCCAGGCAGACTCCCTTTCACACACACCCCCATCCCAGGCAGGCTCCCATTCACTCACATACCTACACACATATACACATGCATCCCAGGCAAGGTCCACAGGGACAGCAGCCCTGTGGGGTAGGGAACGGGGGAAGGCAGCGTGGCTCGGAGCAGGCTCGGCATGCACAAGGTGCAGCAGAAGAAGCAGGAGGCCCTGATGCCACATCCCAGCGCAGAAGAGACAATCTGTCCTGCACCTCTGGCGTGCCAGCCCCATGGTACCCACTCGCGGTGCTAGCACTTCCTCTATGCTCATCTCGTGATGCACGAGCTGCAGGGCAGGCTTCCTCTTCTGCGCTAGGATGTGGCATGTGGGCCTCCTGCTTCTTTCACTGCCAGTGGGGTCAGATCCACTGGTAGCCGCATGGGCCTCTTTCTGCTCCTGATACTGTCCCCCAGGTGTGCCACCCTGTCCAATTGCACATTTTTCACACCCAGGGGCACTGGGCCTGGGGCTCAGTCACTTTGGCTGCCAGGTGGGATGGGATCATCTGACAGCTGCAGGATATTTGGCTGGCAACTGAAGGCCCCCCACACACACCCCCCTACAGCCTGGCACCCCGGGACCTTGGCCCTCCCCACCCCCCCACCCTTGCTGTGCCACCGGTTTGTAGACACCTGAATAAAAAGGTTTTTATTTTAAAATGGTTATCACATTGACTGAAAAAGCTTTAATGATCCTTCAGTTACATCATTTAGGCTGCGACAGTTCACTTCACTCCTTTGGCTCCCCTGTTTTTGTCGACTCTTTTCTCCAAATCTTCTCCAGGTGAAAAACCTGTTGGTCTACTTTCACAGGAGCTATATCATCAAGCCTAGTTGTAAAAAGCGGAGCAGAGGGGTCAGTTTCATTATTGGTCATACTACGAATACGTTTAGCGCTTCTGTTACCAATAGGACTCATGTTAGTCGTCTTTTCTTTATTAATCAAAGATATCTTCTGATTATGTGTATTGTAATTATAGTAAATATTTCTATTTGGTCTTTGAAAGTTCTTATTTTGACGGTGCCATGGATAAATGTTATGATTTTTATAATCTGTTTCATTCCTTTTAAATTTCTCAAATTTAACACTTTTCAATTCTTTTGAAAAATCTCTAAATTCTTCTTATAGTCACAGGGATAGATTTTAAAAGGAGCATGCGTGGCGTACATGTGCGCACGCTACCCGGCACGCACACATGTACGCCCGATTTTATAACACGCGGAGGCACGTGTGTTATAAAACCGGGGGTCGGCGCGCACAAGGAGGTGCACCTTGTGCGCTCCAAGCCCGCTCCGAGCCATGCTGCCTTCCCCGTTCCCTATCCCCCACCCCACCTTCCCTTCCTCTACCTCCCCCGCTCTTTCCCCCCTACCTTTTCCTTTTTCTTTCTTTTGTCACAAAACTGCCCCTTTAGTAAAGCCCCGAGACTTACACGCGTCGCCGGGCATTTTGAAAATAGGCCCAGCGCATGTAACCTTTTGAAAATCCAGCCCATAGTCTATCAGGTTGAAGTATAAGTCATTTTGGTTTAAATAATTGAGTTCGTGGTCTAGATCTCTTTGAAATTCTTCTTCCTTGTTTTTTGCGGTCTTGATGATCAGGATCATTAGGTCTAGTGAGCACTTGTTTAAGATTCCCTCCCAGCATTGCATGAACTGATCATCTTCTTTAAACATGCTTGGTGGTTTGTTTATTCTTAAACCTCTTGGGATGCTTTTACAATGACAATAGTCCAAGAGAGTCGAGGTGTACAAGCTGTTCCTTACTAGGCTTTTGCTCATATTTATGATGTCCTCCCATTTTTTTTAGAAAATTTTCGAAAACTTCATCATCCTTAAAAATAAATAAATAAATTTTAAAAATGGTTCAGATGGGAGTAACTCATTGAGATGTCCTTCATTAAAGCTTCTGATGTCTTTCCAGGGTGAGAACAACATGTTCCAAAAAACAGCAAGGAATCTGATCCAATGTGTTAAAGACACAGACAGAAAAAAATGGATCGATGTAAATGGAAAGACTTATTTAATCATATAGCAAAGAAAATACCCGACTGGGGCCGAGTTTCGCCCATACCAATGGGCTGCCTCAGGGGTTGTATAAAACTAGAAGTAATAAAATAAATCACAATTAAAAATCACACCAATATAAAATGAATAATTCACTTATAGATAAACATTTAAAATATAAAAAATACACACACACATATATCAGAGAGGTTTTGGTAATAATAGTATATAAAAAATATATATTCAAATAAATATTTTACTTCTATATCCTTGTGTTATTAGTTAGCTGAGCAAGATATTATCTTCTTATGATATCATGGTGTGACTCCAGCTCCTTATGTGGTTAAAACAAAACAACAACTCTTGTCTTATGTGGTTAAAACAAAAAAGAATTGGATAGAATATATTCTACAGAGAGTCTTAGTGCAATTGACATCTTGTGTAATCAGCAATACGAAATTCTTTAAACCGTTTTCGGCGGAAAAGGTCAAACAAAAAATTGCGTACTGCAGGGAACGTTTTTTGATTTGAAATAACATGTTTGGCTGTATCTATTAGATATTTTTATTTATTTTATAGTTTATGGGATTTGAAAAGGAAGTTGATCAATGGTTTCCTTGATGGGACAATTCTTTCACTTATTCATCAAAACTGATTGTTACACCTGCTTCGGGCAGGCGTAACTCTGCCGACAACGGTAGGGGAGGGTTTAGATAGGGCTGGGGGGTGGGTTAGGTAGGGGAAGGGAGGGGAAGGTGTGGGGGGGGGGGGGGTGGAAAGAAAGTTCCCTCCGAGGCCGCTCCGATTTCGGAGCGGCCTCGGAGGGAACGGGCAGAGCGCGTAGGGCTCGGCGCGCGCAAAGTGCACAAATGTGCACTCCCTTGCGCGCGCCGACCCTGGATTTTATAAGATGGTAGAGTCAGCCCAGACAAAGACCAAGAGGACCCGCCCTCACTCCTCCGCCTCTCCAGGAAAGGACCAGAGAGCCTTAGACGCCTTGGGTTGATGGGTCTTCCAGGGTTCTATGCTGATTGCTCGCTTAGCGGCATACCAGCTCTACATGACTCAATATATCAGGAACCTCTGGAAACAAGTCCAGGAGTTCTCGGAAACCCTGCCATAGCAGTTTCAGGAGGGCCTGGACTCCATCCTCCAAAAGGGATTAGAGGCTGGAAAACATGTAGTAAGGGTGGCCTATGACGCCTTTGAAACAGCGTCAAGAGTCTTGGCAGTGGGCATTAGTGCCAGATGCTGGGCCTGGCTCAAAGCCTCAGACCCTAGTCCAGAGGTGCAGGAGAAATTAGCTGACCCCCCCTGTACAGGAGAGAACCTGTTTGGGGACAAGATCCGGGACGCAGTGGCCCAACTCAAGGATCACCACAAGACCCTTCCATTAACTGTCCACTACCACCTCTGATGCCCCCTCAGTGACCCATAGAGGTCCACGTTGGGATACCAGGAAACAGTTTTACAAACCACGAAGATACTATCCTCCAGCATCCAGTTCTCATGCAGCTCTGTCCTCCCAGAGAGGCCACCCTCGCCAGCAAAGGGCACCTAGGGCAATGCCAGCTACCTAGCCTGGTCCTGCAGCTGGTTTTTAACCTGCATCCAGAAAGCAGAAGCCACCCCCTCCTGCCCGCACCGTCCAACCCACCTGTGGGGGGTCAGCTACGCCACTTTGCTGTCAATTGGCTCCCAATCACCACCGACCGATGGGTACTGTCCATCATAGCCCACGGTTACCACCTAAATTTACTCGCTCTTCCCCCAGACTCCCTACCCTCCCCGGCATGGAGCCTGGTCGATCATACAGCGACCCTCAAGTTAGAGCTGTCGGCCCTGCTACAGTCCAGAGCCGTGGAACCGGTTCCCTGGGCTCAGCGGGGGCAAGGGTTCTACTCCTGCTATTTTCTCATCCCAAAAAAGACAGGCGGCCTCCGTCCTATCTTCGAGCCTTGAACAGGTTCCTCCGCAGAGAGCGGTTCAGAATGGTGTCCTTGGGCACACTATTACCGCTCCTGCAGTGAGGGGAATGGCTCTGCTCTCTGGATCTACAAGACGCTTATGCACATATTGTGATTTTTCCCTCCTCATCGCAAATACCTGCAGTTTGTGGTTGGACACTGTCACTTCCAATACAGGGTTCTCCCCTTCGGGCTCGCCTCCGTGCCCCGGGTATTCACAAAGTGCCTGGCAGTCGTGGGAGCACATTTGCTCTGAGACAGTGTACATGTGTTCCCATATCTGGACGATTGATTCATCAAGAGCTTTTCCAAAGAGGGAGCCCTTCACTCCCTCAACTTGACGTTACGACTCCTTCAGTCATTGGGTTTCCTCGTCAACTACCTGAAATCCCACTTGACTCCATCCCAGCAACTGTCCTTCATTGGAGCAGACCTAGACACCACTGTGTGGCCAAGGTGTTTCTCCCCAACGAACGCATAGCCACCCTAGTCAGCCTGGCCAGCTCCATCCGCTGTCGGTGGACAGCCTCTGCCCACCTGCTCCTCAAGTTGCTGGGTCACATGGCATCGTCTGTCCACATCACACCAATGGCCCACCTAACCATGAGAGTCGCACAATGGTCCCTGCATTCTCAGTGGCGTTAAGCCTCTCAGAAACTCTTGGCACTGGTCCGGATAACCACACCACTCCGGCTCTCCCTCGCCTGGTGGATGCAGAAATCAAACGAGCAAAGGGCTTCCTTTTCAGCCGCCAGCGGTTCAGGTGACTTTCACCATGGATGCCTCCACCCTAGGCTGGGGCACCCATGTCAATGGCCTATACACACAAGGGATGTGGTTGAGAGCCGAGGCGACCTGCCAGATCATCTTCCTGGAGCTCCGGGCGATGTGGTATGCTCTCTACACATTCCAGGACTGCCTGTCCAGATGGACAACCAGGTAGCCATGTGGTACCTGAACAAACAGGGGGGCATGGGCTCTTACCTGCTCTGCCAAGAGGCAGCGCAGATTTGGGCCTGGGCCCTGTCGCATTCCATGCTACTGCGAGCCACTTACTTGGCAAGCACAAAGAATGTAGTGGCGGACCGCCTCAGCCGGACATTCCAGCCCCATGAGGGGTCCCTGAACCCCTGGGTAGTGAACAGGATCTTCCGTCGGTGGGGTCAGCCAGACATCGACCTCTTTGCATGCTCACAGAACCACAAAACTGACCGATTCTGTTCCCTACACAGGGACCAAAGGACACCAACAGTGGACGTCTTCGCCCACTCCTGGAACGCAGGCCTACTATATGCGTACCCTCTGATTCTGCTAATAGGCAAGACTCTTGTGAAGCTACAGCAGGACTGAGGCTCCATGATCCTCATAGCCCCGCATTGGCCACGTCAGGTCTGGTTTCCCATTCTCCGCAACCTCTCTGTCCAGGAACCAATTCGCCTGGGCACTCGCCCGACCTCATCACGCAAGATCAGGGCAGGCTACGCCACCCGAAACTCCGGTCCTTGTCCCTGACAGCCTGGATGTTGAAAGCCTGATACTTCAGTCCCTCAACCTTTCTGCTAATGTCTCGCAGGTAGTAGCTTTGCTAAAGCCTTCTACGCGGAAGTCATATTGGGCAAAGTGGAATAGGTTCTCTTCGTGGTCCACGCAAGAAGGCCTTGACACCTTCTCTTGCCCCACGCCAAGGCTTTTGGACTACCTCTGGTGCCTTTCGGAGTCTAGTCTACAAACAAGCTCAATTCGGGTACATCTGAGTGCCGTTAGCGCCTACCATCGAGGGGTGAGCGATACCCCAGTCTCTGTGCAGCCCTTAGTGGGGCGCTTCATGAGAGGCTTACTACAACTAAAGCCTCCACTATGTCCTCCTGTTGTGGCCTGGGACATCAACATAGTGCTGGCGTAGCTCATGCAGCCTCCGTTTGAGCCCATGCGCTCCTGCGAGTTCAAGCACCTCACTTGGAAAGTTTTCTTCCTCATGGCAGTTACTTCTGCTGTCGGAGTCAGTGAGCTGCAGGCCCTAGTGACCTATCCGCCTTACACAAGGTTCTTCCATGACAGGGTGGTACTGGGTACTCACCCTAAGTTCCTGCCTAAGATAGTGACTGACTTCCACCTAAATCAGTCCATTGTGTTGCACACTTTTTTCCCGAGGCCACACTCTCATGCAGGTGAGCGGGCTCTGCATGTCTGCAAGCATGCTCTCGCCTTTTATCTAGAGCGCACCACAGCTAACAGGCAGTCCACCCAACTGTTTGTCTCCTTTGACAAGAATAGACGGAGTTGCGGTGGGCAAGCAAACCCTCTTAAATTGGTTGGCGGACTGTATTGCCTTCTGCTACCAGCAAGCAGACCTTCCGCTCAAGGGCCAAGTGAAAGCGCACTCAATAGGGCCATGGCAGCATCAGTGGCGCACTTCCAGGCAGGCCCTATCATCGAAATATGCAAGGCTGTGACATGGAGTTCCCTCCACACTTTTGCAGCCCATTACTGTCTGGATAAGGACGGTTGGCAGGATAGTGTCTTTGGCCAGTCTGTCCTCCGTAATCTGTTTCCTGTATAACAACCCAACTCTCCCTACCTAGGGCCCGTGTGATGTTCAGGCTGCCCTGTTGTTGCCAACAGCACCCCTATTGTTGTGCTTGTTGCACGTTGTTAGGTATCTATTGGCCTCCTCTATTTTGGGGACAGCCTGCAGCTTGCTATTCACCCATCTGTGAGGACTACCATCCTGCTTGTTCTGGGAGAAAGCAAAGTTGCTTACCTGTAACAGGTGTTCTCCCAAGACAGCAGGATGTTAGCCCTCACGAAACCCACTTGCCACCCCAAGGAGTTGAGTTCGCTTACATTTTATTTTATTTTTCGCTCATGCTTTTTTGCTTTAAAACAAGACTGAAGGGGACCCTGTGTGGCCACAGGGTTAGTGGCATGCTGGGCATGCTTAGTGTGCCAGTCAAAGTTCTAGAAACTTTGACAAAAGTGTTCCGTGACAGGGCTCCATCTGATGATGTCACCCATCTCTGGGGACTAACTCCTGCTGTCCTGGGAGAACACTTGTTACAGGTAAGCAACTCTGCTTTATAATAACACTGCAAACTTAACTATAGCTGTAACCAGCACAAAATAAGGCATGCTGGCCAGATGCAGTCTCTCTGCATCAGGGAGTAATGCTTAATGTCCTCATTGGCATGGGATTTCCCTGCAAGGGCGCTAACAATACTCCTATTGGGAAACTTGTTTTTTTGTGTGCAAACCTCCTTGCTGAATCAGTATTAAGTTTTGCCTGCAGAAAATGTGTGTTGAAGTGCATGCAGAAAGGTGTGTTTAGCTAAACACATTTCTCTGCATAGGCTTGCACGTGGGGGTTCTCTGATGTAAATAAATATGGTTCTCTGTATGTACCCAGAACAGTCCAGACTCCTGGGTTTTGCCTCCCTTCCAGCAGATGGAGACAGAGATGTTTCACTGACATTGGCATATAGCCTGGTGTGCCACCTGCAGTCACTCAGTATTTCTCTGTCTCCAGCAGATGGTGGCAGTGCAAAACCTGCAGTCTGAGGATTAGTCAAAAAAAAAAAAAAAAAGAAATTTGGGAAGAGTTTAGGGGTGGAGAATACCTCCCAGAAGGTTGGCAGGTCCTGGTGAGGCCATCCCTTCTGGTCTTGAGGTGGACAAGTAGGGGGTTAAGAACCCTTGTTGGCTCGGTTCTTTTCGCTGTTGGGGTGGACAACTGGTGATGCCAGTTCCCTCCCCCCCCAGGAGGACGCCTGGAGCCTGCTGCTACACTGGTCTGTTGCATTTTCTTTTAAAGTTTTTGAGTTAAAAAAAAAAAGGAACAAGAAGTTATATACTTTCATTGGTTTCTTCATCGGACCTCTCGGTTCGCGTGGCGGGGTAAGGAGCAGGCAGCCCAGCAAGGCATTTTTGTTGTTATCTCTGTGTCCTCTCAGTGGCGGTGCAGGCACGCGAAGGAAGCCATGCTGCATGGCAGCCAATGTGCAGCGTACGGTAAAGTACACGCCCAGCTCGCTCAGTCCGGCTTTTTTTCCTGCTGCCTCTCTGGGGGAGAGGGTAGTGCAGGAATACCGGGAAAAGCATCGGGGAGGCATCGAGCCACTGCGAGGATCGCGAGAGATGCTGATGCTGAAACAGACCTCTTCCTGGTGCACGCAGGAGCAGTGGCCATCTTGAATTCACTGGCAGCAGCGACTGAGGCTGCAGGGGGAGGAGAAGCTCTTCCCTCAGCTCTGTCCCCAGCTGACAGGGGACCCATGGAAGCTCAGGGGGCTTGGGAACCTCTATCTGGGGAGGATGAGGACCTCCTGGGAGAGGACCCTGATGATCCAGCCAGTTTTTCTCCAGACTTTGTGCTTCTGCTTCACAAAGCATATCTTGCTAGGAAGGCAGCAAGACACTGCTTTTCCCATGCGTAAGGGGCCACAGGATTTGCATCCTTCTAAATGGCCCAGATAGGTGCGGGCTAGTGGGGCCACCAGGATTTGGTGAATCCTGAGTCAGCCCAAGCATTTGGAGGATGCATGTGAGTCCTCGGGAGAGTCAGAGGTCGAGAGCCTCTGGCAGAGGATCCCCCAGAGCTGGACTCTTCTCCGGACCATCGAGGCTCGGATGAGGGGCAAGGACAAGCCCCAACTATGGATGGTGATGATCCCAAAGTGGTTCATCTTTTCCACAGGGAGGAGTTGTGGCCCTTGAATTCCATATGTTCTGAAGGAGCAGGAGATGAAGGAACTGCAAGAAGATTCTGATCATGAAGATGTGGATCCTGTCATGGAGGGCTTATGAGGTCCAGCGAAGACTTTCCCCTTCCTATAAGTCGATAAAGAACCTTGGGTTCCGGGAGTGGGAGACTCCGGACACTGGTCTGAATGTTAGCTGGGCTATGGACAAGCTGTATCCATTGCTGGAGGACATTTTGGACTTGTTGCGGCTGCCAAAGCTGGATGCCTCAGTGTCGACTGTTACGAAGAAAACTATTCCTATGGCTGATTTGGCTGCGCCGAAGGGTATGCAAGACAGGAAGTTGGAGGTCCATCTCAAAAAGATATTTGGGGTGTCTGCCCTGGGCATTCGGGCTGCGGTGTGCAGCAGATTTATGCTCCGAGCTGGGCTATGCTGGGTTCAGCAGTTGCAGTTTGGTGTAACGCTATCAGCATCAGAATCCAAGCAGGCCGAATGGCTAGAAGCCGTGGTAGCCTATGGAGCGGATACGTTGTACAACCTCATCAGAACCTCCTCCAGGACTATGATGCCTGCGGTCTCAGCCAAACAGCTCCTTTGGTTGTGGAACTGGTTGATGGACATTTGGTCTAAATCACTACTAGGAGTGTTACCTTTTAAGGGAAAATGCTTTTTGGCAAGACTTGGAGGAGCTTGTGAAACTCCTTCAGAACATAAGATGCTGGTGGACAAGCCGAAGAGCGGCAAAGGGCCTTTTCCGCGCGTTCTCGCTTTAGGGGGAATCAACAGTGTAGGCACATTCTGGCTTCGAGAGAGGCGCAGAGCCAAGGCACTGGGAGGCAGCAGTCCTGGTACCAGTCCTTTTGAGGCGAAAACCAGCCAGAGATGGTTCAGGTCATGGAGTATCCTGATCCAAGTCCACTCCTCCGTGCCAGTTATAGGAAGTCTTTTGACTCTTTTCTTTATTTTACTGACAGTTTTCCAATGTGTCTCACAATCTCTCTCTCTCTTATCCCAAGTTGGCAAGGGATCCCCTGGAACACACAGCTGTCAATGTTCCTCTGTCAGGGCAGGAAGAAGGGGCATCAAAAGTCTTACTCCAAGGTCTTCTAATCAAATCGTCTTTCCTAAAAAATGTCTGAAAAACAAGAAGACGCTGGAGTGGCTCCTCACCATTCCTCTGTTTCCTAGGAAGGTCAAAGTGGAGCAGGTTTTCTCTATCCTGGTCCCCCCAAGAAGAGGGTCACCTTGCCCTCTCCCCAAGCAACAACCCCAGGGGGCTTACAGGCTTCTGATAATGAGAAGTCTCTGGAATCCCAAAATAACTCAGGATAGAAACCCTGCCAGCCAGTGAGTGGACTGGAAAGGTGATCTCCGACCTTTACCCAGGGACTGCAGCAGGTGGTAACCAAGTTCAAGGGTAGTGTGGCAGTGTTTGAGTTAATTATTTAAAGGGAAAGAAGGATGGCAGCTGAGATGGTTGGGTGTGGTGCATAGAGCAAGAGGAATGTATACAGCATTTGCTGTAGATCCCTTCATTCCACATCAAAGGAGAACAAGAGAAGGTCATGCAGTACAACACCAAGTAACAAATCATTGTCCAAGGAAGGAGAGAAGAAAATGAGATGTGGGCTTAATTTATAGACCCTAAGGAAGTGGAACTTTGGAGCTGGGAAGAAAGGATAGTGAAAGAAAGAGGAGTTCCCTGTACGTACCAGGATCAGTCCAGACGGTGGGTTATGTCCCCCGTCCAGCAGATGGAGTCAGACCAGAGTTTGAGGGCTTCACCATATAGACCAGTACACCCTCTGCTGGAGCTCAGTATCTTTCTGACTCCAGCAGATGAGAGTTGGGGGAACCAGTAGCTCCCCCAGGGTGACAGGGTCTTAGCATTTCTTTCTTCTTTCTTCTGTATGTTCCTGTCATCTTTTTAGGCATTTTGGATCACAGTAAAGTTTAAAAAAAAAAAAAGTTCCAATTTTTTGAGGAGGCGTGTTTCTTCTTTTTTCTGCCTCTCTCCTTCACTGTTTGGGGTAAGTGGAAGTTTTTTATTTCCAACAGGCATTTCTTTTTCCTGGTCGGTCACGGTGCCCCGTGGATGCTGGTGGTGCCGGCCTCTCCACGCGTCGTCTGAGGGTCCCGCGGCCCGGCGGCTCTTGCTCGCGGGTTTTGCTCTGCCGGGAGGGGATATCCCCCGGCGACTAGGGACCCCTTCGGTGGGTTGTGCAGGCCGTTCTGGCCCCCCCCCCCGCGGCACTCTTCCGTTCCTCAGGCCCCCCCCCTCCGAGGCGTCTCTTAACCCGGCGATCTCATGCCGCGGCCGTCGAGGTGTGAGGCCTGCGGCGAGCCGGGGGCCCAATTTTCGCGGGAGGGGGTATGTGATCGGTGCCTCCCCGAGGGGGAAGGCACCTCGCGGTCTCCTGACACTTTTTCGGACCTCCCCTCTCCGCAGCCTGGGCGGCGCAGGCCGGCCACGTCGCCGCCATTGGCGGGAACGGCGGCCATTTTAGATGTGCATCGCGAGGCGGCCAGATGTATCGGGAGACTTCTCACCCGAATTTGTCCCCGGAGGGGAATTTGCCCGACCGGGGGCTCCAGGAAGGTCCTTCTTCAGGGACTCCAGCCAGCTTGTCGTTCTTCTCCCCTGAATTCATATTGTTGATGCACAATGCTTATTTGCAGGGATGGGGGGGGCCCGGGAGGTTCTTCCTCGGGGCCCCCTCCCCCCAAGGTCCCTAGGATTTCTGTTATCCCTCCTGGCTCGCAGGACCTGTTTGGTCCTGGCCCGGGGGCCACTTCCTTGCCACCCCGGCGTACCACGGGGGCAGCTTCACCAGCAGGAGGTGACTCCCCGGACCCCCCGGAAGCGCACCCGGACGGACAGATGGATGGGGACGATCCACGTGCCTTGCGGATCTTTCAGAAGGAAGAGCTAGATGAGCTCATTCACCATATCATTCAGGAGCTAGACCTTGATCCACCGCCGGACCCTCCGGCCCCAGTGGCTCCGGCCGTCGCTACGTCCTCGCAGAAAGGGGACCCAGTTCTTGCCGCTCTCCGACCTAGGGCGAAGGCCTTCCCCATACAGGAGTCTTTCCTTCAGCTCCTCACCAGGGAGTGGGACACTCCCGAAGCGTCCTTGAAGGTCACCCATGCCATGGAAGAGCTGTACCCGCTGCCGGAGGATTTCTTGGATCTCATCAAGGTTCCCAAGGTGGATTCAGCGGTTTCGGCGGTGACTAAGAGGACGACCATCCCGGTCACGGGCGGCACGGCCCTGCGGGATATGCAGGATCGCAAACTGGAGGCTTTCCTCAAGCGAGTTTTTGAAGTCTCCGCCCTAGGGATGCGTGCCGTAATGTGCAGCTCGCTTGCACAGCGGGCCAGTCTGCTCTGGGTTCAACAACTCCTCACATCTCAGGATTTGCCTCCCGAAGAGGCCGCCCAGGCGGACTGCCTGGAGTCTGCCATAGCGTACGGGGCGGACGCTCTGTATGATCTCTTTCGAGTAATGGCGAGGTCCATGGTGTCGGTGGTAGCAGCCCGGCGGCTCTTGTGGCTCCGTAACTGGGCGGCGGATGCTTCCTCCAAGTCGAGCCTTGGCTCCCTCCTGTTCCGAGGCAAGTTTCTGTTTGGGGAGGACCTGGATCAAATCATCAAGTCTCTGGGGGAAAATTCGGTACATCGACTTCCTGAAGATAGACAGCGCTCCTTCAGGTCCTTTCCCTCAGGCAGAACCAGAGCCAGGGCGCAGCAGCGATACAGGTCTTACCGGCAGCCTGGTTCTCGGCCCACACCTACCAGGTCCCAGCCCTGGTCGCGTTCCTTTCATGGGTGGAGGCCCACGCGAGAAGGTTCAGGGCAGGGGAATCCGCCCGCAAAGTCCACACAATGATGCCAGAGTAGCCCACTCCTCCCCGCCCCGCATCGGGGGACGACTCACGGAATTCTACGAGGAGTGGGTAAATATCTCCACAGACCAGTGGGTACTGGACACCATAAGGGACAGCTACGCTTTGGAGTTTGTCCGACCGCCGAGGGACAGGTTCCTCTTCTCCCCCTGTGGTTCGGATCTCAAGAGGATGGCGGTTCAACAAACGCTAGACCGACTGCAGGAAATAGGGGCCATAGTCCCCGTTCCCTTCGGCGAGGTGGGCTTGGGACATTATTCCATCTACTTCGTCGTACCCAAAAAGGACGGTTCCTTTCGGCCCATCCTGGATTTGAAGGAGGTAAACAGATCCCTGAGGGTCAGCCGGTTCCGCATGGAAACTCTTCAGTCAGTGATTGCCGCAGTGCACAAGGGGGAGTTCCTTGCCTCCCTGGACCTGACGGAAGCGTACCTGCACATCCCCATCCTTCCGGCTCACTGGCGGTACCTCCGTTTCAAGATCCTCTGTCAGCATTTTCAATTCAGGGCTCTACCCTTCGGCTTGGCGACCGCCCCTCGGACCTTCACCAAGATCATGGTTGTGGTGGCGGCGGCCCTTCACAAGGAGGGCATCCTAGTGTATCCCTATCTGGACGACTGGCTGATTCGCGCGAAGTCCTTTGCACACGGTCAGACTTCGGTGGCCAGGGTCGTACAAGTCCTCCGCTCCCTGGGCTGGGTGGTGAACCTCTCCAAGAGTTCCCTAGTGCCCTCGCTACGCTTAGACTTCTTGGGAGCGAGCTTCGATACACGGCTGGGCATGGTGTTCTTACGCCCGGACAAGGCCCAATCCTTGAGGGAACACGTGCGTCGGTTTTCTGCTTTGTCAGAACCCACCGCCTGGAATTATCTTCAGCTCCTGGTAGTGATGGCCTCCACCATCGACATGGTACCCTGGGCATTTGCACATCTGCGGCCCTTGCAGGCGTCTCTTCTTTCCCGTTGGAAACCAGTCTCGCAGGAGTATCAGGTGATCCTACCTCTTCCACCGACTGCCAGGGGAAGTCTAGATTGGTGGTTGGTCCCGTCGCACCTGGCTCGCGGAGTCTCGCTCAAGGTGCCCAATTGGGTGGTGGTGACCACCGATGCCAGCCTCGTGGGATGGGGCACCGTCTGCGAACGAAGCGCCACGCAGGGGACATGGACACCAGCGGAGGCGAAGTGGCCGATCAATCGCCTGGAAACAAGGGCAGTGCGCCTAGCTCGTCAGCGTTTTCTCCCCTTGGTCCGGCACAGAGAGATAAGGATTCTCTCGGACACCGCAACCACCGTGGCCTACATCAATCGACAAGGGGGGACAAGGAGCAAGCATGTCTCCCTCGAGTCAACGCTCCTGATGGCGTGGGCAGAAAGTCATCTCGTCCGAATCGCGGCTTCTCACATCGCCGGGGTGGACAACATTCAGGCGGACTACCTGAGTCGACAACAGCTGGACCCCGGAGAATGGGCTCTCTCCGACGAGGCGATGCATCTCCTTGTCCGCCGTTGGGGGACCCTGCGCCTGGATCTGATGGCGACCTCCCTCAACGCCAAGGCGCCGCGCTTTTTCAGTCGCAGGAGAGAGCGCGGCGTGGAGGGGGTGGATGCCCTAGTTCTTCCGTGGCCATCAGATCAGCTGCTCTATGTCTTTCCTCCTTGGCCTCTAGTGGGAAAGGTTCTTCGCAGAATAGAACACCATCGAGGGACCGTGATTCTCGTTGCCCCGGAGTGGCCCCGTTGTCCATGGTTTGCAGATCTTCTGCAAATGACGGTGGACGGCCCGATTCGACTGGGTCATCTTCCTTGTCTGCTGCACCAAGGGCCGGTATTTTTCGAGCAGGCAGAACTCTTCTGTCTTGCGGCATGGCTTTTGAACGGCACCGCCTCCGCCGCAGAGGCTACCCGGAGGCAGTGATCTCAACTATGCTGCGCTCCCGTAAACCTTCCACCTCCGTTGCCTGTGTTCAAGTCTGGAAGGTCTTTGAGGTTTGGTGTTCCAACCAAGGGGCCCACCCCACGGAGGCGATGGTTCCAATGATTCTCCAGTTTCTACAGGATGGCCTGGATAAGGGCCTCGCCTATAATTCACTCCGTGTCCAGGTGGCAGCCCTGAACGCCCTGGTGCAGAAGGACAGCTCTCTTCCTCTTCAGCCGGATATCGCACGCTTTCTCAAGGGTGTCAAACATCTACGACCACCGGTCAGGGACCCTTTTCCTTCCTGGAGCCTCAACCTGGTCCTACGGATTTTGTCGGGCTCACCTTTTGAACCACTTCGCGGGGCTACCATTAAGGACCTGACTCTCAAGACGGTCTTTCTCGTAGCCATCTGTTCCGCCCGCCGCATCTCGGAGCTGCAAGCTTTGTCCTGCAGGGAACCGTATCTTCGATCCTCGGACTCAGGAGTCTCCCTTCGTACGGTACCGTCCTTCCTCCCGAAGGTGGTGTCGTCCTTCCATTTGAATCAGACGGTGGAACTCCCGGCGTTTGCTCCAGAGGAACCAAGGTCTCTTCGTCATTTAGACGTCAAGCGTGCCGTGCTCCACTACCTGGAGGTTACAAATGACTTCCGGGTATCCGACCATTTGTTTGTGCTCTGGTCAGGTCCGAAGAAAGGGTCACCGGCATCGAAGACGACCATTGTGCGCTGGATAAAAGACGCCATTTCAGCGGCTTCCATTGGAGCGGGTCGGAGTCCACCTCGGGGCATTTTAGTGCACTCTACGCGCTCACAGGCAGCGTCCTAGGCGGAATCTCGTTCCGTCTCTTCACAGGAAATTTGTCGTGCGGCGACATGGAAATCGCTGCACACCTTCTCCAGACATTATCGGCTACACCTGGCGCCGGAGGCCTCTGGACACTTTGGCGATCAGGTACTCCGAGCAGGTCTCTCAGGACCCCACCCGAATTAGGGAAGCTTGGGTACATCCCACCATCTGGACTGATCCTGGTACATACAGGGAAAAGAAAATTATTCCTTACCTGCTAATTTTCGTTCCTGTAGTACCATGGATCAGTCCAGACGCCCACCACTCTGGGATTTTGGCTCCTGCTCGGGTTCTTACGTGTAGCTGTCATCCTGTTTTTCTATGTCTCTTCAATTTTTTCTTATTGATGTTCACAGCTCCTCACAAGTTGGCTGTTTGTGGCCTTGTTGGCTGTTTCTAGTTATATATTTTCTGTTCCTTCAGGGTTAAGGGTTCTTGATCCAAAATGTTTTTTGCTCTACTTGGGCTTTGCTATTTGTTATACTGAGCTCCAGCAGAGGGTGTACTGGTCTATATGGTGACGCCCTCAAACTCTGGTCTGACTCCATCTGCTGGACAGGGGACATAACCCACCGTCTGGACTGATCCATGGTACTACAGGAACGAAAATTAGCAGGTAAGGAATAATTTTCTTGTAGTAGCGGGCCAGCTGTGACCTGTGTTAGGGGAAGGGGCCAGGGTTGGGAAGGAACACTCTCCTAAGTGCACACACTCATTCTTCTGCTTACTTATCCTGCTGATCCTTCACCTTCAGCCTCCTGTAATGCTGAACCTTCAGCTATTCTAATTCTACCAGAACTCAATAAACACTAGAGGGCAAAGGTTAACTGCGAGTTGTTGGAGGCTATGGATGTAGGGTCACCGTGATAAGGAGGGTAGACAGAATTGAGTTCCCTCTCTCTAGCCTCCCTACTCCTTTCTGCTATGGTGATCCTTGGTCTCCATGCAAAGGCCCCCCAACCCTTCTTCCTGAAATCTCCAGGGATCCGTTTCTCTTCCCAGTAGTACTCGAATCCAAAAATGTTACCCTATTGGTCTTCTAGCAGTCAGTCGGCAGGCCAGCAACCCCCTGACATGTGGCAGAAGCGACAATCCACCATGGAGGAAATGGGGTGGAGTGTGGTAACGCTATCCCGGGGTAGGAGGCAGGCAGCCTCAAAAGTTGTAACCAGGAGCATTGGGGAAATGATTGCCCTTGATGACCAGTCCTTGCAGCTAGTGCAGAATGTGGGTTTCAAGCGTTTTCTGAAGGTCTTACTTCCAAATTACAAAATCCCGTGCAGAACCACATTTAGTAGAAAGGTCATCCCCAGCCTGTACAAGCAGTGTCGCAGTCGCATGCAAGCACTGCTAGGTAAGGCAGACGGAAGAGTGCATTTCACCTGCGATATCTGGACCGCCATGAATGCTGCACACTCTTACCTCTCTCTGACAGCACACTGGTGGGACATGGCTGAGGCAGGGGCAGCCAGCAGCTCTATTACTGAAGAAGTATCAGGGTGGAGGTGGGCTTTACTGCACACCCACCTGACGGACCAGGCCCATACCGCAGCCAATATTCTAGCATGCATCAGAAAGATCCTGGAGGGCTGGCAACTACACCAGCGAGACAGGAAAACGCAGGCAGGGTTCTTTGACACAGACAATGGTGCTAACATGGTTAAGGCAATAACCAATGGGCGGTTTAAGAACATCCGATGTTTTGCACACACTCTGCACCTGGTAGTGAAGTCAGCTCTGGGCTTGGAGTCCAATGACAAGGAGAATGAATACCTGCATAGGTTAATACAGAAGTGCAGGAACATAGCAGCACACTTCCACAGAAGTGTCAAGGCGGGGCAGGTTCTCCGACAAAAGCAGATTGATTTGGATATGCCTCACAAGCGTCTCATTCAAGACATTGCCACCCGGTGGAATTCCACCTTTATGATGCTGGAGAGGTTACTGGATCTGCAGACACCCCTTCATGAGCTTTCTAGTACGATGGACATAGGTGTGCAGAATCCCCTAGGGCATCATGATTGGTTAGTCATGAGTCAGCTGGTAAAAATCCTGCAGCCCTTCAAGGATGTCACGGAGGAGCTGAGTTCCAGAAGTGCCACCTTGGCTGACATCATCCCTATAGTTAATTTCCTGGATGAACATTTGGAGGCCTTTAAACGGGAAGAGGGAATGACTGCTGAGGTGCTGCAGTGTCTGGACGCTTTGCAGCAGCAGGTGAAAGACAGATTAAGGCCTTTAACAGATGACCGCACATACATGCTTGCCTCTGTCTGTGATCTCCGTGTGAAAGGTAAACTCGCCCTACAGACCATTTGTCTGTTATTTGTGAAGGAGCTGCTGTTAGCAAAGATCCGTGAACAGGAGCGCCATAGGCGGAGACAGATTAGGCTTGAAGCAGAGGTGGAAACAGCAGGCACATCAGAGAGTTGTGCTGCTAGCCCAAGCAGGAGCAGCACTGTGTCAGCGACAGATAGTACCTCCTCTTCCATGTCAGAACGCCCAAGGCATGTTGGCCATAAAGATTCATCAGTTGTGCAACGGGCGAGAGAGAAAGCAGCTGGATTGAGTGACTCTGAGCCCGCCCAAGCACAGGAGGAGACAGCAGCACAGCTGTCAGTGACACGGTATCTCTCAGAGCCGATAGAAAAAATGCAGACAGGTCTACTGTCTGGCCACACCTAGCCAAAGTGGCTCAGCGATATCTGTCATGTCCACCAACCAGTGTGCCCAGTGAACGTGTCTTTTCAATGACACGGGATATCATGAGCCCTCACCGCTCAAGGCTTGCACCAGAGTTGATGGAAATGCTAGTGTTTTTGAAAGTAAACCTGCCTTTGCTTGGGTTTCCAAATTTTCCCTGTGAGTGGCAAGATGAATAAAAGCAATTCAAAGCCTTGCAGCAGCTCCAATTGCCTCCTATGCTCCAGATAATATAAGCACTGCAGCACATGTACCTGACATGAATCGCTGTGCCTGACCATCAACTGTCCAGGCATTGTGTTCCTACAAGTGTTTGACCTCGATTGCTGTGCAAGTTCATCCAGGCCTTGTGTTCCTACAAGTGTTTGACCTCGACTGCTGTGCCTGTTCATCCAGGTCTTGTGTCCCTAGGTGGGATTGACCTCTGTCCTCGACTGCTTTGCCTGTCAGTCCAGGCCTTGTGTTCCTACAAGTGTTTGATCTCGACTGCTTTGCCTGTCAGTCCAGGCCTTGTGTTCGTACAAGCGTTTGACCTCGATTGCTTTGCCTGTCAGTCTAGGCCTTGTGTTCGTACAAGTGTTTGACCTCGATTGCTGTGCCTGTTCATCCAGGCCTTGTGTCCCTAGGTGGGATTGACCTCTGTCCTCGACTGCTTTGCCTGTCAGTCCAGGCCTTGTGTTCGTACAAGTGTTTGACCTCGATTGCTTTGCCTGTCAGTCTAGGCCTTGTGTTCGTACAAGTGTTTGACCTCGATTGCTGTGCCTGTTCATCCAGGCCTTGTGTTCCTACAAGTGTTTGACCTCGACTGCTTTGCCTATCAGTCCAGGCCTTGTGTTCCTACAAGTGTTTGACCTCGACTGCTGTGCCTGTTCATCCAGGCCTTGTGTTCCTACAAGTGTTTGACCTCGATTGCTTTGCCTGTCAGTCCAGGCCTTGTGTTCGTACAAGTGTTTGACCTCGATTGCTGTGCCTGTTCATCCAGGCCTTGTGTCCCTAGGTGGGATTGACCTCAGTCCTCGACTGCTTTGCCTGTCAGTCCGGGCCTTGTGTTCCTACAAGTGTTTGACCTCGATTGTTGTGCCTGTTCATCCAGGCCTTGTGTTCCTACAAGTGTTTGACCTCGATTGCTGTGCCTGTTCATCCAGGCCTTGTGTTCCTGCAAGTGTTTGACCTCGACTGCTTTGCCTGTCAGTCCAGGCCTTGTGTTCGTACAAGTGTTTGACCTCGATTGCTGTGCCTGTTCATCCAGGCCTTGTGTTCGTACAAGTGTTTGACCTCGATTGCTATGCCTGTTCATCCAGGCCTTGTGTCCCTAGGTGGGATTGTCCTCTGTCCTCGACTGCTTTGCCTGTTCATCCAGGTCTTGTGTCCCTAGGTGGGATTGATCTCTGTCCTCAACTGCTTTGCCTGTCAGTCCGGGCCTTGTGTTCCTACAAGTGTTTGACCTCGATTGCTTTGCCTGTCAGTCCAGGCCTTGTGTTCGTACAAGTGTTTGACCTCGATTGCTGTGCCTGTTCATCCAGGCCTTGTGTCCCTAGGTGGGATTGACCTCTGTCCTCGACTGCTTTGCCTGTCAGTTCAGGCCTTGTGTTCCTACAAGTGTTTGACTTCGATTGCTGTGCCTGTTCATCTAGGCCTTGTGTCCTAGGTGGGATTGACCTCTGTCCTTGACTGCTTTGCCTGTCAGTCCAGGCCTTGTGTTTGTACAAGTGTTTGATCTCGATTGCTGTGCCTGTTCATCCAGGCCTTGTGTCCCTAGGTGGGATTGACCTCTGTCCTCGACTGCTGTGCCTGTCCATCCAGGCCTTGTGTCCCACAAGGATTTCACTTAGATTGTATGCCCTCTGGGGATAGGGAAATACCTACAGTACCTGAGAGTAATCAACTATGAAGTGCTGGAAACGTTTGAAAATAAGAATATAAATAAATTAAGAAAAAAAAATTACTATCCCTGTCCATCCAGGCCTTATGTCCCTAGGTGGGATTGACCTCTGTCCTCGACTGCTTTGCCTGTTCATCCAGGCCTTGTGTCCCTAGGTGGGATTGACCTCTGTCCTCGACTGCTGTGCCTGTCCATCCAGGCCTTGTGTCCCTAGGTGGGATTGACCTCTGTCCTCGACTGCTTTGCCTGTTCATCCAGGCCTTGTGTCCCTAGGTGGGATTGACTTCTGTCCTCGACTGCTGTGCCTGTCCGACCAGGCCTTGTGACCTACAAGGGTTTCACTTAGATTATATGCCATCTGGGGATAGGGAAATACCTACAGTCCTGGGTGTAATCAACTATGAAGTGCTGGAAAAGTTTGAAAATAAGAATATAAATAAATTAAGAAAAAAAATTACTATCCCTGTCCATCCAGGCCTTATGTCCCTAGGTGGGATTGACCTCTGTCCTTGACTTCTTTGCCTGTCAGTCCGGGCCTTGTGTTCCTACAAGTGTTTGACCTCGATTGCTCTGCCTGTTCATTCAGGCCTTATGTCCCTACCAGGGCTCGACCTCTAATGCTGTGCCTGGCTGTCCAGCTTGGAGCTAGGATATAGTTTTCATGACCTTCATAATACGGGCCATTTTCCCAAGCTGTTTCTTTGTTGCTACATTAATGTTTCTAGTGCTTTAGAAAACTGGTGGTAGTTGTACTCTAGTTCATCCTCTGTGTTCCCATTGTTTACAGAGGCACTGTACGGTACAAAGTCAACATAGGTTGATATTGCAGATTTGGACTTGAGTAGCAGTATTCTTATTTCTGAGAGCTCTTCAAGTTCCTTTGTCATCAGCTGAAGTGCGTAAGTGCAGTCGGTATACACTAGACGCCAACGGTATACACTAGATGCCAATGGAAACACCCCACTCTAGGGGTGAACCTGTTCTAGGGAGTCCTTTCATGCACAAAGGAAAGGTAACTGTCTCCTGGGCCAGCCTGTCTTTCCCCTATCAAAACCACAAGGACCAGACTACCTCCACTCTGCCAGCCTGTCTTGCCCCTATCAGCTTTCTTCCACTCTGCTTTGCTGCCATACACCAGATGACTCACTTAACTCCTTGTGGTGTTCTTGCCACTCTCATGGTTCCTCAGTGTGTTGGTGCTAGTCTATCTGCTTGCTATGTTCCCCCTTCATTGTGCTGTAGGATGTTGATGCCACTTGTCTTGCCGCTTTGCCTGTCGTGCTGCCTTCGATGGTTTATGCATCTGCTATCGGTGCTCTCTTTTGAAGCTGTGGTGTGGTTTTGACATTCTCACTGCTGCTTTGTGCCTCTGTTAAAGCACTCTTGCCACTTCTGGTACCCCTTTGCACCTTTCCAGTGCCTTAGGCTATTCATGCCACTTTGGTGCCACTTTGCCACAGTCTAAGTACCTTGGAGCTCTTTTGTTGTTGTGATGATTGCTCCCCAGAAGTTTCATGAAAATTGATAATAAAATCCCAATTCTGCAGCCAAAAATAGGCTGGAAATCCTTCCCCCATTGACTTTAATGGGAACCGGAAAACGTATTGACATATCGACGTATCGGATTCTCCATACGGCCGAATGCAACGGAAATGACCCCCAACGAATACGTATCCACGAATGCCACAAAATGTTTTTGGCTGCACATCCCTACAGTCCAGCAAAGGAAAACCCATGATTGAAAATGAAAGTTTTCACTGGCTAAAGTAAATAGGAATTAGTAAACATGGGCACATGTATGCGCCTAAAAGCGCCGTGTCAGAAGTGCACGGCCTTATAAAATACATCATATGTGCATACGTATGAAGCACGCCCTGAGACGCCCCTTTTTCACGTGTGCCTATATGTGCACGCACGACTATATACATATACAAATGCTGGTTTTCTATAATTATGTTCCCCTGTGCCAAGCACAGATGCGCGAACATCCACCCCTTTTCACGTGCACCGCCCTTTTCAAATTCACCTGTTATTTAATGAATTCTTCTCTTATTATGCATGCCTATTCAGTTGTTACTTGTTTTAATTATAGACATAAATATGTAAGAGATTTACAAAGAAACAGGAATTGACTCTCTCTTTCAAATCAATGTCGTAACAGGGAGGTTCTCCATGATTGGTGTGTAGATTAGTCTTTTTTTCTTAAAATAATGTAGAGTTGAATGGTTTACTTCAGGGTAAACAAATAGTTGCCGTCAAAACGAAGAGCGAAAGAAAAAGGTCTTCTGAGATTTGTAGATGAATATGTTAAATGTGTGCCTCAAGCTGTTTTCTTTAATGCAATTTTGTGATATGTGACATTTCTATGTTGCCCTTTTTTCTAGTTTGTAATGAGTGCTGCAATGGAAAGAAGTTTTATCTTGCTTTTTAGTTTGATTGTTAAGAAGACTGAAACCTTCCCCCTGATGCAAAATTAACTTTCAAAATACAGACCCAAGTTGGGGTGTTAGAAGACAGAGACATTAATAACATAAGACAAGTTTTTATTTGCAATAATAAAAAAAAATTATAATCAAAGCATATGCCATTTGACCAATGATTGAATGTAAGGCAAGTGAAAGCTGAAGAGCTGATAGTGCCTGTTCTGAAGTCACTTCACATATTGCATATTCATTAAGCTTGGTTTGTTGATAACTGATTGACCTATGTGTGTGTAAGATATATATATATATATATATATATATATATATATATATATATATATATTGGTATTAAAGAAGTGTTCCATAAATTCACAAAATTATTTCTCATTTTATGAATTTTTAGTGTGTTTCTTCCTTCTCTTTATACTGTTTTTTAATCAATTGTTCTGTTTACCATTCTTGTTTTTTGGTTTATTGTAGTTCATTTGCCTCCCTTTGCATTGTGTTGCTTTAAGAATTAGCTACAAGAATTGTGGATACAAAAGTACCCACTTATGCTTCCTCCTGCTATTTCTGCAGACAACAGAATGGGGGCAAAACACCACACACATTTTTTAAAATGTAATTTTATGCACTTTGGGGCGGATTTTCAGAGCCCTGCTCGCGTAAATCCGCCCAAAACCGGGCGGATTTACGCGAGCAGGGCCCTGCGCGCCGGGAAGCCTATTTTACATAGGCCTCCCGGCGCGCGCAGAGCCCCGGGACTCGCGTAAGTCCCGGGGTTCTCGGAGGGGGGCGTGTTGGGGGGCGTGTCGGGGGGGCGGGCCCGGTCGTCGCGGCGTTCCGGGGGCGTGTCGGCAGCATTTTGGGGGCGGGTACGGGGGCGTGGCTACGGCCCGGGGGCGTGGCCGCGCCCTCCGTACCCGCCCCCAGGTCGCGGCCCGGCGCGCAGCAGGCCCGCTGGCGCGCGGGGATTTACGTCTCCCTCCGGGAGGCGTAAATCCCCCGACAAAGGTAAGGGGGGGGTGTAGACAGGCCGGGTGGGTGGGTTAGGTAGGGGAAGGGAGGGTAAGGTGAGGGGAGGGCAAAGGAAAGTTCCCTCCGAGGCCGCTCCGATTTCGGAGCGGCCTTGGAGGGAACGGGGGGAGGCAGCGCGGCTCGGCGCGCGCAGGCTATACAAAATCGATAGCCTTGCGCGCGCCGATCCAGGATTTTAGTGGATACGCGCGGCTCCGCGCGTATCTACTAAAATCCAGCGTACTTTTGCTTGAGTCTGATGCGCAAGCAAAAGTAGGCTGATCGCGCTTCTTTTAAAATCTACCCCTTTGTTTACTCTTCTGATCCAAACACTGTCCCTGCTCTCACCAGGAACTCCTGTTTTTAAATATGGCTAACAGTGTGTACATTGTGAAACTTTACATGTATTTTTAGCCAGATTGACAGATATAGATTTCAGCTAGAGCAATGTGCCAAATAACTGCTTAGTTACCTGGCTAAATCCTTTGAAAATGTTCTCTGAAGAAATAAATCTGCAACATTTTATTTGAATTGAAATATATTACCTTATGATAAAATTTTTAAAATTAAAACCTTTAGCATGACTATTTCCTAGGAAAAATAACATCCTGGAAAGTCTTTAGTGTCCCCAGATATTTGCATATTATTTTACAAGCACATGCCAACTTGATCGCTAAATCATTATTGTTTATTTACTGAGACTGAATGCAGTGTTAGTCATTTTATATAAGCTCTGCATCCTGTTGCTTTTAAGAATGTGTGCTTTGATCCTGGTTTACTGTATTGGAAAATATCTTTAAATGCATGGGATTTCAAATTTTGTGAAACTGAAACCTGCCACCTTTGTGAATTGGGTTTAAAAACAAATTGTGATTGAGATTATTTCAAGTCTGACAGCAGAAGAATACAGCACTTGAAATATGCTATATCACTCATTGATTATGCAAAGAGATGTGTACATTATTTTAATGTTATAGTTTCTGATTTTAAATTCAAAGCACCATAACTTTGTTTTCACATCTGTAGGTATTAAGACGACAGCCATGAGGAAGGGTGATGACTATGTCATAAATGGAGGCAAGATGTGGATTACAAATGGATGTCAGGCCGACTGGATGTGCCTCTTGGCTAACACAAGTGACACACTTCCTCACAGAAACAAGTCCCTGATATGTCTACCAATGAAGCTGCCTGGTGAGAACTGGGGTCACATAATGGTATAAATTAGAAAAGTGCTTAAAGTGAAAATGAAGAATAGGATGATAGGTTTTACTAAGAAAATGTCCAAAACATGAAAATTTAGATATTGTCAAGAACTGAGACAAAGAGTTTTTATTTTGTTAACATAATCAAATGTGAAAACAGAGTGCTTAAAACAACACGAACTACTTTTAGCATAATTTTCATCTGCAGTCTAACTGGCTGATAATTGTGGCTGATAATTATCATAAATCTAACCAGTTAAATATAATCATTGGGTCAGGGTGACAAGGTGGGAGTCTTGGGGCATGCAGGTACAGGTTAATCTGTAACCAGGTAAACTAACAAACAAGAGAGATTGCAGGGCTATTGTGGCCTAGACTAACTCTCCCCAAATGAAAGACATACTCCACAATGTCTTGTTGAATGCTTGCAGCACCCCTTTTGTCTAGGAACTGATTCTCCAGCCTCATATACCGTGTCACATCCCTTATGGCAGCCTCATAAGGATCCCCTAACAGTCCCAGTACTCGCCAACCACTGATTTGAATTTATGGTCTTCCATGGCTCTGACTTCCCTGATTAGCTTCAGTAGCCAAGTTTGGAAACTCTTCGTCTGCAGGTATCAGTAATTGGCCATTTAACCTGCTGACTGGGTTACAAGCGCTTCTAAACAAAAGTCCAGACTACAGAAGTTCCTTCAGTTGTTTATTTTCAAGCTCCACATGTGCTCCTTCATTTAGAATATATTACAATTTTAATATTCAAAACGACAAACAATTTTACAGTAAACAAAGCCCATACTCTGCTTCCAAAGAAAAAAAAAACACCAAACACAAAAATCATTGCAACTTCTCAGATTGGTTAGATTACAGCCAGATAGCATTTCTATTCTTTTTCTAGCGTTGCTCCCAGAAACAACTTGTTAACTAATTTAGGAGAAATGTTCCTTCTGTGCACTCGAGAGATGTATCTGGCTAACCCCAAGCAAATTCACAGGGTTGCAGTCAGCTATCCTCTTCCTAATTATTCCTTGTTAATACTTCAGAGTTTATTTGTGTTATAGTACTAACTGTGTAGTTTTTAGCAGTACAAAAACTCTCACAAAAATTCAACACCAGATGTAATACCACTAATTTATTTTTCATCTCTCTCCTTTGTGAGTTTTCCTAAACACCTTTGTAAAATTTTTCTTTTCTCTTTACCCAAAATCAGCAGTTTCCCTGTACATACCAGGATCATTCCAGACGGTGGGTTATGTTCCATGTCCAGCAGATGGAGTCAGAACACAAAATTCCCAGGGGAGGAACCATATAACCTCGCCTTCCCTGTAACAGCTCTCAGTAACGTTCTGACTCCAGCAGATGTGAGCAGGGGACTTGTGGTCCCCAGCTTGTTAGCTTAGGGCTACTTCCTCAGGGGGATCAAGTTGTAAAAAAAAAAAAAAAAAGGAAGTTTTAAATTTACAGTTTAGGTCACTTTGCTAAGACTCCTCTTACAGCAGGGGAGAGCTCTCCGCTAGTGCTGGCTCATCGCTCTCTAGCCTGGTGACTTGTTGACAGGCTGTTGCCTGTTTTCTTTCTTTCTTTTCTTATTTTCCTCACTGAGGGCCCAGTTGGGCTAAGTGTATTTTTGTTTCATCTTCTTTTTCAGCAGAAGACTGCAATTTTTTGGACTCCGTTCGGCTCTCTGAGGTGAAAGTCGGTAGTGCCGGCCTCTCCCTCCTGACCCAGGTTTTCCCCCCTCCCTTTTGGGGAGCAACCGACGTCCCGACCTGCGGCCCCGCGAAGCACCATTCCCCGGGGCCGCCTGCTGTCGAGAGGTTAATTCCCCGTCAGTTCTTCTTCAGGTCGGTGGGGGACCGCGGCAAGCGTCCGTTGCCGGGTCGGCGCTCATTTTAGGCGCGAGCCTCCTGTAGAGCCTCCCCCCCCTCTCTCTCTCCCTGCGGCGATGCAGTCCGCGGCGCCTTGTGAGGGCTCCAACAGGGCTGGATTATTTCCTGAAGAGGGTCTGTGCTCAGGCTGTTTCCCCGAGGGGGAATGTGTGCCAGCTACTAACAAAGACGTTCGAGCTGCAGCCCGCGGGGGAAGGAAGCGCCAAGCCCCGCTCCCTCTCAATGCGGGAACAGCGGCCATTTTGTTGCAAGATTCTGATGCCACGCTTTCTGAGGAGGACACGGATAATCCGTTCCCCACTTCTAGGCCCGTTTTGGTCTCTTACTCCGAGTCTCATCCTGGTAGGCAGAGGGGGGATCCCCCGGGGGGTGACCCCTCAGGATGCCAGGCCTTTTCCCCTAAATTCATAGTCCTGATGCACAGGGCTTTTCTTCAGAGCAGAGACACGACCTTCGGGACCTGGGGACCCTCTCCCCCCAAGATACCATGTCCCACCCCCCTCCTGGGTGGGACCCTCCCTCAGGCTCGCCCCCTTTAGTAGGCGGGGGAGCGGGGACATCTCGTGGTCCTACCGGGACACCATCAATAATACAGACTTCGTCGAGGGAAAGACAATCACAGGACCCTGATGTGGACGACCCCACCTTGGCGGCCCAGGTGGAGGGCGACGACCCTAGGGTCCTCCGCATCTTCCAAGCGATGGAGTTAGATGACTTCATTCCCTACATCCTCCAGGAAATGGATATTGATCCCCCTCCGGAACCTGTGGGGCCTGACCCGGCTCTCAAGAAGGGGGACCCCCTCCTAGCAGGACTGCGGCCTCTAGCCAAGTCTTTTCCCACTCATTACAAGATCTTGCAGTTGATCACTCGGGAATGGGATTCCCCGGAGGCCAACCTTAGGGTCGGTAGAGCCATGGAAAAATTGTATCCTCTGCCGGCCGATTTTTTGGAAATTCTCAAAGTTCCCGCCGTAGATTCTGCGGTATCAGCGGTCACAAAGCATACCACTATTCCTGTCACTGGTGGGACGGCGTTGAAGGATATGCAGGATCGGAAGCTGGAGGTTTACCTCAAGCGTATCTTTGAGGTCTCGTCCTTAGGGATGCGGGCGGCTATCTGCAGTTCCCTCGCACAGCGAGCGGGTCTTTGGTGGGTGCAGCAGCTTCTCACCTCCCAGTCCTTACCAGACACTGAGGCTCACCAGGCGGACAGACTGGAAGCCGTGGTTGCCTATGGAGCGGATGCTTTATATGATCTTTTAAGGGTCCTAGCCCGAACCATGGTGGCCACAGTCTCAGTGCGTCGGCTCCTTTGGCTTTGCAATTGGTCGGCTGATGCTTCTTCCAAGACACGTTTGGGGTCCCTTCCTTTTAAGGGTAGGTATCTTTTTTGTGAAGACTTGGATCAGATCATCAAGTCCCTTAATGAGAACGCGGTGCACAAGTTGCCCGAAGATCGACCCCGTTCGTCAAGATCATATAATTACTCAGAAACCGTTATCGTAACCAGCGGAGAGCGCGTCCTCAGAGGCAACAGCCACCTCGGGCTCCCTCTTCTCGTTCGCACTCCTGGAACCGGCCCTTTCGTGGGCGCCGCCAGGGTAAGGAAGTGCAGGGTGCTGGTACATCCGCTAAATCTACCCAATGATGCCAGACGGACCCGCAAGGTGGTCCCTCGACTGGGGGGTCACCTTGCTCTCTTCTACGAAGAGTGGGTCCAAATTATGTCGGATCAATGGGTTCTGGATATTCTAAGATGCTGTTACGCTTTGGATTTTGTTTGCGCTCCTCGGGACCGGTTCCTGTTTTCCCCTTGCGGGTCCTTAATCAAACAGGGAGCAGTGCGGCAGACCCTCGATCATCTCCTTCAATTGGGGGCCATAGTGCCGGTGCCAGCCGCCGAACTGGGCCGGGGGCATTATTCAATCTACTTTGTGGTTCCCAAGAAGGAAGGTACTTTTCGTCCTATCCTGGACCTCAAGCAAGTCAACCGGTCCCTCAGAGTCCCTCGTTTCTGCATGGAGACACTCCGTTCAGTGTTAGCGGTAGTTCATCCGGGAGAATTCTTGGCTTCATTGGATCTCACGGAGGCGTATCTCCACATACCAATTTGTCAAGCTCATCAGCGTTACCTACGCTTCAAAATTTTGGGTCAACCCTTCCAATTTCGCGCTCTTCCCTTTGGCCTGGCCACAGCTCCACGGGTTTTCACGAAGATCATGGTGGTAGTGGCAGCAACCTTGCGCAAGGAAGGCATCCTTACCTGGACAATTGGCTCATCCATGCAAAGTCACGAGTGCAGTGTATCCTTGCAATCGACAGAGTGGTACAACTTCTCCAATCTCTGGGATGGATTGTCAACTTCACCAAGAGCAGCCTGGTCCCGTCCCAGTCGTCGGATTTTCTGGGAGCTCACTTCGAAACCAAAAATGCCAGGGTTTTTCTGCATCCGGACAGAGCTCATTCTCTGCGTCAGCAGATTCAAGGATTTATGGCGCTCGAGACGCCCACTGCCTGGGGCTACCTGCAGGTACTGGGGACCATGGCATCGACCATCGATCTGGTTCCTTGGGCATTTGCTCATCTGAGGCCTCTGCAGAGATCCCTACTCTCTCCCGGTGGCAGCCGGTGTCGAGAGATTTTCAGGCAATCCTTCCGATTCCGAGAGGAACCTTCATCAGTCTCCATTGGTGGCTGGAACCGCGGCACCTAGCTCAGGGGGTATCGCTAGAGGACCCGGATTGGGTGATTATCACCACAGACGCCAGCTTCACAGGCTGGGGAGCGGTCTGTCTGGACAGCTCAATCCAGGGTCGATGGACGGAGGAACAGTCGAAGTGGCCCATCAATCGCTTGGAGACCAGGGCGGTCCGTCTGGCGTTACAGGGTTTCTTCCCCATAGTACGCCATCAAGCAGTCAGGGTGCTATCGGACAATGCGACTACAGTGGCGTACATCAATCGCCAGGGAGGCATGAGAAGTCTGTTGGTCTCTCTGGAAACCGACAAATTGATGGAGTGGGCAGAGCTTCACCTCCAACGACTAGCGGCCTCGCATATAGCGGGAGTGGACAACGTACAGGCGGACTTTCTCAGCCGACAAAACTTGGATCCTGGAGAGTGGGAGCTCTCGCAGCAGGCGATGCGGATAATAGTACGGCGATGGGGGACACCGCACACAGGCTTAATGGCAACCGCCGGAAATGCAAAGGCCGCCGGCTTCTTCAGCCGCAGGCGGGAGCGCGGCGCCGAGGGCGTGGACGCGCTGGTCCTGCCCTGGCCGCGCCACTGTCTCCTATATGTTTTCCCACCGTGGCCCCTCGTGGGCAAGGTCATCCGCAGGATAGAGGCACACCAAGGGCCGGTGATCCTTGTGGCGCCAGAGTGGCCCCGACGACCGTGGTTCGCGGATCTGCGCAATTTGACGGTGGAGGGTCCCCTTCGTCTTGGTCAGCTGCCACGTCTTCTACGCCAGGGACCAATATTTTTCAAGGAGGCAGATCGCTTCTGTCTTGCGGCCTGGCTTTTGAGAGGCGTCAGTTGAGGAGGCGCGGTTATCCGGAGCCGGTTATTTCAACGCTACTGAAAGCACGTAAGATGTCCACCTCTGTTACCTATGTCCGAGTCTGGAAGGTCTTTGAGGATTGGTGTGGAGCGAATGACATTCTTCCCATGCAGGCCTCAGTGCCACAAGTCCTTTCCTTCTTACAGGCAGGTTTGGATTTCGGTCTTGCTTACAATTCTCTTCGGGTTCAGGTGGCGGCCCTTGGGGCTTTTCTTCGCAGTGGAAATAAGGAGTTTCTGCCCTCGCATCCGGACATCTCCCGTTTCCTTAAAGGAGTGAAACACTTAAAGCCTCCGATTCGCCCACCTTGTCCATCGTGGAATCTGAATCTGGTGCTCCGAGTCCTCTGTGGTTCGCCGTTCGAACCTCTAAGCTCGGCTACCATCAAGGACGTCACTCTCAAGACCATTTTTCTCGTGGCAATCAGTTCAGCAAGATGTATTTCCGAGCTGTAGGCCCTATCCTGTCGTGAACCATACCTTCGTTTCACGCCTGAAGGGGTTTCGCTGAGGACGGTTCCTTCTTTTCTCCCTAAAGTGGTTTCGGCATTCCACCTCAACCAATCGGTGGAATTACCATCTTTTGCCTCTTCTGAGTCTGGAGACCTGCGTAGACTGGATGTACGGCGGTCTCTGATACGCTATCTGGAGGTGACTAATGATTTTTGGCACTCCGATCATCTGTTTATCCTCTGATCCGGACCTCGGAAGGGTTGCATGGCCTCCAAACAATCTATAGCGCGGTGGTTGAAGGGAGCGATCATAGCGGCGTACCTTGGCGTAGGTAAGTCCCCTCCTCTGGTTGTCAAGGCTCATTCTCTTAGAGCCCAGGCGACATCTTGGGCAGAGAGCTCCTCCGTCTCCACTCAGGAGATTTGTAGGGCGGCCACTTGGAAGTCGAGCCATACTTTTGCGAGACATTATCGCCTGGACGTCGGTGCTTCGTCGGGCGGTCAGCTTGGAGACAAGTTAATACGAGCAGGGCTGTCTGCGGCCCACCCGTGATGGGAAAGCTTTGGTACATCCCACCGTCTGGAATGATCCTGGTATGTACAGGGAAAAGAAAAGTATTCCTTACCTGCTAATTTTCGTTCCTGTAATACCATGGATCATTCCAGACACCCTCCCTTGTTTTGGGTGTTTGCTTGTGGGACATCCCTGCCTACCTGTCTTAACAATCTTTTACTCTGTATTTCGAATACTGCGCGTCTTTTTTGTTCACGCACTGCTGTTCGCAAGTTCACTGTTCAGAATTTAGTTGCTGTTCATTTACACAGCGGTTATTTCAATTCCTTCTTTGATTACTTGATCCCTCTGTTTTTAGTCTCTCTCTTTTGGGCTTTGTTAGTCTAGTTACTGAGAGCTGTTACAGGGGAGGTGTGGTTATATGGTTCCTCCCCTGGGAATTTTGTGTTCTGACTCCATCTGCTGGACATGGAACATAACCCACCGTATGGAATGATCCATGGTATTACAGGAACGAAAATTAGCAGGTAAGGAATAATTTTCTTTTAGAATTTCCTTTTCTACAATAAGCCTGGAAAAATTAACTTACCTTAGTGGCTGAGCCCAGTAAACATTGCTTCAGGTTCATCTTCTTCACTGCTTGTCTCCATGGCTGTCTTCCCAGCTATTTTCCTGGCTGTGTTTCTTGACGGTGATGCCTGGCTGCGCTGTATATGCATTCAAAGTGAAGTATCAGGCTTAATTTGTTAGGGGTAGTAACCGCCGCAATAAGCAAGCTACTCCCACGCTTATTTGTTTACCCAGACTGTGCAATTCAGTCCTTTGTTGTTGTCGGAATATAAATCCTCTTTTCTTCATTCCCCTGCTGTTGAAGCAGTGAGCTGCACTGGATATGCATTCAAAGTGAAGTATCAGGCTTAATTTGTTAGGGGTAGTAACCGCCGCAATAAGCAAGCTACTCCCACTCAACCTTGTTGGTTGTTACCTGAATGAAATCCTCTTTTCCACATGTCTTCTTGCCTTTGAAGCATAGAGCAATGTTGGAGTCTCATTAACCAAGTGAATGTTTATTGAATAAAGGTATTAATCACCAGGTAGTAGCAGTCATTCCTGAAAGCCATCCCCATGCCTCTTCTCTTCATTCCCATCCTCCAGGCTTTATGGATCCACAGTGTTTATCCCACACCCCTTTGAAATCCTTCACAGTTTTGGTCTTCACCACGTCCTCCGGAAGGGCGTTCCAGGCATCCACCAGCCTCTCCGTGAAGAAATACTTCCTGACATTGGTTCTGAGGCTTCCTCCCTGGAGTTTTAAATCGTGACCCCTGGTTCTGCTGATTTTTTCCAATGGAAAAGGTTTGTCATTAACTTTGGATCATTAAAACTTTTCAAGTATCCGAACGTCTGTATCATATCACCCCTACTCCTCCTTTCCTCCAGGGTATATATATTTAGATTCTTCAGTCTGTCCTCATAAGTCATTCGATGAAGACCATCCACTTTTTTGGTCGCCCTTCTCTGGACCATCTCCATCCTGTCTCTGTCCTTTCGGAGATACGGTCTCCAGAACTGGAACTGTTCAAGGGGATAATTACTTCCATTTTCTTACTCGAAATTCCTCTCTCTATGCAGCCCAGCATTCTTCTCGCTTTAGCTATCGCCTTGTCACAGTGTTTCGCCGACTTCAGATCGTTAGACGCTATCACCCCCAGGTCTCTCTCCTGCTCCGTGCACATCAGCCCTTCACTCCCCATTGAATACAATTTTTTCGGATTTCCACAGCCCATATGCATGACTCTGCACTTATTGGCATTGAATCTCAGCTGCCATAATTTCGACCAATCTTCGAGCTTCCTTAAATCTCGTCTCATTCTCTCCATTCCTTCCGACGTGTCCACTCTATTGCAGATCTTAGTATCAACCGCAAATAGACAAACCTTACCTTCTATCCCATCCGTGATATACATATGTCGCTCACAAAGAATTTGAACAGGATCGGTCCCAACACTGACCCTTGCGGCACTCCGCTCATCACTGCTATCTCTTTAGAGTAAGTTCCATTTAACATAACACATTGTCTTCTGTCCTTCAACCAGTTTGCTATTCAGGCCACCATCTTGGTACTCACACCCAAACTTTTCATTTTATTCACAAGCCTCCTGTGCGGGACCGTATCAAAAGCTTTGCTAAAATCTAAGTAGATGACATCGAGCACTCTTCCTCTATCCAATTCCTTAGTCACCCAATCAAAAAAGTCGATCAGATTTGTCTGACAGGACCTTCCGTTGGTGAAACCATGCTGCCTCTGGTCCATCAATTCTGCTGCTTGTAGATCACAATTCTTTCCTTCAGCAGTGACTCCAATACCTTTCCCACCACCGAGGTGAGGCTAAGCGGTCTGTAGTTTCCAGCCTCCTCTCTGCTCCCACTCTTGTGAAGCGGGACCACCGTCCTTCTTCTCCAATCACTCGGCACCACTCCCGTTTCCAGGGAGCTATTGAACAGGTCACACAGCGGAGCCACCAGCACATATCTGAGCTCCCTCAGTATCCTGGGATGAACCTCATCAGGCCCTATGGCTTTATCCACCTTCAGTTTCCTAGCTCTTCCCATACATTCTCTTCTGTAAACAGAGTTTCATCCATTCCGCTTCCCTCCAGTTTCTTGTTAACTAGCATCGGTCCTTCTCCGGGGTCTTCTTTAGTGAATACTGAACTGAAGTATTAGTTTAATATTTCTGCCATTTCTTCATCTGTCTCCACCCATTGATCCTTTTCACCTTTCAATTTCAGTATACCACTTTGGACTTTTCTCCTTTTACTGATGTATTTGAAAAATGTTTTGTCACCTTGCTTTACCTCTTTGGCAATCCTTTCTTCCGCTTGAATTTTCACTTTCTTGATTGCTTTCTTCATCTCCCTCAGTTCCACCAGATATTCTTCCTTGTGCTCCTTTCTTTGGGATTCTTTCTATTTCTTGAACACTGTTCTTTTAGCTTTTATTTTGTCTGCCACCTCCTTTGAGAACCAGATAGGTTTCATTTTTCTCTTGCTTTTCTTTACTTTTCTAACATATAGATTAGTTGCCTTGGTTATTGCTCATTTTAGTTTGGTCCACTGTTGTTCCACATCTCTCTCGTTCTCCCAGCCTTCTAATTCTTCCTCCAGGTACTTCCCTATTTCATCAAAGTCCGTGTTTTTGAACTGCAAAACTCGGGTCTTGGTACTAATTCTCCGTTTCCTATTTTGCTATGAAACCATACTGTAAGATGATCACTAGTGCTGAGGTGGGCACCTACCTGGACATTAGAGACATTATCTCCATTAGTGAGAACTAAACAGAGTATAGCTCCCTCCCTCGTGGGTTCCATTACCATTTGTTTGAACAGAGCCCCTTGCAGGGCATCCACTATCTCTCTACTACTGTTAGATTCTGCAGAAGGGATTCTCCAGTCTACATCCGGCAGATTAAAATCTCCAACAATCACCACTTCTCCCTTCTTTCCCATCTTTTGGATGTCTTCAACCAGATCTTTGTCAAGCTCTTCCATTTGATTTGAAGGCCTGTAAACCACTCTAATAAAAACGGAAGCTCATCATCTTTTTTTAGATCAGCCCATAGTGCTTCTTCTTTGCCCCATCTTCCTTGCAGCTCAGATGCTTGTTTCTGACATAAAGAGCCACTCCTCCCCCTTTCCTATCCTCTCTGTCCTTCCTTAATAAGTTATAGCCCGGTATTGCCGTATCCCAATCATGAGATTCCGTGAACCATGTCTCGGTGACAGCAACAACTTCCAAGTCCATCTCCACCATTAGGACTTGCAGATCTGGGGATTTTATTGCCCAAACTACGAACATTTGTGCTTATAGCTTTCCAGCTTTTCTCATTCAGGTTACTGCTTTTCTTGGACTCCTTTTGTGACTTATTTAGTTGAGTTTTGTTATCCACTTCACCCTTTTCCATTGCATTTGTATTTGGGGAGTGACATTCTAATTTCTTTCTGCCACCCCCGGCTTCTAGTTTAAATGCCTTATGACATAGGATTTGAATTTTTCTCACGGGACAAGTAGGATGGTAGTCCTTACATATGGGTGACATCATCAGGATGGAGCCCAATCACGGAAAACTTCTGTCAAAGTTTCCAGAACTTTGACTGGCCCCTACTGGGCATGCCCAGCATGGCACTAACCCTGCAGCCAACAGGGGTCCCCCTTCAGTCTTCTTTTTTCCGCCCAGCAGTAGCCTCGCAGTTTAGGAGCTCTGAAGAGATTCCTGATAGGAATTTTCCTCACGGAGTTAATTAAACTTGAATTGCCCCACAGGGGTCCCTCCTCTAACTTTTCTCAGGCCGCGGTACTCCAGTAAGTTTTTACCTGTTTTCTGTCGATTACCGTTGAGTTTGGCCCTCGCGGCCTACTGGCCGTCGACCGTACCGCGGCTCGATTTTTTTCTATGGCCATGGCATCGGGGTTTCGTCGGTGCCCAGACTGTACTCACACCATGTCTATCACATACCCTCATGGAGTCTGTATACTGTGTTTAGGCGGTGAACATGATGTCCTGACTTGCACCAAATGTGCCCTCATGACACCAAAAGGTCGCAAAGCCAGCATGGAGAAGATGGGACTCCTCTTCCATGCTCACACCCCGACGCCGTCCATCGCATCGACGTCATTGGAACAGGCGTCGTCGAAGTCACACCAGCATCGACCTCCGTCCGGTGACCATCCGCCATCGACGTCTTCACGGCCATCGACTCCCGTTACTCCCCCTCAAGATCGAGGGGATCGTAGGGAGAAACATCGTCATCGGCATCGTAAGTCTCGGACTGTTGAGGGAGCGAAATCATCGACCTCACCACCGTCCGAGCCACCATCGAAGAAGCCCCGTCCAGAAATGGCATCGACCATTCCTGCGACTGGGACATCGAGGCCACCCTCACCCGATCGGGGTTTGGAAGTCGTGATTCCGCCTGTAAAGGTGGTCCCTCCGACTGTGCCTCCGCCTCCCTCTTCCGTCACGGAGCTGGGGCTGCTTGCTCCAGGTCTCCGGGAAGAACTGGATCAGCTGGTCCAGGAGGCCATCGACAAGGCGATGCAACGGCTCCAGGTTCCTCCGGCACCGAGAGTGGAACCGGTCACCAACCCGATGACAGCAGCACTGGCACCGCTGCTATCCCGGATTGAGGCGCTCATGACCGCCCTTCCACTGGTGATTCCCGGGTCTCCAATGGCTCCGGTGTGCTCCCCGTTAGCTTCATTGGGAGGAGAAACATCGTTCCGCATTCCTCCTTCGGGAGTATTGCCTCAGGCATCGATGCCATTTCGTCCCTCGCCACCGATTCATTCATTGGGAGCGATACAGACATTGGCGCCATCGATGCCTTCGATACCGGCACCGATGCTTTCCAGGCCGTCCACGGTGCCCCCGGCGATTCCTTCGATTTTCTCGGAGCCTCATCCAGGGCCTTCGGGTATCCAACCCCCTTCTCGTCCTACAGGTCAGTCTGCTGATCCTTATGGCACCTGGGGTGATGATACTTCCACAGACACCGATGACTTACCTTCACCTCCTTCTCCTACTAAAGGTAGAAAACGTTCTCCTCCAGAGGACCTTTCTTTCATTAATTTTGTGAAGGAAATGTCTGAGTTGGTCCCTTTTCAGCTTCAGACAGAGCAGGATGATAGGCACCAGATGATGGAGCTCCTCCAATTCCTGGATGCCCCTAAAGTGATCACTTCTATTCCCGTTCATCAAGTTCTTCTTGACCTCCTCAAAAAGAATTGGGAAAACCCAGGATCCATTGCCCCAGTCCACAGAAAAGCTGACACTACCTATTTAGTACAGTCAGCCCTCGGCTTTCAAAAATCTCAGCTCGACCACCACTCAGTTGTGGTGGAATCAGCTCAAAAGAAAGCAAAAAGGACGAAGCCTCACTCATCTACCCCTCCTGTTAAGGAACACAAGTTCCTAGACAATATTGGTTGACGAGTGTTCCAAGGGGCCATGCTCATTTCCAGAATTGCTGCTTACCAGCTGTATATGACCCAATACAATAGGATCATTTTCAAGCAGTTACAGGACTTCTCTGAAACCCTACCTGAAAAATTCCAACAACAGCTTTAAATCCTTGTCAACAAGGGGTTTGAAGCAGGAAAGCATGAGATAAGAACAGCTTACAATATCTTCGACATTTCTACTAGAGTGTCTGCAGCTGCCATTTCGGCAAGACGATGGGCCTGGCTCAAATCTTCTGACTTTCGGCCAGAAGTACAAGACAGGCTATCTGACCTACCATGTGTAGGAGACAATCTGTTCGGTGAACAGATCCAGCAAATAGTGGCTGAATTAAAGGACCATCATGAGACCCTTAAACAGCTCTCATCGATACCTTCCGACTTCCCCTCAAGACAGCCCTTTAGGAAGGACTCTAAGAAGTCATTCTTTCGTCCAATTAAGTACTATCCTCCATCAGCAAGGTCCCGAACTACGAGACCTTCTCAAAAACATCAGCCTCGCCAGGCCCAAAAGCAAAAGCCGCAAGCAGTTCCCCAGCCGGGGCCTGCTTCAGGTTTTTGACTTTCACTTGGAGAGCAGCAACCTGATTCCTCTGCCAAGCATACCAGTGGGAGGTCGATTGTGCCACTTTCAAGGCATGTGGCAATCAGTCACAACCGACCAATGGGTGCTAGCAATCATTGCTCAGGGTTACCACCTAAACTTTCTTGCTCTTCCACAGGACTCACCACCTCTGCAAGCATGGAGAGTATCCGACCATTCTGTCCTTCTGGAGCAGGAGGTTTCCCTTCTTCTCCAGTTAAGAGTAATAGAACCCGTCCCACTCTCGCAGCAAGGCTTAGGGTTCTATTCCCGGTACTTTTTGATCCCCAAAAAATCCAGGGGAGTTCGTCCAATTCTGGACCTACGTGTTCTCAACAAGTACCTACAGCGAGAAAAGTTCAAGATGGTAACCTTGAGCTCGCTTCTACCTCTTCTGCAAAGAGGAGACTGGCTCTGCTCTCTGGTCCTTTAGGACGCATACACACATATTGCGATAACTCCAGCTCATCGCAAGTACCTCAGGTTTTTAGTAGGCCCAAAGCACTATCAATACCGCGTGCTTCCGTTCGGCCTAGCATCTGCACCACGAGTCTTTACCAAATGTCTCGTGGTTGTCGCAGCTTTTCTCAGGAGAGAAGGTGTTCACGTCTACCCCTATATGGACGACTGGTTAATCAGGGCTCCAACCCAACATGTAGCTCGGTCGTCCCTCAGTTTGACCTTACACACTCTAATTTCTCTAAGATTTCTCATCAATTACGAAAAATCCTATTTAGTCCCATCTCAAACCTTGTTGTTCTTTGGGGCAGACTTGGACACCTTGCAGGCAAAAGCCTTTCTCCCTCAACAACGAGCGCTAACCCTCGTGTCTCTCGCTCACCAGTTGCAGTCTCAGCATACAGCAACAGCTCGCCAATTCCTCGTCCTTTTAGGACACATGATGTCCTCAGTCCATGTCACACCAATGGCCCGCCTGGCCATGAAACTCATGCATTGGACTCTGAGGTCACAATGGATTCAAGCTGTTCAGCCTTTGTCGACCATTGTCCACATCACCGACTCACTCCATCTGTCTCTCGCCTGGTGGAAAAATCTCAACAATCTCCTCCAGGGTCTGCCCTTTCAAGTGCCAGATCCTCAACTCATTCTCATCACCGACGCTTCCAACCTCGGGTGGGGAGCCCACGTGGACAATCTACAGACACAAGGGTCTTGGTCTCCAGAGGAAGCCAAACATCAAATAAACTTCCTAGAACTTCGAGCAATGCGATATGCTCTCAGGGCTTTTCAGGAACGCCTGTCAAATCACATCATCCTGATTCAGATGGATAACCAGGTGGCCATGTGGTACATCAACAAGCAGGGAGGCACAGGCTCCTTCCTTCTGTGTCAGGAAGCTGAGCAGATTTGGTCGGAAGCGCTCTCCCACTCGATGTACCTCAGGGCCACCTACTTGCCGGGAATGGGCAATGTCTTGGCAGACAAACTGAGTCGTCTCTTCCAGCCACGCGAGTGGATTCTCAACCCCTCGGTAGCGACTTCAATCTTTGCCAATGGGGATACCCCCAGATAGACCTCTTTGCGTCCCCTCGAAACCACAAAGTGGATAACTACTGCTCCCTCATTCGGAGCGAGCGCTCTCAGCCCATAGATGCATTCTCCCTCTCGTGGGCAACTGGTCTGCTCTATGCATTCCCTCCACTTCCTCTTCTTTTGAAGACTCTCGTGAAGCTACGTCAGGACAAGGGAACCATGATCCTGATAGCACCTCACTGGCCACGCCAAGTGAGGTTTCCCATACACCAGGATCTCTCCATCCGCAGGCACATTCCCTTGGGAATGGACCCGTATCTGATCACTCAAAACAACGGATGCCTTCGCCATCCCAATCTTCGGTCCTTGTCCCTGACGGCATGGATGTTGAAAGGTTAATCCTTCAACCACTTAACCTTTCAGATTCGGTTTCTCGTGTCCTGATTGCTTCGCGAAAGCCTTTCACAAGAAAATCTTATTCCTATAAATGGAAAAGGTACACATCATGGTGCACTTCGCAGTCCCTTGATCCCTTTTCCTGTCCAATCCCAAGGTTTTTGGACTATCTCTGGCATTTGTCAGAGTCAGGTTTAAAGACATCTTTAATCAGAATGCATGTCAGTGCGGTAGCCGCTTTCCATATAGGTGTCGGGGATGTTCCTATATCAGTACAACCCCTCATAACACGCTTTTTAAAGGGCTTGCTCCATGTCAAGCCACCTTTACGTCCTCCGGCCCCTTCTTGGGACCTTAATCTGGTTCTTGGTCGGCTCATGAAACCACCATTCGAGCCTCTTCACTCATGTGACCTAAAATATCTCACATGGAAAGTGATTTTCCTCTTGGCTATCACTTCAGCTCGCAGGGTTAGTGAGTTTCAGGCCCTAGTTACCTATTCGCCTTACACTAAACTCCTGCAGGACCGGGTGGTACTCCGCACTCACCCTAAATTTTTACCTAAGGTAGTTTCGGAGTTTCACATTAATCAATCCATCATACTACCTACCTTCTTTCCCAGGCCCCATTCCAATCCAGGGGAAAAGGCTCTGCATACCCTTGACTGTAAACGGGCTCTAGCGTTCTACCTAGACCATGCAGTTGCCCACAGGAAGAGTACTCAGTTATTCGTCTCTTTCCATCCCAATAAATTAGGGCAACCTGTGGGTAAGCAGACTCTCTCCTTCTGGTTGGCGGACTGCATATCTCTTTGCTATCAGCAAGCAGGCATTCCTTTTCAAGACCGTGTCAAAGCACACTCTGTGAGGGCCATGGCGACTTCAGTAGCACACCTACGATCGGTGCCACTTCCTGACATTTGCGGTGCTGCCACCTGGAGTTCTCTCCACACTTTCGCAGCCCATTATTGCTTGGACAAAGCCGGAAGACAAGATTCCATCTTCGGCCAGTCTGTCCTGCGTAACTTATTTCCAACGTGTCGTACCTACACCCTTCCGCCTGCCCGGTGGGGTTCAGGATGCCCTCTACCAAATTCCACCCCAGTTGTGCCTGTTGCACGCCGTTAGGTACATTTGGTGCATATTCGGACATTCTCAGCTCGGTACTCACCCTTTTGTGAGGACTACCATCCTGCTTGTCCTGTGAGAAAGCAAATGTTGCTTACCTGTAACAGGTGTTCTCACAGGACAGCAGGATGTTAGTCATCACGAAACCCGCCCGCCGCCCCGTGGTGTTGGGTTCGTAAAGTTTTGTTATTTTATTTTTTGGCACTGCCTGTAGCTTTCAAATAAGACTGAAGGGGGACTCCTGCTGGCTGCAGGGTTAGTGCCATGCTGGGCATGCCCAGTAGAGGCCAGTCAAAGTTCTGGAAACTTTGACAGAAGTTTTTCGTGATTGTGCTCCATCCTGATGATGTCACCCATATGTGAGGACTAACATCCTGCTGACTTGTGAGAACACTTGTTACAGTTAAGCAACATTTGCTATCTCTTAGGATCCTTTTTCCTGCCACAGAGAGATGTAAGCCATCTTTGACATATAGCTTTTTGTTGTTCTATATACGGCCCCAGCCCCCAATAAATCCAAAACTTTGTTCCTTACACCAGGATTTGAGCCATACATTGAAGTTATCAATATGGCTTATTCTCTCCTTCCCCTTTCCCTGAACAGGTAACACTTCTGAAAAGGCGATGGTTGTGGCCATGTGACTAATCTGTTTCTCTAGAGACTGGAACTCTCTCTGTACCGCTTGGATGCTGTTACTAGCAAGATACGGATGACTCCACCCAGTCCTGAGTCATGTAAACCCTGTGTGATTTGGTTTGAATAGGTACCAACATTTGTTAATCAAGAGAGCAGTGAGTCACTCTGACTGACTAACTGAAGTTAGACTATTTGTATTTCCCAACCCTCCCACCCCTCGCCCACCCACCCCTAGCTCATCCTTTAATTTATAGGCAGGTGCCACTTTCACAAAAAAAACAAAAACAAACCAACAACAAAAACTTTATTGAGAGTTTGATCAGACCCCTGTAGGTCTGATCAAACATCTGACATACAGCAAATTCACTAATACATTTAAAGGACGTTAATTAGACACATTCCTACTCCCATAGCAACCTAAAACTTAATTAGGAACTGATCAAAATTGAGATGAAGGCAGCAGTCCAGCAGCAAGAGGGGGCTTCCCAGTCTTTTGCATCGAGTGTCACATGTATGATTTTTTACCCACCGGTGAGAAGTTGTACATGTGCATGCGATGCAAAGAGCTCCTGACTCTCAGAGAACGAGTCCGATCTCTGGAGGCTAGAGTGGCAGACCTGGAGGAGCTGAGGGAGACAGAGAGGTATATAGATGAGACCTTCAGGGACATAGTAGTCAAGTCCCAACTTCAGACTGGCAGCCCTGGTGCTGCCTTGGAGGAAGAAGGTCTCATAATGGGAGAGCACCAACCAGGTGTAGCAGGAAAGGATCCTGTAGCAAGGACCTGCTCTCTAGGTGATGCATTGTCCTTTCGCACTGAGGATATCTCCCCAAGGCCTACTGCCCAGGAGGGAAGGGTTAGGTCGGCCGTCATAGTTGGTGATTCGATTATTAGGAATGTAGATAGCTGGGTGGCGGGTGGGCGTGAGGATCGCCTGGTAACATGCCTACCTGGTGCGAAGGTGGCGGACCTCACGCGTCACCTAGATAGGATTTTAGACAGTGCTGGGGAGGAGCCGGCTGTCGTGGTACACGTGGGCACCAATGACATAGGAAAATGTGGGAGGGAGGTTCTGGAAGCCAAATTTAGGCTCTTAGGTAGAAAGATTAGATCCAGAACCTCCAAGGTAGCATTCTCTGAAATGCTCCCTGTTCCACGCGCAGGTCACCAAAGGCAGGCAGAGCTCCGGAGTCTCAATGCGTGGATGAGACGATGGTGCAAGGAAGAGGGATTCAGTTTTGTTAGGAACTGGGGAACCTTTTGGGGAAGGGGGAGTCTCTTCCGAAGGGATGGGCTCCACCTTAACCAGGGTGGAACCAGACTGCTGGCGCTAACCTTTAAAAAGGAGATAGAGCAGCTTTTAAACTAGAACAAAGGGGAAAGCCAACAGTCGCTCAGCAGCGCATGGTTCGGAGAGAGGTATCTTTAAAGGATACTAATGATGCATTAGAATTACGGCATCCCGACAGTGAGGTTCCAATAATTAGAAAAGTAGTCCAAGTGCCTGTAACTAAAAACTCACCTGAGCTAAAAAATTCTAACTTATCCCTATCAATTAAAAAGCAGAATAAAAATACAAAAAAAAAACAAACTTTGAAATGTTTGTATGCTAATGCCAGAAGTCTAAGAAGTAAGATGGGAGAATTAGAATGTATAGCAGTAAATGATGACATAGACTTAATTGGCATCTCAGAGACATGGTGGAAAGAGGATAACCAATGGGACAGTGCTATACCGGGGTACAAATTATATCGCAATGACAGAGAGGAGCACTCGGGAGGAGGTGTGGCGCTTTATGTCCGGGATGGCATAGAGTCCAACAGGATAAACATCCTGCATGAGACTAAATACAAAATTGAGTCTTTATGGGTAGAAATCCCTTGTGTGTCAGGGAAGACTACAGTGATAGGGGTATACTACCGTCCACCTGGTCAAGATGGTGAGATGGACAGTGAAATGCTAAGAGAAATTAGGGAAGCTAACCAAATTGGTATTGCAGTAATAATGGGAGACTTCAATTATCCCAATATAGACTGGGTAAATGTATCATCGGGTCACGCTAGAGAGATAACGTTCCTGGATGGAATAAATGATAGCTTTATGGAGCAATTGGTTCAGGAACCGACGAGAGAGGGAGCAATTTTAGATCTAATTCTCAGTGGAGCACAGGACTTGGTGAGAGAGGTAACGGTGGTGGGGCCGCTTGGCAATAGTGATCATAATATGATCAAATTTGATTTAATGACTGGAAAAGGAACAGTGTGCAAATCCAAGGCTCTCGTGCTAAACTTTCAAAAGGGAAACTTTGATAAAATGAGAAAAATTGTTAGAAAAAAACTGAAAGGAGCAGCTACAAAAGTAAAAAATGTCCAAGAGGCGTGGTCATTGTTAAAAAATACCATTCTAGAAGCACAGTCCAGATGTATTCCACACATTAAGAAAGGTGGAAAGAAGGCAAAACAATTACCGGCATGGTTAAAAGGGGAGGTGAAAGAAGCTATTTTAGCCAAAAGATCTTCATTCAAAAATTGGAAGAAGGATCCAACAGAAGAAAATAGGATAAAGCATAAACATTGGCAAGTTAAATGTAAGACATTGATAAGACAGGCTAAGAGAGAATTTGAAAAGAAGTTGGCTGTAGAGGCAAAAACTCACAGTAAAAACTTTTTAAAATATATCCGAAGCAGAAAGCCTGTGAGGGAGTCAGTTGGACCGTTAGATGATCGAGGGGTTAAAGGGGCACTTAGAGAAGATAAGGCCATCGCGGAAAGATTAAATGATTTCTTTGCTTCGGTGTTTACTGAAGAGGATGTTGGGGAGGTACCCGTAATGGAGAAGGTTTTCATGGGTAATGATTCAGATGGACTGAATCAAATCACGGTGAACCTAGAAGATGTGGTAGGCCTGATTGACAAACTGAAGAGTAGTAAATCACCTGGACCGGATGGTATACACCCCAGAGTTCTGAAGGAACTAAAAAAAAATGAAATTTCAGACCTATTAGTAAAAATTTGCAACTTATCATTAAAATCATCCATTGTACCTGAAGACTGGAGGATAGCAAATGTAACCCCAATATTTAAAAAGGGCTCAAGGGGCGATCCGGGAAACTACAGACCGGTTAGCCTGACTTCAGTGCCAGGAAAAATAATGGAAAGTGTTCTAAACATCAAAATCACAGAACATATAGAAAGACATGGTTTAATGGAACAAAGTCAGCATGGCTTTACCCAGGGCAAGTCTTGCCTCACAAATCTGCTTCACTTTTTTGAAGGAGTTAATAAACATGTGGATAAGGGTGAACCGGTAGATATAGTATACTTGGATTTTCAGAAGGCGTTTGACAAAGTTCCTCATGAGAGGCTTCTAGGAAAAGTAAAAAGTCATGGGATAGGTGGCGATGTCCTTTCGTGGATGGCAAACTGGCTAAAAGACAGGAAAGAGAGTAGGATTAAATGGGCAATTTTCTCAGTGGAAGGGAGTGGACAGTGGAGTGCCTCAGGGATCTGTATTGGGACCCTTACTGTTCAATATATTTATAAATGATTTGGAAAGAAATACGACGAGTGAGATAATCAAATTTGCAGATGACACAAAATTGTTCAGAGTAGTTAAATCACAAGCAGATTGTGATAAATTGCAGGAAGACCTTGTGAGACTGGAAAATTGGGCATCCAAATGGCAGATGAAATTTAATGTGGATAAGTGCAAGGTGATGCATATAGGGAAAATAACCCGTGCTATAATTACACAATGTTGGGTTCCATATTAGGTGCTACAACCCAAGAAAGAGATCTAGGTGTCATAGTGGATAACACACTGAAATCGTCGGTGCAGTGTGCTGCGGCAGTCAAAAAAGCAAACAGAATGTTGGGAATTATTAGAAAAGGAATGGTGAATAAAACGGAAAATGTCATAATGCCTCTGTATCGCTCCATGGTGAGACCGCACCTTGAATACTGTGTACAATTCTGGTCGCCGCATCTCAAAAAAGATATAATTGCGATGGAGAAGGTACAGAGAAGGGCTACCAAAATGATAAGGGGAATGGAACAACTCCCCTATGAAGAAAGACTAAAAAGGTTAGGACTTTTCAGCTTGGAGAAGAGACGACTGAGGGGGGATATGATAGAGGTGTTTAAAATAATGAGAGGTCTAGAACGGGTAGATGTGAATCGGTTATTTACTCTTTCGGATAGTAGAAAGACTAGGGGGCACTCCATGAAGTTAGCATGGGGCACATTTAAAACTAATCGGAGAAAGTTCTTTTTTACTCAACGCACAATTAAACTCTGGAATTTGTTGCCAGCGAATGTGGTTAGTGCAGTTAGTATAGCTGTGTTTAAAAAAGGATTGGATAAGTTCTTGGAGGAGAAGTCCATTACCTGCTATTAAGTTCACTTAGAGAATAGCCACTGCCATTAGCAATGGTTACATGGAATGGACTTAGTTTTTGGGTACTTGCCAGGTTCTTATGGCCTGGATTGGCCACTGTTGGAAACAGGATGCTGGGCTTGATGGACCCTTGGTCTGACCCAGTATGGCATTTTCTTATGTTCTTATGTTCTTAACAAATTGGTTAAGTACATCTATAAAACTACACTCCCCAAACAGAAACCTCAGATCAGCTAATAAAGGTATTTTAAAGATTCCACCTACTCGTTCCAAACAACTTACCTCGAATCAGAAGAGAGCCATATCCCTAGGAAGTCCCAAACTATGGAACACCCTCACAACCGAACTTAGAACTCAGCATAACTTAAAAACCTTCAAAAAAGAACTAAAAACATGCATGTTTACCATAGCCTATCAAAGCACCCAATGACCCTCAAATATTACTTCACCCCGACTGGATCTATGCAAACATATGGAACCAATGCAAGCACATAATACAAACATAACTGAAATCACATAGTTTGAAATACGATTTACGTTTAGAAGCCTACAAATTTTATGTTCACAATCACATGAATCTTTGGAAACTCTGTTAAACATCGAAACTGTAAACCGTTGTGATGGTGAAACCGAACGATGGTTTATAAAACTCGATAAATAAATAAATAGATCTAATTGTGAGCTGCCTCCAAACCATACTTGTACTTTAAGATTGGGGAGATGGGGGTCTGAGATAAAAACTCCATAGGATATAGATATGTTCAGGTTTAAAAAATCTAGTCTTTTTCAGTTAAAGGTGGTTGAGATCTTTCAGATCCGATAACATTCTGAATTTGTGAAATATCCAAAAATGCAATGGATAGGAACCATATCATTTGTACCATTTGAGGATTCTGCTTTCTAATGAAACATTGAAATCACTATCCTTCTGATCATGCTTAGCCTGATCTCTACCGCCATTTCAGAATAGCTCTCACTGAGGACATTCAAGCTGAACAGCTGTCTGTCTACAAGAAAGAAGTGGGGACCAAGGAAGAAAGTATCAGCAATCAGAAAAAAAATCAGCAAAAAAAAGAAATAGGAACTTAGAGAGACAGGGTCCTTAAGAAGGCAAAGGAAAGCATCATCGCACACATATTATTATACATGCTGAGTGTCCCCAGCCCTGTCCTAGATCTTTTCCTTCTGTTGGACATCATTAGGATGCTGCTGGTATGATGTGTATAGCAGCAGAAGAGAGACAGTTACAATAGTCAGTATATGTGAGCAGCAAGTAAAGATCTAAATATCCTTTAAAAAGTGAACCTTTTCAGAGGGTAATTTCCAAAGTCATTTCTTTGGGTAGAACAATTTATTATCCAAAGAAAAGGGCTTGATTACATTTGTCCTCCTTGTGTATAGGTAAACTTTTGCACATAGTACTACTACCTAAATAACTTAAACAGTAATGAGCAGAGGCATTTGGGGGGGGGGGGGGGGGGGGGGGGGAGGCAGAGGGAAGGGACTTGTACTTACACACATACTTTTTATTTTTAGAAAAATGCCTGTAATTTTTCTCAAGAAACTACCCACATAAATTATCAGGTGCAACTGTGTGCAGGTACATTTCCTGAGATAATTTTAAGTGAAAGTATGCATATTACTTTATTTTGAAAACTGAGTCGTAGTCCACGGGTAAAAGGTATTCATGGGACTTTGGACCAATCAGATAGAAAATTTTCCCCCTAAATGACTAAAATTGAAATGGTTGACTGTTTAAGTGGTAAGGGGAAACTGGACAGCAGTAGCACTTTTTTGACAACAGGGAACCCTGGACAGGAAGGTGGCGTGACGTGAAATGGTCCTGGACAAGGCTTGGAACACATGAACAGAAAGCACTGAAGTCAGCCCCTGGGCCATGACTCATTCCTACCTGCCTTTGCAGCAGATAGAACCACATTTTATTAAATGGCTAAATGGAGAATGAATGGTAAGACTTTACTTACCGTTTAACCATTTAATATTTCACATTTCTAGTAGCAACAGGAGTAATTTTGTAAAATTGCACATAAGTTAGCCAATCAAGTTATTTACATGGAGTATTTCACAAATCACAAAAAACAATCTTTCTTGATTTTATTTTTCTTTTTTCTGACCTATTGCGAGAAGGCTGAGAATCTGACACAATAACAGCAGTATTACTTACTTATAGTGATATACCTGGGAACTTTTTATTTCCTCTCACCATGAGATTCTTGTGGATTGGGGGGGGGGGCAAGGCAGCAGCAGAATATACACATTTTCTCTATTACGCTCTCACATGTTCATTCTCATACACTCTTTCACACACATACAGGCTCATTCTCTTACACAAGCTCACTCCTCTCATTCTTCCACACACATACAGGTAGATTTTAAAAGGGCCACGTGCACCCATAAACACTCGTATATTGCCGCGCGCAAAGATATGCGCTATTTTATAAATTATACGCGTGGGTTATAAAATACTCTTCAAATGTGTATATCTGTAGTTCCCAGTACGTACCAGGATCAGTCCAGACAGCTGGGTTATGCCTCCCCTCCAGCAGATGGAGTCAGAGAGACAACTGAAAGCACCCCCTAGATATACTGGTGTGCCTCCTGCGGTCCTTCAGTATATTCTCTGACTCCAGCAGATTGAGAGGCATAACCTGCGGTTCTGGTCTGGTCAGTTTCTTGGTACTGGGAAATAGAAAAAAAAAAAAAAAAAAAGAAGAAAATTGGGGAGACAAGGGACAAGATCAATTGGTTCGTCTTTTCTGTCCTCTGTCTGCCCGTTTGTCTTTGTGTGTTTGTCTGGCGCTGCGAAGTTGTAGTTCAGCGTGGGGCAGGCTCGGAGGGTAATACCCTCCTCTTATTCCCGGGACTGAGTGTCCGTGTGGCTGGGGGAGAGCTTACCGGTGGGCCGGTCACCCTCCCCCCCCAATACCAGGGATTTGACCCTGAAGGGGGTTTAAAAAAAAAAAAAAAAAAGTTACAACGAAGAGTCATTTAAGACCTGTTGGGGACAGGCAGTGATCTCCCCTGCTTAACCCCGCGTACAAAGCCTGCCCGTGCCTTTCGGACCCCGGAGGGGGTGGCTAGTTCACCCGGCGCGCGCTCGCGTTCCAAATTTCTTCTCACCAGATTTTTGGCGCCTTTTTTCGCTGACAGCACAGCGCTCCATCTTCGGATGCCGCGATCCTCGGCTTGCCGGACATGTGGGGAGGCGGGGGCGCGACTCTCCCGCGAGGGTCTCTGCCCCCGATGTATTCCCGGGGGTGAGGGACCCTCGGGGGGGCCGAGCGCTGCCCGCAGCCGCTCTCCTCGTCCCTCTGCGTCGCGGCACAGCAGCGCCTCAGGCAACCGGTCTTCGGCCCCTCCTCCCTCGGGGAGGAGTGCGGCGGCCATCTTGGCCACGAGGCAGGATGATTTTTCAGCTTCGGAGGAGGAGGACTCCCCTCCTCCCTCGCCTGACGCGCGCAGCCCGCGCTCCCAGCCCGATGTGGGGTCTCCTCGAGGCCCTCCCTCATCGGATGCCACGAGGAAAGGTTTAAAAAGGTCGGTGCCGTTTTCATTGGATTTTGTGCTTTTAATGCACAAGGCGTTTTTACAGGCAGAATCCGGCTGGGAGCCGGAGGTGCCCCCTCCCCCGAAGGTGCCCAAAACGACTTCCTTGCCCCGGGGGAGTCCGCCGGGGGGGGGTCTGCCGGGGCTACGGCTCCTCGCCCGCGGGGGGGAGGAGCTGCGGACCTGAGCGATACAGGGGCCGCTCCAGAGTCCCCGGGGGCTCCGGATTTGCTGACGACGGACGAGCAGGGGTCCGTAGAGGGGGATGACCCTCAGGTGCTCCGTTTGTTTGCTAAGGAGGAGTTAAGTGCCCTTATTCTCCACGTGCTGCAGGAGCTGGAATTAGTGACGCCGCCTCAGGAGGCGGATTCGTCTACGGGGGATATCGCGATGGCGGGGCTTCGGGCCCCCCCTCAGACTTTTCCTTTCCATCACAAGGTCTTGCAGATTGTCTCGAAGGAATGGGAACTGCCGGAGGCTTCCCTGCGTGTGAACCGAGCCATGGAAAAGTTATATCCCTTACCTAAGGATTCATTGGAACTGTTGACGACACCCGCGGTAGATTCGGCTGTCACGGCTGTGGTCAAGCATACGACTATCCCCGTGACGGGGGGTATAGCGTTGAAGGACCTCCAAGACCGCAAGCTTGAGGTTTTATTAAAGCGTATTTTTGATGTGGCGGCACTGGGGGTCCGAGCGGCGGCTTGCAGCAGCCTGGTGCAGAAGGCCAACCTCCGCTGGGTTCAGCAGCTCCTGACCATGCAGGAGCTCCCTCCGGGCGAGGCTGAGCAGGCAAATTGTGTTGAGGCAGCGGTTGCTTATACAGCAGATGCCTTGTATGACTTGTTGCGCACATCGGCTCGCATCATGTCCTCGGCGGTCTCAGCCAGGAGGTTGCTGTGGCTCCGTCGTTGGTCGGCGGATGCCACCTCCAAGGCGAGGTTAGGTTCCTTCCCCTTTAAGGGCAAGTTGCTATTTGGCGAGGAGCTGGATCAGCTCATCAAGGATCTGGGTGACAACAAAGTTTACAAGCTGCCGGAGGATAAGCCTCGGCAACCTCGGTCCTTTGGTAACGCCAGGACTCGCTTTCGGGGGCAAAGGCGTTTCCGTGGGGGAAGAGGGGGTTCCTTTTCCCAGCGGCAGCAGGCGACAAGATCCCAGGCCTGGTCTTCTTCTTCCTTTCGTGGCAGGAGGCCTCTACGGGGAGGCTCCTCCCAAGGTTTTGCTGCCATCAAGCCCGCACAATGAAGGTGCGCGGGCCCACTCCTCCGTTCCCGTTATCGGAGGCCGGCTGTCCCGGTTCTGGGAGGAGTGGGTCAAAATTACTTCGGATCAATGGGTCCTCGATGTGGTTCGGTACGGCTACGAGTTGGATTTTGTACGTCCCCTCCGGGACCTTTTTATGGTATCGCCGTGCGGCCCGGAAGAAAAACAAGTAGCTATAGCCCAAACGGTCGCTCATCTACAGGCTCTGGGGGCGGTGGTTCCAGTTCCGCGGGACCAGCTTCGGACGGGTCGGTATTCCATATACTTCCTGGTTCCCAAGAAGGAGGGCACCTTCCGACCCATTCTGGATCTCAAAGGAGTAAACAAGGCGTTGCGGGTGCCTCGCTTCCGAATGGAGACCCTCCGGTCTGTTATTGCGGCCGTCCACAAGGGAGAATTTTTGGCTTCTTTGGACCTGACAGAGGCCTATCTACACATCAGAATAAGAGAACGGCATCAAAGGTACTTGAGGTTCATGGTGATGGGGGACCACTACCAGTTCTGCGCCCTCCCATTCGGGTTGGCCACCGCGCCGAGGGTGTTCACCAAAGTTCTCGTGGTGGTAGCGGCTTCCCTCCGCCGCCAAGGCGTCCTTGTGCATCCTTATCTCGACGATTGGCTCATCCGAGCGAAGTCGCATGCGGCTTGCACCCGAGCAGTCTCCTTAGTGGTTCACCAGCTGCAGGAGTTGGGTTGGGTAGTCAACTTTGCGAAGAGCAGACTCGAGCCGACCCAACGCCTGGAGTTCCTGGGAGCTCGGTTCGACACCTTGGTGGGCAAGGTTTTTCTTCCGCAGCAACGCATGCTCAATCTCATGACTCAGGTACGGCGCCTGTTGGAGCTCGAGATTCCCACGGTCTGGGATTATTTACAAGTCATTGGTCATATGGTGTCTACTATGGAGATGGTACAATGGGCTTTTGCGCATATGCGTCCGTTACAAAGAGCGCTTCTGTCTCGGTGGGATCCCCGCTCGGAGGAGTACGGGATCGAATTGCCGTTGCTGGAGCCGGCTCGCTCCAGTCTCTCTTGGTGGTTGACTCCAGACAATCTATTGCAGGGGGTGGACCTCGAACCCCCGTCCTGGTTGGTGGTGACAACGGATGCCAGCCTGTCGGGCTGGGGAGCGGTCTGCCAGTCCCGTGCAGTCCAGGGCACCTGGTCAGCACTCCAAGCAACTTGGTCCATCAACCGATTGGAGACCAGAGCGGTCCGCCTGGCCTTGCGTTGCCTCCTACCACTGGTACGCGGACGAGCAGTCCGAGTTCTGTCGGACAATGCGACCACGGTGGCGTACATAAATCGACAAGGCGGCACGAAAAGCCAAGCAGTAGCGACGGAGGCGGCGCTGTTGATGTCCTGGGCGGAACGGCACATAGAGCGTCTCGCGGCCACCCACATTGCCGGCGTGGACAACGTTCAGGCGGATTACCTCAGCCGGCAGCACCTAGATCCAGGAGAATGGGAGCTCTCGTCGGAGGCGATGGCTCTCATCACGCGGCGTTGGGGGACCCCGCGCTTGGACCTCATGGCGACCCGTCTAAATGCAAAGGCGGTGCGCTTCTTCAGCCGGAGGAGAGAGCACATGTCAGAAGGGGTGGACGCACTGGTCCTTCCGTGGCCACGTCACATTCTTCTTTATGTGTTCCCTCCGTGGCCCCTGGTAGGGAAAGTGTTAAGGCGCATAGAGTCACATCACGGTCCGGTGATTCTCGTGGCTCCGGAATGGCCGCGGCGTCCGTGGTTCGCGGATCTGGTCAACTTGGCGGTCGACGGCCCACTGCGTCTCGGGCATCTTCCCAATCTTCTTCGCCAGGGTCCAGTATTTTTCGATCTGGCGGATCATTTTTGTCTGGCGGCTTGGCTTATGAAAGGAAGCGGTTGAAGAAGAGAGGTTATTCGGATGCGGTGGTGTCTACTCTCCTTCGGGCGCGTCGGTCTTCCACTACACTCGCTTACGCGAGGGTTTGGAAGGTCTTCCATGATTGGTGTGACACGGCGGGTATCTCGACCAGACGTTCGTCCGTGGCGGATATCCTTATGTTTTTACAGGATGGCCTGAAGAAGGGCTTTGCGTATAATTCGCTGCGAGTTCAGGTGGCGGCTCTGGGCTGCTTGAGGGGTAAGGTCGAAGGCTCTTCCCTTGCGAGTCATCCAGATGTGGCACGGTTTCTGCGAGGGGTTAGAAACTTGCGTCCTCCCGTCAGGCTTCCCTGTCCGTCTTGGAACTTGAACTTGGTACTCCGTGGTTTGTGTGCGGCGCCGTTTGAACCTATCAAGGCGGCTTCCTTAAAGGATCTGACTCTCAAGACGATTTTTCTTGTGGCCATTTCTTCGGCTCGCCGGGTTTCGGAGCTTCAGGCTCTCTCTTGTAGGGAACCTTTTTTGCGCATCTCGGCGTCGGGAGTTTCTCTACGGACTGTCCCTTCCTTCTTGCCGAAGGTGGTCTCCACGTTTCATGTCAACCAGACGGTGGAATTGCCTTCCTTTTCGGACGAGGACCTCCAGTCTTCTCAAGGTAGGGATTTGAGACGTCTCGATGTTCGACGGATTCTTTTGCGCTATTTGGAAGTTACCAATGAGTTTCGAAAGTCGGATCACCTTTTCGTGTTGTGGAACGGTCCCAGGAAGGGGCTCCCAGCTTCCAAGGCTACCATTGCACACTGGTTAAAGGAGGCTATTGCGTCTACGTATGTTGCCTGTGGTAAGCCGGTTCCCACTGGGCTCAAGGCTCATTCTCTGCGTTCTCAGGCTACTTCGTGGGCGGAGAATCACTTGGTCTCTTGTCAAGAGATTTGCAAGGCGGCCACGTGGAAATCCTGGCATACTTTTTCCAGGCATTATCGACTTGATGTCCGTGGCCCTCTTACAGAGTCCTTTGGGAGCAGTGTGATTCGAGCGGGACTCTCAGGGTCCCACCCCAGTTAAGGCGGCTCGGGTACATCCCAGCTGTCTGGACTGATCCTGGTACGTACTGGGAAAGGAAAATTAGGTTCTTACCTTTGCTAATTTTCGTTCCAGTAGTACCATGGATCAGTCCAGACGCCCGCCCTTGGTGCTTCTGGGAGTCCGCTCGTATTCTGTTGTTTTACAGTGCAGTTTTTTGTCTTGTGTCGGTCGCCACAGTGTCATGTGGCCGGTTGCCATTTTGTGGTGTTCTTGTTGTACATTTGTGGTGTCCTGTTTGTTGTTCTGGTTTTTACCTGTTTTCAAGGATGTGGCTACTTGATCTAGTCACTGGTTAAAAAAAAAAAAAAAAGTTTTTGTGGGGGGACTTGGTATGTAGTGCTTAAGTCATTCCTTCTGCTTTGATATCGCATATACTGAAGGACCGCAGGAGGCACACCAGTATATCTAGGGGGTGCTTTCAGTTTTCTCTCTGACTCCATCTGCTGGAGGGGAGGCATAACCCAGCTGTCTGGACTGATCCATGGTACTACTGGAACGAAAATTAGCAAAGGTAAGAACCTAATTTTCCTCTTTACACGCATATCTTACAGAAAGCGAGAGAGACACAGACTCTTTAGGCTCAGCCTGACACTCGTTATATGGACCATTGTAAGGGGGCAATTTGATTCAGGGTGTTTGGGTTAGAGGGGTGGTGTTACAGACACATTCAGAGGTATTCTTTTTAAAATTGACATCATTAAAGAATTTTAGACCTTATAAGCAATGAAAATTCTGACAAGAGAAGTTGATTTGTACACTACAGTCTCTGCTAACTGCATTGTACATATGTGCGCTGGCTGAGGAAAATTAAGGGTTAGGCGAGTCAGTGCTAGCGCCACCTCTGGAATGCCTATGTCCTGCCCCTTTTTTTCTGGGTGCACATACATTAATGTATGCATGTCCTTCCCAGCTATTTAAAATTTGCTTAGCTCCTGCACAACCCACTTACGTGCATATGTGGCCGTTTTAGTGCATGCAAAGCTTTTAAAATCTACCTCTTAGTCTCTTACATACAAACATGTCCACACACTCATGTTTCTCCCTCTCACTCCCATGCTCCCTCACGCACACAAACATACTTGTTCTCTCTCATTCACACACTTGCTCACACATTCTCTCTCCTTATCCCAACCCACCAGTGACAATAACTTTCTTCTCTAGACTCACCCAGTCTCCTCTTCCTTCCTCCTGCCCCTCAGGACTGACCAGTCTCCTCCTTTTTCCTCTTCCCTGTGAGCCAATCGACCAATCTATTCTGCTTTCCTTTCTCCACACTGCACTGAGGGATCTTCTACTTCTTTCTGCGCCACAAGGCCGACCAATCTAATCTGCTTTCCTTCCCCCATGTGGAGCTCACGCACTCCTTCATCTCTCCTCCCCCTACCTTGTGTATTCCAGGTAATGTTTTCTTCCAGGGCTTACTTCTGCAGTAGCACTTGGAGTTTTCTGATGTTGGCCCAGAGACCTGGCAATTCTTTTAGAATTCCGGAGTCTCCAAGCCAAATCTGGAGAGTTCCCAGGTATAGATATGCTGGCAAATAGCAAAATAAACATCAACCAGGAAAATAATTATTTGAAAGTCTCACAAAACTCCCCACCAATTATTGATCTTGTGGTTCCCAGATCATGTTTTTTGTTTTCATCAGCTCATCTCTACTATAGAAGTCTACTGTACAGCCCTTGAGGCTTTACTCCCCAGTAATCCGTGAATCAGAACCTTTGTAGGGTCCTTTAGTTTAAGTTATCTAGTCTTATGTCAAAGTTGTGAGCCCTTGGGCTGTGGTGTGGTTGACACAAACTAGTACGTGAACATACTAGGCCCACGCCGACAGCTGGTGGACATGCCCTTGCTAAGATAGGAGCTGGGGCTTCACCTATACCAGCCCTGTTCCCTGCAGGTTGAGCCCTTAGGCGAATGTCCTAAAGGGGGCAGTCAAGGAGAGTCCAGGTACGAGTGGAGGTCAGGGGTGGTGTCGGGGAGACAGAGTCCAGATACAGAACATGGGCTGGGCTGGCAGTGTGGGAAGCTGGGTTGTAGTCCATAGTAAAGGTTAATACCAGGTGACAGGCAAGTCCGTAGCAGAAATCAGTACCAGGGAATCAGTCTGAGGTAAACAGGACACTAGAGGACAAGGCAGGGCAAGATGGACCAGGAAAGACAAAGGAGACGAGCAAGGTACGAGCAAAGCAAGGGTACAGACAAGACAAAGATCAGGGCAAAAGCAAGACAAGGTATGGACTAGGAAAGGCACAAGGCAAGAAGACATGAAGAGCAACACATACAGCAGATTAGGCAGGGGATTTGTTGCTGAGGCAGGGAGAGGAGTGCGGCGGGGGTTTAAATACCTTGCCGCATGATATCATCAGGAGGCGCCTCAGTTGGGTTTCCTGCTGCTGGACCTTCAAAGGGTGGCATGCGCCAAACCAGCAGGAGTCAAAGAATGACCGCATTCAAGCTGCAGTAAAGTTTGGCAGCATGCTTGGTGAGTGCAGTTGGTCATAGGGTCAGCCAAACGTTACATCTTATAATTTTCTTCCACTTGATGCAGAGGATTCTGCTCTCTAACCAGAGTTTAGCAATTTTATGCTATAGAAACTTAACTAGTATCAATTTTGAACTTTTATTATTTTATTTTCCAATAATTTTCTGAATGGAATTTTATTTTTAGGTATTCACATTGCTAAAAAAATAGACAAGATGGGCATGAGATCATCGGACACAGCTCAGATCTTTTTTGAAGATGTCAGAGTACCCTGCAAATACCTGATCGGAGAAGAAAACATGGGTTTTACTTATCAAATGTTGCAATTCCAAGAGGAACGTATGTGGGGAGCAGCCAACGGTAAGCCACCTGACCTTTTTTTGTTAATTAATCATGCTGACCATTAATAAGAAAAGAAATGAAGAAGATTTTTTTTCTTTTAGACTGCATCCTTCTCTTAAGATATATACATGCAGACAGAATACAACAAAAAAAATTGTAAAGATGGGCAAAGAAACAAAATAAAGGGATAATTTTATAACATCAGGTATAAGTTACACACGTTTTCCAAGCAAACTTATGTGCATAAAATATCCTTACAAAAATATATACACACTATAACACCTGCTATTTAGTGTGCATAGTGTTACTGAAGGAATTTACGTGTGTACTTTTAAAATCAAAAAGTATATGTGCAAATCCCAACCCCGCCTATACTCCTGCCCCTAGAATGCCTCTCCACTCTGCACATTAAAGAGCTCGCACACAGGGGTAGATTTTATAAATTTACGCACGTGCGTACTTTTGTTCGCGCACCAGGCGCGAACAAAAGTACGCTGGATTTTATAAGATACGCGCGTAGCTTATAAAATCCGGGGTCAGCGCGCGCAAGGGGGTGCACATTTGTGCAACCTGCGCGCGCCAAGCCTGGCGCTCGCTGCCTGTTCCCTCCGAGGCTGCTCCGAAATCGGAGCGGCCTCTGAGGGAACTTTCCTTCCACCTCCCCTCACCTTCCCCTCCCTTCCCCTACCTAACCCACCCCCCGCGGCCCTATCTAAACCCCCCCCTACCTTTGTTGGCAGATTTACGCCTGCCTCTGGAGGCCTCGACCACGCCCCCGGGCCGGTGTCACGTCCCCGACACGCCTCCCGCCCCGCCCCAAAATTCATGCCGCCCCCCCGACACGCCCCTTTGCAAAGCCCCGGGACTTACGCGCGTCCCAGGGCGCGCGCAGGGGTGGTTTGGGGTAGGTTTTCGGGGGGTACGCGCATATCCCTTTGAAAATCTACCCCACAGTGCATCTGTGTGTAATTGAACGTGTGAATCAATCATGCAGTTTTCTAAAGGGCCGATTCTGTGGGTGAAGCATATATTGCTGTAGCATATATGCAGACTTCTACTGTTTAATGGTTCTGTTAGCATAAATGAAATGTCAAAGCAAGCCATACTTAAATACTAAATACACTATCAGCACTATTTTAACATTTCTGTTTCTTTACTCTCAATGTGTATTGTTATGCTGAATAATCCGTTTCTTTTTTCTATCACACAGCCATTTACTGTTTTCTCTTGTTTAATATTTTGCTGTTTAAATGTGTGTGTGTGTGTGGGGGGAGGGGCAGTTCCCAGACTGCATTATTGGACAATGTCTGCTTGGAAAATAGCGTGCATAACATGGAAAATAATGTGCATAGATGTGAAAATTCAATCTGAGCATTATTTTCCTCCTCCAACCAAAATACACTTGCAGCGAAGCCTCTCCCTTATGCAGCTAAAAGTATGCACATTACGGAACAACATGCTTGGTTTTATCTGCATTAGTTGGTGTGGGAGGGGTGCCATTTTTATACAGCCACAGAACAGCAAAGTCAGAGGGTACTTTTTGCCCATAGTCTTTGCTACAGTTTTCAAAGGCCAAACTTTCCCTTTGAAAATTACATAAGAAAAAACACACAACTTTGCACCTGTTTTTTTCTGCAGATTATTTTTAGACAAATTTGCATGCATACTTGTGAAAATTTAAAAGTATGCATGTACTTGCGAGCCCCTCCCCAACCACACCAGTGGAAATGCCTTCTTTGACCGCATGTACAATTTCACACATAGTGGCACCACATACTTTATTTTACCACACATGATGGGCAATTTTCAAAGATGCTATTTCAGTAGGTAAAAGCACCCAAACATTAGATAGATAACAAGCTACTATTGCTTATTAATTACCATCTTAGCAGTTTATGGATTTATCCTCTAGAAATGTATTCTTTTTTAAACCTAGTTATATTAAGTGCTTTAACCACATCCTCTGACAATGAATTCCAGAGCTTAACTATGCACTGAGTGAAAAATAATTTTCTTCAATTTGTTTTAAATGAGCTACTTGCTAACTTCATGGAGTGCCCCCTGGTCCTTCTGTTATCTGAGAGAGTAAATGAATTATTTGCTTCCATGCTTACTAATGAGGATGTTGGGGAGATACCAGTTCCAGAGATGGTTTTCAAGGGTGATGAGTCAGAAGAACTGAACTAAATCACTGTGAACCTGGAAGATGCAGTAGTCCGGATTGACAAACTACAGAGTAGCAAATCAACTGTATCGGATGGTATGCATCCTAGGGTACTGAAGGAACTCAAAAATGAAATTTCTGATCTATTAGTTAAAATTTGTAACCTATCATTAAAATCATCCATTTCCTAGCGTGTAGCAGATGGACTCAAAACAAGTGGGTATAGTGTGCTCGTGCTAGCAGTTGGAGACGGATCTGACGTCAGCACGGGTACATATACCCCCGCAGGAAGTGCAGCAATTTAGTTATTTCCGTCTCCAAAGCAGTTTGGAGCTACCTCACGCTCGCTGAGCGTGTTTCCAAATTCTAACGACTAAATTAATTGAAGAAACCTACTGAAGATGAGCCCCGCACTCCTGTGGTGATACCATTCGGTCCCTCCCCCAGTTGAGTTTCCCGAGCTGACTTCCATGGTCCCTCGGAGGTAGGAGCCTCGGTCCGGTGGCCGACTCGCGGCAGAGACCTAGCCCCCGAGTGAGAAGGGCTCGGGCGTAGCATAGAGGCAGCCTCGGTCCCGGCGTGGACTTGGCCCCCAAGCGAGACGAGTTCGGGCGCGGCCTAGAGGCAGCGGGTGCACTTCCTCGAGCGCGACGGTGAAGGTACTTACCCTCTCCCCCCGCAGCCGGAGACCGCCCGGGTCGCAGCCGGGAAGCGCCGAAGACAAGGTAAGGCGTACATCTTTACTGTGGTCTCCGAGGAAGTGAGGATTTGCGTGGCCTGCCTACGTGGCAGCCCGCCAAGGAGGTCGCCATTTTACCTGCCTACTCGCCTTCGCCACCTAGACGCACGTTGCTGTACGCATGCTGAGATGGAGCATAAGAGAACCCATACGCCCGCAGAGCCGGCACCTCCAGAATCAGGCATAAGAGCTCTAAGCCTCTGCTCAGCATGCAACCTCAGAGCCACACAGAGCGAGGAAGCAGACTCACTATGTGCCCAATGTGAGGAGGCCATGGGAGTTCCAGGACAGGACCGGTCCCAGCCCAGCGGTTCCTCAGGGAACACTCCGGACTTAGCAGGCCGCGGTGAGCAGCCAGGGAACCCGAGAGACCTGGTGTCCCTGAGGCCAGATCCGGCTTCACTCTCCTGGGTGGAATTATTCAAGGGGATCCACGCCTTTGTCCAGATGCAATCTGCTCCTCAAATGGCCTTTTCTGTGCCGGATGATCCGGCCCCTGGACCCTCGAGACCTAGGCATGGCCACTCGCCACCCGGAAGCCCCACTTATGGGGATTCAGATTGCTCCGAGGAAGATGAGGAGCCCCCCGAGGAGGGAGAACTTCCCTCGGAGATAGAACCCTATCAGACCATGAGACACTTCTTTCGGGAAGAGGATCTTCCAGGCCTGGTCTCACAATGCCTATCAGAACTGGCTATTCCGGGTCAGGACACCCCAGGGGACCCTAAAATGAACCCCCTGTTAGAGGGCCTGCCCCAAACGGCTCACCATTTTCCCCTCCTACAAGCAGCACAGCAGCTAATCGATCTGGAATGGACTGCGCCAGAGGCCGCATTTAAATGGGGTCAGGCCTTGTCAGGCATGTACCCTCTGGACCCGGCGTCCAAGGAGCTGCTGGCGTGCCCCAAGGTAGATGCCATAGTTAACGCAATTGTGAAGCGCACCACCATTCCGGTTGAGGGGGGAGCGGCCCTCAAGGATGCACATGACCGGCGCATGGACACCATTCTGAAACAAGCCTTTGAGGTAGCAGCCATGTCCCTACGAATCGCGACCTGCTGCACCGTGGTGACGCGTTCCTGTTTATCACAAGCTAGACACAACACCCCGGGAGAAGACATGGAATCAGCTCTCGCATTCCTCACTGATGCAGCCTCCGACCTCGTCCGTACGGCAGCCAAGGGAGTGTCATCCTCAGTGGCAGCCAGGAGACAGCTCTGGCTACGTAATTGGGCGGCCGACTCTTCCTCCAAGACGCGCCTCACAAGAATGCCCTTTAAGGGATCCCTACTGTTCGGCAACGATCTCGAGAAATTGCCTAATAAATGGGGTGCCTCTCCATTACCTCGTCTACCAGAAGACAGGTCGAGGAGGAGCCAGCGTTCTTATTCTAGACCATCCAGAGGTAGAAACTCTCAGCGCTTCAACCCTTACAGGGCTCGCTACCAAGCACCTCATTCTCAGGCCAGGAACCAGGCCTTTCGGGCTAAGCACAGCAAGAGGAAAACCGGCTCGGGTTCTGGTCCCGGCAGCAATCCACAATGACAATCAACCGACCCATCCGGGGGTAGCAGCCATAGGGGGCAGGCTAACCCTCTTCTACCGCAGGTGGGTCGAGATTACTTCGGACCAGTGGGTCCTCGCCATCAACCGAGAAGGGTATTACCTGGATTTTCTTCGGCTTTCGCCGGCCAAGTTTGTGGAATCTCCTTGTTCACCTCTCAAGAAGGCGGCACTAGAAGTTACCTTGCAGAGGCTCCTGGCCCTAAAAGCCATAATCCCAGTGCCTGCAGGGGAGATAAATTCTGGGCATTATTCCATTTATTTCATAGTACCCAAGAAGGAGGGCACTTTCAGGCCCGTCCTGGACCTCAAGTCAGTCAACCGACACTTACGGGTCCCCAGCTTTCGCATGGAAACTCTGCGGTCTGTCAAGAATGTGGTACAGCCAGGGGAGTTTCTCACCTCCCTAGATCTGTCGGAAGCCTATTTGCATATCCCAATCCATCGGGATCACCAGCGCTATTTACGCTTCAAAGTCCTGAATCAGCACTTCCAGTTCCGAGCTTTACCCTTCGGGTTAGCCACCGCGCCGCGGATCTTTACCAAGGTCATAGTAGTAGTGGCGGCGGCACTCAGGAAGGAAGGAATCCTCTTTCATCCCTACCTGGATGATTGGCTGATCAGGGCAAAGTCACCGGAGGAGAGCCACCAGGCAACCAACAGAGTTATTGCTCTTCTGGAAAGCCTAGGATGGGTAGTAAACTTGAACAAGAGTTCCCTACAGCCTTCTCAGTCGCTGGAATACCTAGGGGTCCGATTCGACACCCAGGAAGACAAGGTCAGCCTGACCTCCAAGAGAAGATCAAAACTCCGGAACCGTCTGCAGGCCCTGCTGAGCGCCACCCGGCCCACAGCTTGGGATTACCTACAAGTCCTCGGCCTTATGGCATCCATTCTGGAGGTGATACCATGGGCGCGGGCTCATATGAGACCATTACAACGCGCCCTCCTCTCTCGGTGGAGCCCACGATCACAGAACTACACCACACACCTACCTCTACCAGCCAGAGTGCGGAATCAGATACGGTGGTGGTTGCAGCCCGGCCACATGAGCCGGGGGTCAAGAATGTCCTCCCCAACCTGGACCCTGCACACTACAGATGCCAGCCTGAATGGATGGGGAGCACACTGCGAAGAACTCACCGCCCAAGGGCGGTGGAACAGAGAAGAGTCGAGGTGGAACATCAACCGACTAGAGGCACGGGCAGTCAGGCTAGCGTGCCTGCGTTTTGCCCACAGACTTCGCAACAGAGCGGTCAGAGTGATGTCAGACAATGCCACCACGGTGGCATACATCAACCGACAGGGCGGAACCAGAAGCCAACAGGTATCCCTAGAAATAGCCCCCCTGATGACTTGGGCGGAAGCAAATCTCCAGGACATCTCCGCCGTTCACATTGCTGGGAAGGACAACACCACGGCAGACTTCCTCAGCAGAGAAAGCCTAAATCTAGGGGAATGGCAGCTGTCGCCCACAGCTTTCCAGATGATTGTGGATCAGTGGGGGATGCCGGGCATGGACCTATTAGCAGACAGGTCCAACGCTCAAGTACCCAGATATTTCAGCCGCAGACGGGATCCGCTATCACTGGGGATCGATGCCCTGGTACAGCCATGGCCTCAGGGGATCCTGCTATATGCCTTTCCTCCATGGCCCCTGCTGGGCGCCATTATACACAAGATTCGGCGGCACAGAGGCCTAGTTCTTCTAGTGGCCCTGGATTGGCCAAGAAGACCCTGGTACACAGACATGAGAAGACTACTGGCAGGGAATCCTCTACCCCTGCCTCCACACAGGGACCTGCTGCGGCAAGGTCCCATCCTACACAAGGATCCAGCTCAATTCTCTCTTACGGTCTGGCCATTGAGAGGGCTAGACTGAAGAAAAGGGGATACTCGGAGCCAGTAATAGATACACTTCTCCGAGCACGCAAGTTCTCCACATCACTCACATATATAAGGGTCTGGAGAGTTTTTGAAGCCTGGTGCGACACTCACAGCACCAATCCACATACCACTAAAATCCCTATCATTTTGGATTTCCTGCAAGATGGACTTCAAAAGGGTCTGTCCCTCAGCTCCATCAAGGTTCAGGTGGCAGCGCTGTCTTGTTACGGTCCCAGGAGTGACGGCAACACCATTGCCAAACACCCAGACGTTTCACGTTTCCTGAAAGGAGTCAAACACATTTGTCTGCCACTGAAGTGGGCAGTGCCCCTGTGGAACCTCAACCTAGTGTTGGAATTTCTAGCAGGATCCGCCTTCAGACCCCTTCGAGGCCTGTCTCTCCGTGTGTTGACCTTGAAGATGGTGTTCTTGCTGGCTGTGTGTTCAGCACGCCGCATCTCAGAGCTACAAGCACTGTCCTGCCATGATCCGTTTCTCAGAATCACTCCAGAGGCTATCCATCTTCGCACAGTTCCTTCCTTCTTACCCAAAGTAGTCTCACACTTTCACCTCAACCAAACCATATCCTTGCCAACCACGGAAGGTTTGAAGAAGTCGGAAGAAGGTCAAATATTGCGCCATCTCGACATCGGCAGGCTGTATTCCAGATACCTGGAAATGTCAAAAGCAGTACGAAAGACGGACCACCTGTTCGTCCTCCACAGCGGGAAGAAGCAAGGGGAAGCGGCCTCACGGGCAACCATCGCCCGCTGGATCAAAGAAGTTATCAAGGCAGCCTACGTAGAAGCAGGGAAACCACCGCCTCTACGGGTCAAGGCTCACTCTATCAGAGCGCAAGCAGCCTCTTGGGCAGAAACTAGGATGCTGTCGCCTGCAGAGATATGTAAAGCGGCGACATGGTCCTCCCTCCATACCTTCTCCAGATTCTACCGTCTGGATGTCCAGGCCAGGGAGGACACAGCATTCGCGAGGGCAATCCTGAATGGACCTCGGGCAGCCTCCCGCCCAGTCCGGGAGTAGCTTTTGTACATCCCACTTGTTTTGAGTCCATCTGCTACACGCTAGGAAATGTAGAGATTACTTACCTGATAATCTCGTTTTCCTTAGTGTATGCAGATGGACTCAGCATCCCGCCCGGCTGCCTGCATACATGGGGATTCACCGACTCACGGTAAGCCATGTTTTTCTTATAATAGGGCATCCACCCTGCCGGGTGTCGACGCCTTCCGGTTGAGAACACTGGCGGTCTCCAGCTACTATCAATCAGTCAGAGTAATGCTGTTCATTTAATCGATCGGTCAGCTACAGCCTTTGCAAGGAAGATTACTGAATTTCTGCACTTCCTGTGGGGGTATATGTCCCCGTGCTGACGTCAGATCCGTCTCCAACTGCTAGCACGAGCACACTATACCCACTTGTTTTGAGTCCATCTGCATACACTAAGGAAAAGGTGATTATCAGGTAAGTAATCTCTACAATTTGTGGAGCCGCCTAAGGAGGTTGTAGGTAGTGTCGGTGCATGAAATCCTTCAGAAATTACAGATGAGGATGTGGGAGAAATTTGTCTCTGTGGCTCCCATGAATAAGAAGTCAGACGTGATCTGTCTTATCCAGAAGGCTCCATGATTTGAAAAAACGCAGCTACCGCACCGATCTATGATGGTTGAATCCACTCACAAGAGGGCCAAGGGGTAAAAGATCCATTCCTTAGTGCCCCTGGGGAAGGATATTAGAACCTTGGATACTCTTAAGAGGAAAGTGTTTCAGGGAGCTATTCTAAATGCCTGCATAGCCTCCTACCAGCTGTTTATGGGGCAGTATATACAGAATATATTGAAACAAATGCAATTCCCTCAGAAGCAGCAGGATGACCTTCAGTCAATGGAGGATCAAGGAATGGAGTATTTGAGAGTCTCTACCATGTGGGGATAAGCACCTGCAGACTCACCTGGCTGCGGGCCTCAGACCTCCAACCTGAAATCCAGGAAAGACTCGCTGATGTGCCTTGTACTGGATAGAATCTCTTCAGAGATAGATTCAAGAATGCATTGGCACACCTATGAACACTGCACAATGCTCCAGCAGCTATCTATAGCTACTCCAAACCACCCTCCTTTTCTGAAGTACTAGAGTATGGGGCAGAGGAGACATTTTCCAACTGATGAGTCATTATCTCCTGCCCCCTCAGTCCACAAGAGGCCCCTTGTGCCCATCCAAAGCAAAAGAGGGCTTCTAAGCCACAGCCGGCATCCTGGTCAAAACTTGGGACAAGGTTTTTGCCTGGTTTGTAGAGATGATGGGCTGCATCCCTGTACCCAGCTCAGAGGATCTGCCTATTTGCAAACCGTTCTGCCTATTTGCCTATTTGCAAACCGTTGTGATGGTGCATAACCAAATGACGGTATAGAAAATGTTTTAAATAAATAAAAAATAAAATAAATATGAAGCAGGCTGAGGTTTTATGTAAACCATTGACCCATGTAACTTCAGACTTATGTATCCTCAGCAACAAATTAAAAGGGTACAGATTACATGTATTGGAGCTCCCTCTAAATCTATCTGCAGAACCCAGTTGGGTCACTCTCTATATCAGGAATTGCTTCAGAAAGAGCTCTCCTTCTTAGAGACCAATGCGGTTGAATCCAATCCTTCAGATGATAAAGGCTAGGGATTCTTTTTTTTTTTATAAATTATATTTATTACATTTCAAAAATATATTACAAGAAATTAAAGGAAAACACAAAATTATGAAAGAATACAATATACCAATCTTCTTCCAACTTAACAAAAGAAATAATCATATACCAGTCCACATTAATAGGGGAACTACCGACTTCCCAGAAAGAAAGGTTACAAATACAAGTAACCAAAGTAATAATAAATATAACACATACTCCTAATTCCTATACTCTTCAACCAGTTCCCATCCTAGTTTCTTTGTCTATCAAGAAACCCTCCAAGTGAGAGGGATCTGTGTAAACAAATCTATTCCCCAGATATGTGACTAAACACTTACATGGGAACTTCAAGAAAAAAGAACCACCGATTGCTAAAACCCAGGCTTTCAAAACTAAAAAACTTTTTCTTCTAGCCTGGGGTTCTCTTGAGACATCTGGAAAAACAGCTTCTTACCACAAAATAATTCATTTTTATATTTAAAATACTGTTGTAAGAATATATCTTTGTCATTATCCAAAACATGTATGACCACAAAAGTAGCCCCAGTTGCAATAGTATCCTCAGCCGATTGAAGAAAGGAAGATAAATTGGGGCTGAAAAAGGGTACCAACAAATCTATAACCCCTTTCTCCCCCCCCCAAAGACTCCGTTCTCTTATCTGGAACATAATAAAAATTGAATAATAAAAAAGATTTTTCCTCTGAAAATGAACACTTATTTTACATTTTTTTTAAATAACTATGCCAGAGAGAAATCAGTTTTTATGAAAATTTAACAGACTTACATTTCTAGCTCAACATTCTATTCTTTAGATTTTCATTCTTAAGATGAAGACTTAAGTTGTCCTTAATAGCAAACACACTTGTAGCCTGAAGATTTCCATACCAGGTAACATAGGGGTAGATACGACTACTCTCTTGAGTCTGTTATCATGCTCCTCAGGTTTAACAGAGTTGAGAAAACAGTATCTGTCAAATTCAACTCAATCCTTATAACTATTCTCCAGATGTCTTTCAGAGATATTTCACCAGGTTCTTACTGCTTCACCCCATGTGAAGCCAATTACAGACGATGAAACTGGTATGCTACCCCTCACATGAGTTCCCGGAGAAGACCTAGATGACAAAAGAACAACATCCCTCAAAGAGTCTACATTAGCCACAACAGTAGAAGCTTTTAAATCATTTTTAACAACACATGCAAAAATTGGTCTCTATTACTCATAGCACCAGGTTTTGGATCCTCCAGTGTGGGTAGGACTGCTGGAGGAGGAAGAAAAAGGGCCTCTGGACTAAGAGAGGTATCAGCAAACTTGAATCCCAGTGTTAGCTGCGATGATGAGTCTGCACGGAACACATGGAAATCCATGGGTCCTTGGATCAGTGTGGACACACGCGGGGTGAGACTGACTTTTCCTTTTCTCTTTTCCCCATTATCCAGGGATAGAGAAAATCAATACTAAGAGGCGTACCCCTTAGGCGCAAGGATTTAGCATTCTGGTGGTGGCATGCCGCTGCATCTCGCTTCTTATGCCCCAGGTGCACAGATGATGTCTGCATCGGTACAGCTGGAATGAGCAGCGTCTCCCTCTTGGGCCTCCCGGAAGTCTGGCCAGTCGTGGTCCCTCACTCTTTGCTGCATGCCACTTCTTATGCCCCAGAGGCACAGATGATGGCATCGGGGCAGCTGGAATGGACAGTGTCTATCTCTCTGGCCTCCTGGAAGTCTGGCCAGTCCCCAGAGGGTAGGGATTCTACTCAAAGTACTTCCTGATTCCAAAGAAACTAGGAGAATTCCATTCCATCCTAGACCTAAATCCTGTAAACAAGTTTCTGAAAAGATAAAAGTTTAAGATGGTTTTTCTCTTTCTGCAAGATGGTAATCCTCTTTCTGCAAAAACGGGGATTGACTATGCTTTCTCAATCTCAAGGATGCTTACACCCACTTTGACATATTCCCATGTCACAAGAACTATTTTAGATTCGTAGTAGGGAATGTTTTCCTTCAGTATTGTGTTCTGCCCTTTGGTCTGACATCAGCCCTGCAAGTCTTCACCAGATGCCTTGTCTTAATCGCGGTGCACCTACACATACTGGGACTAGGGATTCCCCACATGTGAGGGTCTATTTGTTCTCAGAAAAAGTAGAATTGCTTACTTTATAATAAGTGTTCTCTAAAGACAGAAAGATGTCAGTCCTCAAAAACCTGCCTGCCTCCCCTTAGAGTTTGTTTCTCCCTTTATTGCTAAGGAACAAGACTGAAGGCGCCTGTGTGCAGATGCGTGGTGTAATGGCATGCTGGGCCTGCCAAGTGAGGTGCAGTCAAAATTCTAGAAACTTTAACATAAAATTCTAGGCCGGGCTCCATCATGTGAAGACTGACATCTGGCTCTCCTCTGAGAACATCTGTTGCAGATAAGCAATTCTACCTTTTGTAATCTGTATTCTAAAAGTCTTTAACATAATACACTAATATTCACAATAAGCTTTTTGCTTCTAAATATTTTATTTTTAAATTTGACTGCATACAGTAAGCAAAATCATAAAAACATGTTGTAATATATTTTGTACTTCAGAGAAGCAATTTTCAAATTCTCTATATCGGGACAAAGTCTATGGGTATTTTTGTACCTGCAGATTTTGCACCAGTTTTCAAACAGAAAGCATGCACAAACTTTCACTTTGAAACTTACCTCTTCTACAGGTCAATCCAGTAAAGTGCGGCCGCGATTACCCCGCTCTTAACCCGCTTTCTACTCACTTTCCGGCCGCGTTAGCCCTTCCTGCGATCCACAATCCCCTTTTACCTACTCTTACCGCGTCCTTAAATCCCCGGGTAACCCCTTCCGCACGCGGCATGTATATTACATGTAAATGATCGAATTAGCTATTCCCTACCATCCAGTAACGCGCCCCCCGACTATCGCTTTTTTACCCTGCCATTTTGCCGTGCGTTTAACCTGCTAACTTACCGCCTACCCTTACCCCTGCATTAGAGGCAGGGGTAAGGGTAGGTGGAAAACTTTCCCCCAGCCCCCGCTCACCTGCCCTGGCCGCGTCCATGGGTGCTGGTCTCCGGGGCAGCCCCAGTCCTCTCCCCTCCTCCCGAAGCAACAAAAGCGAAAAAGCGAAAAAAAAAAAAAGCGAAAAAAAAAGTTGCAAGAGAGAGAGGGGAGAGAGGACGGGCAGTCCTACGCTTGGGATTGCCAGTCCTCTCTCCCCTCCTCCCGAGGCAAGGCGCGAAAAGCAGCCTTGCTCCGGGAGGAGGGGAGAGAGGACTGGCAGTGTAAAGCGACGAAGCGACTTAATTTTTTTGCAGCCCCCCTCCGGAGACGGACATCGGCGAGGACGACCGCGGCTCCCCTGCCTCCAGCTGCCCGCGAAGATGAACGCCTGCACGGGCGAAAGCGGCCCCTGTTCGTGCAATTGGGCCGCTCAAGGCGTGACGTCACGACGTTTGGCGTCACGGCATGTGACGTGACGTCTTGAGCGGCCCAATTGCACGCACAGGGGCTGCTTTCGCCCGTGCGATGCGTCTATCTTCGCGGGCAGCTGGAGGCAGGGGAGCCGTGGTCGTCCTCGCCGATGTCCGTCTCCGGAGGGGGGCTGCAAAAAAAGTAAGTCGCTTTAGACTGCCAGTCCTCTCTCCCCTCCTCCCGGAGCAAGGCTGCTTTTCGCGCCTTGCTTCGGGAGAGGGGACTGGCAATCCCGAGCGTAGGATTGCCCGTCCTCTCTCCCCTCTCTCTTGCTACTTTTTTTTTTTTCGCTTTTTTCCGCTTTCGTTGCTTGCTTTGGGAGGAGGGGAGAGAGGGCTGACAATCCCGAGCGTCGGAGAACTGTCCACTTCCTGGTACCTGTCATTTGAAATGTCATTTGAAATGACATTTGAAATGATAGATACCAGCGTGTCCGTGAAGCGTTAGGCCCGCGCACCCAGGTTACTCTATAGGCGCTGTACAGTGCTCTATACAGTAAAATGGGTTGCGCGGGCCTAACGCTTCACGGACGCTTCTTAGACTCAGCTTGCATTTGCAAGCTATTTACATACAGGATCGAGCGGTAGGTGAGCTGGACTGTGCGTGCGGCAACCGCAGGTGCGCCGGGCACTAACGCAGCTCTTCCTACCACTCGCTACTGGATTGACCTGCTACAAAGCACTCGCGGACTTTTGCATTTGCTTTTTGTATGGATAGATTTTCTTCTGAAAATAACACAAATAGACTTGGAAATACAATCTATGCATGTGTATTTTCAATCACACTCAAAACATTCCCCAGGAATGCCTCCTCTAAATGCTTCTATAAGTGCATGCATTGTGGAACAACATGGCTACTTTTAGCCTTATTGAAGGAGGGAAATTTTCAGACAGCCAATATACATTGCTCAGTGGCTTTGAAAATTGTCCCCCGTATGCATAATGAAGGGAGTAATTTTGTTACATCGTGCATATTATAGCCCACAAATAACCGCATAGGTTACACCAATTTTCAAAGCAAACTTCCATAAATAAATGCACTTTGAAAATGATCCTGGCAAAATTGCCTGCACCTGCTATTTGGTGCCGTAGCCGCGCGTATCTTATAAAATCCGGGGTCGGCGCGCGCAAGGGGGTGCACATTTGTGCAACCTGTGCGCGCCGAGCCCAGCGCGTGCTGCCTGTTCCCTCCGAGGCCGCTCCGATTTCGGAGCGGCCTCGGAGGGAACTTTCCTTCGCCCTCCACCCACCTTCCCCTCCCTTCCCCTACCTAAGCCACCCCCCCTTACCTTTATTCCACGATTTACGCCTGCGAAAAGCAGACGTAAATCTGCGCGCGTCGGCCGGCTGCCCCGCTCCGTGTCCCGGGGGCTGGTCCGGAGGCCGCGGCCACGCCCCCGGAATGCCCCCGGGCCGAAACCATGCCCACATCGCCGCCCCCAAAACGCCGCATCACGCCCCCGAAACACTGCGTCATTCGGCCACGCCCCCTCCCGCCCCTTTTAAAAAAACCCGGGACTTACGCGCGTCCCGGGGCTCTGCGCGTGCCGGCGGCCTATGCAAAATAGGTGCACCGGCGCGCAAGGGCCCTGCGCGCATAAATCCGCCCCACTATTTTCTAAAGGGTCATTTATGCAGGTACAGCATTACTTTACCTGCAGAAGTCACTTTGAGAATTATCCTCAATGGACTGAATATTCAGTCATTTACACACATAAACCTGTGTTTATGCATGTACTTGGTTGTTAAAAAAAAAAACGTGGGCTCAGTGGGGTAGATTTTCAGACAAGCGCGAACAGCCTACTTTTGTTTGCGCTCCAGGCGCAAACAAAAGTACGCTGGATTTTAGTAGATACGCGCGTAGTCGCGCGTATCGGCTAAAATCCTGGATCGGCGCGCGCAAGGCTATCGATTTTGTATAGCCTGCGCGCGCCGAGCCGCGCTGCCTCCCCCCGTTCCCTCCAAGGCCGCTCCGAAATCGGAGCGGCCTTAGAGGGAACTTTCCTTTGCCCTCCCCTCACCTTCCCCTCCCTTCCCCTACCTAACCCACCCGCCCGGCCCTGTCTACACCCCCCCCTTACCTTTGTCGGGGGATTTACGCCTCCCGGAGGGAGACGTAAATCCCCGCGCGCCAGCGGGCCTGCTGCGCGCCGGGCCGCGACCTGGGGGCGGGTACGGAGGGCGCGGCCACGCCCCCGGGCCGTAGCCACGCCCCGGACCCGCCCCCAAAACGCTGCCGACACGCCCCCGGAACGCCGCGACGACCGGGCCCGCCCCCGACACGCCCCCCTCCGAGAACCCCGGGACTTACGCGAGTCCCGGGGCTCTGCGCGCGCCGGGAGGCCTATGTAAAATAGGCTTCCCGGCGCGCAGGGCCCTGCTCGCCTAAATCCGCCCGGTTTTGGGCGGATTTAGGCGAGCAGGGCTCTGAAAATCTACCCCAGTGCTTGTAAAAGTATATGTGTAACATGGTTATACTTGTACTTTTACGTGAACTGGAGAAGTGCATTCTAGGGGAAGAACTGGAACTTATACACACTTTTGATTTTAAAAAGTATGCACATACAGTAAATTAACCTGCACAAATCATGCTCTCTGAAGAAGAGGCGTGATTTTGTGTGAGTTACTCTGTGTACATACCAGGCCAATTACCCAACTACTTTCAAAATGTATTTATGTACTGATATTTGCTTTGAAAATGTTGGCTAAAGATTGCATGTTCAAGTTACATGCAGATTCTAGCCCTACCTGCCCTGTTGTAAAATTACCCTTGTGACGACACACTAAAAACCTGGGATAACTATCTAACTAAAATAACACAGCTACTCTCACAACTCTCCCTCTCTCTCAACCACAGCAAGACTGAAATCCTATATATAACAAGCAATTCCACCACACCCCTCTCCCTCGATTGTACAGGAACCCCCATGGAGAAACGGATAACCTCCACAGTAAAAGACCTTGGTGTGTAGTCCTTGACACCAAACTGAGCCTCAAAAAACACATTAGCACTATAATATAAGAAGGATTCTTCAAATTTCAGATTCTAAAACGATTCAAACCACTTCTCTGCCCCCAGGTCTACCGAATTGTCCTCCAAACATTACTCTTCTCAAAGATCGATTATTGCAACTCCCTCCTTCTCAGCCTTCCTGCCTTCACCCTCAGACCAATGCAGCCGCAAGGTCTTTCACAAACAGCAAAAGATCGCACTACATCACGCCCACCCTCAAGGACCTATACTGGCTACCCATCACCTACAGAATTCAATATAAAACCCTCACACTTATCCACAGAAAACTCAACAATGACAAAATGAACTGGCTAAATACTTCCCTTCACTTCTACATCCCCCAAAGGAAACGTTGGGCTCCTCCCAATCCCCTCCCCTAAAATGGTACACCTGTCCACAGTTCGGGAATGTGCCCTATCAATAGCAGGCCCATCCGTCTGGAACAACCTTCCATTACAACTCAGAACCAAACCCTCGACCCAAATATTCAAAAAACATCTAAAAACATGGCTCTTCCAAAAAGCCTTTCCTCCAGAAACCTAACCCTTACCCATCATCTGCCCTCCAGAACATTTTCATAACGCACTCAGAACCCCCAAGAATGCTCTACCTTAATATTTGCCAATAATGACAAATTTCTAAGTTCATAAGTTATTTCCTTAGTGTACAACCATCCTCCTATACAAACCCGGTATCTAATTTATGATGTAATTCATTTAAGTTATTTTGTAAGTTCTCAGTTACGCTTTCACTGTATATTTACACCACTGCATTATCTCTATTTTTAAGCTTTTGTAAAAGTTCTTAAGTTATCTTGTAAAAAATCCTTAAGTTATATCGGTATATAAAAACAAATAAATAAATAAATAAATATAGAAAAGAAGACAATAGAAAGGTAGAAATATGATGGAGTGAAATTGAATTTATCACTGCCTCAGTGCCTCAGGGATCTTTATTGGGACCCTTACTTTTCAATATATTTATAAATGATATGGAAAGAAATACAACGAATGAGGTAATCAAATTTGCAGATGATACAAAATTGTTCAGAGTAGTTAAATCACAAGCAGATTGTGATAAATTGCAGGAAGACCTTGTGAGACTGGAAAATTGGGCATCGAAATGGCAGATGAAATTTAATGATGATAAGTGCAAGGTGATGCATATAGGAAAAAATAACCCATGCTACAGTTACACAATGTTAGGTTCCATATTAGATGCTACCACCCAAGAAAGAGATCTAGGTGTCATAGTGGATAACACATTGAAATCATCTGTTCAGTGTGCTGCGGCAGTCAAAAAAGCAAACAATGTTGGGAATTATTAGAAAGGGAATGGTGAATTAAATGGAAAATGTCATAATGCCTCTGTATCGCTCCATGATGAGACCGCACCTTGAATACTGTGTACAATTCTGGTCGCCGCATCTCCAAAAAGCTTTAATTGCGATGGAGAAGGTACAGAGAAGGGAGACCAAAATGATAAGGGGAATGGAACAGCTCCCCTATGAGGAAAGACTAAAGAGGTTAGGACTTTTCAGCTTGGAGAAGAGACTGCTGAGGGGGGGGATATGATAGAGGTGTTTAAAATCATGAGAGGTCTAGAACGGGTAGCTGTGAATCGGTTATTTACTCTTTCAGATAGTAGAAAGACTAGGGGGCACTCTATGAAGTTAACATGTGGCACATTTAAAACTAATCGGAGAAAGTTCTTTTTCACTCAACGCACAATTAAACTCTGGAATTTGTTGCCAGAGGATGTGGTTAGTGCAGTTAGTATAGCTGTGTTTAAAAACGGATTGGATAAGTTCTTGGAGGAGAAGTCCATTACCTGCTATTAATTGAGTTGACTTAGAAAATAGCCACTGCTATTACTAGCAACGGTAACCTGGAATAGACTTAGGGCCGGATTTTAAAAGGGTTAGGCGCGTAACCCTTTTAAAACCCCCCTGCGCGCACCGAGCCTATATTGCATAGGCTTCCGGCGCGCGCAAAGCCCGGGGCTTTCTTGGGGTGGGCATGTCGGGAGGCGAGACGCGGACGGTGCGTCATCGGGCGTGTCGGGGGCGTGACGTGTTCGGCCCGTCATCGGGGGCGGTTTCGGCCCAGGGGCGTTCCGGGGGCGTGGCCGCGGCCTCTGGACCAGCCCCCGGACCCAAACACAGCACGCGCAAAGTTACGCCTGCTTCGAGCAGGCGTAACTTCTGCGACAGAGGTAGGGGGGGGGGTTTAGTTAGGGCCGCGGGGGGTGGGTTAGGTAGGGGAAGGGAGGGGAGGGGAAGGTGGGGGGAGGCGGAGGGAACGGGCAGCGCAGAGGGAACGGGCAGCGTGCGTAGGGCTCGGCGCACACAAGTTGCACAAATGTGCACCCCCTTGCTCGCGCCGACCCCGGATTTTATAAGATACGTGTGGGCTACGCGCGCTGTTTCTTAAAATGTACCCCTTAGTTTTTGGGTACTTGCCAGGTTCTTATGGCCTGGATTGGCCACTGTTAGAAACAGGATGCTGGGCTTGATGGACCCTTGGTCTGACCCAGTATGACATATTCTTATGTTCTTAAATAGCTACAACTGGTAAGATAAACTGAAATTATTTGGCTAGAATTTGTTTTGTATATCCTGCTATGCAAAAGCAACTGTTTCAAAGCTTGCTAGCTTTATTGTGTTGATTATTCCTTTGTACAAAGAACAGTAATATCCAAAGTTAATGTTATGCGCTGTTTGACTACTGCCACTCTTTTCTTCTTTATGGATGTTTTCTTCTACTATAATACATAACATCTCTGAAACTAAACCTATTTATTGCTTGTAAAAATAAAATCTCCTTCATTCCAATTTGCTTGTATTCCATGTACTGATTCTTCCAGCCTTGACAATACTAGAAAACGTGATAAATGGGACAATTGACTATACTCGCCAGCGAAAAATCTTCAGCAAACCAGTGCTGCATAATCAAATAGTGCACTTTCGTCTGGCTGAATTAGCAACTGAACTAGAACTTCTCCGCTCTTTGCTTTACCGTACAGTTGGTAAGTTTCCAAATTTATATATATTTATTATTGTGCAACAGCTCTAAGTGGTCTCTGTTTTAATTCCTAAAAATTGTTGAATTCTTCCTGTTTATCAAAAAATGTCGTCTTCTATCTCTCGGTATTATAAAATAAAATAGTATCAGTAAAAGGAAGCTATACCTTAAATATCCTGAATTAATAGCATTGTATTCGTTAAATTAAATGGGGGTATATATATATATATAACACAGTGGTAGCTCTCCTGTTTCTCCTGCATTGCTTGTATTGAAGTAGGATATATATGTGGCAGGGAGGGATTACATATGAATGTGAGTCCTTATGAGTCTAGTGGTTATTTGACTATTATGAAATTGGGTCTGAAAATGAAAACAAGGTTCATGTTTGGGTCTGTGAGTTTGGAGAGAGATGTGACTCTGTGGGTGATGATGTATGAGGCTGGATTTCTGACTTTCATTGTGTGTAGTTGAATCTGTGAGTGTGGCCTGGTCTGTGAGGTGGATTATATGTGATTTTTGGTGGTGGTGGGGGGGGGGGTTGGCTGGCTAGTTGTTTGAGTAAGGAGGGGGGATGTATGACTGATAATTCAGTACAACATACATAGCTTGTCATTGACAGATTGGGAGTGATATGTGGCTGGATCTGTGTGTGGGGTTAATGTTCTTAGATCTATAGATGACTGGATGCATTACTAGGACAGTGGGTGGCAGAATGTATTAATGGGTATTTGGATAGGGATGGGTACATAGCTGATTTTGTAAATATATCTGTGAGTTGTAGGTATATATCACTAGATCCGCAGAATTTGTAAGACATGTAGCATTTTAAGAAAACAAGAATGATCATAAAAAACACGTCTGTTATTTTTAATGTGTTTCAGATTAACCTATTATGCATCACAGAATAGCACAATCATTAAACAAAACATAGCAGTAAGGGAAATAAAAAATTTGTATTCAAAAATTTGCATACCTTTAATTCTTAATATTGTGTATTGCCCCCTTTTGCATCAGTATTTTCTGCTTTTCTGTAGTTTTTTTTGACTCCTCAAGAATTAACGCCTGCTCCAGGCAGGCGTTAATTTTTGCGGGTTAAAATGTGCGTCAGGCACATTTATTTTTTTGAAGTGGGGAGAAATAGGTAATAGCCTCATCAACGTGTATTTACATGTGATGAGCGCTACTACCTATGCACTCCATTGGATGCATGTTTTGGACACACTAACCTCCATTCTGCATGAGGGGTTATGGACGCGCATCCAAAATGCGCGTCCAATCGTTTGTTAAGCCGTGCACTGTGGCCAGCGTGCACGGTATTGCATCAACCTTACTGTCTGTACGAGTTAAATGATTTAAATCTGCTAATCCCCTGTACATAGTTCCTGGTAACTATGTACAGGGGATTAAGCTGTAGAGATTGTGCTATGAATATAAGGACATAAAATTCTGTATATAACCCTAATATCCTTGTTTTATAATTTGCCTTTCTCACAGGACAAGCAGGATGGTAGTCCTCACATATGGGTGACATCATCAGGATGGAGCCCAATCACGGAAAACTTCTGTCAAAGTTTCCAGAACTTTGACTGGCCTCTACTGGGCATGCCCAGCATGGCACTAACCCTGCAGCCAGCAGAGGTCCCCCTTCAGTCTTCTTTTTACCGCGCAGCAGTAGCCTCGTGCTTTAGGAGCTCTGAAAAGATTCCTGACAGGAATTTTCCTCACGGAGTTAATTAAACTTAAATTGCCCCACAGGGGTCCCTCCTCTAACTTTTCTCAGGACGCGGTACTCCAGTAAGTTTTTACCCGTTTTCTGTCGATTACTGTCGAGTTTGGCCCTCGCGGCCTACTGGCCGTCGACCGTACCGCAGCTTGATTTTTTTCTATGGCCATGGCGTCGGGGTTTCGTCGGTGCCCAGACTGTACTCGTACCATGTCTATCACAGACCCTCATGGAGTCTGTGTAATGTGTTTAGGCCGTGAGCATGATGTCCTGACTCGCACCAAATGTGCCCTCATGACACCAAAAGGTCGCAAAGCCAGAATGGAGAAGATGGCACTCCTCTTCCGTGCTCACACCCCGACGCCGTCCATCTCATCGACGTCATCGGAACCGGCACCGTCGAAGTCGCACCAGCATCGACCTCCGTTCGTTGACTGTCCGCCATCGACGTCTTCACGGCCATCGACTCCCGTTACTCCCCCTCAAGATCGAGAGGATCGTAGGGAGAAACATCTGCATCGTAAGTCTCGGACCGTCGAGGGAGCGAAATCATCGACCTCGCCACCAATCCTGCGAACGGGGCGAGGCCACCTTCACCCGATTGGGGTTTGGGAGTCGCGATTCCGCCTGTAAAGGTGGTCCCGCCGATTGTGCCTCCGCCTCCCTCTTCCGTTACAGAGCCGGGGCTGCTTGCTCCAGGTCTCCGGGAAGAACTGGATCGGCTGGTCCAGGAGGCCATCGACAAGGCGATGCAAAGGCTCCAGGTTCCTCCGGCACCAGGTTCCTCCGGCACCGACAGTGGAACTGGTCACCGACCCGATGACAGCAGCGCTGGCACCGCTGCTATCCTCGATGGAAGCGCTCATGACCGCCCTTCCACCGGTGATTCCCGGGTCTCCGATGGCTCCGGTGCGCTCCCCGATGACAGCTTCATCGGGAGGAGAAACACCGTTCCGCATTCCTCCTTCGGGAGTATTGCCTCAGCCATCGATGCCATTTCGTCCCTCGCCACCTATTCATTCATCGGGAGCAATACGCATATTGGCGCCATCGATGCCTTCGATACCGGCACCGATGCCTTCCAGGCCGCCCACTGTGCCCCCAGCAATTCCTTCGATTTTCTCGGAGCTTCAGCCGGGGCCTTCGGGTATCCAACCCCCTTCTCGTCCTACAGGTGAGTCTGCTGATCCTTATGACACCTGGGGTGATGATACTTCCACAGACTCCGATGACTTACCTTCACCTCCCTCTCCTACTGAAAGTAGAAAGCGTTCTCCTCCAGAGGACCTTTCTTTCATTAATTTTGTGAAGGAAATGTCTGAGTTGGTCCCTTTTCAGCTTCAGATGGAGCAGGATGATAGGCACCAGATGATGGAGCTCCTCCAATTCCTGGATGCCCCTAAAGTGATCACTTCTATTCCCGTTCATCAAGTTCTTCTTGATCTCCTAAAAAAGAATTGAGAAAATCCAGGATCCATTGCCCCAGTCCACAGAAAAGCTGACACGACCTATTTAGTACAGTCAGCCCTCGGCTTTCAAAAATCTCAGCTCGACCACCACTCAGTTGTGGTGGAATCAGCTCAAAAGAAAGCAAAAAGGACGCAGCCTCACTCATCTACCCCTCCTGTTAAGTTACGCTCCTAGACAATATTGGTCGACGAGTGTACCAAGGGACCATGCTCATCTGCAGAATTGCTGCTTACCAGCTGTATATGACCCAATACAATAGGGTCATTTTCAAGCAGATACAGGACTTCTCTGAAACCCTGCCTGAACAATTCCAACAACAGCTTCAAATCCTTGTCAACAAGGGGTTTGAAGCAGGAAAGCATGAGATAAGAACAGCTTACGATATCTTCGACACTTCTACTAGAGTGTCTGCAGCTGCCATTTCAGCAAATCGATGGGCCTGGCTCAAATCTTCTGACTTTCATCCAGAAGTACAAGACAGGCTATCTGACCTACCATGTGTAGGAGACAATCTGTTTGGTGAACAGATCCAGCAAATAGTGGCTGAATTAAAGGACCATCATGAGACCCTTAAACAGCACTCATCGATACCTTCCGACTTCCCCTCAAGACAGACCTTTAGGAAGGACTCTAAGAAGTCATTCTTCCGTCCAAGGAAATACTATCCTCCACCAGCAAGGTCCCGAACTACGAGACCTTCTCAAAAACCTCGGCCTCGCCAGGCCCAAAAGCCGCAAGCAGTTCCCCAGCCGGGGCCTGCTTCAGGTTTTTGACTTTCATTTGGAGAGCAGCAGCCTGATTCCTCTGCCAAGCATACCAGTGGGAGGTCGATTGTGCCACTTTCACGGCATGTGGCAATCAATCACAACCGACCAATGGGTGCTAGCAATCATTGCTCAGGGTTACCGCCTAAACTTTCTTGCTCTTCCACCGGACTCACCACCTCTGCAAACATGGAGAGTATCCGACTATTCTGTCCTTCTGGAGCAGGAGGTTTCCCTTCTTCTCCAGTTAAGAGTAATAGAACCCGTCCCACTCTCGCAGCTAGGCCTAGGGTTCTATTCCCGGTACTTTTTGATTGCCAAAAAATCCGGGGGAGTTTGTCCAATTCTGGACCTATGTGCCCTCAACAAGTACCTACAGCGAGAAAAGTTCAAGATGGTAACCTTGGGCTCGATTCTACCTCTTCTGCAAAGAGGAGACTGGCTCTGCTCTCTGGACCTTCAGGACGCATACACACACATTGCGATAACTCCAGCTCATCGCAAGTACCTCAGGCTTTTAGTAGGCCCAAAGCACTATCAATACCGCGTGCTTCCATTCGGCCTAGCTTCAGCATCACAAGTCTTTACCAAATGTCTTGTGGTTGTCGCAGCTTTTCTCAGGAAATAAGGTGTTCATGTCTACCCCTATCTGGACGACTGGTTAATCAGGGCTCCAACCCAGCAAGCCACTCGGTCGACCCTCAATTTGACCCTACACACTCTAATTTCTCTAGGATTTCTCGTCAATTACGAAAATCCTATTTAGTCCCATCTCAAATCTTGTCGTTCATTGGGGCAGACTTGGACACCTTGCAGGCAAAAGCCTTTCTCCCTCAGCAACGAGTTCTAACCCTCATGTCTCTCGCTCACCAGTTGCAGTCTCGGCATACAGCAACAGCTCACCAATTCCTTGTCCTTTTAAGACACATGGCGTCCTCAGTCCATGTCACACCAATGGCCCGCCTGGCTATGAGACTCATGCATTGGACTCTGAGGTCACAATGGATTCAAGCTGTTCAGCCTCTGTCGACCATTGTCCACATCACCGACTCACTCCGTCTGTCTCTCGCCTGGTGGACAAATCACAACAATCTCCTCCAGGGTCTGCCCTTTCAAGTGCCAGATCCTCAACTCATTCTCACCACCGACGCTTCCAACCTCGGGTGGGGAGCCCATGTGGACAATCTACAGACACAAGGGTCTTGGTCTCCAGGGGAAGCCAAACATCAAATAAACTTCCTAGAACTTCGAGCAATGCGATATGCTTTCATGGCTTTTCAGGAATGCCTGTCAAATCACGTCATCCTGATTCAGACAGACAACCAGGTGGCCATGTGGTACATCAACAAGCAGGGAAGCACAGGCTCCTTCTTTCTGTGTCAGGAAGCTGCGCAGATTTGGTCGGAAGCGCTCTCCCACTCGAAGTACCTCAGGGCCACCTACTTTCCGGGAGTGGACAATGTCTTGGCAGACAAACTGAGTCGTGTCTTCCAACCACACGAGTGGTCTCTCAACCCCTCGGTAGCGACCTCAATCTTTCGCCAATAGGAATACCCCAGACAGACCTCTTTGCGTCCTTTCAGAACCACAAAGTGGACAACTACTGCTCCCTCATTCGGAGCGAGCGCTCTCAGCCTAGAGATGCATTCTCCCTCTCGTGGGCAACTGGTCTGCTCTATGCATTCCCTCCACTTCCTCTTCTTTCGAAGACTCTTGTGAAGCTGCGTCAGGACAAGGGAACCATGATCCTGATAGCACCTCACTGGCCACGCCAAGTGTGGTTTCCTATACTCCAGGATCTCTCCATCCGCAGGCACATTCCCTTGGGAATGGACCCGCATCTGATCACTCAAAACGACGGATGCCTACGCCATCCCAGTCTTCGGGCCTTGTCCCTGACGGCATGGATGTTGAAAGGTTAATCCTTCAACCACTTAACCTTTCAGATTCGGTTTCTCATGTCCTGATTGTGTCGCGAAAACCTTCCACAAGAAAATCTTATTCCTATAAATGGAAAAGATACACATCATGGTGCACTTCGCAGTCCCTTGATCCCTTTTCCTGTGCAGTCCCAAGGTTTTTGAACTATCTCCGCCATTTGTCAGACCTCTTCAATCAGAATGCATGTCAGTGCGGTAGCCGCCTTCCATAAAGGTGTCGGGGATGTTCCTATATCAGTACAACCCCTCGTAACACGCTTTTTAAAAGGCTTGCTCCATATCAAGCCACCTTTACGTCCTCCGGCCCCTTCTTGGGACCTTAAACTAGTTCTTGGTCGGCTCATGAAACCACCATTCGAGCCTCTTCACTCCTGTGACTTAAAATATCTCACATGGAAAGTGATTTTCCTTTTGGCTATCACTTCAGCTCACAGGGTTAGTGAGTTACAGGCCCTAGTTATCTATCCGCCTTACAGTAAACTCCTGCAGGACCGGGCGGTACTCCGCACTCACCCTAAATTTTTGCCCAAGGTAGTTTCGGAGTTTCACATTAATCAATCCATCATACTACCTACCTTCTTTCCCAGGCCCCATTCCAATCCAGGGGAACAGGCTCTGCATATCCTTCACTGTAAACGGGTTCTGGCGTTCTACCTAGACCGTACAGTTGCCCACAGGAAGAGTACTCAGTTATTCGTTTCTTTCCATCCCAATAAATTAGGGCAACCTGTGGGTAAGCAGACTCTCTCATCCTGGTTGGCGGACTGCATATCTCTTTGCTATCAGCAAGCAGGCATTCCTTTTCAAGACCGTGTCAAAGCACACTCTGTGAGGGCCATGGCGACTTCAGTAGCACACCTATGATTGGTGCCGCTTCCTGACATTTGCAGGGCTGCCACCTGGAGTTCTCTCCACACTATCACAGCCCACTATTGCTTGGACAAAGCCAGAAGACATGATTCCATCTTCGGCCAGTCTGTCCTGCGTAACTTATTTCCAATGTGACGTACCCACACCCTTCCGCCTGCCCGGTGGGGTTCAGGATGCCCTCTACCAAATTCCACCCCAGTTGTTGTGCATGTTGCACGCCGTTGGGTACATTTGGTGCATATTCAGACATCCTCAGCTCGGTACTCACTCATAGGTGAGGACTACCATCCTGCTTGTCCTGTGAGAAAGCAAATGTTGCTTACCTGTAACAGGTGTTCTCACAGGACAGCAGGATGTTAGTCCTCACGAAACCCGCCCGCCGCCCCATGGTGTTGGGTTCATAACTGTAGCGACGCAGGGAAAGGAGAGGCACGTCAGACAGGATTCTTAGGGAAATCAGGAAGCCATCATCCTCTGATCATCAACTGATCCCAGTCTGAGGATGTTGTTTTTATTATATCGCGTTACAGAATTCCACAGCATCTACTATACAGTATATGATTGGTTAATATGTCCTACGTGCTGGTACAACATGTTGTCTGCGTGCATGCCTACGTTGCTATGGCTACAATGTCTCATGCTGTGCCGGTTTCTATGTCTACGTTCATACTGTATCTAGGGCAGAGGGTTATTTATACTAAGAGTAAGTCTGTAAAAACAACAGCTTAAGAAATGCAGACTTTGTTTTTAGGTTTTTAGGCACGACACTAATGTAGTCTCAGAACACAGCCACTGTACTTTTCCAGTACAGCGAGCCTGCTGCATGGGTTCCCAGTCCCTGAGGGGGGACTAGGTTGAGCCTGGGGGGAAGAAGCTATTTGACATCCAGCTGTCAAATAGCTGTCTGTCGATTTTAAAATACAGAAAAAAAAAGAGAAGAAAATAAGAAGTCTTTCAGAACAGGGGCAGTCAGAAAGCTCCTTTCAGCAGCAGAGCAAGATTTGTCATGGCACAGCCTGGGCCTGGATAGAGGAGGCACTCCGCGGTGACTTGGCGGCAACACGTGCTCTTGCGACTGTGTGACTGATCTGCATACCAGTGGAGGTAATGTGGACTATTGGTTGCGAGTCTGTTGCCACTTTTGCTGCCATGGATCATTCAGTCCACTGCCACCGCTCTGTGCATGTGGCTGCCAATACTCGGCCTCTACCTCAGGGCCTCTCTGTTTCACATGGGAAAGAGCTTTCAGTCTTTTGAATCAGCAGCAGGAGCTTCCGCAGCTGCAGCAAAGTTGATTGGGACCAGTTTCGCAGCTTCTTATGGAAGTTGCTAGTGATCCTGTTTTGTTGGGAGTGGATGCCATATCTCCTCACACGGGGCTTCAAGAATGCTTGCAGTGGCTTGTCGGCTTCAGTGCCAATGTGGATATGCCACTGGCCTTAGTCCGAGTTGCAAGTCCTGCTCCTCAAGTCCCTGGGATCAGGCAAAGGATCTGGAGAAATTTAGCCCCAAATTATTCCAGGTTCTTCACCAAGCATTCTGTGCTATCCAGAAGCCTGGCATGAAGTGCCTGAATCCGATGGGAGTGGTGGTGGACCCTTTAGGTGTTTTGGTACCCAGGAAATGTCCAAAGAGAATGGTGGAGCCTCCTCTAGTGGATTGGGAAGAGCCTTAAGGGGATCTGGAGGATCCAGACTTTCTCAGTGTGTCTCCCTGGAAGAGTTGCTCCAAAGATGGAGGAGGATGATGCAGTTATTCATCTATTACGGAAAGATGAGATGGCTACTCTGAGGTGATCACATGTCTCCAGATTGAAGATTCCAAGGAGGAAGAGGCTCCTATTGGGGACCCAATCATCAAGGGGGTCCATAAGTCTAACAAAGCTTTTCCTTTGCACTTGTAGATAGAGGAAATGGTCCTCTCAGAGTAGGAATTTACAGAGACCAGTCCTCAGGGGGTTAAGAATTTTTTGAAGTTGTACCCTCTTTTCCCTGAGGCAGTGCAACATTATTTCAACTTACTCAGGTGGTCGTGCACTACTGTTCCTGTGGAGAGTACTACTTCCCTTAAGGATCCACAAGATAGTAAAATTGAGCTCCCTTTAAAACATCTTTTTTACCTCTACTGTTTTAGCAGTCTAGGTTTTGATTTGTGGCAGTCTCATGGTTTGGGCACCTTTGCACTGGATTCAGCAGCTCCCAGAGAATGAAGTAGTGGGAAGAATGGAGTCAGCAAAAGCCTTTTTGGTGGATGCCCTGTATGATCTTCTGAGAATTTTCTCTAAGTCTGTGGCTTTGGCTGTCATTGCCAAAAGACTTCTTTGGTTTGCAACTGGGCAGCGTATTCTTGGTCCAAATTTCATTTGGGCAAGCTCCCATTCAAAGGGAAAACTTCCCTTTGTGAAGGATTTAGAACAATTGGTTCATAATTTAGAGGATCCTAAGACCCAGAGATTCCCTGAGGATAAGAGCTGCTCCTCTTATAGGCCTGGAAAGTTTACAGGGTCTTACACCTTACAGAGCTCACAGGGTTCAAGAGGCAGGGTAATTCCTTTTGTAATTTCTGCAGGCTTAAGCTGGAAACTGCTGTCTCTTCAGGAGCTGCCTGGTCTGCTCAGTGAAGGGCAGCAAGTCCACTCCTTCACTCTCCCAGTGGGAGGTCACTAGTGGGATTTTTACCGAGAAGGTACAGCAATGGAGAAGATACAGAGAAGGGCACCCAAAATGATAAAGGGGATGGATCAGCTCCCCTATGAGGAAAGGCTGAAGAGGTTAGGGCTGTTCTTGGAGAAGAGACTGCTGAGGGGGGATATGATAGAGGTCTTTAAAATCATGAGAGGCCTTGAACGAGTAGATGTGAATCGGTTTTTACATTTTTGGATAATAGAAGGAACAGGGGGCAGTCCATAAAGTTAGCAAGTAGCACATTTAAGACTAATCGGAGAAAATTCTTTTTCACTCAACGCACAATTAAGCTCTCAAATTTGTTGCCAGCGGATATGGTTAATGCAGTTAGTGTAGCTGGGTTCAAAAATGGTTTGGATAAGTTCTTGGAGGAGAAGTCCATTAACTGCTGTTAATCAAGTTGACTTAGGGAATAGCCACTGCTATTAATTGCATCAGTAGCATGGCATCCTCTTGGTGTTTGGGTACTTGCCAGGTTCTTGTGGTCTGGTTTGGCCTCTGTTGTAAACAGGATGTTGGGCTTGATGGACCCTTGGTCTGACCCAGCATGGCAATTTCTTATGTTCTTAATGGACTCTGATAAATTTCAATTTGTAGTTTTAGGAGATAAATGCCCCTCCTTCCAATGCCTTTATAGTCTCTCCCTGTGGCTCGGCTGCCAAGGAAAGGGCAGTTTGTGAAATCTTCCATCTTCAGTTGCTAAATACTATAGTGTTTGGTTCCTCTGGCCAAACAAGGACATGGTTGCTATTTTGTTTGTTTTGTGGTTCCCAAGAAGGACGGTTCTTAAAGGCTCATTCTAGATCTCAAAGAAATGAACAAACCTCTCCAGATCCTCCATTTCTGGATGGATATCCTTCGCATGGTGCTGTTGGCTGTTTGAAAGGGAGAATGCCTATCCTCTCTGGATCTGTCAGAGCTTTTTCTTTACATTCCCATCAGAAAAAAGTATTTCCAATTCTAAGCAGTCCTGTATGGATTGGAGGTGGCTCCGAAGACATTCACAAAGATTATTTAAGTTATTTATTTATTTATTTATTTATTTAAGTGCTTTTAATATACTGATGCTCAAGACGAGGTCTTATCGTACCGGTTTACAATAAACAAGGGGGGGAAACCAGTTAACGCAGGAAGCGAAAGTTACATTAAACAGGGAAGTCGAATATGGTTGTTTGAAGAAAAAGGGATAGATTAACAATTTCTATTCTAAATGTATAGAAGAGCTGCTAAGCAAGGAGCGATTGCTTCTCTGGTAAGCTTAAATACAAATTTACATAGTGGAGATTCAATTGAAAAGTTAATATACGCGAGCGGTTCTAGAATAGCAGATCCTTAGTGAAGTTGGAAGAGGACGCAACCGAGGGATGGCGGTCCTTGCGGATACCATGGGTTTCTTATGGTAGTTGTAGCAGCCTTTTTATGCCAAGAAGGTGTTTTCATTCATCCCTATCTGGATGATTGGTTGATCAGGGCCAAATCCTTTTAGGAAGGGATTCAGGCTTCCACCAGCGTAGTCCAAGTTTTAGCCGGAAGTGGACCCTTGGCCAGAGGTGGGGTTGACGCTACCCGCAGGGAAAGCCCTACGGGTCCCCACTGTCGGAAGGCGGAGCTGGCTGAGTGACGGAGGCCGACTGGAGCTTTGCCAGTACCAGCCCACGTTCCCCGCAGGTTGAGCCCATGGGTGCCGGGGCCGGCTGGTCTTAGGCGGGCCTCCGTCCGATGATGCCCAGTAGACGAAGTAGTAATCAGCCAAGGACCAGCAGTGGTAACAGGAAGGTTGAAGCAGGTCCAGACGAGGCAGAGATGCAGAGACATGGGCGCCAATGGGGAACCAGAGGCAAAGACAGGTGGCGCCCGAGTAATAATAGGCCGGAACCTGAAAAGCCAAGTCCAGGGTGATACCAGAGGAAGTGGTGGAAAGCAGGCTGGCGTCAGGGCAGACAGCAGACAAGGAAATGTGGTCAAACCAGAAGTCAGTCCAAGCATGTTTGGGTGTAGCAGGGGTCAAAGCCAGAAGTCAAACCAAACATGGTCAAGCGTAGCAGAGGTCAGAGCCAGAAGTCAATCCAACAAAGAAAGGGAGGGCTGGGTACAGATCAGGAACGTAAACAGGATTAGGAACGAGGAACGTAGACAGGATCAGGAACGAGCAGCAAGCACACGACAAGCATGGAGACCTGTTGCCAAGGCTAGGAACTAATAGCTGGGCCCTGCCTTATATACCAGGGCCCAGTGATGTCATCACCTGGGGCCGCGGGATGGATTCCCGCCGCGGCCCCTTTAAAATCCAGCAAGGCGCGCGCGCCTAGAGAGCAGCATGGTGCTGGACGGCAGCATATCCCCGCGGGACACGCGGAGAGACCCGCAGATGAACAGAGGAGCCGGGGATGGCAGAGGAGGCTCGGGTGCACAGGCGGCTGCCCACTGCCGTGAGGGAGGACAAACCGGGAGGGAGATCTGGAAGCCGAGGGTAAGTGGGCCCAAATGCGGGCCTGTCGCGGACGGGACACGCAACAGGGCTGGGTGATAAGTTACACAAAGAGCAAGCTTAAACCTTTCAGTCCCTGGGAGCACACTTCAGTATCAAGGAAGGTCAAGTGTTCTTGACAGAGGTGAGGGCGAACAAGTTGATTGCTCAGGTCACAATATTTTCTGCCCAAACAACCCCAAGATCTTGGGATTATCTGCAACTACTCGGGTCTATAGCTGCATCTCTTGATCTGGTCCCTTGAGCCAGAACTCACAAGAAACCTCTTCAGTCCTCTCTTCTCTTACTTGTCCCCTCAGTCTTAGGATTATGAGGTCCATCTTCCCTGGTCTTGTCTGTCAGGAAAGGTCTTCATTGGTGGTCTGTTCCGAAGAACCTGTTTCAGAATGTCAGTTTGGTGATCTCTTCCTGAGTTCTGGTCACAACGGACATAAGTCTGTCTGGGGAGCTCACTATATAGACCAGGTAGCCCAGGGGCATTGGATGCTGGAAGAGGCTACCTGGACTATCAACAGGTTGGAGACCAGGACAATTTGGCTAATCCTGCTTTGGTTCTTTCCCTTGCTCCATGGAAGAGCAATCTGGGTGCTCTCTGACAATGCCATGGCAATGCATATATCAAAATGGAGGGGGCACCAAGAGCCAGGGAGTGTTGGAGGAGTGTGATCTGCTGTTTCCTTGGGCAGAACAGCACCTGTAACATTTATTGGCAGTTCACATTGCAGGGCAAGACAATGTTCAAGCCTCTTACCTGAGCAAGAACCTTCTGGATCCAGGAAAATAGGAGCTCATCAGGAAAGTGTTTTGTTGAGTTGTTCTCAGGTGTGGTGTGCCCCACTTGGATTTCATGGCATCTTTCAGAAAAGTAAAGGCTCCTTGGTGCATCAGCCAGTGCAGAAGGCCCCCGAGCCGAGGGCAAAGATGCCGTGGCTCAACCTTGGTCAGCAGGAGTGCATCTTTGTTTTTGGCAGGGTTCTGTACAGCATCGAAATGGAGATTAATCTGGTGATTCTGGTAGCTCCTGATTGGCCTCGGAGGCCATGATATGCAGATTTGAAGAAGCTTCAGGTCAGTCCCCCACAATGTTTCCCAGTGTCTTGGAGGCTTCTGTTGCAGGGTCCAGATCTGATGGATGAGCCAGTTCCATATTGTCTTGTGGCCTGGCTCTTGAGAAGACACAGTTGAGAAAGGAGGGTTACTCGGCCTCTGTTATTTTCTTCTCTTCTCCGACCTTGCAGGATTTTCTCTGGCCTAAATTCATGTATGGAAAATGTTTTAATTTTTATGCACAGATTGCAGGATTTCTCCCTGGCGGGTGGATATTCTTTGTGTCATTTCCTTTTTCCAGAAGGGTCTGGAAAAGGGACTGGCTTTGAATTCCTTAAGGTACAAGTGGTGGCAATTTCTTGCTATAGGGGCAAGCTTAGTGGGGTTTCAGTTACAGCCTATCCAGATGTCTCCCGGTGTTTTCAAACTACAAAAAGATTATGGCCTCAGTTTTGTCCCTTGTTCCTCAGTGGGATCTCAGTCTGGTTTTTCTGGCCTTGGCATTGACTCCCTTTGAATCTCTGAAGTATGCCTTGCTTAAGGACCTCTCCTTGAAGACTGTTTTCTTGGTGTCATTTGTTAAGCTTGCTGCATTTTGGAGATTCAGGCTTTGTTGTGTAGAGATCCCTTTCTCATTATTTTGTATGATTCGGTAACCTTTCGTCCAGTTCCTTCCTTCCTTCCTGCCTAAGGTGATATCAAATTTCCATATTAATCAGTCTATTAAACTTCCGGCCTTTTCTAAGGAGGACTGTCGGGGTGCCAATAAGTCTTTGCATTACTTGATGTCCATCGAGCTGTTATCAGGTATTTAAACACTACGAATTCTTTCCATAAGTCTGACTGATTATTTTTGTGGTGTTTAATGAACCAAGTAAGGGAGAGGCAGCCTCCAAGGCAACTTTGGCCAGATGGATTAAGGACGCAATCACGTCAGTTTATTTCCTCAGAGGCCAGTGGGCCCCAGAGCTGGTCTGTACTCATTCTACCAGAATATAGTCTTCTTCTTGGACGGAAGCAGTGGCAAATTCCCCTGCTGATACTTGCAAGGTGACAACTTGGGGTTCTTTGCATTCCTTTTTCAGACATTACAAGCTTGATATCCTGGTGCAGGAAGACAGGACTTATGAAGCTGCATTTCTCTGGGTGGCCTTTACTTCCTTCCTCCCTTATTAGTGGACTGACCTGAGCTGGTGAAGCAGGGCAAAATGAAAGGAGAAATTTGTACCTGTTAATTACATTTCCATGAGTCCCCCTACAACAGTCCAGGACCCTCATGGGAAATTGGGCCTTTATTTGGGGAAAACTGTACCTTGCTATATGTATGTCAGAGAGTCAATCCTTCGCTCAGCCAGGATTTGCCCTGTTTCCTGTTCTTATTATTTGCTTCCATTGTTCACAATGGTATATTGTTTCAAAATGGAGGATTTCTGTCTTAGGATGTTGGAAGTTTAGTGTTCTTATTTGGGATCCTGTAGATAGTTTTGTGGCAGTGCTTTATTAAGGGAATACTGGATTTCTCTGGGTTGTATCATCAAGAAGTACTGGTAATGATGTCACAGAAGAATTCAGTGTCCTCTGTCTCCATCTGCTGGAAGGGGGGGGGCACAACTCAGTACTATGGACTGACCTGAACTGGTGTAGCAGGACCCATTGAAAGGTAATTAACAGGTAAAAGTTCCTCTTTATACCACTGATAGCCGTGCACCTCCTCCTTTTCTAGCCATGGTGCCTCTCTATATTAACCACATAACTGTGGTAACCTATCAAATGACATCCCTCTGTCTGACTATGTTATAATGAACTGCTAGTCTTGTAACCGTAGATGCTGCTACTTGTATTATAACCTACTGCTGTCTGTTATTTTAAACAAACCTAAATGCCTATAACACAGCTTCAACTCCTTGGCTGGAAAGGTGTGATGTAAATAAATGATGATGATGTATGAAAGGCAAGTTCATTGTTGAAAGAGCGTCAGTTCAAGTTGTGACACTGTTTAATGGTGAAAAAAATAGTGTAACAGCTAGTCTGAGCTGAAGAGAATTGTTTTAGCATTCAAACTGCTTACTCCAAAGCTAACTGGGAAGAACAGAAGCTGTAAACCCAGGATACATGTGAACATTCAGCAGTTTTGAGCTTACTATTCCAGGAACAGCCTACAGCCAGAACAGTAAATATACTTCTGAGCAGCTGAACTAATTTCACCTTTAATCTTTGTGGTGCAAGAGAAGCTAGCTTGGGTCAATAGCACATACCAATGAACCATTTCCTAGAGTGTAGACAGATGAACAAGTGTGTTATACACCTCTGCCAGCAGATGGAGATGGAGCAAACTGATGTCACAATATTTATACTCCTGCAGTGACATCAGCCTGCCAATATTCTCCATCTCCAGCAGATGGTAGGCGTACATCTCCCTACTGGGTATTGCTTCAGATTTTAGAAAGAGAATTTTATTGAGAAAACAAAGAAAGCCCCGCTCTCGTGCGGTGATACCAAATGGTCCCTCCCCCAGTTGAGAATTCCTGAGGTGATTTCCATGGTCCCTCAGATGTGTGCCTTAGTCCGGTAGCTGGTTGTTTGGCTGGCGTGGACTTAGCTGATTGTACAGCTTAAAGGCAGCGGGTGCAGGAAGCTGAGCGTGGCGATGACCGAAGATGCCCTCGCCCCTCCACAACTGGAGGGGCGAGGGCATTTATTTATTACACTTGCCTGAACTCAGGCAAGTGTAATAAATAAATAAAGAGAAATAGAGACAGAGTAAAGGGGTTGTTAGGACTTCCTTCAGTCTCCGTTCTCAGCGCACTGTTCCAACGTTCATTCCCACGCTCCGGAGGCAAATTTAAAAGGGGATTGTACATTGGAAGGCCTGTACCCCCTGGATCCTGTGGTTAGAGAGCGTTTGCATTTTTCGAAAGTAGATGTGCTTGTCTGTGCTGTCTCTAAGCAGACGACTATCCCTGTGGAGGGAAGAGCGGCCTTGAAGGATGTGTATGTAAGGAGGATTGAGGCCATCCTTAAGCAAGCCTTTGAAGCAATGGCAATGACGTTACAGATAGCTTCCTGTTGCTGTGACGGTGTCTATGTACCAACCCAGGGAGGAAGGTTAAAACCACAGGAACTAAAAACCCCAGGAAGGGAATTCAAGAGGGAAGGAAAACCAGGAGACAAAGAGCCAGGGAGTCAAGCTGGTTCCTTCCCCCAGAAGTAGAGAGGCAAGAGACACAGGTGTGGGAGGAAGAGGGTGAAGACCCGGGAGTCAATCTGTGGCCAGTATAAAAACAAGCCTCAGCCAGAGCAGTCTCCTTCTGGGGACTGAAGAAGACGGATCCTGGACCGTGATACTTGTCCCTTTGAAGAACTGTGTTTCCAGGAAGTCTCCTACTCAGGGGAAACTGAAGGAAGAAGGACTGCAACCGTGGTGCCAGGAAAGGCTGGGAATTCAGAGGCTTCCATTTGTGTTTGGATTATTTCTTCTCTCTGCTGGTGAACTATTGCTAAAACTTCCAAGCGGGTGGAGTTATCTCTGGGAAAAGTTGTAAAAGCCCAGAGATACGAGGGAGGTGGCAGAAAGGCCAGCAGGGCCAGACTTTAAATTCTTTGTTGGATTGTTTTGGGATGTTGTTTTGTTTTGTCTGGAGATGGTTTGTACAAAGAAGAGGACTATAATGTAAAGGCTGAGACTCAGGCACGAAGCCAGCCCCAGCGGTTGCTGGTGACTCCCCCGGGAGAGCTTCCGCCTCCCAGCTAGCCAGACATTGTGGATTCGAGCCCCGCCAGGGGAATCTCCTGGGAAGCGGAGGGCAGATTTACAATTAACCTCCATTGGAGTTTTGTAGTTACACAGGAGTGTCTCTGCCGGTACCGGACCCAGAAAAGCCAGTCCGGAGTCCATCAACCGGGTGACAGCTGACAAGTGGTGGTAGAAGTGGGATCCTGACAATTGTTTAGTTTAGTTTATTGTGTTTTATATACCGTCACATCAGACGTGCCTTCACAACGGTTTACAGAGATCATAACATATAGTAAATACAATACATTTATAAAATAGTAACAACTAACTCTATTAAAAATAAGGAATAAGTTAGTTATTAAGATCAGTAAAAGCAAAATAAAATCAATTAAAATATAAGAATAAGATAACCAAAAACCACAAAACGGGAGACAAACAATAAAGGAAGCAGCCGGATCAGTTCAAGATGCTGGTATTGCTGGTGAAGCTAGTTCTTATCTTGCTACCAGCTTCATTATTTGGTGGTCTGAGTTGACAGTTCATATTCAGTAAAAGCGCATTTAAATAACCAAGTCTTGAGGTCAGTTTTGAATTGTTTTTTGTCAGTACATAACCTCAAAGACGTTGCCAGGACAAGAGCCAGAAGTGACCACCGGCAGGAGACAAAGACCCAGCCATCCAGCTCAAGGCATGATCTTACAGCCCCGGGAGGTAAGAGTACGTGGAATGGGGGAGCTGGTGGATTAAACAGGGCTGGAAGGTGAAAAACCCAGGGGAAGGGTGAGAAGAGAAAAGAAAGAAAAAAAAAAGATATCGCACTTGGGTCTTGTTTTGTTTCCTTTTCAGACATCATGGCAGCCAAGGAATTGGTGAAGTCGGCGGTCGATAAAATGCAATTGCAGCACATGCTGGACCAGCAAACAAGACAACAACAGGCAATGCTCCAGTTGGTAGATGGACTCACCCAAGGCTTCAACAGGCTGATGACCATCTGGGAAAAATAAGGCTCACCTAAGGTGAGAGAAGAACCCCTTGGAGAACTTCATGGACTAGGCCTTGCAAAATTGGGACCACATGATGACTCCGAAGCCTTCTTAGTTATTTTTGAAAGAGTGGCCGAAGCCGCAGGTTGGCCAAAAACTCAGTGGGCTATTTGGCCGGACCTTATGTAACGGAGGAAGCACAGGCTGCTTACAGGAACTTGGACTCAACCCAAGCTCTGGACTATGGAGAAGTAAGGGCAGCTATCCTGGACAGATTGGGGCTTTCCCCCGAGGCCTATCGACGCAGATTCCAATCCCGGACCTTTCAAAAGACTGATCGACCTAGGGCGGTAGCCCAACAGTTATGTGACTGGGCCTCCCGGTGGCTCCTCCCCTCAGAACAATTCATGGAGATCCAACCCCAACCCCGAAAGCAATGGATATCCCGACAGGGACCTACCGATTTAACTGAAGTCATTATTTTGGCAGAGAAGTATATGGAGGCCGAGGAGGGATGGGGTAATAGAAGGGGGTGGATAACATCAGAGAAGGAAGCCAAAGGGAGGAAGCGGGAGGACAGAAGGAGGGGGGACCCTCTCTTGGGAGCTTTCACCGACTGGGTCAGAAAGGGGGATAGTGAAAAGGGGAAACCCACACCAGAGACCAAAACCCCTTTTCGCTGTTTTAAATGTCGTGAGAATGGACATTTTAAATGGGAATGTCCTCTCATGGAGTGCAATTTCTGCGGAGTAGGAGTCAAGCCCCGGAGTAGGGATTGGGAAACAACCCTCGGTCAAGAAAGCAGTCAAGATTCAGGGGTAAGTCCTTATAGCGATCACCGACACTGGAAGTAATCAATCCCTTATGGCGGGGGCGTTGGCCAGGGCACTTAAAGTATCAACCCAAAAGAATAGATTTGTGGGACAAGTGGGGGTGTGATGTGTGCATGGAGATAGTAGGCCACAACCTACGTTTTGGGTTCCTATTAGTGCTGACAGGAAGGTTCAGACAATAAGGATAGCAGTGGTTGAAAACCTTCCCTATCCTCTACTCTTGGGGAGGGATTGGTTGTTTCTACAGGAGCCCACAGGGAAAGAGATTTGGGTATCCACTTGGGCCAGAAACTATTCAGAGAGTGGGGAAGAGGAGGTGCAAATAGAGAACCTGTTTCCTTTTGCAGGCCATGATAACATAGGTGAACCGGGAAAAACTAGAAAGAGCAAAGCCGTCCGGGAGGCCGAAAGATGGAGAGGAATTCTTCCCTGAGGGGAGGCAGTGGAACCCCTGGGGGAGGAAGTCAAACAGTTCCCTCAGTTTCAACAACACCAACAAGCAGACTCCACCTTGACTGTTGTGGGAAAAGCAAGGGGAGGGGATTCCGCACAAGGCCAGCCAGGCCCTAGCTTTGTGGTGAAAGAAGATGATCAGCTATTGTATAGGAAGGATACCCAACCTGAGGGGGTGGAGAGGTGGCAATTAGTAGTTCCCTAAATCTTTAGACAAGCTTTGCTGAACTTAGCCCATGCCCATCCATTGGCAGGACACATGGGGGAAGCGAGCACAGGGTGCTCGACTACTCCAAGGTTTTTTTTTGGCCAGGGATGTACCAAAGTGTCCGAGAATTTTGTAGGTCCTGTCCGCAGTGCCAAGTGGTACCTCAGCGGATGCTGCCAAAAGGCCCATTGTTTGCGTTACCAATAGTGAATCAACCCTTAGATAGAGTAGCCATGGACATTGTAGGCCCACTAAATCGTACATCGAGAGGATATCAATACATTCTAGTGGTCATAGATTACGCTACCTGTTTTCCGTGGGTGTGACATTAAAATCTCCCACTGTGCGGGTAATCGCCAGGGAACTTTTACATCTATTTTGTATGGTAGGATTCCCTAGCGAGGTGTTGACGGATAGGGGATCTAACTTCACGAGTAATTTAATGAAGGCAAATGCTAGGGGTACGGCATTTAAAGACAGTGGCCTACCACCCACAAACCGATGGACTGGTAGAGTGGTTTAACCAGACCCTAAAGATGATGTTACGAAAGTGTCTCAATGAGGGGATGAAGAATTGGGACATGTTAATCCCATTTCTTCTGTTTGCAATCAAGGAGATTCCGCAGGCGCCTTAGGGTTTTCACCTTTTGAATTAATGTTTGGGCGACAACCCTGAAACATATTGACCATAGTCCACGAGGAATGGGCCGGAATGACAGATCAAGCCACATCAGTTATGGACTATGTGCAACAGTTGAATCAGAAAATGAGAACAGTAGCCCATTTAGCTCGGGAATACCTGAAGCAGGCGCAAAGCAAACAAAAGGAGTATTATGATAAAGGTGCCAGGCTCAGGACCTTCCGAGAAAACGAGAAAGTATTAGTGTTGCTTCCCTCCTCCTCTAATAAGTTGCTGGCCAAGTGGAAAGGGCCGTATACAATACGAAGGAAGATAGGCGAGATGACCTATGAGGTTGCATTGGGAGGGAGAAAAACCCAAATCTATCATGTTAACTTACTGAGGCCTTTGATGGCGCAAGAAGCTTTAATAGCAGAAGGTACCTCAGCAGCCGAAGAGTTGGGCCCTAGTGTTCAGGATTGTAGGACTGAGGGGGAAATCCAAATAGGAGAAGGGTTAACCCCCCCGGCAGCATCAAGACATTCTGTATTTTCTACATGTTTGGGGATGTGTTTTCAGCACTTCCCGGGAGAACCCAGGTGGGCTACCATAAATTTGTCACAGAACCCGAGAAGCTGGTTAGACAGAAGCCCTACCATCTCCCTGAAGCTAAGAGGATCCTGGTGAATAAAGAGGTGGAAGAGATGTTGAATTTAGGAATCATAGAGAAGTCCTATAGTGAGTGGGCCAGCCCTATAGTTCTGGTCCCAAAACCGGACGGTTCGCTGCGGTTCTGCATCGATTTCAGACAGTTCAATGCAGTTTCCTAGTTTGATACGTACCCAATGCCCCGGATAGATGAGATCATAGAGCAGTTGGGCAGGGCTAAATATCTATCCACCTTAGATCTCACCAAGGGGTACTGGCAGATCTGGAGTCCAAAAATAAACTGCTTTCATAACTCCCCGGGGCTTACACCAGTTTAAAGTTCTCCCTTTTGGGCTCCTTGGGGCCCCAGTAACATTCCCGCACATTATTAATTGGGGCCTGGAATCCCATCAAGCATACACGACAACCTATTTAGATGACGTAGTGATCTTCTGGCAAAATTGGCATAGTCACTTAAAACACTTGAACGCCGTCTGTACAGCGTTAAGACAGGTGGGCCTCACAGCCAATCCAAAAAAATGTGTTCTGGCTAGGACAGAGGTACAGTACTTGGGACACATAGTTGGGGAATGGACTTGTGAAGCCAATACCGTCGAAAGTAGAGGCTGTGCTACACTGTCCAACGCCTTTTTGGGATTGGTAGGGTACTAACGCTGATTTATTCCCAACTTTACTGAGTTAGCTAATTCATTGACAGAACAGTTGAAAAAGAGCCACCCTAACCAAGTATCATGGGAACAAGAAGCGGACTTTCAGGAACCGAAAGCTGCGCTTTGCCGTCAGCCCATGCTAAGAAATGTAGATTTTGCAACTCCTTTGATCCTAGAGACCGATGCCTCGGCCATGTGGATCGGAGTGGTCCTGAGTCAGGGGGAGGGGCTGGACGAACACCCAGTACTGTATCTTAGCCGGAAATTATCGAAGCCTGAACAGAACTACTCCACAGTAGAAAAGGAGTGTTTGGCCATAAAGTGGGCCATGGAAACATTACAATACTATTTGTTGGGCTGCCATTTCACTCTAGTTATGGTTCATGCCTCACTTAAATGGCTAAATGTAATGAAAAATACAAATGCACAGCTCATGCACTGGTATTTGGCTCTACAGGTGTTTGACTTTGCTGTGGTGCATAGAGCAGGGAAAGAACGCCTAAATGCTGATTTCCTGTCCAGGGAAGAGGTAGAAGTCTTACCAGAAGGCAAGACTCCTGAAAAACGGGGGAAGGTCTGTGACGGGGTCTATGTACTGACCCAGGGAGGAAGGTTAAAACCACAGGAACTAAAAACCCCAGGGAGGGAATTCAAGAGGGAAGGAAAACCTGGAGACAAAGAGCCAGGGAGTCACGCTGGTTCCTTCCCCCAGAAGTAGAGAGGCAAGAGACACAGGTGTGAGAGGAAGAGGATGGGAACCAATCCATGGCCACTAGGGGAGGAGCCTCCACCGTATAAAAATGAGCCTCAGCCAGAGCAGTCTCAGTCTCCTTCTGGGGACTGAAGACGGATCCCGGACCGTGATGCTTGTTCCTTTGAAGAACACTGTTTCCAGGAAGCTGCCTACACAGGGGAGACTGAAGGAAGAAGTATTGCGACCGTGGTGCCAGGAAAGGTGAGCCTGGGAATTCAGATGCTTCCATTTGTTTTTGGATTATTTTTTCTCTCTGCTGGTGAACTATTGCTAAAACTGCCAAGCTAGTGAAGTTATCTCTGGGAAAAGTTGTACAAGGGAGGTGGCAGATAGGCCAGCAGGGCCGGACTTTAAATTCTTTGTTGGATTGTTTTGGGACATTGTTTTGTTTTGTCGGGACTTGGTTTGTACAAAGAAGAGGTCTGTTATGTAAAGGCTGAGCAGTAGCTGGCTGGAGCTGTTGGCTCACCAGGGAGAACTTCAGGCTCCCAGCCAGCCAGACATTGTGAGTTTGAGCCCTGCCAGGGGAACCTCCTGGGAAGCGGAGGGCAGATTTACAGTTAACTTCCATTGGAATTTTGTAGTTGCACGGGAGTTATCTCTACCAGTACCGGACCCAGAAAAGCCAATCCGGAGTCCATCAGCTGGGCGACATCTGACAGTTGCACCCTAGTGGCTCACTCTTGTCTGCTTCTCTCTCTCAGGAGATTGATGATTCTGGAGTGAGTTCCAGAGCAGTTATGGAACCTGCTGCCACCTTTTTAGCAGATGCGGGCTGTGATTTGGTCCATACCTCGGCTAGAGGAATGGCTTCGGTAATAGCAGCCAGGCGTCAATTATGGCTGCAAAATTGGTGGGCTGACGCGACCTTCAAAGCTAATCTTACAAAATTGCCTTTTAGAGGCTCGTTTGGGAGCAAGTTGGAGAAATTGGCCAGTAAGTGGGGTGAGTCTCCGGTTCTTTGGTTGCCAGAGGATAAGAAACAGTTGCAGCGCCCCTTTGGTATGAGGGATCATCTCGGGGTTCCCAGCAGATTTGTCCCTACAAAGGATTGACCTTTCAGAGAACTCGAGCTTTCAGAAAGTCTCAGTCCTTTCATCCCAGACAGCCCAAGCAGGGAGTGGGCTCGGATAGTATATCCTCCCAAGCCACACAATGAAGACTTTTCTTCAGGAAAAAGAGTTAGGGGAACACCTCTCTCTCTTTTATCAGAGGTGGGTTGAGATTTCATCTGATCAGTGGGTCCTGGAAGTGATAAGGAGAAGGATATATGCTGCAATTTTACAGTATTCCTCAGGACGTGTTCATGGTGTCTCCTTGCCATTCCCCGCAGAAGAAGCAAGCAGTGGAATCTACGCTGTCAAGGCTTCTCAGTCTGAGGGCTGTGGTTCCATTGCCTATGTCTCAAGAACATATGGGGCGATATTCCATTTATTTTGTTGTGCTCAAGAAGGAGGGCTCCTTTTTTCTTATCCTGGATCTCAAGGGAGTCAACCATCATTTGTGGGTGATTCATTTTCGCATGGAAACCTTGCACTCAGTGATAATGGCCATGCAGTCGGGGGAATTTCTGACCTCCCTGGATCTGTCTGAGGCCTACCTTCATATTCCCATTCAATTTGAGCACCAATGTTTTCTGCGTTTCACGGTGTTGGGGCTCCATTATCAGTTTCGGGCAGTGCCCTTTAGCCTAGCCATCACCCCCAGAACCTTTTCCAAGGTTATGGTGGTAGTAGTGGCAGAGTTGAAAAAAGATGGAATCCTAGTACACCCATATTTGGATGACTTGCTGATTCGAGCCATATCTCTGGAAGGGAGCCACCTGGTGACTCGCAAGGTGGTGATTTTGTTGCAAGAGTTTGGTTGGGTGGTGAACTTGACCAAGAGCAGTCTTCAGCCATCTCAATCATTGGAGTACATAGGTGTTCAGTTCAACATGAGGCAAGCTGAGAGGGGATATGATAGATATCTTTAAAATCATGAGAGGTCTTGAACGATTAGATGTGAATCGGTTTTTACACTTTCGGATAACAGAAGGATTAGGGGGCAGTCCATAAAGTTAGCAAGTAACACATTTAAGTCTAATCGGAGAAAATTCTTTTTCACTCAACGCACAATTAAGCTCTGTTGCTAGAGGATGTGATTAATGCAGTTAGTGTAGCTAAATTTAAAAAAGGTTTGGATAAGTTCTTGGAGGAGAAGTCCATTAACTGCTATTAATCAAGTTGACTTAGGGAATGGCCTCTGCTATTACGGGCATCAGTAGCATTGAATCTTCTAAGTGTTTGGGTACTTGCCAGGTTCTTGTGGCCTGATTTGGCCTCTGTTAGAAACAGGATGCTGGGCTTGATGGACCCTTGGTCTGACCCAGCATGGCAATTTCTTATGTTCTTATGTTCCTTCCAGAAGTTCAGATTCAGAAGTTGATGTCCCAGGTGCGTCTTTTGTTGAACACTATACACCTGACAATGTTGTCCTATCTACAGGTATTTGGTTTAATGATGGCAACCCTGGAAGTGGTGCCGTGCGTGAAGGTGCATATGCATCCCTTCAGCGCTCCCTGCTGTCTCGATGGAACCCACAATCTCAGGACAATTTGGTTTGGCTCCACTTACCGATGGATGCCTGCTCTCACCTCTAGTGCTGGTTGCAGGAGGATCATCTGAGAAAGGGTGTTTCTCTGACCTCACCGGACTGGTTGATACTCACAACAGATTTGAGTCTCCAGCATTGTGGAGCACACTGTCAGGAGCTAACGGCGCAAGGATGCTGGAATGCAGAAGAGTCCCTCTGGAGCACCAATCGCCTGGAAACCCGGGCAGTCCAGTTGGCATGCTTTGCAGTTCAGCAGCAGACTGCAGGGTCAAACAATACAACCCAATTACAGTGGCTTACATCAATCTGCAGGGAGGAACCAAGAGTCAGTAAACCAACTTATAGAATGGGTAGTAGGGCATCTCCAGGTGATCTTAGCCTCTCCCATTGCAGGAAAAGACAACGTAAGAGTAGATTTTCTCAGCAGGAAGAGTTTGGACCCAGGAGAAATGGATATTGTCGGACAAAGCATTTCAACTGATAGTGGATCACTAGGGCCTTCTGTTCCTAGACATGCTGGTGACTTCTCGCAATGCAAAGATTCCTCGATTCTTCAGTTGCAGGAGAAATCCAAGGTCCCTGGGTATTGATGCTCTCGTGCAGGTCTGGCCAGAAGACAAGTTGCTGCATGCCTTTCTCCTGTGGCCCAAGTTGGGCAGAATAGTTTGCTGGATTGAAGGCCACAGGGGGATGGTGCTTCTGGTGGCACTAGATTGGCCCAGAAGACCATGGTATACAGATCTGCGAAGACTCCTGGTGGAGACCCTCCTTCGTCTTCCATCGCACAAGAATCTATTGCAGCAGGGGTTTGTCTTTATGAAGATCCGACTCGGTTTTGTCTTACAATTTGGCCCTTGAGAGGGCTCGCTTGTGTTATGTCGGTCGGTCATGGACCCTGTGACCAACCTTCCTCACCATCCTGCCGGCGGCGGCTCCCAGCTCCCCTGAAGGTCAGGGGAAGCACTCGCAACGCTGCTCTCCCCTTCGCGGCCCTGACCACTGACGAGGAACCTCGACTCATGGCGAGGAAGCCGCCGCCGATCCATGCTCCCAACTCTGGGTTCCCCTAGGCGTGCGCGCGCACCATCTGTGCTCTATTTAAGGGACCAAGGGCAGGAACTCCTGGGCCGGTCCTGACTGATGATGACATTTCCTGGAGACATTTAAACACCTCCTCTGGCCTACACAAACTGACTTGGCAATGAGTCCCTTCGTCTGGTGCTTGTTCCTGTCTCCTTGCACCCGTGGTTCCTGTACCGGATCTTACTGCTACTCTGCTTTCTGGCTCAGGTATCCGCTCCTCAGAGGCCTGCTTGCGCTCCAGTCAGAGACTTCATCTCTGGGCTTTCCCTGCTCCTCGGGCTAGCCTTGCGCCTGCCAGAGCTCCTGCCTGCCGGCCTCTTTGCTCCTCAGGGTTGTCCCTCAGAACTGCCTTTCTGCTTTGGAGACTCAACTCCGCGCTCTCTGCTCCTCGGGGCGGTGCCTACACCAGTGACTGTACCTGCGCTTCCCAGCTCCTCGGGGCAGTGTCTACACCAGTGACTATACATGCTTCTCCAGTCCTGCCTGTATACTGTGGGTTCTCTCTCTGGTCTGTGTCCCTTATCCCACTTCTTGGGATCCCCCACAGTACTCTCTCTACCAGCTCCTGCTGCAGCTTACCTCGCCTCCCGACAGTGAGGACCTGTGGGGCTCCTCCCTACAGGTGGTCTCAACCCTCACCTCTGGCCAAGGGTCCACAAAACACACGAATCATAACAGCTTGTTGAAGCGTGGCTATTCTTCTGCAGTGATTGCCACCTTGCTACAAGCTCAAAAGTTCTCCACTTCCTTAGCCTATGTGTGGGCTTGGCGAGTGTTTGAGGCTTTCTGTGAGGATCAAGGTGTTCTTCCTCGTTCAGTTATTGGAATTTTTGTAGGATGGGTTAAATAAAGGCTTGGCTCTTAATGCCTTGAAGGTATGGCTTGCAGCTTTTGCCTGTTTCAGGGGTCAGGTGAATCCTTATAGTCTCATCCTGATGTGGCCCGATTTTTGAAGGGAGTGAAGCATGTTCAACCTCCTTTGAGGTTATTGGTTCTATTGTGGAATCTTAACCTGGTGTTCGACCGCTGCGTAGCCTTTCCTTGCGGTTACTGACCTGGTGATATGTTCTGTGCATCGAATTTCCGTGCTGCAGGCCTTGTCTTGTTGGGAGCCATTCCTTCGGGTGACTCCAGGGGCAATACTACTTGCCTAAGGTGATCTTGGATTTTCACTTAAGTCCATTTCCTTGCCATCCTTGGATAAAGACATTGATACAGAAGAGTATTGCCTCTTGCGTCCCTCGAATGTCAAGAGACATGTTGTGTGGTATTTGGAGGTTTCTAAACTTTTCCGAAAGACGGATCGCCTGTTTGTCCTTCATGGTGGAAAAAAGGGTGAATGAGCTTCGCGGGCTACAATAGCTCGCTGGATTAAGAAGATAGTCACGGTCACATATGTGGATGCTGAAAAGCCATTTTCTACTCAGGTTAAGGCTTATTCTACTAGGGCTCAGGCAGTGTCTTGGGCGGAGGTTAGATTGTTGTCTCCCATCGACATTTGCTGAGCTGCAACATGGTCCTCCTTACACACTTTTTCCAGGTTTTATCATCTGGATGTGCAAGCCTGGGAGGATGCAGCCTTTGCATATGCGGTGTTGACTGGACCACGGGCAGCCTTACACCCTGTTTGGGAGTAGCTTTGGTACATCCCACTGATCTTGAGTCCAACTGTCTACATGCTGCTGAAAAAGTAGAAATTACTACTTAACTAATAATTTCGTTTTCCTTAGTGTAGACAGATGGACGCAGCCTCCTGCCCTTGGCTGTCGAATGATTGTGTTAATGGTCCTCCTGTGGGGCTACGAGTTCCAGGGGATTACTGGTAAGTGTTCATCCAGTCCCTAGATTGGGGTACATACATTCATTGCCTGAGTCCAGAGTTTCATGTTGGTTGAGTATAATAATGGTTGACTGTTTTTAATCAAGTTTTTTACTAGTCTGTCCACATTTGCTTTTGAAGAGAATATTGGCAGGCTGATATCACTGCAGGAGTATATATACTGTGACATCAGTTTGCTCCGTCTCCATCTATTGGCAGAGGTGCATAACCCACTGATCCTGTGTCCATCTGTCTACACTAAGGAAAGCAAAATTATCAGGTAAAAAGTAATTTCTCCGTTTTTAGCCTAGACAACCAACCCATTGTCAGCACTACCTGACTTGACTCCATTCTGGCCTGGTCAACTTCAGTGAAACTGGTTTATGATGATTGGAAGCTAGGGCAGACTACATCTCCTGACCAGAACTTTGTCCCATGGGCTAAAAGAAATCAGTGCTTCAGAGCAGGACTTAGAGCAATTACCTGTGGCTTCAAATACTATCTGATTATAACTCAGTCTTGGACCATTCTCAAAGCAAATGATGGTGACTGCTTAGAAACACTAAGGTTTGTGCATCAAAAAGAGTCTCTGATATTTATCATTTGCAGTAGCAGAGATTGGTGGCTGAAATGATCTCATGATAATACTGAAAGAAGAAAATTTAAAGGAGTGGGTTTATAGTTATATTAATTAATGGTTATTGATTATTTTTTATTTGTTTAATTTAGCTCTGTATATAAAAGGCAATGATGTGACCAAATTTGCTTCCATGGCTAAACTGAAAGCAGGTCGTCTAGCTCGTGAGGTGACTGATGGTTGTCTTCAGTTTTGGGGAGGAATGGGCTTTACTAATGAAGTGCTGGTGAGCAGAGTGTACAGGTAAGCTTTCATTCAGATGTTGATATCATGAAGTTCAATTTAAACAAAGTTGAGGAGAGCCAGCTGACTCAGCAAATGGCACAAGGAATCTTTACCCTATTGGTTATCTAGCAGCTTTATAGCAGCTGCTTTGTGGCCCAAGTGGAAATAAGCTGGTGGTCTCAGATCAGTTACTAGTGGAGAATTGTCTTAGTTTGTTTATTTTTATAACTTTTTAATTTATATCATTTCTCATGTTTATTAACTATTTATGTAATTGATGTTTTCTTAGTCTATACTAATTTGTTGTTTCTGAAAGTAGTTTATTAAAATAAAATTCTCCGAGGACAAGCAGAATGGCAGTCCTCACACATGGGTGACGACATCTGATGGAGCCCAGCATGGAAAACTTATGACAATGTTTCTAGAACTTTGACTGAGTCTCTCTGAGCATACATTATACCACAAGGCCATGTGGGATTCCATCAGTCTTTCTTTTTCTGTGGAGCCTGGTGTTTCGTGGTTGCAGTGAGTCCCCTCAGTTCTCCCCTCTAATCTCCCTTGGTAGTTTTTATGTAGTGTTGATTGTTTCGTTTCATGTCATTCCCCATGACAGTGTGCGATCAGTGCTTGCCAGCCAACAGCAGCCGCCACCATAGATTTCAATATCGTTTCTCTTTTATTTCGTGAAGCAATGCCATCGATTGAAAGAACTATCTCTATCATGGATCCCCATGCCCCCTCTGGCTGGGGGCATCACATGACCCAAGTTGTCACAAGTGCTCTCAGATAACCCCTAAAGGACCATAGCCTATCTGGAGAAGATGGACCAACTCATCGGACACCTGGAGACTAATCCATCAGCATCAACAGTAAGGAACATCAGAGTCAAATCAGTAGCCGTCGAGCCAACAGCATCAGCGGGACCATCAGTTCCATTGGCATCAGTGACTAACAGGAACGCCAGAGATGGGCCATTTCCCAGCTTTTCCAGGTCAAAGACGTTGGGTTCGTCATCTTTGTCCTTGGCACCAGGGAAGGACTGATACATGAGCATCGAGGGAAGTCGAAGCATCAACATCGGTCTCTGTCAATACATGGTGCCAGGCATGGGGATGCACCAGCCTTGACTATGATGCCCCTGAAGCAATCCCATGGTGAGGAGTGCCAATCTGCCATAGTTCCCAGGGATTTGCTACAGCCTCTACTGGTCCAGATGTCCACCACGTTCCAAAGAGGATCTGGTCACACTTCCTGGATCCCAGTCTATTTTTAGGTAGGTGATCTTCGAGGAGGAGCTAGAGAAGCATGTGCAGCAGGTGCTGCAGGGTCTCGGTGTTGGAGCACCAACTGTTTCGAGCCCGATACAGCTGATCCTCAAGCTCTGCTCTGCTCCTTGCAGGCGCTTATCAGTGTGCTACTAACCCAGCCGGTGTCGGTACCCAGAGCAACATCAACATCCGTCATGACATCAAAGCCACCACCAACTGGTCCGTGGTCATCCATGGTTCCTCGGAGGATGAAGCTTTCCCGAAGATGGGGGCGACCTCAGGGTCCAAGCCCATCTGGCCAGCCACTCTGCTTCCCATACTGCAAGCCAAGGACCAAGTGCCTCAGATCCATCCCCTGACTATGACAGTAGGGATGATTCTTATGACCCATGGAGGGGGAGGTTCCTTAGAAGCTTTGAAGGTCAAGGCATTAGATGGCCTCCCCTCCGACCCGTCTTCTCCTGCTGGCAAAAGAAAGCCTCCACCTGAAGACCTCTCCTTTGCAGGTTTTGTTCGGTTGATGGTAGAGGCCATCCTGTTTACATTGCAGATGGAAGAGAATACCTGGCATCAGATGCTGGATATTCTCCAGTACATGGAACTTCCTAAGGAGATCATGGCAGTCCCAGTGCAGAAAATCGTTTGTAATGCCCATCACCTCTAGCCTTTGGTATTATGTAGCATCCCAGAAACTTATCTGAAATTCCTGCAGTTTCTGAGCCTTCTTATAGGCCCTGTTGTTTGGACTTCCTGTACACACCCTGATGACATTACATCCTGCCTAGTATAAAGGAGGCTTAGAACTACCACTCAATGCCTTTGAAGCAGATCTTCTTCTTCAGCAGTGCTAATTGCTGAGCATGTTCGATGTTCCTGTGGGTCCTGATTGCTTATTTTGTAGTTCTCCTCCATTCCTGGTTCCTGCCTTCCTCAGTGTCTACCTCCTGAGTTTGTCCTCTCCTTACATGACTGTTAGTGTCTGTTTGCCTGTGTTTTGGTCTTCCTGGCCTGATTCCTTGTGCTTGACTTCGGAATGGACCTGGACTTCACCTTTATCTTCTGCCTACCCTGACCTTGGAATGGACCTGGGCTTTACCTTTGACTTCTGCCTGCCTAGACCTTGCAACTGACCTGGATTTTGCCTTGCCTTCAGCCTGTCTAGACCTCGAATAAGACCCAGATGTCGCTTTGTTCGGCTACCAATTCTACCTTTGCCTCCACCTTTGAATCAAGCCAGGGAAGCCTTGCTAGCCATCAGAACCTGCGGGCTCAACCCAAAGGGGAAATGGGTGGCTAGGTAGAAGACCTATGATGAGTCAGCTACTGCCTGTAAAGGCCTATCTTGCGCTTGTGCTAAATAGGTGCACAAATTTAACAATAGCCCAAGGGCTCACTAGCCCACATCGTAACAGCCTTATGAAGTTGCTGATGAGGATGTGGGAGAACCCCCTCTTGGTGGCTTCCATTACCAAGAAGGCGGACGTGGGCTTCCTCATCCAAAATGCTTCCAGATTCAACAAGCGTCACCTACCAACCCAATCGGCAGTGATCAAATCCGTTCTCAAGAAGGCCAAGTGCCTTTAGACCCACTCCTCAGTGTTTCTGGGGAAGGACCCAAGCACCATGGATGCTCTTGGGGGAAAGTATTTCAGGAACTATTCTCATTGTCCACATAGCAATGTGCTATGCACTGGAGAGAATCTCTTCGGAGATGAGGTGAGGGACATGGTAGCACTGATCCAAGATCACTGCACAACACTCCATCAGCTCTCCATTGGTCTCAAGACCTAGCCTCCTCATCCAGGAGGTCCTTGAGATCAGGCCTGCAGAAGTCTTTCTTCCACTTGAAGAGACATTATGCTCCATGGTCCCGGCACAGCAACAGGCCCCTTCAGCCACCCCAATCAACAGAGGACCCCAAAGCCCCAGATGGTGCCTCTGTCAACTTCTGGGACAGGGTTTTGACTGGATCAGAGAAGGTGTAATCAAGGTCCTCGGTACCCGTGGTGTAGGATCTTCCAGTCGGGGGCAGGCTGAGGTTCTATGCAAACTAGTGGCCCAGTGTAACCTCACACCTGTGGGTCCTTCCCATCATTTGCAGAGAGTACAAATTAAATATGTTGGGAGCCCCACCACCAAATTGCCCTCTGAGTCCATTTTGGGGACCAGTAGCACATCAGGAAATGCTTGTCTGTGCTCTCCTCCCTCTTAATGGCCAGAGAAGTCGAGCCCTTTCTACCAGGGCAGTGAGGGTGGGGTTTGTACTCCCGGTACTTCCTGATTCCAAAGAAAACCAGGGAGCTCTGTCCCATCCTAGACCTAAGGGCCTTGAACAAGTTTCTAAAATGGGAAAAGTTCAGGATGGTTTCCCTTGATCACTTTTCTGCAAAAAGGGGTTGGCTATGCTCTCTCTATCTAAAGGACACATATACTCATATCGAGATCTTCCCCAGCCACCAGGGCTCCAATGAACTCCAATTGCCCTGCCAAACATGGCTCAGGCCAAGGCTTTCCTGTCACTGCAAAGAACCATCACCTTGATGGCTATTGCAACAGAAACTCAGAAGAGCCAGCCGTAATCAGCGTGGCAAATGTTGAGCTTGTTCAGCCATATGGCTGAGACTGTGCACTCTAGTCCCTTGGCACATCTACACATGCAAAGTGCCCAATGGACTCTGAAATCTGAGTAGCTTCAAGTAACACAGGCTCTATGGGTCTTCATTCGAGTCACTCCATCACTCCAGGAATCATTGTCCTGGTGACGGGAAATTCAGTTTGGAATGGGCAGTGTCCTGCCAGATTCCTCAAATGCAAATTGACAAAGGATGTGTCCACCCTGGGCTGGGGTGCACATATAGATGGGCTCAGCACCCAGGGTACTTGGTCTGCCCAGGATCTTCTCTACCAAATCAACTTCCTGGAGCTCCAGGTGATCAGATATGCACTGTGGGCTTTTAGAGATTTGCTGTCCAAAATATTGTGTTGGTCCAGATGGACAAGCAGGTAGTGATGTACTACCTCATCAAGCAGAGAGGTATGGGCTCATATCTCCTATGTCAAATATGGTCATGCACTGTCTTCCATGGGATGATACTCAGGGCCACGTATTTAGCCGGTGTGGAGAATTTGGTAGCAGACAGACTGAGTCAATCCTAATGATCCTATGAATGGTCGCTGGACCCAGGGGATAGCAAACCAGATCTTCTACCTCTAGGCAAGTCCAGAGGTGAATCTCTTCATTGGCCCCTTGGAACAGGAAGGTTCCTAGATTCTTTTCTATGTATAGGGTACACGGCAAGTTAGCCTCGTACACTTTTGCCCTTCATTGGGGCAAATGTCTTCTGTATGCATACTCTCCAGTTCCGCTAGTGGTGAAGACTTTGTTGAAGGTTCAGGAGGACAGGGGGACTATGAATCTCATAGCCCCCCATTAGCTGAGACAGGTCTGGTTTCCGCTTCTTCGGGAGTTGTACATCCAGAAACCAATCAGACTGTGGACTTCCCAGATCTCATTACCAGGAATATGGGTAGGTTGTGGCATCCCATCCCCCAGGGATGGGATGCCACAACCTGTCACTCACAGTTTAGATATTGGGAAGTTGATCTTACACCTCAGTCTCTTGGAAGATGCGTCTCGTGTCCTCATAGTTTCCAGAGATCCTTCCACTAGAAAGTTATATGGACTGAAGTGGAGGAGGTTTTCCATGTGGTGTGAGCAAAAGGCCCTAGATCCTTTCTCCTGCTCCATGCAAAAACTTCTTGAATATCTTCTACACCTTTACGAAGCTGGTCCTAAGACCAACTCAAGTTTCATCTCAGTGCAATTGGCGCATATCACCAAGGTGTGGAGGGTATGCCCATCTTTATAAAGCCTGTAGTTATACAATTTATGTGGGCTTTACTTCAGTTGAAGCTTCCCCTAAGGTCCCCTACTGTGTCCTGGGACCTCAACGTGGTACTAGCTCAGCTGATGAAAACTCCTTTTGAGCCTCTGTGCTCCTGTGACCTGAAGTACCTGACTTGGAAGATCCTATTTTTGGTAGCAGTCACTTCAGGACGTAGGTTAGTGAGTTCCAGGCCTTAGTGACTTATGCATACGCAAGTTTCTGCATAAGGTGGTGCTATTCTTCCATCTTAACCAGTCTATCGTCCTGCCAACATTTTTTCCCAGGCCTCATACACACCAATCTGAATGAGCCCTATGCAGTCTGGACTGCAAAAGAGTCTTAGCCTTCTGTCTGGAGCAGACAGAAGCCCATAAGTAGTCCACCCAGCTTTTTGTTTCTTTTGATCAGAACAAGCTGGGGATTGCCATTGTCAAACAGATGCTATCCAATTGGCTAGCAGACTGCATCTCCTTTTATTATGCCCAAGTGGGAATGCATCTTGGGGGACATGCTAGGGCCCACTAATTTCATCCCCTGGCAGCATCAATGGCCTACTTGATAGCAGTCCCCCTGGAGGAGATCTGCAGAGCTATGATGTGGAGTTCCATCCACTTATTCACATCACATTACTGTTTGGACAGAGATGGCCGACACGACAGCAGGTTTGGCCAAACTGTCCTTCATAACTTGTTTGAGGTTTAGAATGCAACTCTGTTGCCACCTAGGGCCCATTGCTTTTGTTCAGGCACCCCCCCCCCCCCCCCACCACCACCACCACTACTGTTACATTGTTATTGTTGTACCCATTGGCATGTTTTGTTGGTTCCCTTTTTCTTTGGGGGTCTGCCTGTAGCTAGAGATTTACTCATGTGTGGGGACTGCCATCCTGCTTGTCCTCGGAGAAAGCATAGTTGCTTACCTGTCAGAGGTGTTCTCCAAGGTCAGCAGGATGTAAGTCTGCATGAAACCCTCCTGCCTCCCTGTGGAGTTAGGTTTTTTTCTTTATTTCTGTATTATAAGACTGAGGCTGCATGGTATGCATGCTTGAGCATGCACAGAGAGGCTCAGTCAAAGTTCTAGAAACTTTAACATAGGTTTTCTGTACCAGGCTCCATAGAATGATGGGACCCATATGTGAGCATTGACATCCTGCTGTCCTTGGAGAATACCCATTACAGGTAAGCAACTCTGCTTTACCATTACCAATAATCATAATAAACACAATTTGGCACCTATATGAACATTCTTGGGAGCTGTGAAGCCTCAAATGCATCCAAATCGCCTTGCTGCTTTTGAAGCAGGCCCCCTAAGTACAGAGTTAAGGCATGTTGGCAGAATATGGTAGGGGAAATTTTCACTGTGATTGTCCATACTGTAACATGCAGAAATGAAAAACTTCTCTTTCCAGTGCTGTAAATAAAGCATCAAAATAACGCGATAAAAATCTGTACGCATATCCTTGTAAAATTGGAAGTGCAGATATATGAGTTGTGTACGCTTTTGTGGCTAATTTCCAACTTATTCAGATAAGTAGTGCCTTTCCCTCTACTTAGATGGACAAATTTGAATTCATTCGAATAAGTAGCAGTCTGGCTATATTCTGATTTATCTGGCTAAGTAGCAGCAGGCCTACATAGCTGGATAAGTCTGAAAAGTGCTACTTGTCCATCTAAGTAGCACTTTTCGGACTTATCTGAATACATGCCACTGCTTAGCTGAATAAACTGCTGTTTCTCCAGATAAGTCCGAACTTGCGCAACTCATGGTTTTTGCATATGTGAGGATTTGTGCATGCCTATGTATTCGTATTTTGTAACTTTTCCATGGTGATTATAAAATACAATACCTCTGAATGTGCTGTAATGCATGCGAGCATTTTTTAATGTTGCTTTTATCCTAGTAGCTTGAGGTAGTTGTCAAACAAATTCTGTCCAGTTAACTAGCAGACTGTATAGTGCACTATTATGTGCTACAGATTACAGACACGATCATTGGCATTCCCCAAAGATTAAACATCTTGTCTGTGATCATTTATCCAAGGACCACCTGTGAGATTGTAGCATTCTGTATAGGCAATCTGCCAACATATTTTGGACTCCTGGAAGATAGGTTGCCTGAAATAGGCATTGTGATGACTAACCTACAACCAGATTTGAAGGGCTTCCTCACAGAGGGTGTAGAGTTGGTGCCTTCCTGCTTGTTTACGTAGAGCAGGGCTACCTGGTTTTTCATCTGAATCAATATTCTCTTGCCCAACAGCAGATGAAAGAATACTCCTAGCACATAACAGATAGATTGGAGCTCCTGCAGGTTACTCTGCAGATGGCTTTCCACTGCAGATCATAACCTCTGGGTCCATGATTTGGGGTCCATGGTTTGTGCACTCTACTCCTTGATGGAGGAATCATTAGAATCACTTGATGTGCTGGATCATGCAGAAAGGCCCTCTTTGAGAACCTCCAGGTTCATCCACCACTGAAGGGCTGCCCTCATCTCAGGGGTTACCAAGATCTGGTAGGATAATGGTTAATAGAGCCGATCTGATTGGCTTCAGAGGGCTCACTAAAGGCCCTACATATGCAGATGAGCCAAAGGAAATGCATGAAACATTTCAGCCATGTGATCCAGAAAAACAAGGGCCAATCTTGTATGCACTTGGTCCTGTTTTAGTAAAGAGCCTACTAGACCCATCAGTAATGTGGTTCTTTCAAATAGAAGAAATACCTTTATCCCAGGACAAGCAGGATGATAGTCCTCACATATGGGGTGACATCATCAGATGGAGCCCTGGTACGGAAAACTTCTGTCAAAAGTTTCTAGAAACTTTTGGCTGGCACTGTGGGCCTACTGAGCATGCCCAGCATGCCTTGATATTCTCAGCCACAGGGGTCTCTCTTCAGTCTTTTTGTCCACCTTGCTGAAGCAAAGCAGTTAGGAGCTCTGGAAAGAGATTTTCTCACATCTTCTCATAGAAGAAAACTTTTTCTTTTCACATTCTCAGTCACAATTTTCTCATAATTGGGTCTCCCTTCGACATAGTCTCGGTGAGTACATTTTCAGATAGTTTTCTGTTCGATTCTGATCACTTTACTGTCGATTCCCGCCAGTCATCGACCGTTATTAGGCCATACTTTTATCATGGCATCGGGTTTTAAAAAATGTCCATAACAGACCCACATTATGTATGTGTTCTCTGCCTGGGATCAGGTCACGACGTCCGGGCTTGCTCAACCTGTGCCCAGATGACTCCGAAGGGCAGCCATGCCCATTTGGACAAGATGTTATTCAAAAAGATTCCATCGTCGACGTCGTCCGCAAGAGTAACTCCTCCCTCGGTTTCAAAACATCGGGGTGAAACACAGGCCGAAGACCGTCCATCACCGGCACCGTCAATATCATCGATAGCATCGTCTTCGACATCAAAAAGCCATCGGGAGAAAAAGCGGCATCGCCATCAACCCAGCGGATGGTACACCATTGACGTGAGGATCGAAATCCATCAAGTCGCCCAAAAAAGTACATGTTCTAGAGCCAACTCCACCGGCCGCACAAGAGGAACCGCGGCGCTCTCCACCGGGCTCGGTGTCGGAGGAAGTGCCACCATGAATCATCGTGGAAATGCCAATAGCGCCAGCAATGCCTTCCCCAGTGGCAGTGGACATTGCCCCGATTTCAAGGGAAGAAGTGACTACTTTAGTCCAACAAGCCGTCGTTGAGGCTCTGAAGAACCTACAACCTTCGACACTGCCATCGGTGCCGGCATCGGCATTGGCATTGGAACAATCGACTTTTCAGCCTTTGCTGAATAGAATCAATGCCTTATTACAGGCTTTTCCGCCAACACCGATAGCACCGACTCCATTGACGCAGCCATCAATGCCATCGATGCCAATTCTCCCACCAATGACTCCAGTCACTCTGGCTCCCAGATCATCGGAGGATGACGGCGGAGACTCCGATTCTGCCCCAAGACCATCGGGGCTCCATCATGCTCGAGTCCCGAAGACACCCTTGATGCCTTTTAAAGATACATCGATGCCAATCCATCCAGGTCCATCAGGGGATACAAGACATCGATTTCCATCGAGGCCAATCGATTCCCCATCGATGCCCTCACATCCAACGATGCCACAACACATCCCAATGAAGGCTGCATTTAAATCAAAGCATCATGTCCAGCCAGAGGACATTGACTCCCCTTATCATCCTCAATATACACCTTGGAAGGATGTGGAAATGGACACTGACTCAGAAGAAGTGCAATCAGAGCCCTCTCCACCAGAGGAGAGAGAGAAATCCCCTCCAGAAGATTTGTCATTTACAAATTTTATCAAAGAAATGGCAGATACCATTCCATTTGAATTAGTCACAGAGGAGGATACTAGACATAGGGCTCTAGAAGTACTGCAGTTTGTGGATGCGCCGAAGGAAATCATGGCTATCCCAATCCATCAAGTCCTCTTGGACTTGCAACAACGAATGTGGGAACATCCCTGCTCAGTGCCTGCAGTAAATCGGAGAACAGATGCTACTTACCTAGTGCAACATGCTCCAGGATACCAGAAGCCCCAACTACCTCACCATTCGGTAGTGGTAGAATCCGCTCAGAAGAAGGCTCGGAAACAAAAACCTCATTCTTCTGTCCCACCAGGAAAGGAGCAACGGTTCTTGGATACCTTAGGGAAGAAGGTCTATCAAGGATCCATGCTGGTAGCACGCATTGCAGCATACCAACTATACATGACACAGTACCAACGGAACTTATGGAAACGAGTACAGGGTATTGTGGACAATCTCCCACAACAACATCAACTACCTTTAGCCACATTAGTTGACAAGAGATTAGAATCTGGCAAAAACGAGGTGAGAGCAGCCTATGATGTCTTTGAAACGTCAACTCGTCTGTCTACCTCTGCAATAAATGAGAGACGATGAGCCTGGCTTAAGGCGTCTGACTTTAGGCAGGAAGTTCAAGAATGGCTTGCAGAACTCCCTTGTGTTGGAGACAATCTTTTCGGTGAAAAGATACAAGCTATGGTTTCTCAGTTGAAAGACCATCATGAGACTCTCAGCCAGCTATCAAAATTACCAGCAGATCAGACATCTTCTCTAAGACGTCCATCACGCAGAGACTCGAGGAGCCCCTTCTATAGACCAAGAAGGAGTTACCCCCCTGCTTCTTTAGTACGTCCATAACGTTCATCACAGAGAGGACGTCCACGTCAACCGAAGCAACAAAATACCCAGCCACCACCCCAAACTGGACCAGCAGCGGGTTTTTGAACCGTGCCAAGAGAACAGCAGCCTTTTTCTCAACCTCATTCCCTCCCTACCAGTCGGAGGTCAACTCATTACTTTCAACACCAATGGAATCTCATCACAAAAGATCAATGGGTATTAGCCATACTGCATCGGGGATACCGTCTATAGTTCAACACGATACCCCCGCATTCTCCTCCCATTCCACTTTGGTCAAACATTCTCATGACATCTCATCTTCAAGTAGAACTCTCTACTTTGCTGACTGCCAGGGCCATCGAACCAGTTCCCCGGTCTCAGCAGGAAAAGGGGTTCTACTCCCGCTATTTCCTCATTCCAAAGAAAACAGGCGGCCTTTGCCCGATCTTAGACCTCCGAAATCTCAACAAATTTCTATACAAAGAAAAATTTTGGATGGTATCTCTGGGAACCATCCTTCCATTACTTCAAAAGGGGGATTGGCTCTGTTCTCTGGACCTTCAAGACGCTTATGCGCACATACTAATTTCTACACAACATCGCAAATATTTACGATTCGTAGTGGGAAAGAATTATTGCCAGTACCAAGTCCTGCCATTCAGACTGGCTTCTGCTCCTCGAGTGTTTACGAAATGCGTAGCAGTTGTGGCTGCACATTTAAGAAAAAACAGCATTCATGTTTTTCCATACCTAGACGATTGGCTAATCAGAAGTCCATCCAGGCAGGGAGCTCTCTCTGCCTTGAAAACCACAATAACACTATTGCACCTTCTGGGATTTCTCATCAATTATCCAAAATCCCACGTCAAGCCGTCTCAACTCCTCACATTCATCGGAGCAGACCTCGACACCACAGTGGCGAAAGCTTCCCTTCCATGCGACCGTGTAGACAATTTGGCATGACTGGCAAACATTATGATTCATCACCAGTTCGCATCCGCCCATCAAATTCTAGTACTACTAGGACACATGGTCTCGACAGTACAGGTCACTCCTATGGCGAAGTTAGCCATGAGAAGAACTCAATGGACTTTGAAATCTCAATGGCTACAAGCTTTCCAACCACTGTCGTACACAATTCTAATCACGACCAGTTACGTCTATCGCTCTACTGGTGGACAAATCAGAGTTGAAAGCTGGTCTCCCATTCCAGCAGGCAAATCTGCAAATCATCCTGACTACAGATGCCTTCATCCTGGGATGGGGAGCTCACATCAACAACCTTCAAACACAAGAGACGTGGACTACGCTCGAAAATCAGTATCAGATAAACTTCTTGGAACTTCGAGTGATGAGATATGCCCTTTATGCCTTCAAAGACTGCCTCTCAAAAAAGACTGTGCTGACACAAACAGACAACACAGTAGCAATGTGGTACATAAACAAACAAGGAGGCACGGGCTCTTCTCTGCTATGCCAGGAAGCAGTACAGATTTGGGCTTGGGCTCTAGAGCATTCCATACATCTACGAGCCACTTATCTGGCGGGCATCAAAAACATCCTAGCGGGCGATCTCAGTCGACATTTCAATCCCCACGAATGGTCGCTGGACCCACGTGTAGCGAGCCAAATCTTTCGACGCTGGGGTCACCCAACCATAGACCTCTTTGCATCCAACCTGAACCACAAAGTGGAAAGGTTCTGCTCCCTCCACGGACGTCGACAAACAGTCCCCAGGGACGCATTTGCTCGCCCCTGGAATATAGGTCTTCTATATGCGTATCCTCCAATTCCGCTCATAGCGAAAACTCTCGTGAAGTTACAACAGGACAGAGGGACAATGATCCTCATAGCCTCATACTGGCCTTGATAAGTATGGTTTTCCATACTCCTCGACCTCTCGATCTCACAACCAATCCGCCTGGGCACAGAGCCCACTCTCATCACTCAGAATCAGGCACGTTGCATCATCCCAACCTGACAACTCTTGCCCTAACAGCTTGGATGTTGAAAGCTTAATTCTCCAACCACTTAATCTTTCAGCACAAGTCTCTCAAGTCCTAATAGCTTCACGAAAGCCTTCCACACGTAAATCCTACCACTTTAAGTGGACTAGATTTACAAAATGGTGCACATAAAAGGGTATTTTTTTATTTATTTATTTATAACTTTTATATACTGAGGTTCAATTAACAAGATTAATTATCACTTCGGTTTACATTACAACCAGCAAAATAACATAGACAAAGTCTTGTTTTACAGTGAACAGGGAATAATAACCTGGATAAAACAAAGAACAGGGAAGAAATAACCTGGAAAACATAAAATGGGTGAAGCAAGTATAGAGAATAGGGTTTGTACAACTTGGGCGAAAAGCAAGGTATAGAACCTTTCTCCTGCTCCACTTCTTCTTTACTAGATTACCTTTACCACCTATCGGATTCTGGTCTCCAGACATCTGATAGTACGGGTTCACCTAAGCACCATAGCAGCATACCACAAGGGAATAGGGGATGCACCAATAACAGCACAACCCCCTAGTAAGTAGGTTCATGAGGGGCTTACTCCACCTTAAGCCTCCCATTCGACCACCGGTCACTGAGTGGGACCTTAATTTAGTGCTAACAAGGCTTATGTACTCACCATTCGAGCCTATACACTCTTGTGAAGAAAAATTCCTTACATGGAAGGTGCTTTTCTTAGTAGCCATTACATCAGCTAGAAGGGTCAGTGAGTTGCAAGCTCTTGTTACATACTCACCCTATACAAGGTTTCTCCATGACAGAGTAGTCCTTCGCACTCACCCAAAATTCTTACCAAAAGTGGTAACAGATTTTCATATCAATCAGTCAATTGTTCTGCCTACTTTCTTTCCGAGATCTCACTCTCACCAGGGAGAGAGTGTCTTACACACCTTGGACTGTAAATGTGCACTAGCTTTTTACCTAAACCGCACGGCGGTCCATAGGAAATCCACCCAACTCTTTGTTTCTTTTGACAAAAATAAACCAGGAGTTGCGGTAGGAAAACAGACTCTCTCCAACTGGCTAGTAGACTGTATTGAATTCTGTTATGAAAAAGCAAACATCCCTCTCCAGGGGCGAGTAAAAGCACATTCAGTAAGGGCTATGTCCACATCAGTAGCACACTATCGTTCAGTGCCCATTCTTGACATATGTAAAGCTACAACATGGAGTTCTCTTCACACCTTTACAGCTCATTATTGTTTGGACAAAGAAGGACGACAAGATTCAGCCTTTGGACAATCTGTCTTAAAGAACTTATTTCCAGTATAACTCCAACTCCTTCTACATCAATCCTGCTGTGATTTCAGGCTGCCTCATTTTTTCCAACAGTACACCAGTTGTTGTGCTTGTTGCACAAGTTGTATGCTGTTGGTATAATATAAGAATGACTCAGCCTGTAGCTTGCTAATCACCCATATGTGAGGACTATCATCCTGCTTATCCTGGGATAAAGCAAAATTGCTTACCTTGTAATAGGGGTTATCCCAGGACAGCAGGATGTAGTCCTCACAGAACCAACCCATCTCCCCGCGGAGTTGGGTCCGATAGTTTTATTAATTTATTTTTTTTAGCTCACATATATTGCTCCAAACGAGACTGAAGAGAGACCCATGTAGCTGAGAATATCATGGCATGCTGGGCATGCTCAGTAGGCCCACAGTGCCAGCCAAACGTTTCTAGAAACGTTTGACAGAAGTTTTCCATACAAGGGCTCCATCTGATGATGTCACCCCATATGTGAGGACTACATCCTGCTGTCCTGGGATAACACCTATTACAAGGTAAACAATTTTGCTTTTCCTTGACTGAGTCTATCTAGGCACCTATGAACTAAATTCTATGAGATAGCAAAGAAGTTTTCCCCAACATAGTGGACATCTGCACACTTTCATGAAGGCCACACGCTCTTAATCATATAAGCCTTCAAGCTCAGATAGAAGCAGCCAAAGTCCTAGTCACGGTGTCATAAGCTTCATACACAGAGCGGATCAGATACTTCTTGCATTCCTCAATATCTCTACGGCTTAGCAGAATTCTGCCTGTTCTGAGTTTTGACTATTCTATCAAAGATTTCAGCTTTTGCACTGATTGAATGCTAAACACCTTCTTCCCAAATGTGTCTAAATATCTTTGGGTCCTTCCCAGGAAGTGTGTTACAGTGAACATGAGTGTGTTTTGCATGCTTCAATAAGAACATAAGAACTACAATTCTTGGTCAGACCAAAGTCCATCAAGCCCAGCATCCTGTCTCTGATATTGGCCAATCCAAGTCGCAAATACCCGGCAGATGCCATAAAATATATCTAATGCCTGTTACTCACTCTTAGGGATAACAATAGCTTTTTTGACCTGGCTACTAATGTGTTAATAGACTTTGGGGCAGATTTTTTAGAGGAGTGCGTGTGGGGTACATTTGTGCGCGTTACCCAGCACACACAAATGTACCCCGCGCGCTACCCAGCGCACACAAATGTACACCCAATTTTATAACATGCGCGCGCTGCCGCACGCATATTATAAAATCCAGGGTCGGCGCACGCAAGGGGGGTGCACCTTGTGCGTGCCGAGCCGAAGGGGAGCCCCGATGGCTTTCCCTGTTCCCTCCAAGGCCGCTCCGAAATCGGAGCGGCCTTGGAGGGAACTTTTTTTTCGGTCCCCCCCACCTTCTCCCATCTTCCCCTCCCTTCCCCTATCTAACCCATCCCCCAGCCCTAACTAAATCCTCCCCCCTACCTTTGTTTCCGAAGTTACATCTGCCCGCGCCAGCCGGCTGACGGCGTGCCGGAGGACTTGGCCCTGCTCCCGGACCGCCGCCATGCCCACGGCCCCGCCCCGGACCGCCCCTTTCTCGAAGCCCCAGGACATACGCGCATCCTGGGGCTTGCGTGCACCGCTGAGCCTATGCAAAATAGGCTCGGCGCATGCAGGGGTAGGTTTTTGGAGGTTACGAGCATATATTACGCTCGTAACCATTTGAAAATCTACCCCTTTTCCTTCAGGTACTTGTCCAAACCTCTGTTAAACTATGCTGTGCTAGTCACCTTGATCACATCCTCTGACAACAGATTCCACAGCTTGATATTGCACTGAATGAAAAAGTACTTTCTACAATTTATTTTGACTCTGCTGGTTGCTAGTTTCATGGAGTGTCTTCTTGTTTTAGTATCATTTGAAAAGGTAAATAACCATCCTTTATTTACTTCCACCCCACTCATGATTTAATAAACTACTTTCATGTCCCTTCTCGACCATCTCTTTCCTAACTGCATAGCTTCTCATCATAGGAGAGATGTCCATCCCCTTCATCATTTTTGTCGCCTTCCTCTGCACCTTTTCTAGTTCAGCTGCATCTTTCTTGAGAAGCCTTGACTAGGACTGCATACAGTACTTAAGGAGAGGTTGCACCATGGCTCGATACAGAGTGGTGTGGCAGCTGAACCACCCCAAAATACAGGGAGGTCTGCACCGTATATTTCAGATACATCTTTCAGGACACCATAAGGCATCTGCCACATTCTTGATCTAAATGAATATTTTTGTGAAGAAGATCCAAGTGTCTTACACCAGATCTATGAATTTGAAGGAACATGTTAGTCCAACTCTTTTGCCTATTCAGAACTCTATCCACTGAAACATTAACTGGATCCATTCTTCGTGGACACTTTAAATCAAACAGACGTCTAACAGGAAACAACCATGGTTCTCTGACGAACTCAGAGAACTTAAGAGAAACCTCAGACAAAGAGAAAACAAATGGCGCAAAACCCCGTGTCCGAGCACACTAAATGCTTACAAATCTACCTTATACATTTACAGAAACGCACTCAACGAGCAAAAAAAGAGTTCTACAGTCACAGAATACATGACCTCGTCTTTGATCCTAAGGCTCTATTCTCCTATGTATCGGAGCTCACTAAAACCGCTACCCCATGCATCCCAGACGAACAAGCACAAGCAAAGGCAAATGAATTGGCAACTTTTTTCCACAATAAAATTTCTAACTTACTAACAGGCCTGCCTGTCAACTCTACTTCCACACACATCTCCAGACCCCCTCCCTAAAATTCTGGACCCTCACTAGACTCATTTGAACCCACCTCCTCCCTGGAAATTGAATCCATTATAAAGAAAATGAAACCTTCATACCATCCACTGGACCAAATCCCAACCAAGCTTCTTCTATCGGTGCCAGACTGCATCTCCAAGTACCTAGTTGACATAGTAAACTGCTCACTATCTCAAGGAATCTTCCCGGACATACTCAAAATTGCCACCCTTAAACCCCTTCTTAAGAAAGCAAATCTAGATCATAGAGAACCCAACAACTTCCAACCTATTTCCAATCTACCTTTTCTAGCAAAGATCATAGAAAAAATAGTCAACACCCAATTATCAGAATACCTGGAAGATCACAACATTCTCCAGTCATCGCAATATGGATTTCGCAAAGCGCTAAGCACCGAATCCCTCCTCATCTCCCTCACAGACCATCTCATCATGGGTATGGACTCTGGGCACTCCTTCCTTCTAATACTCCTCGACATCTCGGCAGCATTCTACACGGTGAATCATTCCACTCTCCTTAAATGAATTTCGGACATTGGGATAACAGGTACGGCTTTCAAATGGTTCGACTCCTTTCTCACGAACAGAGGCTACAAAGTAAAGATCAACAACAAGGAATCTCCGCTCATCAACACCACAAGAGGTGTTCCACAGGGCTCCTCTCTGTCTCCTACTCTATTCAACCTATACCTTCTCCCCCTTTGCCAGCTGCTTATGAATCTTAAACTCAAACACTATCTCTACGCTCACGATGTCCAAATCCTGATCCCTATAACCGAATCCCTCACAAAAAAACTGAAATTCTGGGACAACTGCCTCCAAGTAATCAACGACCTCCTTACTACCTTAAACCTTGTGCTCAACACGTCCAAGACAGAAATGCTCCTAATATCTCTCAACCACAAAGATAGCCTACACTCAAGTCACACCAACACCCTGGTCAACCAAGCAAGAGACCTCGGAGTTATAATTGATAACCAGCTAAATCTAAAAAAGTTCATCACCAACACAACCAAAGACTGCTTCTTCAAACCTCAGGTATTAAAAAAACCGCTACTGTATTTTCAAGACTTCAGATCGGTACTCCAGGCTATTATATTCTCCAAATTAGATTACTGCAATTCCATTCTGCTAGGCCTTCCCGCTTCCTCCACCAAACCGCTTCAGATGCTACAAAATTCGGCCGCCAGAATTTTAACAAACTCCAATAGAAGAGACCACATCTCACCTATCTTGAAAAACCTACATTGGCTCCCAATAAACTTCAGAATTCTACACAAGTGTCTCACCATCATCCATAAAGCTATCTACAACAAAACACCCATCGATCTACACTACCCACTCACGCTACACTTCTCATCCAGACCCATCAGAGAAGCATACAAGGGCACGCTACACACACCCCCAGCCAAATTCACACACCTCTCATCCACCAAAGATCGAGCCTTCTCGACAGCAGCACCAACCATCTGGAATAACATGCCCCCAGACCTTAGACAAGAACCTTGCACGCAGACATTCAGAAAGAAACTCAAGACTTGGCTATTTCTACAAGCCTTCCCTGATCTATGACCTCCCCAACTGATACAACTCGCCTTGGTCCGCCAGTCGACACCCCCCATCCCTGACATGGCTTCTGACGTTATATTAATCAGTCCTAAGTTTTATGAACTAATACTATTTTAGTCAGGAACATTTGATAGTCTACAGCCCTAAGACTACGTACACCTTTGATAATATTCAGTCCTGAGTACAAGTGATTATTATAGTCCTAAGTATATGATTAGATATTATTTATTTCTGAGACTAGATATTATTTATTTCTATGTTGGCCATGACTTTGGCTTTTCCTCCTACCAGTTCTAGTGCCCCTGTTTTATTGTAACTTTCATTCACTTTTTCTCTCTTCGCCTATTGTTCACATTGATGTTAATGTTATTGCACAGATGTTTATTGTAAACCGATACGATATGATTGGTATCATGAGTGTCGGTATAAAAAAAGCCCTAAATAAATAAATAAATGCAGGAGCTGCTCGATCTGTGCTAATGCACTACAGATTAGAGAATTTATCAATCCAGTGGACAATAAGTATCCAGTGAAACATTTTACTACATGCAGTTCTGACTATGAAATAAATTGTACTGTGTCTATGCGACAAGATGTGTGTTGGAAAAACAAAAAAGATCTTTTAAAACACGTAAACTTGAACATAAAAGCTGTCTCAAGTGTATGAGAACTGAAGTGCCTATGGTTTCACATTGCATAGAACACTAATATGAATTTTCCACTTTGACCTTTTAGACAAACAGATCAGGGGCAATGACCATGACAGAATGTTAGTTCAGTCTGAGCAACGATGTATTTTTCGTTTGAAGAGTATTGAACTTTTCTAGCCTTAACATTTCTATTGAGTGGACCTCATTTTTTTTTAGCTTGTCTATTAAAATCACAGAACATGCATACTGTTTAATCCCATATTGGTAGAATCAATAGAATAATTCATTTATTCAGTATCAGAAGAAAATATTCATACTACAGTATATTTCCAATATTTTCAATATTTTCAGTTATGTCTCTATAGTCAGTAACAGCAGAACTTTGAATATTTCTCTGTCTCATGAGTAGAAAGACAACTGGGAGATTGAAACAAAAAATTATATTACATGTGAATATGTTGTTTTATGTAAATTAAAAAAAAGAGTATCAAGAATAACATGATATATATTTTTTTTAAAGAAACATTGGTTTATATATATAGTATCAAAAAAACCAACAAGAGCATTATATTATATTTTCAGGATTTTAAAGAACGTTGTAACAAATTTACGGGTAGATTTTCAAAGCAGCGCGCAGCCATCCATGTGAGCGCGGTTCCTGGCACATGGACGCGCTGATTTTATAATATGCATGCGCCTGCGCGCGCATGTTATAAAATCGGATGGCCGCGCACATGTGCAGACATTGTATGCGGGGGGGGGGGGGCAAATTTTCATAAAATACACACAGCAACGCAATCGAGCCTTCCCCATTTCCCTACCCTCCTACCTACACTTCCGCCCTCTTCTCCCCACCCCCCTAAATCTAATCTACATTTCCCTAAATGTTCTATTTTATTATTTACTGCTCCTCTGGAGCAGAAGCAAGTTAAGCCAGCCGGCTGGCTGCTGGAGTGCCCTTCCCCGGAACAGCGGCTAATGGCCGCTATCCCGGCCGGCCTCCATTCTACCCCGCCCCTTTTTCAGGGCACTTGTGAGCATATCGGGACTTACGCATGTGGCCGGGTGGCATGCTCAGGGCCCAGCCACGCGCGTAAATCCCAATTTTTACGTGCGCGACCATTTGAAAATTTGCCTGTTAATGCATGACAAATACGTGGATTGTGATATGTAACATAAGCAGAGTGAGAAAAGCATTAGATTTAAAGAGAGTTGATTCATTACAACATCTAGTCTGGTCCAGTGATTAATCTGGGTATCCTCTATACTTTATTTCATGAGGCCTGGTTCGAATCTCACCAATTCAGTCAGGCAGGACTCTTTGGAATCATAATTTTTTTTTAATTTTTGTGAAAACAGAATTTGGACACTATTTTGAAAAGAGAGAATTATGAATTAGCTCTTTATAGAAAAAAAGAAAACTATATTAAAAGAAAAAATAATCCATTTGCTCCGTGTATTCACATGCATATAAAATCATACATGTGTGAGAACTGGGCTATATATATAACTGACATCATTAAAGAATTTTAGACCTTATAAGTGATGAAAATTCTAACAAGAGGAGTGGATTGTACATTGCAGTCTCTGCTAACTGTATTGTACAAATCAACTCCTTTTCATCACTTAAAAGTCTACAATTATTTAATGATGTCAGTTTTACAATGAATACCTCTGAATGTGTCTGTAACAACTCCCACCTAACCCCAACCCACCTCCCGAAAACACACCCCAAATCAGTGCCCCCTTACAATATATATGAGTGTCAGGCGGAGGTTTTCTGTCGCTCTCTCTCTCTCTCTCATATTCAACAGACATCTACTGATGAGCTGTAGCAAAGCTATGTGACTGAGTAAAATTAGGGGTTACGCATATCAGTTCTGGAACACCCATGCCTTGCCCCTTTTCCGCCTACTTTTTCTGGGCACGCATCCTTTAATGTATGCACGCCCTTCCCAGCTATTTAAAATTCACATACAGCCGAATTTTAAAACGGCCACGTGTGCAAATATCAGCACTTACGCGAGTGGCCGGGCCCTTTTGAAGATGCGACACGCATAGGGCCCGGCCAAGTGCGTAAGTGCCGATTCGCGCACAATTGCCAGGCGCTGAAAAAGGGGCAGGCCAGAGGGCGTGGTCTGGGCGGAGTGGGATGGAGGCTGGCCGGGACAGCATGCACCAGCAATCGGCCGGCACACACAAGTTCCTTCTGCTCCAACTTACAGTAAGTAAAAAAAAATTTTTTTAATTATTTTACTTGGGTAGGGGGGGTAGGAGTTGGGGTGGAGAGGGGAAAGGGTAGGGAAGTTCCCTCCCAGTCCGCTTCTTAATTGGAGCAGACTGGGAGGGAAGTGAGGGAGGCCCAATTGCATCGCCATGCAAAATTCCCCCTGCGCGCACTGCCCACACATGCGCACGTGGATTATAAAATCTGGCGCGCATGTGCACATGGCTGCTGGATTTTATAACATGCACAAGCCAGTGCGCACATGTTATAAAATGTGTGTGTCCATGTGCGTGCACACCTTTTAAAATCTACCCCATGGCTCCTGCACAGCCCATCAGTGAGTATGTGGCCATTTTTGTATGCACATGGCTTTTAAAATCTACCTCTATGAGAACAATAGTTGGCTTTATTATTTGAAGTGGCACAGTACTTTTTTTTTTTTAATTACCTATTATTGAGGTCAACCAAGGATAGCAAGAATAATTTGATATGTATTTCATTGATGTTACGAATGAGGTTTTCTATGTGGAATGATTAAATTCTGTTCCTAAAGAGCTAAGCATTATTATTTTTTTTTTATTAGAAAGTTATTCTTACTCCCCTTATTTATGATGCAGTTAATCAATCAATATATCATTAAATAAATGAAAACTGTTTTAAATGTTAAAGCAGATTTCAGTACACTATAGCTGAATTAAATGTCAGCTATTAAAAAATGTTTTCTGTGGGCTATACAACCTTCTGAGGGTCAAATTAACTTTTAAAAGTTAGTCACTTCTATATTGTTGGTATTAAAGCAGCAGTATTTGCAAATTTATTTGGCAGTTACAATAATTATTTTCCTTTCCTAGTACAATTGTTGTTCCATCTCTGATTAGATTAATAGCATTTAATTATTATCAGAAAGATGCAATAGACCAGTTTTAAAGAAATGCTGGAAAATTCAAGATGGCAGAGTGAGTGGTCATGTACTCTCTTTGCTTTCCACTTACCTGTTTTGTTTTTTTTGGAGGGGTGGGGTTGCCTCTGAGAATGCCGCACAAGAGGAAGGGGAGAGTTAGGATTTTCCCTTCTGAATCTTCACTCCCATGGATCAATATTCCATCACAGAGTTTAACATTTCTACCTCGGATTTGTGGGCTTCAAGCCCCATTGGTGAAACAGAGAGAGGAGTTCTGTTTTCACCTGGGGATCTCTCTCTTAGCCTGCCGATACATGACACCCGCTGCTGCACTCGCCCAGAGGAATGCCGACTCAGCGAGGGCGTGTTTTGACGATCTCCCTACAGTTCCCTGCTTGGAGGGTGTTGGCGGCCTGGCTGGAGAAGGGTTGAGCTCTTCTCCATCTCAGGGTTTTCATTATTCTGTAGAAGAGAATAGCGCTGCCCTGCATGGCGCTTCCACTTTGGAGGTTTTGCTGGAGTGGAATTTGTTGGAGGCTGGAGCTGTTTGGAAGGTGAGCATTCTGCTCCTTGGGCTCCCCTATTGATTGTTAAACTGGTGGTGGTCACTCTAGACTCATTCTGGGATTTGATTGTGAATTTGTCTCAGTCCTTTAGTGACTATTCCTTACAAGTTGAGGCTGTCTCCCAGAAGTTGGACAGGGTTGCTCCGGATCATCAAAGAATTCTGCATGGGCATTCAGATACTTTACAATCCCTGGGGAGGGATGTTAAGGATATAAAAGCTATGAATACCACGATAATTGATGAGCATCATTTCCGCTCCAAGAGGCTGGAAAATTTGAAAAATCAGACTAGATGTTTAAATCTGAGATTTTTAAATTTCCCCAAAATTATGAGTGAAATGCCTTGTCTAACACTTAGACATTATTCCTTGAAGTCCTGAAGCCCAGCGGAGAAGATTCCTATCTTCGACAAACTTTTTCTTCTTGCTTATAAGCCAGGTCCCACTCCGGAAGTCCACCCTCAATACAATGTTGACTTCATGAATTTATCTATTTGGAAAATTTTAACATTGAAGTGACTGAAAGGTGTATGATGTTAGTGTCTTTCGTATATGAGCAAAATGTTGGTTTTGTAATGAAGTGCTATTTTCAGAATGTAAATGTTTCCTTTTTGGTGGGGCTTCGTCAGAATTTATCTAGACCTAGCCAAGATAATGCCGGATCGATGCAAGGGTTTTTGGCTTTGCATCTGGAAGTTTTAGCTCTCAGCGTAACATTTCTTCTAAGATGCCAGCTAAATGTGTTGTTAAATTGAATGCTATTACATTTATTTTCTTTGCTTCTGATCAGTTGAGGGATTTTTTGAGAACTAGTGGTGAATTCTGTTTCTAATCCAGTCTTCTTAGTGATATATCGAATTTATCAGTTTGAAGTAGTAATTTCTCATGCTTTTTGTTATATTATATAGATTTGTTTATATATTTTCTTTGTACTCCTCATGTTCTGATTTTCCCCCATGTAGTGGGTCTATTAGAGAGAGAAAGATTAAAAATTTCAATAAATAAAAAGTTAAAAAAGAGGTGAATAAAGTAATGGTTGCTGTGTTAATCCACCTGGATACACACGTAATGCCACTGCGTGCATGTCTCGCAACCTCTCGAAAAGGGGAGGTTCATGGGCATTTTGGTACTTGAACCAGAAATATGCGTGTAAATTCCGATGCACTCCGAGGTTCCCTGCCGTGTAACTTTATTTCTGCTATGGATAACATGTAAGTTATTTAAAAAAATAAAAGAGACACATCTGAGGAGTGTAAAGGGTCTGGGGTAATGAGGGGATGTACAGGCTATCAAACCGGGGGAGGGTTGGAGGATCTGTCTGTTGACTGGATGAACTGGGAACAAACTGGTAAAATTGGCAAATGTGTCAGTGCGAGTTCATTTTAAAATTCTTCCACTTACATGGTAGAAGCAGGATTTGCATGCAGCCAGGTAATTTTATAACATGTCTGCATATACACAGCTATGTTATAAAATAGCTGCAACCCTTGGCATGAGCAAATGAACATGCGCACATGTACGCCCCATGCACCACTTTGAAAGTTACCATCCCTGTCAGGAAAAAGCATTTGATAAATCCAGACTAAAATGCACTAGTTATTACATGTATAATTGACACTGAAAACATGTGCATAAAAACCAGAGATCAATTTTAGAAGGATAGGTGTCTAACTTGGGAGTTAGGCTCCTAAATTGGCCCTTTTAAAAATATATTAGTGTTGATGTCCTAAAAAGTGGACAGCTGTAGGGGCAAAGTTAGCCATAGGCACTGAATTTAGGATCCTAAATCTAGGCAAATGAAAAGCATCTCTAAATTTAGAATCCTGAATCAGTTGAAAATTTAGACCCCCTAAGTTCAGCTGAAATTAGGAACCTTACCTAAGTGCTCAGATTTTTTTGAAAAGAACCTCAAACTGTATATATATTGCAAGCATATAAGTGAGAACAGGTTCTTTGCCTTTCCTTAATCACTGATTCCCCTTAAGTCCTCATCACAATGGCATTTTCTTCTTTTTATGAAAGATACATGGTTACTGCTGTGTTACAATAAGACAAATCATTACTCGTGAAACTTTTGAACTTCATCTAGTACAATCCAAAATTGCAAGGTACTACAATTTATCACTTATGTGACTTTTTAATAACTAGCAAGAGAAAATATTTTTTTACTCAACATAATTAAGCTCTGAATTTATGATGCATTTAAAAAGGGTTTAGACAACTTTCTGGAGGAAAAGTCCATTAACCATTATTAAGGGAGAGTTGCAGAAATCTTATTGGGATAAGCAGCTTGGAATCTATCTCCCTCTTGGGATCCTGGCAGGTACTTGGACCTGGCTTGGCCACTGTTGGAAATAGGATACTGGGCATCATGGATCCTTGGTTTAACCCAGTATGGCAAGCCTTATGTTCTTATGTTCTAATCATTACTTTGTTATGATTCCTCCTAAAGGAAGAAATACAGAAACTGATTTGTGCTTTGTATTCATTCTTCCTACCAGCTCCACTTGCTATCACTGCCCCTATAGAAGAACAGCAAAGCAAATCTAGACTCTGGATAGTCACACGTTTTGACCTTTTTTGTGCTTAGGTCTTCCATTACATAGTACCAAAATCAACCTATAATTCTGTTGCTCTGGCTAACACTTGTTCCAAATCTGTTCCAAATTATCAAACACTTCTTTTAACTTAGACTTGGAATATAAGGCATTAAAGAATCTCTGTGAAGGACTGGTGGGTGAAACCAGTATTCTAAAGGAATAATAAGGGTTAATAGCCCCTACTTGCAACTTTTATTTTCAATACTCTTTACTTCTGCTTATTGGCTGGCCTGCCCCATGATTATCCTTAACAAAATTAGTCTTTTTTAAAGATTACGTCCCAATTTCCTTATATCCGTGCTTCCTTCCTCTCAAATTTTGTTTCCCAGTCCTTGAAGGTGGGGATCATTGGTTCAAATTGGATAGTGGCAATGTTCTAGGATGAAGGGCTTAAATTGAATGTATCTCTTGGATTTTAAGAGTAGTGGTTGATTTTTCAGATATATCATTTCTTAAAATGGGAACTTTTAGCATGATATAAAATACCACAGCATCACAATATTTCTTTTATTTCTACAGAGACGCACGGTTGATGTCAATAGGAGGTGGAGCAGATGAAGTCATGCTCTCTGTAATATGCAAATACATGGACACTCTCCCACGACAAAAGTGACAACTTTAAAAAATTACAAGTTCTTCGTGAAAATGCAAAGAAGACATCTGCTTGCTGGCTTTTTTATATAATTGAAAAAAGTGAAATAAGCAAGACATTCAAAAGGCAATGCTAGAACTGAAAAAAAAACAGAAAAAATGTAATTACATTTATAGCTACATCATGCTTTTTAAACTCAAAATTATAGAGATTCAAGAGGAAATAGATTTTGTGAATTACTAAGAAATCTGTCTCTTGCATGCTAGGTTACATGCACAGTAAGAATTGTTTTCATCCTTTCATTTGATTGTTTTGCTCTGGGATGCACTCTGCTGCTCTTTGCACGGGGTCATCTTATATTTTCAATTAAAATTGTTCTTGCTAATTGAAATTTAATATAGCCATATATATTTATATAGAGATTTTTTTTTCTCATTTACACATACAGTTAATTGATTTGTTCGTATGGGGCTACAAAGACTAGTCACTGGTTTGTAAATTCTGGGGCTGCCACTATTATGTTAGCATGTGCATTAACATTTTGCTAACAGACAGCTTTGAACATTTATCTTTTTACTATTTTGGGGGTTCTTTTGTCGCATGAAATTTGTACATGTTCACTGTTTTTGGCCTTGCAAACAACACAGACCTGTTGTTATCTCTCGGCATCTTTTATGCAGTTTCAACAGAATTTTGCAGACGTCAAGTGGACCATCTTGGATTATATAAAGGTCGATTGCTGGGGAGGTGACAGAAATAAATTATTGGGTCATAGGGAGCAAGAATGGATCTGCAATGCAATCTGTGAATCCCAAGGGTTTAAACAGTGAAATAGAATAGAATCTGTTTTATTTTATGAGTACCTCTGGATTAGTAGCTTTTGCTTACATGTGGTGTCACGTCATTGGCAGTGTATGTATACAGTTGTGCTCATAAGTTTACATAACCCTGGCAGAATTTGTAAGATATATAGCATTTTAAGAAAACAGTGATCAGACAAAACAAGTCTGTTATCTTTAATGTTTCAAATTAAACTATTATGCATCACAGAATAGCACAATCATTAAACCATTGAAATAAATGAAATAATAAAATGGTCCTGGTCAAAAGTTTGCATACCCTTAGTTCTTCATATTGGGGTAGATTTTCAAAGGGTTACGCGCGTAACCCCCGAAAACCTACTCCTGCGCGCGCCGAGCCTATTTTGCATAGGCTCGGCGGCACGCACAACCCCCGGGGCTTTCAAAAATGGGCGGGGCGGCGGTCCGGGGGCGTTCCCGAGTCCTCCGGCACAGCGGCTGTGTCAGAGGTTCGCGCACCGGCAGCTGGCTGGCACTCACAAGTTACACCTGCCTCAGGCAGGCGTAACTTTGACAACAAAAGGTAGGGGGGGGATTTAGGTAGGTTGGGGGGAGGGTTAGATAGGGGAAGGGAGGGGGAAGATGGGGGAGGCGGAAGGAAAGTTCCCTCCGAGGCCGCTACGATTTTGGAGCAGCTTCGGAGGGAATGGAGGAAGGCTGCGTGGCTTGGCGCGTGCAAGTTGCACAATTGTGCACCCCCTTGCGCACGCTGACCCTGGATTTTATAACATGCGCGTGGCTGTGTGCACATGTTATAAAATCGGGTGTACATTTTTGCGTGCCAGGTTGCATGCACAAATGTACGCACGCGCATACCTCTTAAAATCCAGCCCTTAGCGTTTATGGTTGTGACCATAAATTCAATTTTGGTCTCATCACTCCAAATTATTTTGTTCCAGAGGTTTTGAGGCTTCTCTAGGTGCTGTTTGGCTTATTGTAAGCAGGCTGTTTTGTGGCATTGATGCAGCAATAGCTTTTTTCCCTGTACGTACCAGGTTCAGTCCAGACGGTGGGTTATGTCCCCCGTCCAGCAGATGGAGTCAGACCAGGCTTCGAGGGGGCATAACCATATATACCAGTACCCCCTCTGCAGGAGTTCTGTATCTTCTGACTCCAGCAGATGCGAGTAGGGGAATCAGTGTTTCCCCAGTCTGGCAGGGAATTTCTGTTTTCTGCTTCTTTCCTTACTCTAGTTATCTCTGACAATTTGGATCAAGTTTTAAAAAAAAAAAAAAAGTAAACAAGGGCTAACTCAATTTGGGGGAGGCGTGGCTTTCTCTATCCTGCCTCTCTTCAGTCCTTCTGTCTACGCAAACTTGTTTCTCCCTGGTTGGGGGTAAGTGTTTTGCGTCTGTGTGAATTTTTCTCTTTGTAGACACATGCCGGTGCCTCGTGGAAGCCGGTGGTGCCGGCCTCTCCACGTTATCTTCGCCCGCGGCCCGATTCAATCCCCTTGGGGGCTGCTGGGGCAGGGAGGGGGGACCCTCCGAGCAGGTAGCGTCGGCCGTGCAGGCCCCCCCGTGGCTCTTTTGAGCCAGCGGACAGCGCAGGCCGACCGGGCCCCCCCGCGGCAGTTCCTCCTTGCTCTTGCCCCCCCCCCCCCCCCTCGGCTCCTTTTTGATTTTTTTTTTCTCTTTTCTTTCTCCGGCGATCTCGATGCCACAGCCCTCGCGCTGCTCGGCCTGCGGCGAGCCGGGGTCCCGGATTTCCCGCGAGGGAATCTACGCATGATGCCTCCCCGGGGGGGAAGGTACCTCGCAGTTCCCCAGCGACTTTTCGTTTGTCTCTGCTTTGCCCGGGCGGTGCAGGCCGGCCACCTCGCCAGTTTTGGCGGGAACGGTGGCCATTTTAAATCCGCGGCGCGCTGTGGAGACGTATTCAGCGCAGGAGGAACAGGATTTTCATGAGGTCCCGCCGCCGATTTTGTCCGCGGAGCCCGACTTGCAGGCACTGGAGCATTCGGATTTCTCTTCCTCTGGGGCCCCCCCGAGCAGGCCAGGGTTTTCCCCAGAGTTTATCTTGCTGATGCATACGGCCTATCTACAGAGTTTGGAGGCTCCTGTGGGACCCCCCCCCTCGCCAAGATTCCTCGGATCTCGACGACACCCCAGGCCCCCCCTGTCCCGGTAGGCTCGGGTTCGGGTGCGGGGGCCCTTCCAGTTCCCACCCGGGTTCGCTTGGCCCCCGGAGTAGGGGGTGCGACTTCGCCCCCGGGAGGGGATGTTCCGGAGACTCCGGACGGGGTCCTGCCAGACGTTCCGTCTGAGGGGGATGACCCGCGGGCGCTCCGCATCTTTCAGAGGGAGGAGCTGGACGACCTCATTCAGCAGATCCTTCTGGAGTTGGACCTGGACCCTCTGCCGGACCCTCCGGCTCCAGTAGCCCCAGCCGTTGTCACGTCCGCCAAGAAGGGGGATCCGGTATTGGCGGCGCTTCGCCCACGAGCGCGGGCTTTTCCCATTCACGACTCCTTTTTACAGCTCCTGGTCGGGGAATGGGATACCCCGGAGGCTTCCCTGAAGGTCAGTCGAGCCATGGAGAAGTTGTACCCTCTTCCGGCAGATTTCCTGGAACTTCTCAAGGTCCCTAAGGTGGACTCCGCGGTGTCTGCGGTGACAAAAAGGACAACTATCCCAGTGACGGGCGGCGCAGCTCTACGTGACACTCAAGACCGCAAGTTAGAAGTCTTTCTAAAACAGGTCTTTGAAGTTTCCGCCCTGGGAATGCGGGCAGTTATGTGCAGTTCGCTCGCTCAGCGGGCTAGCCTTCGCTGGGTGCAACAACTCCTCACGTCTCAGGACCTGCCGCCCGAAGAAGCAGCCCAGGCGGATCGGCTGGAGGCTGCTGTTGCGTACGGGGCGGATGCCTCGTACGACCTCTTTCGGGTTCTGGCAAGATCTATGGTTTCGGTGGTGGCGGCACGGCGGCTGTTGTGGCTCCGCAACTGGGCAGCGGATACTTCCTCCAAATCGAGCCTAGGCTCTCTCCCTTTCAGGGGCAAATTCCTCTTCGGGGAGGATCTGGATCAGATCATCAAGTCCCTGGGGGAAAATGCTGTTCACCGTCTCCCGGAGGATAGACACCGAACTTCAAGGGCCTTTGCTTCTTCCAGGACCAGAGCCAGGGCGCAGCGACGTTATAGAAGTTAGACAGGCTGGGCCTCGGACTTCCGCTCCCAGATCGCAGTCTTGGTCGCGTTCCTTTCGTGGGCGCAGGCCTACGAGAGACGGGTCAGGATCGGGGAACCCCCCTCCTAAGTCCACTCAATGATGACAGCCTCGCCCACTCCTCCACTCCCTGGATAGGGGGTCGTCTGGGGGGTTTTTACGAGGAGTGGGTACGTATCACCTCAGACCAGTGGGTTCTGGATACCATAAAGCACGGCTACGCTTTGGAGTTTGTCCGCCCCCCGAGGGCACGGTTCATCTTTTCCCCCTGTGGTTCGGATCTCAAGAGGAGAGCGGTACAGCTAACTCTGGACAGGCTACGGGACATAGGGGCCATCTCTCCCGTCCCCTTAGGAGAGGTGGGCTTGTGCCACTATTCCATCTACTTCGTCATGCCCAAGAAGGACGGATCCTTCCGACCCATCCTGGACCTAAAGAAAGTCAACAAGTCGCTACGAGTGGTCCGGTTCCGAATGGAGACTCTCCGGTCAGTGATTGCGGCAGTGCATCGGGGGGAGTTTCTCACCTCCCTGGATCTGACGGAGGCCTATCTACACATTCCAATCCTCCCGGCTCACCGACGTTTCCTTCGCTTCAAGATTCTGGGCCAACATTTTCAATTCAAGGCCCTCCCCTTCGGGTTGGTGACCACTCCTCGAACGTTCACCAAGATCATGGTGGTCGTGGCTGCGACCTTAAGGAAGGAGGGCATCCTTGTTCATCCCTATCTGGACAATTGGCTCATTCGTACGAAGTCTTTCAGCCACGGACAGTCAGCGGTGGCCAGGGTCGTCCAGGTTCTCCAATCCCTGGGTTGGGTAGTGAACTTCTCCAAGAGCTCCCTCGTGCCTTCTCAGCGCTTGGCCTTCTTGGGGGCGAGCTTCGACACACGTCAGGGCAAGGTCTTCCTACGCCCGGACAAGGCTCAATCCTTGCGGGATCACATACGGCGATACTCTGCATTACCAAAACCCACCTCCTGGAACTACCTGCAGCTCCTGGGAGTGATGGGTTCCACCATCGACCTCGTGCCTTGGGCGTTTGCGCACCTACGGCCCTTACAGGCGGCGCTTCTTTCCCGTTGGAAACCAATCACGCAGGATTATCAGGTGATACTTCCCCTTCCGCAGACTGCCAGGGCCAGTCTGGGTTGGTGGCTGGACCCGTCAAATCTGGCTCACGGCGTTTCCCTCGAAGTCCCCAATTGGGTGGTGGTGACCACGGATGCCAGCCTCGTTGGCTGAGGAGCCGTCTGCGATCGAAGCACCACGCAAGGGACGTGGTCAGCGGTGGAGGTGAAGTGGCCAATCAACCGTCTGGAAACCAGAGCGGCCTATCTAGCGCTGCGACATTTCCTCCCGCTTCTTCGGAACCAGGAGGTCAGGATCCTCTCGGACAACGCCACCACCGTGGCCTACATCAATCGGCAGGGAGGTACTCGCAGCCGGCACGTTGCGATCGAGGCGGCGCTTCTGATGCAGTGGGCAGAGCGACATCTCGTCTGTCTTGCGGCCTCGCACATTGCCGGGGTGGACAACGTTCAGGCGGATTTCCTAAGTTGTCAACAGCTGGATCCCGGAGAGTGGTCCCCCTCCGACGAGGCGATGCAGCTTCTCGTCCACCGGTGGGGGGCCCCCCACTTGGACCTGATGGCGTCCGCTCTCAATGCCAAGGCCCTACGCTTCTTCAGTCGCAGAAGAGAGCGTGGCGCAGAAGGAGTGGATGCCCTGGTCCTCCCGTGGCCTCCACATCTCCTGCTCTACGCCTTCCCACCGTGGCCTCTGGTGGGCAGAATCCTCCGCAGAATAGAAAACCATCAGGGTACCGTGATCTTCATCGTCCCGGAGTGGCCCCGGCGACCCTGGTTTGCGGACCTGCTACAGCTGGTGCTAGACGGACCAATCAGACTGGGACATCTTCCCTGTCTCCTCCATCAGGGCCCGGTATTTTTCGATCAGGCAGAACTCTTCTGTCTTGCGGCCTGGCTTTTGAGCGGCGTCGCCTCCGGCGCCGGGGCTACCCGGAGGCGGTAGTCTCCACGCTGCTGCGTGCCCGAAAGACTTCGACTTCGGTGGCCTACGTTCGAGTTTGGAAGGTCTTCGAGATGTGGTGTACCAACCAGCGCACGAGGCCCACGCGGGCTTCGGTGCCCCAGATACTAAAGTTTCTCCAGGAAGGGGTGGATAAAGGACTCTCCTATAATTCGTTACGAGTCCAGGTGGCAGCCCTGGGTTCGCTATTACAGTCTGGTGGCTCTCTCCTACTTCAGCCGGACATCGCACGTTTCCTCAAGGGTGTCAAGCATATGCGTCCTCCATTGCGGGATCCATGTCCCTCCTGGAGCCTTAATCTTGTGCTTCGCGCCTTGTCGGGACCACCCTTCGAACCTCTACGCAGCGCAACACTTAAGGATCTCACTCTTAAGACTGTCTTTCTTGTGGCCATCTGTTCTGCTCGACGCATTTCGGAACTTCAAGCTTTGTCGTGCAGGGAACCCTACCTTCGGTTCACGGATTCGGGGGTTTCCCTCCGCACCGTTCCCTCCTTTCTCCCGAAGGTGGTGTCGTCTTTCCACTTGAACCAGACGGTTGAGCTTCCATCCTTCGCTTCCTCCGAGACGAAGGCCCTCCGGCTCCTGGATGTCAAGCGCACGTTGCTTCACTATCTAGAGGCTACTAATGATTTCAGGATTTCGGACCATCTATTCGTACTTTGGTCCGGTCCCAAGAAGGGTGCCCAGGCCTCGAAGACGACGATTGCTAGGTGGTTAAGGGATGGTATTGCCGCTTCTTACATTGGAGCAGGACGTACTCCTCCTCGCGGCATCATAGCACATTCTACGCGCTCTCAAGCAGCCTCCTGGGTGGAGGTCCGTTCTGTATCCTCTCAGGAGATTTGTCGTGCGGCAACCTGGAAATCACTGCACACGTTCTCGAGGCACTATCGCCGCATCTCGCCTCTTCCGATGTTGGACATTTTGGCGAGCAGGTTCTCCGAGCAGGCCGAGCAGGACCCCACCCAGTTTAGGGAAGCTTGGGTACATCCCACCGTCTGGACTGATCCTGGTACGTACAGGGAAAAGAAAATTATTCCTTACCTGCTAATTTTCGTTCCTGTAGTACCATGGATCAGTCCAGACGCCCACCACTTTTGGGTTCTTTGTCCTGCTCCGCTCTACTCTCTCATTCTGTTTCAGTTCTCTGTGTTTCTGTGTCTACCACAACTCCCTACAAGTTGGTTGCTTACCTACAATTAACTGTTGTTGTGCCAGTTGTCGTTCAATGCATAGTTGATCAAACTTGATCCAGAATGTTTCTTGTTTTTCTATCGGGCTTTGATATACTCGATACTGAACTCCTGCAGAGGGGGTACTGGTATATATGGTTACGCCCCCTCGAAGCCTGGTCTGACTCCATCTGCTGGACGGGGGACATAACCCACCGTCTGGACTGATCCATGGTACTACAGGAACGAAAATTAGCAGGTAAGGAATAATTTTCTTTTCTGGCAACTCTACCATGCAGCCCATTTTTGTTCAAGTATCTCCTTATTGTACATGCTGAAACATCCACCCCACTTTGTTTCAGAGATGCCTGTATTTCAGTTGAAGTTGCTTGCGTGTTTTTCTTTGCATCCCAACAAATTTTCCTGGCAGTTATCAGAAATCTTTCTTGGTCTACCTGACCGTAGCTTGGTATTAACAGAATCCATGATTTACCACTTCTTGATCAGAGTTTGAATAATACTGATTGGAATTTTCTAATTTTTGGATATCGTTTTATATCCTTTTCCTGATTTATAAAGTTGAACTACTTTTGCTCACAGATCCTTTGACAGTTCTTTTGCTTTTCCCATGGTTCAGTAACCAAAGTCAGTGCAGCCCTGGATGAAATCACAAGGGTTTCTCAAGAGCTAAGAAACTTATTGACTATTTATACACAGACACTAATTACAATCAAACAAGGCATAGGTATGGATACCTAACCTGCATTGCCATCTCAACCAGCCCAAACATTCAAGAGTATGCAAACTTTTGAATAGGACCATTTTATTATTTCCTTTATTGCTATGGTTTGTTCAGTGATTGTGCTATTCTATGCTGCATAATAGTTTAATCTGAAACACATTAAAAATAAGATGTTTTGTCTGATCACTCATGTTTTCTTAGAATGCTATAAATCATACAAATTCTGCCAGGGGTATGTAAACTTATTATCACAACTATATATATATATATATATATATATATATATATAGCAACAATATGGTTGCATTAAGGTTGTAAGACACTGAAAGAGGTCAAGTAGGTCTGTGTTATTTGAAAAGCCAAATGTATACTAACCCATTATTTGTGCTTTAAAGATAATATTTTTTGATTAACTGCACTGAAAATATGCAGAATAAGCCCTTGAAGCAGAAAACAAAGATGATATCATTTTGGGCATTTACTGAATGCAAGGAAAGTACTCTTACTATTTGTTTTTATCTGCAAATTTTAAAAAGTTGTTTAACAAAAACAGGACTGATGATTACTTATGACCCTTAGCATGTTAAGGTCCATTATAAGGTTGAAACCCATGTACGAGCGATATGAAGGTCCTTAATAAATATTTGTTAATTTTTTGTTTACCTGCATTTATAATAGTGGACTGTCTTTAAAAAAAAAAAGTAAAAATCAAATGTTTTGGGATATTTAGTCGCTGATTTGATAAGCCTGCACAATATATTGATTGTGAAAATATACTTCATATTACTTCTCCCAGATTCCTCCTCCTGCATGTTGTAAGATAAAGAGTAAAATTTTTCAAATGGCAAATCCTAAAAACACTTTAGCTTTGTTTGCTCAGTTATTGCTGCACAGAAGTGGTTATTTATAAACAGCAACATGGCAACTGTATAGTATAGCAATATTTTCTTCCATTTGCTGGCAATGCAAAATAGTACCAGTAAGTGGAAGCTTGCGATACTGCTGTTTGTTTCTACTATTTTTTAAGATGAGCTTAGGAACTATATATCTAATATTTTAATTCTGAAACAAAATTGAAATCCTTTTGAACGAAGAAGTCAAATTTTGAACACTGCAAAGGGTGTGGGGCCTCTGGAAGCTTTGAAACCTGGTTTGCTTGCTGTGACCTCTGGAGTCCTCTCCTGGGGGATGCTGGGAGCAGTATGCAGATGAGCATTCTGGTCTTCTTCTACTGCAAATAGTGCAGAGCCTCTGGAAGCTGGGGCTGTGGAGTTCAAAACCTGAATAGCTTGCTGTGATACACTTTGAAATGACTGTATGCTAATGCCAGCAGTCTAAGTAAGATGGGAGAGTTAGAATGTATAGCAGTAAATGATGAGAATAGACACAGCAAACGATCCAGGTTTTGAACTCCACAGCCTCAGCTTCCAGAGGCCTCGCACCCTTTGCAGTAGAAGAGGACCGAAGGTGCGTGCCTAGCAGCAGGCGAATCTCAATCCTTTGAATGAAGATCATATTAATGGTGGTTGAAGAGGATTGCTAAGTATAGTTTTGGAAATTCTTGGACTTAAAAAAGTTTGGCGAGATGTTTAATAGGGAGATCTATTATTTAGAGTTTCTGTGTTTCTGAGATAATAAGCAAGCCAGAGGGAGTTAATTCTAGTGTCTGTCTTTCCCTCCCACCCACCCTAGCTCAACCCTTGATTTTTAGACACTTTCTCAGTAAAAATCTATCAGGCTCCTTTCTCATTTATACTATTTCACCAGCCCTTATTGAGAGTTTAAGCATCCCTTTGTAGGTCACTAGCAGATTAATTAGTAAATACATCTATAAATTTAAAGTACTCTAATTCCTACTCCCTTAACAACCTAAATTTAAGTAGGAACTCAACAAAATTAAGATGAAGGCAGCAGTCCAGCAGCAAGAGGGGGGCTTTCTAGTATTTTGCATCGAGTGTCACATGTATAATTTTTTACCCGCTGGTGAGAGATCGTATGTGTGCACCCAGTGCAAAGAACTCCTGGCTGTCAGAGAACGAGTCTGATCTCTGGAGACTAGAGTGGCAGACCTGGAGGAGCTGAGGCAGATTGATGAGACTTTCAAGGACATAGTAGCCAAGTCCCAAATCCAGTCTGGCAGCCCTGGTGCTGCCTTGGATCAGAAAGGTCTCCCAGTTGGAGAGCATTACCCTGGTGTAGCAGGAAGTGATCCTGTAGCAAGGACCTGCTCTCTAGGTGATGCATTATCCTCTTGCACTGAGAACAAGTCTCCCAGGGCTACTGCCCAGGAGGGAAGGGTTAGGTCGGTCATCATAGTTGGTGACTTGATTATTAGAAATGTAGATAGCTGGGTGGTTGGTGAATGTGAGGACCACCTGGTAACTTGCCTGTCTGGAATGAAGGTGGCAGATTTCACACATCACCTAGATAGTATTATAAACAGTGCTTGGGAGGGGCCCGCTGTCATGGTACATGTGGGCACCACGACAGAGGAAAATGTGGGAGGGAGGTTCTGGAAGCCAAATTTAGAACTTTAGGTAGAAAGCTAAAATTCAGAGCCTCCAAGGTGGCATTCTCTGAAATGCTTCCTGTTCCACGTGCAGGTCCCCAGAGGTATGCCGAGCTCTGGAGTCTCAAAACATGAATAAGAACTGTAAGGAACTGGACAACCTTTTGGGGAAGGAGGAGATCTTTGTGAAAGGATGGGCTCTACCTTAACCAGAATGGAACCAGGCTGCTGGCACTAACTTTCAAAAAGGAGATAGAGCAGCTTTTAAACTGGAACAAGGGTGAAAGCCAACTGTCAATCAGCAGTGCATGGTTTGGAGGAATGTATCTTTGATGGATACTAATGAAACAGGAGAGTTAGGGCATCCCAACAGAGAGTTTCCAATAAAAGCAAAAGTAGCCCATGTACCTTTAAGTAAAGAATCACCTGAGTTAAATAATTCCAAATTATCCATATCAGCTGAAAAGGAGGTTGTTAATACAAACAAAAAGCACACTTTGAAATGTCTGTATGCCAGTGCCAAAAAGCTAAGAAGTAAGATGGGAGAGTTAGATTGTATAGCAGTGAATGATGAGATAGACATAATTGGCATCTCAGAGACCTGGTGGAAGGAGGATAAGCAATGGGACAGTGCTGTATTAGGGTACAAATTATATTACAATGATAGGGAGGATCAACTTGGTGGGGGTGTAGCTATGTCTGGGAGGGTGTAGAGTCCAACAGGATAAAGATCATACAAGAGATTAAATGCTCAATAGAATATATATGGGTAGAAATCCCATGTGTGTTGGGTAAGAGTATAGTGATAGGAGTATATTATCGTCCACCTGGCCAAAATGATTAGACAGATGATGAAATACTAAGAGAAATCAGGGAAGCTAACCAATTTGGCAGTGCAATAATAATGGGAGATTTCAATTACCACAAACAATAAGAACATAAGAAACATAAGAACATAAGAAAATCCATACTGGGTCAGACCAAGAGTCCATCAAGCCCAGCATCCTGTTTCCAACACTGGCCAATCCAGGCCATAAGAACCTGGCAAGTACCCAAAAACTAAGTCTATTCCATGTTACCATTGCTAATGTCAGTGGCTATTCTCTAAATGAACTTAATAGCAGGTAATGGACTTCTCCTCCAAGAACTTATCCAATCCTTTTTTAAACACAGCTATACTAACTGCACTAACCACATCCTCTGGCAACAAATTCCAGAGTTTAATTGTGCGTTGAGTAAAAAAGAACTTTCTCCGATTAGTTTTAAATGTGCCCCATGCTAACTTCATGGAGTGCCCCCTAGTCTTTCTACTATCCGAAAGAGTAAATAACCAATTCACATCTACCCGTTCTAGACCTCTCATGATTTTAAACACCTCTATCATATCCCCCATCAGTCGTCTCTTCTCCAAGCTGAAAAGTCCTAACCTCTTTAGTCTTTCCTCATAGGGAAGTTGTTCCATTCCCCTTATCATTTTGGTAGCCCTTCTCTGTACCTTCTCCATCGCAATTATATCTTTTTTGAGATGATTTATGATTTATCCAAAATACAACGAATAATACAAGTACTGCAAATGAATACAACGAATAATACAAGTCCTGCAAATGAACACGTTGTATAATAGTCTTAAACTTTCAGTGTGTTAAATTTTTATGTAAATATATTTGGGACCATCATAACACCCGCGGTCTGCAAGCATTTTATGCCTGTATTTTCAGCCGCACAAGTCCAGTCCTTTTGTTGGCGCTGCCGCACAAGTCCAGTCCTTTTGTTGGCGCTGCCGCACAAGTCCAGTCCGACATACGTTTCGCAGGGCTGCTACTTCAGGGACTGTGGTGGACGGATGTACTTCGGGCCAAAACATTAAAGACCGCGTAGTCCATTCCAGTATATATAATCCACCGGCAATAATAGAGGATACAACATGCAGTGGAAACTGCTCATATTACCCCTTGAAATCATCTATGACTACTATTCAGTTAAAAACGGGTCAGACGGTAATTCTACCTCAATCCACTTGCAACAAGTCATATGTAGTGTATGCAATATTTTGCCCATGTTCATTAACATACGTTGGTATGACTAAGCGCCCAGTGCGTCTCAGACTGACTGAACACAAATGTTGTCTTAAAACAGGCCGGATGGATGAGCCATTAGTATTCCATTTCAGGGAAACCAATCATGTTTATTCTAATCTCCGTTGGACCATTTTGGAAATCATCCCAGCACATTGGAGAAGAGGAGATAGAATTAAACGTCTCCACAAAAGTGAACAAAGGTGGATATTCCAACTTCAATCAGTAGCCCTACACGGGCTCAATAAGGACATTGAGTGGATTCACTTCATGTGAACTCCATTCCATCAGGCCGTCTCAATACACAGGTGAGGCATGTGAATTTTCATATAAACAGCTCTGGTCTCGCGGTCTCTCCACTCAGACGCCAAAAACGAGGATATGGCGGCAAAACTTGGTGAGTTGCGATCATGTCAGTAAGAAACCCTAGGGATGTGCAGCATTGACTTTAAGTCTATGTGTGATAAAATTCATTGAATTTAATTTTGTAGAAACAAAGCAATAAGAATTTAAAAGCTTTGAAAAATTATGTGGATTTGAAGAAATATACTTCTTACAAAAATATTGCCCCAAGTACATCTGTCCACCACAGTCCCTGAAGCAGCAGCCCTGCGAAACATACGTCGGACTGAACTTGTGCAGCAGTGCGGTAGCGCCAGCAAAAGGGAAGTACCATTCCACATGTTTTAAGAAAATTAAAAAATTAACAAAAGTGATTATAAAACAAAAAGATATTCTGAGTTCTGGACCGATGATTAAAAATGACCCGTAGCGGCTGAAAATACAGGCATAAAATGCTTGCAGACCGCGGGTGTTATGATGGTCCCAAATATATTTACATAAAAATTTAACACACTGAAAGTTTAAGACTATTATACAACATGTTCATTTGCAGATTTCAATTACCCCAATATTGACTGGGTAAATGTAACACCAGGACATGCTAGAGACATGGTCCCAGAAAACAACACGGAAGCCGATCCAATGTAGCAGCAATGCAACCAGAACAAAATTAGATCAGTGTCAGGAAATACTTTAAAGATAAAAACCAATGCACAACGCAGGCCGAGTTTCGCCCATACAATGTGGGCTGCTTCAGGAGCTATATATATAAGAGCAACATGAAAAAGAAGACCATTCAAATAATGTTAATTCCTTCACAATAGCTCAGCGCACAGTCTGTAAACAGATTAACATCTCAGCAAACAGGAAGTCTACTGTATTTGTCCACCACAGGAATCTTGTTTAAATTTCCAGTACAGAATAGCACAAATGCACAAGTCTGCGTCTCAGCATACCAGAAGTGTATAAAGAGAGACATAAAATTCCTGGATGGAATAAATGTTGTTGTACTGTTTGTTTTTCTAAAATATGTAGTGCTGAATGTTATTTTGTGTTTATTATATATGTTTTTTTTTTTGTCTGCCATTATAAATACATTTGGATTTCTGTGGACTATAAAAGAGCTAAATAATAATAATAATAATAATAATAATAATAATAAAAAAAAGACACACACACACACACACCACAACAGATAGACCTATCCTAGGTCACACCCCATCCAGACAGAGACAGAAGTAGATACACAACACCACACCCAGACACACACAGAGAGACAGGCGCACTACAATCAGAGAAACAGTTACCACCTGGAGACATCACATTCAATCATAGAGAGCAAGACAAGCAAACAGATCACACTACACATGTTAAGATTTATTTATTTTATTTATTTAAATTCTTTTAATATACCGATGCTCAAGAACCAGGTCTTATCGTACCGGTTTACAATAAACTAGGGGGAACCAGTTAAACAATGAAAGCAAAAAGTTACATTATAACAGGGAAAGTGGAACTTGGCTGTTAGAAAAAAAGGATAGGTTAAACAATTTCTAACTGGAAGAGCAAGGCATGTAAGTAGGAGTAAGTGCTTACATGGTAAGAATACATGGTAAGAATATCTACAAATTTACATAGTGTATTATGATTAAGCAAGTTTTATGAAAGTGCAGTTAGCCGAAATACAGTTCCTTTTGAATTCCGGAATACAGTTCCTTTGAGTTCCGGAAAGGGACGCAATCGTGAGGTATGTGACTGTGTAGGTGACCCTAAAGGTTTCTTCAAGGGTGTGCTTGGGTGAAAAGCCAAGTTTTTAATTTTTGTTTCTAAAAGTTATATGGCAATGTTCCTGGCGGAGATCTGGCGGGAGAGAGTTCCAATGATGTGGACCAGCAATTGATAGTGCTCTTTTTTCAATCGTGTTGTGAAGAACGGATTTTTTGGGGGGAACCTGGAGGGAGTCTTTATATGCAGATCTGGTGGGTCTTGTAGAGGAGTGTGGTTTGAGGGGTATGGAAAGTTGGAGCGAGGATTCCTGAAATAATGTTTTATGGATAATGGTAAGTGTCTTGAAGAGAATTCTGTAGCGAATGGGTAGCCAGTGAAGTATTTTAAGAATCGGGTGGTCCATGCGGCGGGAGTTAGTGAGGATCCTGGCTGCAGCGTTTTGCAGCATTTGAAGAGGTTTGGTAGAAGAGGCCGGGAGACCAAGCAACAGCGCATTACAATAATCAATCTTTGAGAATAGTATGGCTTGAAGGACCGAACGGTAGTCGTGGAAGTGTAGGAGAGGTCTTAACTGTTTTAATATTTGTAGTTTGTAAAAGCCTTCTTTGGTGGTGGTGTTGATGAATTTTTTAAAGTTCATTCTGGAGTCTAGGAAGGCTCCAAGGTCTCTCACTTGGTTTACTAGAGGTGTATTGGTATTGAAGGCTAGTGGGTTATTGTCATTAGGAGAAATGACTAGAAGTTCAGTCTTGGATGTATTGAGAACGAGGCAGAGACTTGAGAGAAGGAGGTTGATGGCGTGGCGGCAACTGTTCCAGTAGTTTAGAGTGTCGGAGATGGGTTCCTTGATGGGGATTAGGATCTGCACATCGTCTGCATAGATGAAGTATGTGAGGTTGAGATTATTGAGGAGTTGGCATAGGGGGAGAAGATATATGTTGAATAGGGTCGGCGAGAGCGAGGAACCCTGGGGAACTCCTTGTTTGGCAGCTACAGGGTGAGATTCTTTGTTGATTATTTTTACTTTATAGTATCTATCGTTTAGAAAGGATTTTAACCAGAGGAGTGCGACACCTGAGATGCCTATTTCCATCAGGCGGTTGATAAGGATTGTGTGGTTGACTGTGTCGAACGCTGCCGAGATGTCTAGCAGCGCTAGTAAGAATGACTGACCTTTGTCGAGACCCAACAGAATGTTGTCAGTTAATGAGAGTAGGAGAGCTTCTGTATTTCTGCGTTTCCGAAAACCAAATTGCGATGGATATAGAATGTCGTGGGATTCAAGGTAGTCTGTTAGTCTAGTATTGACCAGTTTTTCCATTAGCTTGGCTATGAATGGGAGGTTAGCGATCGGGCGAAAATTTGTGGGGTTAGATGGGTCCAAGGTGGTTTTTTTTAGTAAAGGTTTCAGCGAGGCAGTTTTTAATGCGTCTGGGACTGTTCCGTTAGTGAGAGAACAATTTATGTTGTCGGCCAAAGGTTTGGGGATAATGTTAGGAATTGTGAGAAGGAGTTTGGTCGGGATTTGGTCTATCGGGTGCGAAGAAGGCTTCATTTTCTTGATGATAGATTCTATTTCCAGGGATGATGTAGTATCAAAAGATTCTAGACACCGTTTGTGTGTCGATGGGGTGTGGTTTTGGTCGGGTGGTGGCTGGGATTTATGACTGGGATTGGGAGATGTTAGTGGGATAAGTAGATTTTTTATTTTGTTTTCGAAAAAGACTGCCAGCTCGGTGGATTTGTTTTGTGCATCTTCTTCCGGGATGCTAGGAGGAATGGGGGTGGTGAGTGTGGCAACATATGAGAATAGTGTTTTTGGGTCGTATAGGAAGCCGTGTATTTTTTTGGTGTAGAAGTCTCTTTTGGTACGAAGAATAGTGGCCCTATAGTGACTCATTGTGGTTTTGTAGGAGGCCTGTGCAGAGTTGGTGGGATTCTTCTGCCATTGTTGTTCTTTATGTTGAAGGTTTTGTTTAAGTGTTCTTAATTCTGATGAGAACCAGGGTTTTTTGTTGGAACAGGCAGGATTGATATTTTTGGATGTCAAGGGGCATATTTTATCAGCTGCTGAGTGGGTGATAGTTATCCAGGAGTTCATGGCGGTGTCCGCATTTGAGAGGTCCAGGTTAGTTAGATCCTCGGTGAGCATGTTGCTGAGAGCTTCTATGGAGCACGTTTTTCTAAATTGGATCGTGGATTTGGTGATGTTGGTGGTAGGTTTTTTCTTTATGGATATTTCAGTTTCAATAATTGAGTGATCTGACCAAGGGATGGGGGGTACAGGTAGGGGGAGAGGTGGTCAAGATCGGATCATTCGTAAATATTAAATCTAGCGTGTGTCCTGCTTTGTGCGTGGGATTGTTAATAATTTGTTTAAAGCCCATGGCCATGAAGGATGAGAGGAGGGCTTCGCAGTTGGCTGAAGGGGAAGGGGAGTCCACATGAATGTTGAAGTCTCCTAGCAGGATCGCTGGTGAGTTGGTATTGATGTGTTTGGCGACAAGTTCTATGAGAGGCGATGGGTCGGCGTCTAGGAGCCCAGGCGGGGCATAGATGAGACAGATTTGGAGTTGAGTGGATTTGAATAGCCCGATTTCAAGTTTAGTAGAGGTTTTAATTGCGTGCTGGGTTAGTCTAAGTTCTTTTTTAGCCGCTAGTAGTAAACCTCCCCCTCTTTTTTTAGTTCTGGGGATGGAGAAAAAATCGTATAGTTGTGTCGGTAATTGGTTGATTAGAGGGGTGTCCGTGTTTTTCAACCATGTTTCAGTGATAGCGCACAGGTCCGGTTGGGTGTCCAGTAGGTAGTCGTTGAGCAAGTGAGATTTTTTAGATAGAGATTGGGAATTGAGGAGGGTTAGTGTGATTAAGGATAGGCCTAGGAATTGCGTTAGAGGGGAAATCATAATGGGGATCAAGGATCTCTTAGAACGTTGAATCTTGGGAAATGGAGAATAAACTCTGTTGAGGGGTGAGTGCGGGATGATGGGGATAGTGAAGGTTTGCATCATGTTGATTAACTGGTAGACTGCTGGAGAGGCTGGAAGGATGCTTTTTTGAGGGAAGTTGATGATGGTTGTAATTAAGGCGAGAATTGAAGCTGTTAGAAGAGATGAGATGTGAGGATGCTGAGTGGAGGGGACGTTGGGTGCTGACATGAATGCTCGTGGTGATGATGGTAGGAAGCTGGAGAGGCTTGATGAATGCTGGAGAGGCTAGATGAATGCTGGAAGTTGGAGAGGCTTGATGAGTGCTGGAGTGGCTGGATGAATGCTGGAGAGGCTGGATGAATGCTGGAAGCTGGAGAGGCTTGATGGGTGCTGGAGAGGCTTGATGAGTGCTGGAGAGGCTGGATGAATGCTGGAGAGGCTTGATGAATGCTGGAGTGGCTGGATGAATGCTGGAAGCTGGAGAGGCTTGATGAGTGCTGGAGAGGCTTGATGAGTGCTGGAGAGGCTTGATGAGTGTTGAAGAGGCTGGATGAATGCTGGAGAGGCTTGATGAGTGCTGGAGTGGCTTGATGAATGCTGGAGTGGCTGGATGAATGCTGGAGTGGCTGGAAGAATTGCTGGATAAGAGAGGTGGCTGAATGGATGCTTGAGGAGAACTGAAGTGGGGTGCCAAGATTAAGGAAAGGGTGATGAAACAGAAGGAGATAGCAAGGGTGGTTACTAGTTTTATGAGCTGGTGCGCACGAAGGGGCGCACAAAGGGGCAGGCCCCTTTGTCGCGCTTCTTAGGCGCGAGACGCCCGGCGCGAGACGCCTGGAGCTGTTTCAGCCCTTTAAAGGGCTCTGGGGATGCGTCTGGGCTTCCGGGGAGGGCTTACCGGGTCCTTCCTTTCTGTTCCCTCTGCCGCTGCCGTCTGCTTCTTTTTTTTGTTTTTTATTTCTTTTGTTGGCGATCGCCTGCCTCGGGGGCCTCGCAGGAGGCTAGTCAATGTCCACCTCCCCTGGCCTCGATGGGCCGACGCCGACCGCGCGGGGAGGGCCGACCTTGGCCGAGGGAGCGCGCAGGGATGGCGGCTCAGGTGGGACAGGGTGTGATCACACCAGACACAAAAATAGACATCCTACACACATATAGGCTGAAAGAGAAACATACCATACCACCACCATACACACAAAAAGAGATAAACAAATCAGACCACTCACACATAGCCTCTCTCCTCAGGGCATACTGTGAAGGAATGAAATAATCACAGCAGCATATTTTTCTGTTGCTCAGAACATGAATGAAATAAAATAAAAAGGACTGGCTAAGCATGGAAGGAATCCTTACATTTTCTTCTTCTCCACCTCCTCTCTCTTGGAAACACTCTGGCTTCCTCCCCCATCATCACATGGAGCCCCCTTCTGGCTTGCTACTCTCAGCACTGAGTCTCAGATGAGAAGAGCCATTCTGGGGACTGATTCCTCTTTTAGTACATTCGGCTTTCCATTCAACAGCACCTGGGGACGAGTTAAAAGATGTGAAAGGATTCATCCCCTGTGGAGCCTGTAACATTTGTAGAAGTACTATACAGGGCACTGAGGTAAAAATAAAAGATAAAAATATTTTGGACACAGACATTTAACATTTCTCAAATGTTATCTTGTAACACGGAGTGATATATTTGATTTGATGTCCATGCAACAATATATATTGGAAAAACTACACGAAATGTAAAATATGCATTCAGGAACATCTCGGCTGCATTTGCAGACTTAATTACGAAGCAATAGCACCCTGGTGGAACATTGGGTGACATTGCAACACACTTTGGAAGATCTAAAAGCACTGATTCAACCTCATAACTCACCCCGAGGTGAGGATTTTGATAGCAAATTGATAAGTCTAGAATAATGTTTGATTTTCAAATGGGGCACAATGGCCCCTTATGGACTCAATAAAGCAAGTGAATGGTCCATTTTTATTAAAGTCATCAACAAATTTACAGACAACTATCAGGGAAATGCTGCTGTTTCTAGATGTCTTTGACTATATGTTTCAATATATAAACAAGTACGATAGCTCTTGTTGAAGTTACTCCATATAAATTCATGAAACATCAAAAATTTTGTTTGAGCAAATATAACATTTTTTTCAGTAGACATAATAAATATCACTAGGGACTTTTCATTTACCTTATATAGATTTTTTTTCCACTGACTTTTTCATACACACTTGAATCATTAGTAAACAAATGTTTTGGATTTGTATGAAAGAATATTTTAGTTTTATTTCCAGCTCTGTTGTTTTGTTAAACCTCTTTGATCTCTGATCGAACAAATGTTGAACTGTCCCTAGCAGCTAATGATGCTACCAAGTAAGTAATTAGGTGATTGGACCTTGAACCTTTCAGACCTGGGCCAAAGGTAGCTAACAATTGGTGGAAAGAGAGGACAGACTGGTGATGGGCAATATTATTTTCTCGGGTAGGTGAGGAAGAGGAGCAGTGGCAATCTCCACTGAACCATGCATTCTCAGCCCAGGCCCTTGTTCTGCAAGTAGCAGTAGCATACTAATGAAAGTTAGCATCGGGCCTGTGGGCTAGTGAAAGCATATGTGCCCTGCAGCAGCCCTAATCCCTTCTCATGCACAGCTTTCTATTACCACAGAAATTCATGCAAGTGCAATGATACAGCAGGGCCTGTGTGCACAGGCCCCAAGCTGACTTCCACTAGGCATGTGCAGGGAAAAAAGATTTGTTTGTTTTTCAGTTCATTTTCGAAAGATTTTTCCCCACAAATTTCAGTTTGTGGCATATTTGATTCATTTAATTCATGTGAAAAAAAAACCAAATCAAACATTACCCCCTCCCTCCAAAACGGACAAAAAACATCTCTCTCTTCCTCCCACCCACCTGGGAAAAAGCCAGGTCCACTTATCTGGTCTGGTGGGGATCCGCCAGCGGTCCATGGCCTTTCGTACATTAAAATGCTGCCATTCACTGGGGTGAATGCACCTGAGATAATTAACTCCGGGTGCCTGGGCCCTGGCATCTGGCCTTATTTTTAATTATAAAATAAATGAATCATGCATTCTGATTAATAGCAGACAAAATCTTTTGGCACAACACCAGGAACTGCTACTTTAGTTAGTAAGACTACATCATTAATATCAGTGCATACCTGGAAAGTTTGTTATGGTCCTGTCACAGGGCCTCTCTTCTTGGGCCACTGGGCAATGCTGAATGGGTTGGCCTGAGCCCAAAGTAGGTAGGCCACAGTCCACCCAGGCCTTCCCCTGGCTACCCCACTGATGTGCATGTATGTCGGTGTGAGCCCAGGTATGTGGCAATTTTATAACATACATGTACATATGCATGTATGTTATAAAATAGCCTAGGTGCGTATGTGGGCACCCAGTTTTGCAAGTGAATGCGCAGTGGTGCAAAGTCAGGTGTAAGCCATGCAAGCAGGGAATTTTATAACAGGCGCATGTCCACACCATAACCAGTTTCACTAATGTGTCCACCAGTTCACCCGTTCTAGATCTAGGTCCTGGAAACCCCTTTGGTTCTGTAGCCTGCGCGCCCCCTAGTACCCCAGACTCCTTAAACCCCTCAGAGATGCCTGTTTTTTGTTTTACTTTTAATTTATAATTTATACAAGCATACTCTTGAACAGGAATAGAAGATTTATTTTCCAAAATGTAAAAAAGAAAAAAAACAACACAATACATCTTCAGTTAGCCTGCGGGGATCAAAAAAAGGTAAAGCCATCGAAGGTATGGCAATCAAAGAAATGAAATAAGGTAAATTTACATAAACCAACCAGCACCTTTGTCTATCTAAATATCCATTTTAGCAGACATTACCCAGTATCCACATTCCCTCCTCCTACCAATTGTTTAGAATCAAGAAAAAAACAAAGCTGTGAGGGGTCAAAAAAAGTATAAGTAGCTTCTTGAAATGTAACTATGCACTTACAATGAAAACAAACCTCAAGAAATGTGCCTAGCAATTATAGCTCCTGGCACAATTCCAACGATTTTTTTTCTGTTGCTCTTGTGTTTTCTTACATCCATCAGGATAAACCCTAAGTTGAGCATCCAAAAACCAGCTTCCTTATCACAAAAATGCAAAATAGAGTCCTTGTCCTGATCAAACACACATGAAACCAACAGAGAAGGTCTTGATATTTCCTCCTCCATGATCTTTCCAAAAATAGTTAAATTTAGAGTCCAATGCAGGTTTTCCTGCAAAAGGATTAGTACTTTACTGTGCCAACCTCCCAATAGGCAAATAATACATTTCATTAACTGAGGAATAGTATTTTAATGGAGGTATAGCATTTTTAGGCATTTTAAGCACCAAAGTGAAATAATGTTTAAACAATTTAAGAAGAGATGCAGTATGCATCTTACAAAAATGTATAAATCTCATATGTAAATGCCTCATATAATACTGAAAATGTTCGATCTTCTTACTCACGACAAACTTGTTCTGAACCAGGGAGGTTTGAACTAAGGCCAACCAGTTAACCTCTCCAGATACTGGAGTCACTTCCTGAGCCTGAGCTACAAGAGCAGTTTCCCGGCTCTGAAATTGTTGCTGCGTTTGACTGGAAAAGGCTCCAAAAGAAGAAACACTCTAGTGAAGGGAAGCAGGGGCTGACCAGATGGCATCCAGAGTGATTGTCTCAGGCCTCTCCAAAGGTGGAACAGAAGCGGGCACTGCTGGGAGAGAGGAGTGGAAGTCCACCATACCATCTGGCGCCAATGTCAAACTTCTACATCAGAAGAAGCACCGAGCTTACCACCAGTCACATCTGATGTACTCCTCTCTCCTTACTCAAGCCTGGGTTCAGGGCAGCTGACACGCTCCTTGTTCACTGGTGTGGAGTGGCTTGTCCCAGATCTCACGGGCATAGCAGACCTTGTAGGAAAAGGGGGAATCCCGACTTTAATGGAATCACCACCCTGATACAGTTGCGGGGTGGGGGGGAGGATTCTGAGGTCTAGGTTGAGAGAATCATTAGCCCCAAAGCTGCGAACCGAACCCTTCAACTCCAATGCTTGTAAGGGCCACATCTGAACCATAGATCGAGCGAATCCAGCAATGGACAATTGGAGGCCCGGGAAGGAACTCCAATCTACAGAAGGAGCAACCCTTACCCTTCCTATACATTTCCTGACCATCAAGGTAAGGAAATTAACAAAAAATCAGAGGACAATCAATGAGATGCAAGGAGCTGAAATAACGTGGTTGTTCAAGCCACCATCTTGGCACCCCCCCCCCCTTTTTTTTTTATTTTCAAATTTACACCTCCTTCATAGCAGAAATAAACGTATGCAGCACTGGACCTGTGCGCATGCCCGGGTACTTGTGCACACATCTCTTGTACGTGTCCTTGAATGCCCACACCACACCCCTTTTTTGTTTCAAATGAGATATTCACATATCGAGAGATGTTTGTGCATGTAGGCGGCTTTTTAAATCGGGTGCACATACACATGTCCTATATGTATGCACATCTCCTGCTTTTGGCACACGTTCGGCTTTTAAAATTCACCTTGTATTGTTTACCTCACCTGTTTTCACTTATGGGAGAGTGCAGTTTGTGCTCTTACCTTGCTTAGTTTAAACGCTATATAAGGACTTCTCTGCTATTCATGAAAATTAAACTGATATGTAGGCTTGCTTTCCCAAGCACCGTTTATGCATGGGATTTCACTTATCAAATTAGGAATGACTTATGAATTTAAATTTCTCTTGTGCAACAGATTTGTTATCTGCTTCCCAAGTATTTAGATAGCTTCAATACCTTAAAACCTAAATATGATTTACTTCATAAAACCTTTTTTAATGGAATTGTGCATTCTAGCTTTCAAATAATTTTTCAAGATATCGAATGAAAGAGCAAAGACTGTGTCTTGTCTACCTTTGAAAAGACTGACAAAACAGCAAGGAAGGCTGCTTAGTAAAGCCGTGGGAGCAGAAATACACAATAAGCAGCCAAATGTAGAAAATTTATTGTGTAGAATCAATATATGATAGGGCTCATTTCATATATTGATTCTACACAATAAATTTTCTACATTTGGCTGCTTATTGTGTATTTCTACCTTTGAAAAGATGCAGTTGCTGATGTAATACATAAAATTGTGTCTGCAAGCCCTCAGAAAGGCCTAGCTGGAAAATATGACTATTTTCATGGCTACATTTCTTATGTTCCATTTATGGAAAGCCTGGGAGCTTTCACACCAAGTCAATCACAGTAAAAGAAGTTGAAAATAGAATAGGCAATGCTAAGCACAAGAACAAAAGTCAACTGAGGTCAATAAAGATGGAATAGGGAGACTATGCTATCTTCTGACTCCTATTGCCCAGTCAGAAATCTAAAATGTAAAATGCTTGATTATCATGCCAAAAGATACTCAGCCTGAGGCCTCTTGACATCTCATCCTATCTATTGAAAAAGTAATTCATTTTGTTTAATGGGCACAATTTATCTCTTATACTTCTACCATCATGCTAGCTTTTGTAGGGAAGCTTAAGTAAACAGCCTGTCAGATCCCAGCTACTCAAAATGCAACACTGCTGTTATAATGTTATATACTGATCACAGAAGAATTTTAACTGAAACAAATGAAAAAAACAACTAGGAGACTCCATGGATGAGGAATTTACAATCAACCTGACCACCATGCCATTTTCATAAATAATATTAATTCTCTTTGCCTAAATTATTTGCAATTTGAAGAGGATGAATATCAGGATATATTCTTATAGGCAAATATCTGGTGTTTCAAAAAATATTTAATAGAAAGATTACAATATTTTCTGTTAAATTTACAAAAAAGCATGTAGCCATGTAGGAAGTATGCCTGCTCAACTCTACTCTTATTGCAGCCAGCTTCAAGTTAATAATCACACACATGTGGGCATGATGTTTGCATTGGTGCAGGTCTTGAAATGAATATAAGGAGGAAATAACATAGGATCAGCTGGCTTCCACCTGTGCCCAGCTCCTTTAATTTCTATGGGAGCTTTAGTGGTGGCTATAATCTTATCCTGTTACCTTTCTCTTACCTCCTACCCTTCACTCATTGTCTACTAAAAATTACTCGATACTTTTTGCTAGTTAATATGATTCCCTTTAATTTGCTATTCTAGTCAAGGGGGCTTCTGAACTATAACTCCTATTAAAAAAAAAGTTTTAACTTCCATGTTAAAAATTGAACATGCACGCTGAAATATCACTAAACATGGGATGCATTAAATTTTAGATGTATGTACAAAATAACCTCCAGAGTGTATATATGGTTTTAGCATGCACAGTAACACAAACATTGTACTAGTTTAGGACTAGATTATATCTATCTATCTATCTATCTATCTATTTATTTATTTAGAGTTTTTCTATACCGGCATTCGAGATTAAAAATCACATCATGCCGGTTTACATATAACAGGGGGTGTGAACACAGAAATGGAACATTAACAAGTGCAAAGAGTTCGTAAAGTTACATTACAACAAGGTTCATATAACAAACATATATTTGAATGTTAAATATCATGAGAATATTAAATTGTGTGTGCACACTAAAAGAAAATAGTGCAGACATGCTAAACTAAACATGATCAGTTCTCTTTCCTCCTAGCTCTACCACCTTCACTCAAAAATCTATAGAAGAAGGAGGCCTGGCATATGCTGCTGCTTGTCTGTGCTGAGAAGAAAGAGAGTTAGTGGACCTCATAAGAGGAGGTGAATAGATCAATAAACAGAACGAGCAAAGGTCATTAGATATCATGGGAACAGCCAATAGAAATGGGCAAACTGGAAGATGAATCAGAGTAGGAGATTGAAGAAGGTACTACTGAGGCTGGTACATGCATGTTGCATTTTCCACAATCAGAGAACAAGATACTGGAACTAGTACTAGAAAAATCAATGGTACTCTTTAGAAAAGACTGACTAGAAAAGGCCTGGCAGACAAGAAGCAAATTTAGGAATGAATCATAGCAAATGTTACCAGTCTCTGAGTCACCCACAGGCCCATGAAACCCACCATAGAAATCAAAAGATTTGCTTTTTGTGCATTACATCAAAGTTATAAATAATGCACAAGAAGAAAACCTTTATCAACAGAAAGAAAGCACTAGAACAAGAGGATGCAGTATGAGGCTTCAAGGTGATAGACTCAAGAGCAATATCAGAAATATTTCTTCACTGACAGGATGGTGGTGCATGAAATAGACTCCCAAAGCAGGTGGTGGAGACAGAAATGCTAATCAAGTTAAAATAAGCATGGGATAAGCACAGAGGATCCCCTAGATGCAAACAATGAAGGGAAAGCTAGAAATCAACTGGGGTCTATGGCTATGTACTAGGAGTGAAACTGGGCAGAATAGATGGGCCTTACAGTACTTATCTGCCATCATTTTCTATTTGTCTAGAAAGATATCAAAAGAGAGATATGTGACAAATTCAGTATGATCTAGGCCTTTCAGACGAAGACTGTGGATGACCTCATTTGTTCACTTCACACCACTGAAACAATGCCTACCCAACAAATTGGATCTAGATGTCATCAGTGGCCTCGCTGAGTCCAGAGGCAGCCTTGACAACACAGCAGGTGCAAACTTGTGCATTACCTAGGTTACTAACACACCAATTTAAATACATAGCAACAGCCTAAACACATTCCTCATTGGGTTGTCTTACACACCACAACTTGTCTATCAATGCTTTAGAAAGATGTGGATTTAGGTTTTTGCCACCTCTAGGCACTGTTGGTGCTGTCATCCTCCAACTGCTGACTCCCTCTACACAGGTGAGGGGATGGGCTGAATTAGCAGAGCTGCTTTTCTTTGTTCTGCTCTATCTATTCCAGCTTCACCCTCTCCTCTCCTGTTCTCTGTTGTTGTCTGAGAGGTGGGTTTGAAACTCTGCTGTGTTAATATTTCAAGACTATTCATCTGCAGTAACTCTGCAATGAAAGGGATTCTCTACCATTTGTTCCTCAGTCCACCACAATATTTGTTTCACCCTAGCTTACCCAGCCAAGCTTCAGATATGGCACGGGGGCCAAACTCAGCTGTTTGCTTCTCCAGAAGCAGCAAATGTCTTCTTAAACACCTTATCAACTGCTGTGATTCAAGGGTCGACCGATAGCTGAAGAAGAAATGATGGCTGACAATAAAAAGATTCGGTAATGACTACCTACAGCAAGATTTATACTTGTTTAAAAGTTCAGCGATGATTGCATTCCATCTGGCATACAGTGGACATTGAGAACACGCAGTCCAAGACCCAGAGTTTTCACGTTTTGCAATGTTGGACTTGGTACGGAACATCTAAGTTTAGTCTTTCTTCACTATATAGGGAAAGGACAATAAAATCACCCGAGCACATATGGACTTACTATGTTTATTTATTTGTTTATTTTTATATACCGGTGTTCGATTTACATATCACATCGGTTTACAAATAATTCAAAAGGTGCGGGAAGGAAGTCCTTTCCTTTAGACAGGTACAGTGAATGATTAGAGAAATGTCATAAGATGATATAGCAGCAATATGGGTAAAAACAGTGCAAATATAGATAGCATAAATAATGTTCAATAAGGTGCCCAATTCATTCCACTAAGGGGGTATGGGGAAGACAGATTTGTCCTATGACAACCATGAGTCGAGATAACTTAATTTACTCTGAAATTTCAGGTTTAGAGTCCGGAATTCATAACAGCTATACACATGGATTAGTAAAGGTTTTATTGGGCACCAGCAGCAAAACTTCACTCATACATCCCAAGATGGCTTCCACAATTAATGTTGTAAAGTGGAATGTAGCTGGGCTAGGTTCACCCATAAAAAGGGAAAAGGTGCTAACCCATTTACAGTGCTTGCATAGCTCAATAGTATTTCTGCAAGAAACTCACATGACAGCATGGGAACATCTAAAACTTAGAAAAAAACTGGATAGGACTGTTTTTGTAGCCCAAGGAATGTCTCATAGCTGGGGGGGGGGGGGGGGGGGTGATCCTTTTAGATCCCAATATATCATTTCAAGTCAACCAGATCTGTGCAGATGATGATGATAGATATATTTTAGTACAACGGAAAGGATGTGTGGCAAACAATGTACACTGGTCAATACTTATTAACAGCAAACCTTTTAATTGTGAATACAGTCTCATAAGTGGTACACATTTATAACTGAACAATCAAGCATGGTGTGAGAACGAGGACCCGAGGGCTGCGTTAGGGGGACCAGGCCTTCCCTATATCTTAAGGACTGGAGCATCTCCATGCAGGGTACTGTGGACTGACTGTATGCAATTAGAAAGATTAACAGGAACTCATGACGTGGGAGCCAAAATATACTGGGTGCTGAGGACCGATTTGTATTGCAGGGAGAACTTCTACATTATGTAAACCATGGAGCAATTAAAGATCCTTCGCCATGGGTCAGCGAGGGAGGGCCACCTGCGGCACGGGACAATTAACTAAACCTTTAAAGCACCTGTTAGATTTTTTATTGAGAATGTTGATTCAGACCCGAGCAAAGGTGGTAATCTCATAGCTCAGTATATTTTAAGTAGTAAAATTAATTTTTGAAAATTTCTACAGACTTCAACAATTTCCTAATACTATTCCTGAAACAGAAGGTTAAGATAGTTAAATTCTGAGGTTTTATATGTAAACTAACTAGGCAAGGAACTATTTACAGTAATGACATCACAGAAGCAAAGATATTTCTTGTCAGGAAAATTACAGTTAGAGCAGCACTGGATTTTGTTCAGCTTGTCTCGCAGGCCCTAAAAAAGTCACAAAAACATGTAGGGATGTGAGGAATACGTGAGTATGACTGTATATATGAGAGAGAAAGTATTTTAAATAAAATATCCAGATCAGGTAAGGTTAGAGGTAGTTAATTAACACAGTAGATCAGCTCATTATAATGTAACTATCAGGTATTTTTAATTCAATAGGTGGGAAAGAAACAGTGTGAGAGGAAAATTAATTCTAAACTAAGGACTCAAACACTGAAGTTAGTGCTGAAACTTTTAATTTATGCCCCTTTAACTGAAGAAGTCTTACTAAAGGGAAGTAAGAAGGCTTTGAGCTCTCTTAAGAGAGTGTGCCTGTAGAAATAAGGCTGATTTGGTACTGGCTATTTAATGTTCAAAAAAATTACCCAGTGTGAGAAATGGACACTGACAGAGCTCAGTAACCCTAATTCCTGAGGGAATATTGAGAGGAAAGGAATATTTTGCTGGTGGCTGAAGAGGATTGGTAAGTATTGCTAGCGGGTAATAATAGGACTTAAGTTTGGGGAGAGGTAAAATTGTGGGGTAAACTAAATTCAAGTATGTATGAGAACATGCCATACTGGGTCAAACCAAGGGTCCATCCAGCCCAGCATCCTGTTTCCAACAGTGGCCAATCCAAGCCACAAGAACCTGACAAGTACCCCAAAACTAGGTCTATCCCATGTTACTGAATACTGAATTTTCCTGTGATAAATAGAGATGTGATTTGGCCGAACCTTTTGGTTCGGCCTTCGTTATCGGCCTGCTGCTGGAAATTTCGTTTTCCCGCGGTTTGAACCAATTTTATTTCGTCTGCCCCTGAAACGATGCCCGAAACCCGCCCCCAACCTTTCAGATTGAAAAAACCCAAACCCACCCCAACCCTTCAAATTTAATTAATTGCAACCCCCCACCCTCCCAAGACTTATCGAAAGTCTCTGGTGGTCCAGCGGGGTCCCAGGAGTGATCTCCCACTCTCGGGCCATTGGGCCTGCCACTAATCAAAATGGCGCCAATGGCCCTTTGCCCTTACCGTGTGACAGGGCTATCAGTGCCATTGGCCGCCCTCTGTCACATGGTAGGAGCACTGGATGGCCGGCACCATCTTGCCAGGTTCTTATGGCCTGGATTGACAACTGTTGGAAACAGGATGCTGGGCTTGTTGGACCCTTGGTCTGACCCAGTATGGCATGTTCTTATCTGCCACTCTAGCCTCCAGAGATCGGATTCATTCTCTGAGAGCCTCTTTATACTGGGTGCTCATGTACAACTTCTCACCAATGGGTAAAAAAACATATATGTGCCCCCCCCCCCCTTTGCTGCTTGACTGCTGCATTCTTTTTTTTTTTTCCTTTTTAAAAATGTTTCCAAATTAACACAAGAAAAAATCTTGTACAGAAATAAGTGCAAAACAGGTATTCATAATACAGGTAATACAATATTTCAGCTTCCAAATAAACATGCACTAAAATAAAGCGAATTATCAATCAAGGAAACATTACAAAAAGAAAGGCAAGAGAGGGTCACAACAGTTATTCTCTTATACCGAATCAGATAAGGGTGCCTTTAGGTGTGCTTATCTAAAAACATTCGGAGTTGTAAAGGCTCAAAAAAAATATCATTTACATTTTGATGTCTAACATAACATTTGCCTGGATATCGAAGAGTGAACTGTGCCCCTCTTTGAAGCACATCTGGATGCATACACAGAAAATTTTTTCTGTGAGTTTGAGTGCTTTTAGTAAGGCCTAGGTAAATCCAGACCTTTTGTCCATAGAAAAGAGACAGTCTATTACAAAAGAAGAATCTGAAAATATTGTTCCTGTCTGAAAGAAAGGCAAAGGAAACCAAAAGTGCTCTTCTTCTATATCAGTCTCTTGTGACATTTCAAGGATCCCTGAAAGATCTAGCAAAGATGATTGTATAGGTACATCAGCTCCATGCTCAGAGGTAGATAGTATACCTTCGTTATCACAGGTATTGCAGAGTCTGGCATTTTTAACACCTGGGAAACATATGTTTTAAAGAGATCCAGAGGAGAAATCAGATTTATCACTAGGGATGTGCATTCGTTTGTGACAAAATAGGAAATAGAGACGATATATCCTATTTCATTTTGTTCAGAGGGGCGACAAAATAAAAAGAAAACCTATGAAATTTTGTGAGTTTTCTTATTTTTGGGGAGGGGAGAAAAGGCACATACAAAAAAACCCAAACCAAACCCAACCCTTCAAATTTAATTAATTGCACCTACCCCCCCCCCCCCCACTCAAGACTTATTGAAAGTCCCTGGTGGTCCAGCAGGGTCCAAGAGCAATCTCCCCTCTTGGGCTGTCGGCTGCCACTAATCAAAATGGCACCGATGGCCCTTTGCCCTTACCATGTGACAGGGTATTCATGCCATTGGCCGGCCCCTGTCACATGGTAGGAGCACTGGATGGCCCGCGCCATTTTTAAAGATGGCGCCGGCCATCCAGTGCTCCATGTGACAGGGACCGGCCAATGTCATGGATACCCTGTCACATGGTAAGGGCAAAGGCCATCGGCACCATTTTTATTAGTGGCAGCTGACGACCCGAGAGCAGGGGATCGCTCCCGAGACCCCCACTGGACCACCAGGTACCTGTAAAAAGTTTTTTTGGGGGGGTCGGGAGGGTGGGGGAAGCTAAGGGATTAGTTTTAAAGGGTCGGGGTGGGTTTTTTGTTTATTGGCTCGGGCGCAGCCGATAAACAAAACCGCGATCGGGCCGGACGAAAAAAAAAAAAACACGATGTGAATCGGAACCAGAATTGGAACAGATTCTGGTTCCGATTCACATCTCTACTGTGTGCTTATATGCGCGTGCTGCGAGGCTTAGATATGCGCTCCGGGTGCGCCGACACTGTGCGTGCAAGTTGCGAAAGATGTGTGTGCATGCCACTATGTGCGCTTATAGAGATGTGCGCGCCGCTGTGCGCACAAGTAGTTTCTGCGCCCGGCTCGCCGCTGTGCGCATGACTCAGTTATGCGGACAATACGGCGATCAAGGGGGGGGAAATGGCACAGGTGACTAAGCGGGCAAGATGGTGGTCCCCCCGGAGGGTCTCCACATGGGAGGACCCTAGTACCGGATCGGAGTCTAGCCCGGACGGGGCTGCTCAACCCGATAGGACAAGATGCCGGATGGCGATTTGTGCGGTTATCCGAGCCTCGGAGACTTTAAGAAACGTTTTCTACCTTACCTTGTCTCGGCGCTTCCTGGTCTAGTGCCGGGCGGTCTCTGGCTGCGGGGGGAGAGGGAAAATACCTTCACTGCCGCACTTGGTATTGCACCCGCTGCCTCTCAGCCACTCCCGTTCCTGGGGGCGAAGTCCACACTGGGAACCGGCTACCGGACCAAGGCTTTACCTCAGAAATTCTCGACTGGGGGAGGGACCCTTAGGTATCATCGCAGTAGAGCGGGGTTCGTCTGCAGAGATAAGATTATTTCTTTCTTCTTTGGGTTTGGATTTTCTAACTCTGTGCAAGTGTGTGTAGAGTCCCAAACTGCTATGGAGACTGAGAAATACTGACGAGCAGAGCTTCCTGCACGGGTATATGTAGTGCTGACATCAGATTGAAATCTGACTCCGTCTCCAACGGCTATCAGAAGCACACTATACCCTTTGATCCTGAGTCCATCTGCTACACGCTGGGAAATACACACATTCTCCAGTGGGAACAAATTTATCATATTGATCATTTACTATCTTTTTCTAATCTTTAGCAAAAAAAAAATTAGTAAAATACATCAAACCTGTAGATTATACAAATTGTATCATTATTTCTAAACCAAATGAAAAAATTCAGTCTGACATTTGTTTTTAAGAAATGACAAGACCAGTTTCTTGTGCCAATTAGTTTTAATAGCCTATTGTGTTAAAACAAAATTACATTCACATTATATATAATTAAATATTTACTAACAATAATAGAAAATTCAAAAGCAAAACTAATTACCTATGTATGAAATTTTAAGCAACTCACGATATTAACAGCAGAAGGAAAGGGGTAAGGACAATAATAAGAACGTTCCCTTTAAAATAAGCCCCCATGTAAGTGGGACTTCTTGGTCCTTACAATCAGTCTGCCTCCCACCACCGAGGTTATGCTTACCTCAGATGAGGATGTCCATCACCAAAAATCATACAGTAACCCAAGTGCTATTGCACAGTGCTGCAAATATTTTTCCTACATGGGGGAGAAATGGCCTACTAAAATGATTTTCTATTCTGTTCATGACCTAATACCAAGATATTGAAATGGTACTTAGGTGAGAAAATATATCCTCTTTTTTTTTTTTTGGAATGGTGCCAGACTAGTTCCGGCAGAGACAGTGTAAGATTTTCTGGTGGTCACCTCCAATATCTTGGTAGGAGTAAGAGAGCACAGAATGGCAGTCAGTCCTTAAGCTTAATAGATCATTACCTTCATTGTGGAGACTGCCAAATACAATGGAAGAGTTAGCTGTACTGACTGTATCTCATGGGAAACTGGATTAAACCATTAAATTACCTTCACACAGGCTGTTGAATGAATGAGTGCTAGAGATGTGAATCGTGTGCCTGATCGTCTTAACGATCGGGTTCAGCTAGAGGGGGGAAAAAAATCTGATTGTGGGTGATGTGAATCGGAATTGGTTCCGATTCACATCGTTATTTTTTTTTGTAGTGAGGCCCGACCCTTTAAAATTAACCCCTTACCTTCCCCCACCCTCCCGAACCCCCCCAAAACTTTTTACGATTACCTGGTGGTCCAGTGGGGGCGCGGGGACCGATCTCCTGCTCTTGGGCCATCGGCGCTATTTTGGCTGCCACTCAAAAATGGCACAGATGGCCCGATAAAAAAAAAAAACCCCACCCGACCCTTTAAAAACGACCCCTTAGCTTCCCCCACCCTCCCGAGCCCCCCAAAACATACCTGGTGGTCTAGTGGTGATCCCGGGAGCGATCTCCCGTTCTCAGGCCGTCGGCTGCCACTCATAAAGATGGCGCCGATGGCCCTTTGCCCTTACCATATGACAGGGTATCAGTGCCATTGGCCGGCTCCATCTTTAAAGATGGCGGTGGCCATCTTTACGATGGCGGTGGCCATCTTTAAAGATGGCGCCGGCCAGCCAGTGCTCCTACCATGTGACAGGGGCTGGCCAATGGCACGGATACCCTGTCATATGGTAAGGGCAAAGGACCATCGACGCCATCTTTATGAGTGGCAGCCGACGGCCTGAGAACGGGAGATCGCTCCCGGGACCACCACTAGACCACCATGTATGTTTTGGGGGGCTCGGGAGGGTGGGGGAAGCTAAGGGGTCGTTTTTAAAGGGTCGGGTGGTGTTTTTTTTTTTTTTTTTTTTTTTTTTTTTTTTTTTTTTAATCGGGCCATCGGCGCCATTTTTGAGTGGCAGCCAAAATAGCGCCGATGGCCCAAGAGCGGGAGATCGGTCCCCGCACCCCCACTGGACCACCAGGTAATCATAAAAATGTTTTGGGGGGGTTCGGGAGGGTGGGGGAAGGTAAGGGATTAGTTTTATAGGGTCGGGGTGGGTTTAGGGGTTTTTTTTGGTGTGCCGGTTTTCCACGCCCTCCCCCCTCCCCCGATTTTTCACGATAAATCGGGGGAATTTCTATTGTATCGCGACTCTTAATGATTTTTGACGATTTAAAATATATCTGACAATTGTTTTAAATAGTCAAAAAACGATTCACATCCCTAATGAGTGCCACACACTGTCTTTCAGTTACTAGCACCCTAAACTACAACTAAACAAGATACATACATAGTAAAGATGGGGCTGATATGAATAGTTGACAAACATAAAAATAATTACTATTACATATTGCCACTGAATAAATAAGTAAATCCTAATAAAATATTTTACTTCAGATTGTAAGGTCTTCTTTCTTTCTGTGGATTATCTTTATAAGGGGTTCTAAAATTTATCATGATTATTTATTTTTACATCTTTTCAGTTCATGAGCAAAGACTGTACATTGAAAAAAAATATATATACAAATTTGTTAAATATATCTCCTCACATTAAAATTAATATTGGACATCTCTAAATTACAGCAACAAACTCAGATGTCCAGCAATTAGTATGGCAACCAGTATTATGCAAAAATAAATTCTAATTTTAGTTAATGTGATGATTAGTGCTAACGAATTTTGAACTTCACTGATAGTTTAATTTCATTTTTCAGATAAAATAAGGTTGGCAAAATTACAGCTTTATTTTACAAACTAAAATATAATCCCTTTAATTTTTAATGCGAAAAACTATAAAGAAACCACACTTAACTATATAATACATTTACAGATATTTATAACATTGTGCTCACAATTTAAGACAGTTAATGAAGACCTCTTGAAATTGTTTTCTATCACTTGTTAAATTAGTATACTGATATGGTAAAAATATTGTAAAAAAAAAAAAAGTGACAGTAAATGTTCATCATCTTAGTTTAATAATCCAGTAAATTATAAAGAAGACAAATAATGCAAAAAGCAACATGTAGCAAAGAAGTTTGGCTTGACTTCCTCTTGATAGTGTTTTCAGTCTACCCATGGTTGCACCCAGAAAACCACCTGTTGAATCAAAGTCTGAATCCTATAAAGGGGGGGGAGGGGAAAAAAAAAAAAAGACAGTATATCTTTAACAGGTGAATGGGAGTAATATGATAATGTTATTGCAGTCCATGCTATAAGTATACTATATTGCAAAACTGGTTAATTTTGAAATGCATATTATTACTACATATCAACAAGATCACATTTTAGTACCAATCAACTTTCCTATAAATATATTAGCAGAGACCTCAGCAGCTTATTGATGTTTTATGTAACTTTGCTTGATTCAGCCTTCTTGTTCTAGGTTACACTTGTTTATCCCCTAAGTTCCATGTAAACCGGCCTGATGTGAATTCTATTCATGAAGTCCGGTATAGAAATATATATTAAATAAATAAATAAGATGGTCACTTACTCCCCAAGATCAATATTCAGGAAAACAGCAAGCGGACAAGTTATCTGGGCTAAAGTTAGCCGAATAACTTGTGATTGATATTCAGTGGGACACGTTTGCTGCTAAATATTAGATTGTGAGCACTCTGGGGTCACGGAAATAACTACTGCACCCAGATGTAACTTGCCTTAAGTAACAATGAAAAGGCATGAGCTAAATTTACTAAATATTATTCCCTAAATGTATCCAAGTATCGTCACCAGAATAATTTTAAACGTAACCGGACAAATTCTGAATATACGTAGGTTGGGTAACTGGAGGAGGGAACCTTCCAGGCCCAGACCCACCCCTCCAAAAAGATAAATAAATAAATAGCAGGCTCTTGCAATCTGAGGCTGGCTTCCTACCCTATTCTACATTAAAACCATAAGGACTGAACCTCCTCCTGCATCCCACCCACAATCTTTACTGCACCCCCGCACCAACCCCAACCCCAACCCCAGGAGCATGGCTCACTCTTACTTGCTCCTGGCCACTTCCAGGTTTGCTCTAGCGGGAACACTGGAAGTGTATACTTACAATGTTGTTCACAGAGTGGGGGTAATTTTTTTTAAGGATTTATGTGCATAAAACCTGGTGTGTGTGTGTGAGTGAACTGGCTTCTGAAAATTATCCTGGGACGAGGGTAACCTGTATAGATCAAGTTACAACCCTAAACACCTTGCTGGGCAGATTGGATGGGCCATTTTGGTCTTTTTCTGCTGTCATTTATGATGCAACTATGGGTTAGTCAGGGCAAACTGTGTGTGTAACTAGACTATGTGCATACTTTTCCCTGAACTCGTGGAAGGCGTGCCAAGGAGTGGAGCTGGGTCAGGGAAAGCATTTATGCACATAATTTCATTTTCAAAAATATTCATGTAAATAAACCCAAACATTGTACACTTTCCAGAAATATGGGCCTGATTTACTAAAGCATTTCTCCCATTCTGTGTTTATGGGAAAAATGCTTAGTAAATGAGGCACTAACTCCTAGATTCATCAAAATGCTATAAATTTTGCATGAATAATACCCGCAATAAAAAAGGGGCGTGGTTAGGGTCATTTTTGAGTTACCACAATGTGTGCTATTTTAGTGCTTCGCATAGGTATTTTACCGCAACGACCGTTAAATTTATCACATCCGCAATATTTTTACTTTGCAGCTTGTGAAGTGCCCAGACAGGCATTTCCTTGTTTTGGGCTGCTTCTGGCAAGAGAGAACGAGCAAGAGAGGGAGAGAAACTCTTTATAAAGCTTTTATATTAGTCATCTATTTATCCACTATAGGAGGGTGTGTAGAGGCAATGTACTCTCGCCCTAGCTTGATGCATTTGAGTACATCAAGCTAGGGTGAGAGCACATTGTAGAAATCTCATCTGTGTGTACCTTTCCACATTACAAATCATATAAAATGTTCACTGATGTGAACTATGCTGTTTGTACATCCTAGCCACTGCCAAAACCTCACTTTTAGCTACTAGATGGCCTGTGTGCCACCCCAGAGGCACTCTCTCTCTCTACACTTCACTCTCCTCTCCCCTCCAAAAACGGGATTTGCGAAAAATCCCATTTCAGGCATAATGCATAGCTACCGCAGGCATAACTCTAGGAAAAAAGGTGCAGTTATTTCCAACGTTATATCCCACGATAGCATGCATAACGCATGCATTGTGCTATCGTATGCAGCGTTAGCACTTTTCATTTTCATTTACTCCACTCAAACTCCTCCCAAAATCTGCCCACTTGAATAAATTTCGGAAATTTGCATGGTCAGCGTGCGATGTGATAAATAATGCCCGAGTTATGGCATAATTGCAGGCAAAAGGGCTCTAATGCATTTTGATGAATGATCCTGTATATTTGGTCTTCATAATGCTAACTCAATTATCTACAGTTTACTTTAACATTACTACTGCTTCCTTGTAGAAAATAGTTAAAGGAACAAAATAAGTTTAAGAAATATTTAAGGAATGCAGCCAGGGAAGGATCTCAGGTAACTGGACAATTTTGGTAAAAAAGATGTTCCAAAGCTCAATGCATGGATCTCTGCACATCAATTCTATAAGGGTCAACACTTACATGATTGTATATAGAAATTGAAGCCTTTCTTTCCACTCAGTGAAGGTAGAATCACATACCCTCAGCCACTCCTGGATGCGGGAGAATGTGTATATCAACTTATTCAGTCCATCTATGAGGTGTTCAAATATCACAGCTTGCACCTCAACAGCATCCATCGGAGCATGCCGCATAGCTTATTTGAGAACTACTTGCCAATGTTTTATCATCCTCGGCAAGTTGGAGGATGTTCCCTGCCTGCATGATCTCTTTTTCAGAGAAAAGCTCAGAGAAACAGTTGCTCAAATAAGAGTACAGTACGTAGATGTCCAGAGCAACAATCTTTTGCAAGGTGCACTTAATATGCTTTTAAAAGATTATTTCAAGACACACCGCTTCTGGCAATTCCCAATGAAACTGGATGGAGCCTTTACTTCTGCATCCGCTAATTTGTGCTCAGTGTGAGCACCAACAACCTAAAACAATGCAACAAGTCCAGCCCAACCCTGGACCAAGTTTCTCACCACTTTTCAAACCCAGCAACCATCCTCTCTAGTAGGAGGGCGAATCCAGTACTACCTGGAAGAGTGGTGCAAGATCACCAAACATTACTGGGTTCTCAAGATCATGGAGTCTTGATACCACTTTTGTTTCTCCTGGCTTCCCATGCTTCCTCATTGCTCAGCCTTCAATCCAGATCTGTCTCTCTTGACTCAAATCCGCTTGGAGATGGAGTGGTGACTCCTCAAATAGTGAGCAATAGAACTGGTTCCTTCCCATCACCATGGTCAGAGGTTCTACTCCTGCTACTTCCTTATCCCCAACAAATTTGGGAGACTGACCCATCCCAGATTTAAGAAGCCTGAACAAGCATATACTCTGAAAGAAATTTAAAATGAATCCTCTCCACACAATTCTCCCCTTCATCCAGAGGAAGGAGTGGATGTGTACTCTAGATCTAAAGGATACTCACATTCATTCCCATCCATCCCTTCCACTGGCATTACTTGTGATTTATGGTGGACTCTTTCCATTATCAGTAAACGATGCTCTCTTTCTGCCTCTCAGCAGCACTGAGGATCTTCATCATGTGTCTGGCTGTAGTAGCAGCGCATGTGCAGTATCAGGACATCCAAGTTTTCCCTTACCTAGAAGACTGGCTTGTGACAAAAAAAAAAAAAAAAGGTGTACTAACCTCCCTGACAAAATCAATAAAGTTCCTACAATCACTAGGGTTCCTGCTGAATTTCCAAAAATTATCTCTAATTCCCTACCAGAAAATCTAATTCATGGGAGTCTAGATAGGATTCTTACAGGAGAGCACTCCTTTCATCAGATCAGGCGAACACTCTCAGATCCCTTGTAAACAAAATTTAACATGGATCAGTCAAAGGCCAGATAAGTTGGAATTGTTCTGGGCAACATGGTGTCTGCAATTCACGTAGTTTCACTAACCCATGTTCAAATTATCCACATCCAAAGGAGAACCCCTTCAACTAACTCCACCAACGTCATACAAAAAAGAATTATCCCTATCATGACATCACCATTGAACCAACTTCTAGGCCTCACGCTTCTCTCAGTAACCCTCTTCAATGCACAATCCTTAACTAAAGACACATATTCTCAACGATTACCTCTTGGATTCCAACCCAGACATCTGTGCCATCACAGAAACCTGGTTAAAAAACTCAGACATTGCCTTAACCAACCAACTACCTATCCAGACATATGACATCTTCACCTTCCATAGACACAAAAAAAAGAGGAGGCGGACTTCTTCTAGCTACCAAGAAAGAACTCAGACTGACCGCACATTCAATCAAGACAGAGTCCAAATTGGAATTGGGTCTAGTCAAGTCAAAACATCTACAAATACTGTTAGTCTACGCTCCCCCGGGAGTTCTAGAAACGGACCCTTCATCTCTCATAGAATCCATTGTGAAATATATTAACTCAGACCTTCCAACAATGATTATGGGGGATTTCAACCTCCATACAAACGCAACACCTCGCTCTGCGAACTGCGAAGCCCTCCTCACCACTCTCGGCGCTATGGGATTCACTCAGACCGTCAACAGCCCCACACATAAAGCTGGACACACACTGGATCTAATATTCATCAACTCTAACTTCACTTGCATAATAGAACCCACCTGTACCCCAATCCCTTGGTCAGATCATTTCCTGATAGAATCTTCCTTCTCCACACTCAGACACACACCTCTCCACACCTGTCCACCATTCAATTCAGGAAAGCATGTCCATCTGATATACTCAGCGATCAGCTCTCCAAAGAACTCTCTAACTTAGACCTAGCTAACCCTGACTCCGCCCTATCCTCCTGGCAAAAGATTACAGAAGCAGTCGCAAACAAATGGTGCCCAATAGTCTCCAAATCAATCAACCCAACAAAAAAGGGAAATCAACCCTGGTTCAGCACCGAACTTAAACAGATGAAACAGGACTTACGCCATAAAGAAAATAGATGGCGCAAAACCCCTAACACATCCACCCTTTCAACATAAGGGATTCTTACATCACTACAGGACCGCCATTCAACAGAAAAAAAAGGAATACTATGCAAACAAAATTCACCATTTCCAGTACGATGCCCAGGCCCTATTCGCTTATGTAACACAAATCACTAAATCTATCCCCCCCCCCCCCCACCTATTCCAGATGAACAAGCTCTTTCCAAGGCTAATGAGCTCGCTTCATTCTTTCAACAGAAGATCTTAAATACCCTCGCCCTCCTTCCTCCAAATACAACACCTCTCAAGTTAGGCGAGAATCCCAATTCTCTTACTAGACCCAAACTTGATAGTTTCGAATCAATCTCCACTAAAGAGATTGAATCCCTTCTAAAAAGACAGAAACCATCTAGCCATCCGGCTGATAATATCCCATAGAGACTCCTGCTTCTCATCCCAAACGCGATCTCAGGACTGCTGACCAGTATCATAAACAGCTTTCTAACTCAAGGAAGCTACCCAGACAGTCTAAAAACTGCCTCACTCAAGCCCCTCCTCAAGAAACACAACTTAGACCCCAATGTACTAGCTAATTTCAGACCCATTTCTAACCTCCCATTCGTTGCCAAACTAACGGAGAAACTGGTAAACACCCAGCTTTCTGAATATCTAGAAAACCACAAGTTCCTATACCCTTCGCAATATGGTTTCCGTAAATCACGCAACACGGAAACCCTCCTCATTTCTCTTACAGACCATATTATTATGGGGTTAGACAAAGGTCACTCCTTTTTATTAGTCCTGTTAGACATCTCGGCGGCATTTGACACCGTCAACCATACCATCCTGCTGGATTGCCTAGCAGATATCGGCATCTCCGGATCTGCCCACAACTGGTTCAAGTCCTTCCTCAGCAATAGGACTTTTAGAGTCAAAATCAACAATAAAGAGTCACCCCTAACAAAATCAACTCTGGGTGTACCACAAGGATCCTCCTTATCTCCAACCCTCTTTAACATATACCTCCTCCCCCTATGCCAACTGTTAACAGATCTCAACCTAATTCATTATCTGTATGCAGACGACGTGCAGATTCTAATCCCCATAACAGAATCAATCTCAAAAGCACTCACCCATTGGAATAACTGTCTTTTATCCATCACTAACCTACTCAACAGCTTAAACTTGGTACTCAACGCCTCTAAGACAGAGCTTCTCCTCATCTCCGCAAATGAAAACAATATCTCCCCACCATCACCACACAATTCTCTCATTACTTGTAAGCAGGTTAGAGACCTTGGAGTAATTCTAGACAATCGACTAAACCTGAAGAAAATGGTCAATACAACCGCCAAAGACTGCTTCTACAGACTACAGGTTCTAAAACGACTTAAACCACCTCTTATTCTTCCATGACTTCAGGACAGTCCTCCAAGCGCTTCTGTTCGCCAAAATAGACTACTGCAGTGCCCTGTTCCTAGGCCTCCCCAAATCCACTACCAAACCACTGCAGATGATACAAAATGCGGCAGCGAGATTGCTGACCAGTACCAGCCGCGGCGAACACATCTCACCCATCCTCAGGAACCTACATTGGTTACCAGTGATTTTCAGAATTCTATACAAATCAATCACCTTAATTCACAAAACCATCCATCATCAACTTCAACTCGACCTGGAAATCCCACTCAAACTCCACTCCTCAAACAGACCAACTAGAGATATCCACAAAGGCACTCTGAAATTTCCCCCCACTAAAGCCTCACGCCTTTCTACGACCAAAGACAGAGCTTTTTCGATAGCAGGCCCATCTATCTGGAATAGCATCCCATCAAATCTCAGATTGGAGCCATGCCTCTTAACTTTCAGAAAAAGACTTAAAACCTGGCTCTTCCACCAAGCCTTTGCCGATCCACCAGACAATCACTAGTTGTCCTCACACTTACCCGGTCTGGCATTTATACTCACGAACAATGGTCCCTGACACTTCGAGGTTAAAGCACCTTTTAAGCTTTTAACCCGTACGCTCTATGGTAACCCTTATAGTTATTTCCTGCCTTATCTTCTTTCCAGCTTGTTGCAAGCTTCCAAGTTCTCCTTCCCTGTTGATTGTAACTTTGACTTATTCTACCTATTCTACCTATTGTTTTCTTTCGTTTACTTGAATTGTTACTCCAGTTATACCCTTGTTAAATGTAAACCGATCCGATATGGTTATTTACTATGAAGGTCGGTATAAAAAACTGTTAAATAAATAAATAAACATGTGTCTCCTGCAGTGGGGTCTCCGCTCCAATGGGAAAAATAACTCAACCCCAGATCACCAAAGGGAGAATTTCACAGGAAATAAAATAGGATCTGTACTGGTGGCTAGACCCCTATATCTTTCAGGGGTCTAGCCACCAGCACCAGTGTCTACTTCCTCAGTAACTAACGTTGGTGACAGAAGCCTTCACAAAGGGTAGGGGGGCACACATGGTGCCCTTACAACTCAAGGAACTCGGTCATTCATAGAAAGACAATTTCAGATCAACCTCCAAGAACTAAGAGTGAGCAAGTATGTCTACCAACATTCACTCACCTCTTTCAAAGGAAGAGCATTCTCATTCAAACTGACAGCCAAGTAGCTATGTTATATATAATCAGGGAGGTACAGGGTCATGGAGACTCTGCCAAGAAGCGATAAAGATATGGTAATGGGCATGCAGATATCAAGCTGTCCTGCAAGGGACCTGTCTTCCAGGAATCTCTAAGTTATTAGCAGCTCTTTAGCAGATGAATGGTGTCTGCAGCAATCAACAGCTGACAGACTATTCAGTATATGGGTACTTCCCACAAATCAACCTATTTGTGTCAGGGCAAAACAGAAAACTGGAAAGTTTGGCTTCATTCTTCCCGGTGACTTCAGATCCTCTTAGGATACCTCCCTGCTCAACTAGAATGCAGATCTCATGAACATGTTTCCACCAATTCAACTGACAGCTAGTATGGTGCAAAAAGTGCTCAAAGACTGGGCCCATCTCATCCTCATAGCCCAGCATAGCCCAGACAAGTTTGGTTCACATATCTAGAACAGCAATCTAGCAGTTCTCCAATCTCTCTTTGATCAACTCCATCCTTATTAACTCAAGAAGACGGATGTCTGTTTCATTCAAACCTTTCCCCTCTCATCTTGACGGCTTGAATGTTGAGAGCTCAATGATTAAAAAAATATCATTACCTAAGAAAGTTGAGGACTTAACAGTTTCTACCAAAAAAACATCAATTAGATCAACCTATGGTTTTAAATGCAAAAAGTTCTCCACATGATGCCAACACAATACCTTGGATCCATTTGCGTGCAAACCCGTAAACTTTACTGACTTATTTGCTTTATCTCTCTTTCTGCTTCAGGACTTAGCACCTCATCGGTAAGATTACACAGTGCCATAGCAGTTTACCATACTCAATTCGAATCGCCGCTCATCTGTTAGTTTCAAAGTTAATGATAGGCTTATGGCATACTAAACCTCCAGTTGTGAAACCACCTGTTCCATGGGACTTAAAGGTGGTTCTAGTCCAACTGATGAAATCGCTATTTGAACCACTGGAGTCAGTTTCTCTCAAGTTTCTAACTGGAAAATAATAATCCTTGTAGGAGCAACATCAGCCAGAAGAATCAGCAAGCTTCATGTTTAGTTCATTATCCGCCTTATATGTAATTCATCCACAACAGGATAGTGCGCTGCACCCATATAAGGTTTCTGTCAAAAGTATCAGCTTTCCATATTAACAAAGTCATCAGGTTATCTATGTTCTTACTGAGGCCACATACATGAAGATAAGAAAGTCCTTTATAGTTTAAACTGTAAAAGTTTTGGCTTATTATAAAAACTAAACAGACTCAGCCACATTGTTAGACTTCACAACTATTCGTCTTTTATGATTCTAACACACTGGACATAGAAGTGGCCAAAATACACTGTCCAACTGGCTAGCAGATTGCTTCATGCACTGCTATATGCTAGCAGGTCTACAAAATTACCGACACCATCAAAGCTTATCAAGTTAGAACCATGGTAGTATCAGTAGCTCATTTATGAGCCATACAAAGACATATGCAAAGTTGTAACATGGTTGACAGTACACACCTTTGCGTCCCATTCCTGGCTGGACAATCTCTCAAAAAGTGACAATAAATTTGTCGAGCAGTTTTGCGTAGCCTGTTCACACAGAAGACTATGCTCCATAGTGGGGTCCGTGTTGCTTCTTCAATAAATATCTTGCTGCAACTCTCAGATTGGGATGCCTAACCTGTCATGGTTAATTCAATTCTGCTTACTGACGGAGAAAGCAAGTTTGCTTACTGTAAATGGTGTTCTCTGTAGACAGCAGGATGAATTAGCCATGCAAAATACCATCCCACCTTCCTAGACAGTTGACTAACTAGCTAGAATTAGCTCTAAAATTGACTGAGGGGGCTCTCGAGGCAACACCCACATGGGAATTCCTGCACATGCTTACCGTGTTTCCCCGATAATAAACCCTACCCTGAAAAAAGCCCTAGCTTGATTTTCAGGATTTTTGGAGTAGGTCTTAAAATATAAGCCCGACTCCAAAAATAAGCCCTAGCTTTTAAGTGGACATGCAGTTCCATTCCAAGACTTGCCCTCCCCCCCCTTCCCCAAGACATACTGAAAGTCCCGGGGGGGGGCAGACAGGGGTTGTAAAAAAACAAAAAACCCACATCCACCCCAACCCTTCAATTTTACTTCATTGCACCCCCATCCCCCCCAAAACTTGCAGAAATTGCCTGGTGGTCCAGTGGGGGTCCCGGGAGCAATCTCCTGCTCTCAGGCCGTCAGCTGCCAGTAATCAAAATGGCGCTGATGGCTCTTTGCCCTTTCCATGTGACAGGGGCTATCGGTGCCATTGGCCGGCCTCTATCACATGGAAGGAGCAACACTGAAGTAAAATTGAAGGGTTGGGGTGGATTTGGGGGGGGGCTTGTTTTTACAACCCCCCCGTCTGCTCCCCTGGGTTCCCCCCACCCCAGAGACTTTTGGTAAGTCTTGAGGGGGTGCAATGAAGTAAATTTGAAGGGTTGGGGTGAGTTTCAGGTATCATTTCAGGGGGGGGGGGCAGCTGAAATAAGATCAGCACAGTCGGCCATATAATACCTAGTACCGTGTTTCCCTGAAAACAAGGCATCCCTGAGAATAAGCCCTAGCCATTTTTTCGGAGATAAAAAAAAGGAATATAAGACCTGTCTTATTATTGGAGAAACATGGTAGTAGAGCAAAAGCTCTACTAGCTAAAAGATGAGGTCTGTTCAGTGCTGCCCGATAACATCACCCATGTCATGGATAATTTATCCTGCAGTCCAAAGAGAACACCATTTACATACAGTAAGCAAACTATCCCAAGCATGATTGAATTCTATCACTGTTTTGTCTACTATTAGCTCTGATGGTAAACTATTATAGGTATCAACCATCCTCTAAGTGAATATGTTTTTTTACATTCTTTTAGAGCTGCTCCTCCTTCAGCTTCTTGTTCAATTTAGTTTACTGTTCAATGGAAAATGCTACCTTATGGGCTGATACAGTAAGGGGCGGTAAAAAGAGGTGCGTTAGTGCCCGGCGCACCCGCGTTTGCCGCACGCACAGTTCGGATTACCTACCGCTCGATACTGTATTTAAATGGCATGCAAATGCAAGCCGCGTCCAACCCGTGTCCAACGCGAGTCCATTTTACTGTATAGGCGCTATACAGCACCTATACAGTATCCTGGGTGCGCTGGTACCTGTCATTTCAAATGACGTTTGAAATGACAGGTACCAGGAAGTGGATGGCTCTCCTACAGTCCCAAACCAACCCAATCCACAGTGCTTCTTGCACTTAGCTTCAGGGAGAAGCTGAAAACCTTCCAATTTAAAAAGTCATCCAGTCATTAATTGTGATGTGATGAGAATATTGTAATATTCACGCTTTTCTTTTCCTTTTCAATATTGTTACCCAGCCGTGGTTCTTTCAGATCTTATTTCTAAACAGCATAGCTAAAGCTGTGAGCTGACTGACTGTGGGAACTTTATACATGCACACTTTACCTTGAATGTTCAAAATAGATTTATGTGCATAAATCCACTTTGAAATTTGTGGATGTGTGCAGAACTCAACAGGTCATTTTGTTATGTCAAAAGTATACGCATAAAGCCTTTCTCCATTCTAACTCCATCCTCAGAACACCTATTTATGCGTGTAAAAGTACACACAAAATCATGTTCTGTACATAGATCCCCCCAGATTGACATTTTAATGGCTATTTTCATGCAGAAATCAGGGATTCTGCATGTAAATCTTTTTGAAAATCAGGCCATACTGGAGCACATTCATATTTCTATAATCATGGAGGGGAGCTTACCTATGCTGCTAAGCTTGCAAGATTTAATAAAGATGGATCAGTAATGATAAAATATGAACAAGAGACATTTGAAGCACAAAGAGAAAAGATGATGCTCTATGTCAAAGGAATTAGATATGACAGTTAATAAAGTAGATATTGCCTTGAGGCAGAGCTTAATCAGGTCTGATGCTTTTTTATTATAGCTGTAGTGGACTTCAAGTGGATGTGTAAAAGTTTAAAAGACGGTGTCTCAGAATGAGATTAATATAGGTGAACAGGCAGACACCATCACAGACATCAACAAACTGACATCTCTGGTAAAGCTAGAGAAGATCTCAAAGAAAGACAAGACGACCTTGAAAATCATTAACATTGCTTTATTATTAGAATGGGAATACCAGAGTTTGAATGGGTCTGAACGCACCAAGAAACCAGTGTTGAATGTATACAAGAATTTTTATAGGAGATGAAGGAAAGTCAGAGACAAAATGACAAAGAAGAGAGACAATTAATTCAAAGCTCTGCCGCAAGAATCCTGGCTAGGATTAGAAGTACGATCATATTACACTTGTACGTTATAATTTACATTGGCTTCCAACTGAAGAGAGAATCTAGTATAAAATATTTATGATAATATTTAAAATATATACACAAACAAGGCAAGTTAATAGCACAAACGTGCAGAGAAAATGCAACAGAGCTAATGCGTGGCAAACATTGATCACTGATCAATACATTTTAGTAGAAAAAACTTTTATTGTAGACATAGTCACATCAATGGTGTACATTAATCAAAGATATCTTAATTACGTAAGCACAAGGACCCTGACAAGGCCGTGTTTCACATCAGGGCTGCGTCAGGGGGACCAGACACTGTACATATCTGTAAACAAGAGACAAATATATATAGTGTTGACCATGTAATTAGAAAGGCATCTTGGGATATTCTTCGTTTGCTGGGAAGAATTGCGCAAAAAAGGTCCTCAGTTTCGTGCTGTGCTCCAATGCAAAAAGGTCTAAGCATGGAGTTTCCCAGCGATTGAAAAGATGCTCCGCTACCACTTGGTTTAGTGACCATTAGTGGGGATGGAAGGTTCTGCAGAGTGTCTGCTCTTGTATTTGCAAGCCCTGGTAGATAAGATGCTTGAAGGATTATTTTGGTTTTCTCTGCCCATTCACCAATTTGTATCGCCTCTTTGCAGATAATCTTTGAACTTGACCCTCGTTGTTTGTTTATATAGATCATGGCTACTTGATCGTCAGTGAGTATCATTACAGACTTGTTCCGAATAGTTGATTGGAAAGTATGCAATACATTCTTTATTGCTCTCAATTAAAATAGATTAATCTGGAACTGGCATTCTGCTGGGGACCATAAACCCTATGTTTTTAGATGGTGAAGATGAGTTTCCCAGCCCTTTGTTGAAGTACTGGTTGATGAGGGGGGAGTTCTGAATGGTACTCCCTTTGTCCAGCCACCAGGAAATGTCTCTTTTCACTGAGACACGAGTCGCTTTCGACATAGGCTGTCTGCGTTGATTCCATTGAGACTTTAATCCCCATAGTAACCATCTCATGTGAAGACGGGTATTGGGGACCACATGTATTGCTACTGCCATGTGTCCTAATAGGATTAGTATTTGGTATACTGTGGTATAGGTTTGATATTGAAAAGACAGTTTATGATCCTTCGCAGTTCTTCTAAGCACTGAATTATTTCTATCAAATGGTTTTGTAGTGCTTGTGCATTTGGAGAGACAATGAGCCAATCATTTATTTATTTTATTTAATATTTATTTCTATACCGGACTTCACGAATAGAATTCACATCAGGCCGGTTTACATGGAACTTAGGGGATAAACAAGTGTAACCAAGAACAAGAAGGCTGAAACAAGCAAAGTTACATAAAACAAGGGCATTGAACTTGGAATCATCAAAGATACAGGAAAATTCTGGATTCCCTGTTTCCACAAGTGTGCCACAACTACCGCAAGACATTTTGTGAAGACTCTCGGGGCAGATGAGAGTCCGAAGGGGAGTAATTTGTACTGGTAATGTTGATTCCCAACCTGGAAACAAAGGTATCACCAGTAATCCTTGTGATGGGAATGTGAGCATACGTATCTTTCAGGTCCAGGAAGCACATCCAGTCCCTGGGTTACAGAAATGGGAGGATTGATTTCAAAGAGGTCATTTTGAATTTTTGTCTCGAGAGATTTGTTTAGAGATCACAAGTCCAAAATGGGGTGAAGACCTCCTGTTTTTCAGGGAATGAGGAAGTATTGGGAACAGTAGCCCTGTTGATTTAAGAAGGTGCAAGAGAGCAGATTGCTCTCTGATTTAGTAGAGATTTTACATTGGAATATGAGAACGTGTTCTTATGGCTCTTATATGGTATGGTAATTGGGGAGGATGAGTGAACTCTAGTTTGTACCCTTGGGATATTATGTTGAAGACCCATTGATCAGTTGTGATTCTGGACCAGGTCTGGAAGAAAGATGAAATCCTGCCCCCGACGTGACATGGTGTTATTACTGATGATTTCAAAAACTGTTGCTTTTGGGGCTGTGACTTATGATTTTTGGGGTCTTTGACCTCCTCAGATGGTTTCTTGCAGAGGTTGTTGTCCCTGCGATCTTGACTGTTGGTAAGAGGGAGACCTTTATGGGTGGTAGTATGGTTGGTAACTTCTATATAGTCTACACTGGCAGTATCCTCTTTTGTATTGAGAATATTATTTCCTGGTAGTAGCTTGACTGTCAGTGGGGGAAGTTAGATTGTACTGCTACATTTTGTTCTTTTATCTGAGAGACTGTTTCTCTCAGCTTTTCCCCAAAAAGGTTGTCATCTCTACATGGCAAGTTGGCCAACTTCTTGTGAACATCCTCATGTATACTACTGGAGCAAAGCCACACCATAAGTCTGGCTGCAATGGAAGCCGCTGAAGACCTGGCTGACGTGTCAAAGGCCTCGAATACAGTTCTCAGCAGGTGTCGTAAACCTTCCTGAAGGTCAATCAATGTTTGTGGTATTTCTGTCTCTCCCTGTGTTACAGAGATGAATGGTTTTAGATTTTGGACACATTCATAAAGATGTTGGGTTATGTAAAATTGGTGTTGCTGAATACAGGCATTTAAAATTGAATTTTGAAACAATTTTCATCCAAATTCATCCAGCAACTTGTCTTTGCTTGGAGGCGTATTAGAATGCAGTCTAATTTTCTTTGCCTTTATCATGGCTGATTCTACTACAACTGATATACGTAGGATTTGTACGTTGTTATAGTGGGTAGATTTTTGCATCCTGTATTTTAAGTCTAATTTTCTAGATGCTGGTACTATGGTGTGGCGGGTTTCACACACTTTATCCATAACTGAATCCAATATTGCATAGGAAGGAAGAGCAGTTGACTCCAACGAAACCTCTAAAATTTTTAATATACCCATTGTTTCTGCTCTTGGATCAGGAATCTTGAGGGTTTCCACTTTTAATAGGGATCCTACTTTTTCTAAAAATGTTGAGTAGGTTAAATCTTCCACGGGTGAGGAAGGTTGAGGTTGTTCGGAAGGGATGCCCGTTTAACTTCTATGAGAGAATAGCAGCGACTCTTCAGGGTGGTTGGTCAGGTCCAGCGAGGAAGAACTGTCTGTATCTTGTGGACTAAGTCCTATACTCAAAGGTGACTGTGGGGGCTCTGAATGAGGGGAACGGATCCCTTCGGAAGAGGCTGGTGAGTTAGGAGAGATAGATACCTGCTAAAAAGGCAGTTTGGCAAAGACATTTTTAAGAATAGAGGTGATCTGCAACATCATTTCCTCCGCAGTCGTAACCGACGCTTTACTCTGCATCCTCTTATTCTTGTACGAGGACTGGGAGGGGGAATCCGGAGATGGCCGCAGCCTGCAGATTTTCCTTTTGGGCGAGGGAAGTGCTGCACTGAGAATATTTGATTTCGGTGCCTTAGGTTTGGGAGCTGGAAGTTCCTTCAGGGGGAGAATGGGCCTGTCTCGTACAGGTTGTTGAAGAAAGGATGAATGTTTATGGTCTTTTAAGGAAAGGTCCCCGGCCAAGCAAGTTGTATCTGGGGAGGAAGCTACTTCCACTGGAGATTCCTCAACTCCTGGTCATTCAACTGTAATAAAAACCTATGCTATCTGACACTACTTTGTTGGGAGTGTGGCGGTGAATGTTCTGGCCGAATAATAAACTTTGAAAGTGTGCCGCCCTGAACATTACCTGTTGGAGGGTCTGCTGTAGCGTGACCCGCGAGCATTCTTTGTTTTTTGCTGAGTCCTGTTGATGAAAAGACCTGCGGACCGCGGCTGCTTCCTGCAGCCGGGTCTTGGTGGTGACGACGTCAGGAGGAGGAGCCGGGTAGGCTTTTAAAATCCTGCCTGCGCAGCTTGTCCCGGCTTAGCCCGGATATGAACGGAGACTAACTTCTTCTGCGGCACTAGAGAACAACCAAAGCTAAGTTAAAACTTTTGTTGTTATATTTGTTACAGTCTTGACTGGGTGTCTTATTCGCTATGCCTCACACCAAGAGGAAAGCGAAGTTAAGAGAAATTTCCTCTACATCTACTCCGAATAAATTGACACAGCCCAGTATCGTGGACTGTTTTCAGATTGTTTCCATATCTACTCCGGAGGGGGCCGCTAATGGTTCAGGCCAGGAGCTGGAACTGAACCATTTGGCCAATGAAACATCTTTAACCCCGGGGCCCCAAAGAAACCAGTCCCTCCCTCAGTAAAAGCAGCTGGAAGCCAGCCTCTGTTAAAAGATTCTACTACCAATTTAGGAGATGCTGCGAATGAGACTAAAACTTCTGATATAGAAGTACAAAGTCAAGAAGAACAAAAAGCTCATTCTCCAATATCAATAGGAGGATTTGATGGGACCTTTAATCAGCATAGAGTGTCAGAACAATTATCTGGAATTGGGGAGATTTCTGTTATTGTTCCTCAAATTTACTATTGAAGAAGTAGGTTTAATGATGATAAACATGCAAAAATCTATTAATCTCATGCTTTGAAAAAGGATATAAATACACAAGAAAAAATTGTAAATTTGGAGAAAAATGTAAATCTATTTGATATAAAATTGGGGGATATCCATAAAGTACAAGTAAACTTAATAAAGTCAGTTGAAGAATATGAAGGGAAAATTGAAATACTTGAAAATCAAAATAGGAGATTGAATCTCAGGTTATTGAACTTTCCAAAAATCCATCTTGTAACACCAATTGATTTATTCAGTACTTATTTGAAAAATATTTTAAAGTATTCGGAAAACTCTTTACTTGTTATCTCAAAGAGTTATTACCTTCAACAATCACAAGAAGGGGAAAAATTGGAAAGTAAAGAGAATTTGAATTTGACAGATTTCATTGAAAGATCTTTTGAGTCTATAATTGACAGTAGAGCTACACTGTTAGTTCAATTTTTATCACCTGTGGAGAGAGATGCAGTGTTAAGATTACATTTTAAATATCAAAAGTATGATTTTTATGGATACCCCATAAGAATATTTCCTGATGTTGTTCGTACAACTCAGATGCGAAGGAAAAAATTTATAGAAATGCGAAAAGAAGTTCTGGAGAGAGGTGCTCAATTTAATTTAAAATATCCTTGTAGATGTTACATTAAGCATAAAGAGGCCAGATATGTCTTCAATTATCCAGATCAGCTTAGAGCTTATTTAGACACGCATTTCTGATCACTCATATATCTGTTAAAGGGGGGAAATGTATGAATGTGTGGAAAGACAACAACTGATTAAGTGATTTTCACTTTACTATATTCTTGTGCTATGCTCCTAATTTGTCTTAGCTATAATTGTTCTCTAGTTTTTCTTTATAATATTTCCTGAGTATGGGATAAGGATATCATAAATATTTGTTAATTTAAGAGTATCTTTGGTGAGAGATAGTGTGATTATGGTTATTATTATCCTGTGTATTCTTTTATTTGTAACCATTGAAATGTAATTAAAAATAAAAAAAAACATTTTTTTGAAAGTGTGTCGATACTTATTGGAGCATCAGGTTCAGGACTGGTCCAAGGAGAGAACACCTTTAATTGAGTCGACTTGTCCAATATCTTAGTAAAAGTCATTCCTGACTCTAAGCTGCTTTGAATGGCCATGCGTCAATTTTACTACACCTCAACATGCGATTTGCGTGACGCTGCATCATGCATTAAAGTTTCTGACAGCTCTTGGTTGCTTCAACCTTGTTGGTTTTACTTGTGTCAACTTTTTGGATGCTTCTGGTTGCGTCAACGTCCTGGATGCCTTTGCTTGCATCGATTTGCTTGACATATTGGTTAGCATCGAGTGTCCAGTGCTCTCTCTTTCATCGACTTCAATGCTGCCATTGGTTGTTTTGAAGCTATGGTTTGCGTCTTTCTTATATGTGTCGATGCTTCATGCATCGGTTGGTGCAATGCTGTCTTAAGTCTCGCCGCAGCGTGCATCAAGGACGAACATGTTGAAGTCTTATTGGCCTATTTCCCTCATATTCCACTGCCCGGGCGAGGATAGCGTGGACCTTCCCTCCCTCGGAGAGGGGGCACAGGATCCAGATGTCTCTCCTCTTGGTTTTGAAATTTTCGTGGCCCTCTGGTGCCATTGACATTCTCCTGCAGTCCCTACAGGCTGCTTGATTATGTTCGGGACCAAGACACAGGTAACAGTAGTTGTGTCTATTGGTCACCGACATGATCTTACTGCATACCACACTGGCAGTAGTTAAAGTCAGAAGTCTTCAGCAGGGTAGCACTTAAAAGTGTTTTGTTTTGTTTTTTGAAAGAATCAGATCTATCATGCATCCGTGTTCTTGCATGGAAAGCAGAGTTCCTTACCTGTAACAAATGTTCTCCAAGGACAGCAGGATGTTAGGCCTCACACATGGGTGACATCATCAGATGGAGCCCAGCATGAAAAACTTTTGTCAAAGTTTCTAGAACTTTGACTGGCACATTGAGTATGCCCAGCATGCCACTAACCACACGTGGTCCGCCTTCAGTCTCGTAACATAGCATTACAAAAAAAAAATAAAACAAATGAAGGAGAAACAACTCGATGGGGTGGCGGGAGGGTTTTCTGAGGACTAACATCTGCTGTCCTAGAAGAACACCTGTTACAGGTAAGCAACTCTGCTTTCTCCCTAGGACAAGCAGGATAGTAGTCCTCACACATGGGTGAATACCAAGCTACAGGCTGCTCCTGAACTCTAGCAAATTCACAGACAACGAACCTGGTGCCAATGGGCACAACTGCAGTGCTGTGGAAAACAGAGGGAGACAGCCTAACCTGAAAAAGGGCTCTAGGCAGGAAGAGTTGTTTTAGTTTTTACTTAAAAAGGTTCTGGAGGACAGACTGGCTAAAGCTGCTGTTACTATGGTCAACCCTATCCAAACAGTAATGGGCAGTGAACATGTGGAGAAAACTCCTTGTCACAGCCCTGCAGATTTTGGCTATGGGGACCGCTTGCAAGTGGGCCACCAAAGCCGCCATGGCTTCCAAGCTGAAGAGCAGTCTGTGCATAGCAAAAGGAAATGCAGTCCGCCAGCCAGTTGGACAATGTGTGCTTGGTGACCGCAACTCCCAATCTATTCTTATCAAATGAAAGGAAGAGTTGGATGGACTGTCTGTGGCCTGCTGTCTGCTCAAGGTAGAAAGCTAAGGCTCTTTTGCAGTCCAAGCTGTGCAGAGCCTGTTCGCCCTGGTGAGAATGCAGCCAGTGAAAAAAGGTAGGCAGGACAATGGACTGGTTGAGATGAGATGAAAATCAGTCACCAACTTGGGCAGAAACTTAGGATGAGTGCATAGAACCACCCTATCGTGGAAATTTTTGTGTAAGGTGGGTACATCACCAACACAGTTAAGCTCACCGACCCTGCGCGCTGAAGTAACTGCAACCAAGAAGATAACCTTCCATGACAGATACTTTAGATCGCAGGAGTGCAGCGGCTCAAAATGCTCTCGCATGAGATGAGCTAGTACCATGTTGAGATCCCAAGACACAAGAGGCTGCAGGGGAGGCTTCAGCTGAAGTAGACCCCACATGAACCAGCTCACCACAGGCTGCATGGAAACAGGTGAACCATCAACTAAGTGGTGGTAGGCCCCAATAGTACTGAGGTGTACTCTGACCGAGTTGGGCTTCAGACCAGCGTCAGTCCAGCACCTTCGGAGTGGAACAAGAGAATGGATTCATGCCATTACCCTCACACCAGATGGAAAACCTCTTCCACTTCAGAGTGTATGACTTTCTGGTGGAAGGTTTTCGAGAAGAAATCAGGACCCGAGACATGTCATCAGAAAGGTCAAGGGGTAGCAAAACTAACCTTTCAACATCTAGGCTACAGAGAAAGCACCCAGAGATTGGGATGGAGCAGCCAGCCCTGATCCTGTGTGATCATGTCAGGGGAGCTCCCCTGACTGATCGGTTCCCTGACCAAGAGATCCTGAAAGATTGGAAACCAAATCTGTCTCGACCACTGGGGGGGGGGGGGGGGGGGGGGGCATTGAGAATCATGGCTCCCCCATCCTGACAGAGGCTCACACATACAGAAGGCCCCTGCCCCAATGGCAGGCGAAGGCATCTGAAGCTGATCTTCCAGACTCCCTGTATAGGGAGGAAAAGGTGTTCACCTTGTTGTTGCAAGGAGAGGCAAAAAGGTCCATATCTGGCATCCCCCTCAGGTGGAAAATGTGATCCACCACTGTTTGATTCAGAGACCAATCGTGGGGATGGAAAGCAAGGCTCAGCTAGTTTGCCACTGCATTATCTGATCCAGCCAGGTATATGGCTCTGAGCAGGATTCCCTGGGACTGCGCCCAGGCCCAAATCAGGACAGCTTTCTTACACAGGAGGAGTGATGCAGTACCCCCCTGTTTATTGATGTACCCCATTACAACCTGAATCAGGGCCACTTGATTGGATAGGCGATCCTGAAACGCCCAGAGCACATACCTGATGGCTCGAAGCTCCAGGAAGTTGATCTGGTATGGAGCTTCCCAAGCAGACCAGCAACCTTGCGTGCAGAAGCCATGCACATGTGCTCCCCAGCCCACAGTGGCAGCATCCACAGTGAGCACAATCCTGTTTGGGGGGGGACGGGGGACTGAAAGGGGACCCCCTGCTCCAGGTTGGGTAGATTCTCCCACCATGACAAGGAGGTCTGGAGAGAAGCCATGAATCTTACTGCACGCTGAAGTCATGAGAGGCTTGCCGCTACTGCGATCGCAGGGCCCATTGCGCGTTCCTCATGTGTAAGCAGGTGAAGGGGGTAACATGGACAGATGCGGCCATGTGGCCCAGTAAATGAAGCAGCAGTCAGGCCGAAATCTTTTGGCTGCGGCAGACCACACTTGCCAGAGACAACAGAGCAAGCGCTCGGTTGCAAGGAAGAAAGGCCTGAACCTGGGTTGTATCCAGTTGGGCTCCTTTCAAATAATAGAAGGACTAGGGGGCATTCCATGAAGTTAGCAAGTAGCACATTTAAGACTAATCGGAGAAAATTCTTTTTCACTCAACGCACAATAAAGCTCTGGAATTTGTTGCCAGAGGATGTGGTTAGTGCAGTCAGTGTAGCTGGGTTCAAAAAAGGTTTGGATAAGTTCTTGGAGGAGAAGTCCATTAATGGCTATTAATCAATTTTACTTAGGGAATAGCCACTGCTATTAATTGCATCAGTAGCATGGGATCTTCTTAGTGTTTGGGTAATTGCCAGGTTCTTGTGGCCTGGTTTTGGCCTCTGTTGGAAACAGGATGCTAGGCTTGATGGACCCTTGGTCTGACCCAGCATGGCAATTTCTTATGTTCCTATGAAGTCCAACTGATTTGATGGAGTAAGATGGGGTTTTGGGTAGTTGATAACATACCCATGAAATTTCAGCACCTGAATGGTTAGGTGTAGGGAGTGAAGTGCCCCTTCACATGTGGCGCTCTTTATCAACCAATCGTCTAAGTAGGGGAAGACGTGCACCCTCAGGCAGCAGAGGTGTGCACCCACTATTGCCAGGCACTTGGTGAAGACTTGTGGGGCTGAAGTGAGGCCGAACGGCAACACCTTGTATTGGAAGCGACTGTTGTCCACAAGGAACCGTAGGTACTTCTTGTGACCAGGAAAAAATCCTATATAGGTGTACGCCTCCTTTAGGTCGAGGGAGCAAAGCCAGTCCCCTCTTTGCAGGAGAGGAATCAGGGTGCCCTGCGAGACCATCTTGAACTTTTCTTTTTTGCAGATATTTGTTCAAGGCCCTCAGATCTAGGATAGGGTGTAGCTCCCCTGTTCTCTTTGGAATCAGGAAATATTTGGAGTAGAATCCCAGGCCATGCTGATGCAACTGGTTGGGTTCTACTGCTTCTGCCATTAAAAGGACTTCCCGATGCAGGTTCTGACCTCACGACGAGCGGGGGGGGGGGGGGGAGAAGAGTCAGCGGGGACACACTAAAAGTTGAACCAGTACCCTCAATGGATGATGGGTAGTACCCACTGGTCCGAGATGATCTGAGGCCATTGGTCCTGAAAGGACTGTAGCTGATCCCCGACTAGGGGCCCTAATGCCTAATGTTTAGGATACGGTCACAGGGCTTATGCTCCCTCAGGGCCAGTCAAAAGCCTATAGTGAGGCTTTGCTGGGGAGCCGGCTGAGTCCTGGGGATCCACTGCTGTCTAAACCGACCCCTAGAACCCACTCGTTATGTACGAGCACGTGAGACCGGAGGATATTTTCTCTGTCGGTAAAAGCACCTCCTGCCGCTTTAACGAGAGGACTTACTGACAGAGGACGGACAGTCCAATGTACTAGCGGAGACTTGGTGGAGAGTCTCATGATGATCTTTCAATTGAACCATAGCATTTCGCTATGGTTCAGTTGAACCATATGGTTGAGAGAACCTCCAAACAGGTTCTCTCAAGTACAAGGCAGGTCTGCGAGCTTATCCTGGACTTCCAGCTGGAGGTCTGATGCTCGGAGCCATGCCATTTCTAAGGGCCCTAAAGCCCGCTACTGCCACCCTAGCCGCTGTCTCAAACACATCATAGGTGGAATGCACCTCGTGTTTGCCACACTCTAACCTTGCTGGGCAACTACCAAGAAAGGCTTCCTGCTGCTGCAGGGGGGGAAGCAATCGGCCAACTCTTGAACCTGCTTCCAGAGGTTACGAGTGTACTGGGTCATGTATAATTGGTAGATGGAAATCCGGGTGATCAACGTCACACAGTGGTACACCTTCCCACCTAGGGCATCTGATGCTCAGTGCTCCCGTCCTGGAGGTGCAGACGTGTGTGTACGGGAATGTTTGGCCTTCTTGAGGGCAGACTTCAACACCACTGATTGGTGTGGGAGCTGACGCCTCTCAAATCCCAAGGCCGGTTGAACCAAGTAGACTGTGTCTGTTTTACAATTCACTGGAGGCAATGAGATGGGGTGCTCCCACATTCTGAGGAGTAATTCCTTAAATATGTCATGAATGGGGATAGCCAGGACCTCCTTTGGGGCATCAACGAACTGGAGAACTTCCAGCATCTTATGGCGAGTGTCCTCCTCCATAAGGAGCAGGAAAGGGATGGATTCAACCATCGCCTGCACAAAAGCCACAAAGATCAGATCCTCCAGTGATCTGCGCCTCTCATCTGGAGGAGATGGATACGAGGGAAGGTCTCCGGAGTCCTGTGAAGAAGGCTCCAAAGTATCATCCCCCAGGGATCATACAGACCATCCTCCTTGAGGACTCCTGTCCAAGTCCCTCAGCCCCGGTGCCAAATGCACCGATGGAACCGGGAGTACTGACAGCCTCGAGGGCACAGAGGTCTCCGAAGGACCGGGGATCAGACCAGGCAAAATTGGGCGCAGTATCAGAGCCCGATTGTGCCCCCGGTCGGGAAACATCGTCCTCCTTCAAGGAACCAGCAATGGGGATGATACCAGAGGGAGGTGGACTCTGTGGTTGTTGGGGCATTGAGGGACCTCCCCAGGCACCAAAAGTGGCTGTGTGGGCAGGATGCACAAGAGGACATTGAGGTGCTCCAGCAGCGGCGCTAAAATCGCAAAGGCAAGCTCAGACACCAGTGGAGCTAGCAATTTGATTCCCTGAAATGCTAGGAGCACTGCCTATTGCACCCTGCGGTCCAGTTCCTCCTGGAAGTCCGCCGAAGCGAGGACTGAAGGAGGAAGAGGAAGAGGCGTCACCGGAGCCTTCCTGGAGCCCCAGGGAAGCTCTGTGCCTGGCCCTGATATCGGTGGGGAACACCTAGTACTCCCGGGTATGATGGAGGTCGATGCCTCCTCTCCACGGGGTCATCAAGGTGGACACCAGTGCCGTCCATGTCCAGCGCCATGTGACGACAGTGACCTGCGTCAATGCTTCTGAGGCTTTCCACGGTACGCGGCCCAGTCTTTCCCCGGCTCCAAGGATGAAGACGAATCTGAGGTTCTGGCGTGCGACGCCACCGAAGAGGGCCTATCCCCACTGTCGGGAATCGATCGCAAAGAAGGAAAAACTTACATCTCCTTGTCAAAGCGCCGATGGGAAGAAGGGGGACCCGGCACAGAAAAAGTACCAAGAAAAGACCATTGAAAAGATCAGAGCTCCACAACCACAAGGCAAACACTTTACGGAAAGAAAGAGACTGAAGGGGGATCCCCATGTGGATACATGGTTAGGGGCTTGCTGGGCATGCTCAATGTGCCAGTTAAAGTTCTAGAAACTTTGATAGAAGTTTTCCGTGCCGGGTTCCATCTGATGATGTCACCCATGTATGAGGATTACCATTCTGCTTGTCCTAGGAGAAAAAATGAAACTGAGGTCAGCATGAGGAGCGCGGGAAGAACCACGCAGCAGAACACGCAAAAACTCTTCAAGCTTAGAGAGAGACAGCTTCACCCCGTGACGCCTGGATGACATCACCCAGACGGTATGGCTAAATAAGCCTGTTTATCGACAGAAAAAAAAGCCTTAGCAAATCAGGCTCAGTATCTCCATAAAAACATTTACTGTTTAATTAGCTCCTCATGCTAATCATTCCTCCCTGAATAAACTCAGAGCAACCAAATTTCTACTACCTGTTCCCTCCCCCCATCCTGTGCTTCTCCCTCAGCACACATTCTTAGTTGACCTTCCTTTTTTATTTTTTTAAGAAAACTAAGTGCTACAGAACTGTTGAATGAGCTTGTTATAGCTGTCAACAGATCTTTATTCTACTGAATTGCCCATTTATTGCTACTGAGACAGTAGTGGAAATTATGAAGTATATTGCAGGTTTCATGAGACACTGATTGGTTAAGATCATGTCATCACTAGTGGTTTGGCAATTCATGTTAGTAATCGCAGCAAGCAATGGCATTAGGGCATGCATCTGATGTCATCGCCTTATGCTGCTTCAGCAGGTGCTTCTAATTCTCTTCAGTCTGTTTCTTACCTAGTATTATATAGAGACTGGGACAGGTTTAATACATTAGATGATGCCTGTTGCTTTTCAGGACTATAGAAATCAACTTGACAAGAGGAGAAAAAAAAATATTTAGGCTTGAAATGAATTTCCAAACACTTAGTAATTAAAACTAGAAGCTAATATCAGCATTTATGGTAATTATTAGCTACTGGAGTGGATTTAGGTTACAATTGAACAGGCTCTTAGAGATTTAAGAATTATCTTACCTATGAAATGAAAACTGGCTCATATCAAATATTCCATGTATTTTGAAATTTCTCAAAGTATCTACCTTCTATTGTCCTCAAAAGCAGTCACTAGAAGTACAAATTTTTTTCATATATTTTTCATGGTTAAATATAGAAACATAGAACATGGCAGCAGATAAAGACCACACAGCCATCCAGTCTGCCCATAAATATATTTTACTTGATATAATTATTGTATTATCCTACTTGGGTACTCCAACATGCTGTGACTAATATATAAGTTCCATAAAATTCTCAATGAGCTTTACTTTGAGGATATTTCCATTAACTTACCATGTCTTCTAACATTTTATTATGATGTTTTACTTCTGTCCCCATATCAATAGAAAGCTGAAACAAAATAAAAAAAACTCATGAGAAAGGGAGAACATGAGTGGGGAAAGTGAAAATTGAGGTGGGTGAAAGGGAAGAGCGCAAAGTGTTGGGGAGAGAGAATGATCAGGAGGATTTAGTCTCTGCACAGCTATATGGAAGAAGAATTGGGGCTTCTGCAAAGGAAGGAAGGAAGGAAGAGGCGCAGGCCTAAAGTATGTAAATTAGGCTATGGAAAGAGAGGATGGAAGAAAGGGAAAGGCACAGTAAGCTCAGAAGAAAAAAAAAAGAGGCGAGAATCTAAAGTTTTACGCAGCCATTTCTGGAACATATGAGAATGCCAGAAGTCACCTTGCGTGTGGGTACAGGCCATTAATGAGTCTCTTCCTCTTACCTTATTAGAGACAGTTAGTGCATGAAAGGCACATTGTTGCCACTTGCTTGTTTGAGACCCTATCAAATGCACCAGAAAATACAAACAATCCTCTAACTCCAGCTATTCTCAGGAGAAACAAACCTGGCCGCTGTTGTTTTGGCTAGTTCAGTTGGACCTGGAATGTCATGCTTTGTATTTTCAGGTCCCTTTTCTTTGTGAAAAAAAAATATGAAAAAGGCTTACAGAAGTATTCTAGAAGCCATCTATTCTTTTTAGCCTACATTTGGAAAAAAGGCGATTTATTAGATGACTGAAGGAGTTTTATTGAACCTCACATAGGCAAGGTTCACGGACACAGACTGCTTTAATTCTGCGTGGAATTTGTTTAAAAAAATATTATTGGGGGAGCCTGCCTGTGCCACTTCTCTGTTGCTAGGGACCATCTGCTGCTACAGCTCAGAGTGAGTGTGGTGAAATTATTGAAGGGCACCTACTGCATAAAAACAACCTCATCTGCAGCACGCAGGTACCAGTGCATGCCAAAGCCGCACACCGCTAGGTACAGGTTTTACTCCAGTTTAACTTCAAGACAATGAGGGGAAAGAGGAAATTATTGGGAATTATTAGAAAGGGAATGGTGAATAAGACGGAAAATATCATAATGCCTCTGTATTGCTCCATGGTGAGACTGCACCTTGAACACTGTATACAATTCTGGTTACCGCTTCTCAAAAAAAGATATAGTTGCGATGGAGAAGGGTGACCAAAATGATGAAGGGGATGGAACAGCTCCCCTATGAGGAAAAACTAAAGAGGTTAGGACTCTTCAGCTTGGAGAAGAGATGGCTGGGGGGGGGGGGGGGGGAGAGAGAGAGATAGGATAGAGGTGTTTAAAATCATGAGAAGTCTTGAACGACTAGATGTGAATCGATTACTTACTCTTTTGGATAATAGAAGGACTAGGGGGCACTCCATGAAGTTAGCATGTAGCACATTTAAAACTAATCGAAGAAAGTTCTTTTTCAGTCAACGCACAATTAAACTCTGGAATTTGTTGCCAGGGGATGTGGTTAGTGCAATTAGTGTAGCTGGGTTTGAAAAAGGTTTGGATAAGTTCTTGGAAATGTCCATTACCTGCTATTAATTGCATTAACTTAGAAAATAGCCACTGCTATTACTAGCAACAGTATCATGGAATAGACTTAGTTTTCGGGTACTTGCCAGGTTCTTATGGCCTGGATTGGCCACTGTTGGAAACAGGATGCTGGGCTTGATGGACCCTTGGTCTGACCCAGTATGACACGTTTTTATATTAACACTTCATCCAATCTCAGCTAAGTGTTTCCATCCTCAACACATCTGGCAAGTCTGGATTTTTATTTTACCAATCACAGTCAATGTTCAGTGGTTGGGGAGCTTGAGGGCTTGGCCTCTGCTCCCTCTGAGCCTTCCATTTCTCTCAACCCTGATACCTGGCCTCCACTAGCTCTGGAAGGAATCGGTCAGACACCTGAATTGATCTCTGCTATGACCCCTATAGCTGAGACCAGTATTGCCGGAGAAAGGGATTTGGACGCTGGTTCCTCTCCTTTAGTGGAAGTTTCTGGTCCAAAAGTTCATCTTATCCCTCCTACGTTGGTTAAGCCATCTCTCATTAAATTAGAGACTTCATACACTGTAGGTACAGCTCTAGAGAAATCTCTGATAAGCAGAATTGATAAAACAATGTCACCTTTTGAATTGTTGCATCAACTAGTTGGTACTCATTCCTAATTATTCCAGGAATAGCAAAATAGGACAGAAAATTTGGCGTTTCAAATTATCTTACAAAATTCCTCTTTAGATTTTATAAGGGACAATGATTACAATGCATTAGAAAATGGAGATGAGGGAGAATTTTTCAGGGTAGTTTAATCTGCATTTTTTGAATTTTCCAAAAGTTGCTCCATTTCAGCATTAGATATGATAAAGAAATTCTGTGATGAGTTCCTCAAGGTTACTCCTGATGTTGTATCCTCTTTTGTTAAGGTTTTTTTCATCTTCAGGATAAAAGGATTGATGTAACAAACACCAGAAGACTGATATAGTCCACTTGGCCAGGAAACTAAAAATCCCTGGCATAATACACTTCTTAGATGCAAAGAGTTTGAATATTTCCTGGCAATATTTGTTTATGGTATTGCATCACTTTGGTCTTATTGAGTAATTCATGAATTGGAAACTGATATTATATAAACACCCTAGGGCCCAGATAACGGTAAATGGATCCAAATTGGACCCATCTGGTATATCTAGACTATCCAGGCAGGGATATCCCTTCTCTCCTTCCTTTTTTAACTTAGCCCTTGAACGGTTGGCACAAAACAATTAGAGAGGTTAGGTAGATAGAGGGATTTAGGTTTGGGTCATTAACCCACAAGGTTTCACTATATGCAGATGATATCTTGCTATATATCACATAACCAGAAATATTAGTCCTGGCCACACTATCTGTTCTGGAGAAGTAAGAGTCATTGTCAGGTTACAAAATTAATTACACTAAATCTTTGTTATTGCGTCTAGACCTCGAAGTAAGCAGCATCCATTTAGAGGGAACTTTTCCATAGCAAATGGTAGTATTAAATATCTGGGCATCTGGGCATCAATCTAGCAGACTTCTATTAACTGAAATATTCTAAAGATTATCCCGAAACTACACTGATTTACACCATTTGATAGACTTTCACTTGTCACTCTTGGGAAAAGCCTATTTGGTAAAAATGGTGGTATTCCCATGGTTATTACGCCTCTTTCAGCACATGCCCTGCAATGTCCCTCAAAAGGCGTTTAGAGATCTTAATTGGGCCATTTCCTTTTTATGGCAACGGAAACCTTCACAAATTAAGTTATCAGTTTTACAGTATCCTAAGTGGGGGGTGAGATATTCCAAATATTTCTCTATTATCTTGCTTCTAGACTGGTTAGTAGGTATTAACTCCTCTAACTGGGTTTCATTGGAAAGCTTGCAGTTGGGAGAGCTCACCCTGACTTTGCTCTGCCATTTATGTCTCCCTATTACACAAAGATCGGCAGGTTAAGCCCAATCATGTCACATACTCTTAATGTCTGGTGCACTGCTAACTACCTATTAGGTTTTCAATATAAAGGATTATCTTCTATCTTCAGGGCAACTCAGCACTATCTTCAGATATAGCAGACTGGAGTGGTAGGGGCCTTAAGTTTTTAGATCAGATTTGCCTGGAGGACTACTTAAGAGTTTCCAGGACCTCCAGGCTGAATTCCACATTGAAGAACATATACTTTATGCTCTCACACAATTGTAGAGGGCTATTATACAGCACCCTGATTATGTGTTCTGGAAACCCAAGTATTCAGCTGTTGATATCATGCATGCATATTTATTTATTTAACATTTTTATATACCGACCTTCATGAAAGAAATTCATATCAGATCGGTTTACATATAACAAGGGGTAAAACATAATCAACCATTTAACAAGAGGCGAAAGTTACATATAACAAGGAGGTTTTAACATGGAGGGCTAGGATAGCCGGAGAAATAGGAAGCATAACTGAATAAATTAGATAATGCAATAATATAAAGAAGAGAGGCATAAGATAATGCCTAAACTTGGTGGGGTGTTAAGTTAAGAATCAGTGTCTGGTCTGGTGAAGAAATTGCTGGATATGTAAGTTATGAGAAGGCTTGGAGGAAGAGCCATGTCTTGAGTTTTTTTTCGGAAGGTTAGAGGGCATGGTTCTAGTCTGAGGTCTGTGGGCATCTTGTTCCAGATGGCTGGGGCGGCTGTAGAAAAGGCTCGTTCTTTGGTAGATGAAAGGCGAGTGGATTTCGTTGGGGGGGGGGGGTTTGCAGGGTGCCTTTATATGCTTCTCTGATGGGTCTAGCAGATGGTAGGGGTCTAGCAGATGGGTCTAGCAGATGGTAGCATATGTTCTTGTTAGATGGTATCTTTGATCTGGAGACATGTCCCATGATTATATAGAAGTGGAATTCAAATTTGCTTTTAAATTTGGAGGAGGACGTTTGGAAGGACATGTGTGTTCCACTCTCAAATTGTCCCGATGTAACAAGGTAAGGGAGTTAAATGTTCTGTTTGTTACACGTACTTACAGGTATACCTAAATTTTAGTACAACCAGCCCCCTATGTTAGTGGGGGTGTGGAGAATCTGCCTTATACTTTCATATGTGGTGGAACTCTCTCATTGTCAGCCATTTTTGGCAACCATTTGAATCTCTGATGAGTGTAATATTGGGTCAACCACTTTCATTTACAGCCTCCTTATGTTGCAGGGCAGATGGGGCGATTCTAATCTAAGTAAAAATGTTACAGAGTTCTTGCTATTCTTTTACCGCATGCTGCTTGTATCACAATTGCCTACTATTGGAAGTCAACCCCACTGCTTAATTACTGGAAATCAGTGATAGCTGATATTGCTATAATGGAAAATGTTTCCTTTTCTCTTCTCAATAAGGAGGCAGCCTACTACAATATATGGAGGGCATACTGGCAATGGAGAAAGAACCGAGTGACAAGACTGAGACATACTATAATTGAATCAAACACATTCAAAGTTTTTATACTTAGGGGTAGATTTCAAAAGAAGCGAGTGTGGCGTGCATGTGCGTGTGCTACCAGGCGCGTGCACATGTACGCCCAATTTTATAACATGCGCGCAAATGTTATAAAATCGGGGGTCGGCGTGCACAAGGGGGTGCACAATTGTGCACCTTGCGTATGACAAGCCGCGCTTGCCTTCCTCTGTTTCCTCCCAGGCCGCTCGGAGGGAACTTCCCTGCCCCCCAACCCACCTTCCCAGTAGAAGGGATGCGAGAAAGCCAATGGGAGGGTGTGTGTGCAAGAAAGTCAGCAATATATTGTTTGGAGGGAGGGTGAAAAAATAGAAATGGTTTCAGGATGGAGCAGAGGTGGTGATGAGGGTGTGTTTGTGACAGAGCCAAGTGAGGGTGAAAAGGGAAAGGAGGACGAGGATGGGTGACAGTTATAGGTTGTTAAACGGGAAGGAAGAATGAGCGAGCTAAAGGGGGACACAGAAGGGTGCCAGGGGCAGGAGGGAGAATGGAAGCTAGAGGTGTGATTTGAGTGGAGGGGTGAGAGCACAGATGGTGATTGGATGGAGAAGGATTTGAGAGAGAGACACATGGGGGTGAGTAGGGGCAGTCCAAGAGGGGGTGAATATTGGAGAAATGTGTGAGAGCCAGAAGTGGTAATGGTGGAGTGTGTATGCGAGAGAGCCAGAGAGGTCACTGGAGGAGAGGGTCAAAGGGGAGAGAGAGAGAGAGAGAGAGAGAGAGAGAGACACAGAGAGAGTGGGAACAGAGTAGATACTAATGGTGGGCAAATGATGAAAGGGGGAGCAGAGCAGCATAAGTGGAGGAAGGGAGGATTAATGTTGGAGCTTCTTCACCCCTGTCATTGTTCTTGTGGAGTTTGGGGAATATTATGCTGGACTAATGCGAGGGAGGGAGGAGGATTGAGAGACTGATGGGGACAAGAGAGAAATTGGGTAGAGCGTGGGCAAGAGAAAGAGGGTGATGCTTGTCAGAGACAGGTAGGGACAGGATGGGAGGACAGAGACTGCAGAGGATAGAGGAGGAATTGAGAAGGAGGAGGTTTGAGAGATTGGCGGGGGAAAGGACAAGAAGAAGGATTCTCTGGAATGGCATGTGGCCAAAAGAAATTTACATTCTGTAGGTAGACGGTACTTGCGTCTTTCGCCAGTGAAAAAATTCAAACATTCCCATGTGGGTAGCAGATCGTTTTCTACTGTCATTCCACGTTTGAACAATAGTTTACCTCTAGAAGTGAGAGAAGAGATGAATTTTACAAAATTTCGGAAGAAACTAAAATCTTGGTTTATGTCTGCCAATAGTTAGTGGTACTGCTTCTATGGTCCTGAGATAAAATATGATCTTTGTGGCAGAACGTGTTCTTAAGGTAAGATGGGTGGAGATAAAAGCTATTGAGCAGCCGCATTGTATTTGTTTATGCTATTTAGGGACTGTCATTGAATTTTAATTGATATTATTTTATGATGCTATTGTTGTAAATTTGCTATCTTGATCTTATATTTTGTACATTGCTTTGGATGATAGTTTTTATCTATAAAGCGATCATAAATGCCAATAAATAACTAAGAGACTGGTGGAGACAGGGTGGGAGGATTGAGAGAGACAAGTGAGGGAACAGAGAGAGAAAATGGAAAGGGAATTGAGGCACTGGTAGGTAAGGAGTGGGAGGATTGAAAGACTTGTGAGGGGGTCAAGAGAGACGAGTGGGAACAGGATGGGATTGAGAGAGAAAGTGGCAGGGACAGGCTGGGCCTATTGAAAGAGGGAAAAATACCCCCACCTTCTCCCTTCACCCCATGTCTTTTGGAACGTGAGGCTCTTTGGCACTCTGCATTCCGATTTCTTGGTGTGTGAAAGTTTGGTCATCCCTGGCTTATCCTGTGCCCTCAAATTCTCTTACTGTTGTTGTCGCCCACCACCTTCACTGGCAGGTCATTCCACATATTCATCATTCTTTCTGGGAAGATATATTTTCTAATGTTACTAGGCCTAACCCCTTTGTGCTGTATCAAAACATACTATTCTAGAACTTCCTTTCCACTGAAAAACATTTGCTTCATGTGCATTATATACGGTATATACACACACACCTTTGATGTATCTGTTTCTTTTCCCTTTCTTTCTTCTTCTGTAGACAGATGCCCTTAAATATCAATGCTAAGGAAGCATCTACACTAAGCAATAGCTAGTGAAAGCAGGATTTTGAACTGGATAAAAACTGGAGTCTAACATGCTAAACTATTTTGCTTGCTGAGGGAAATGTGACAGCTTTAATATACATTATGTGCAGTTTAGCCTACTCTAAAGATTCAAAAGCATACTATGTGGCTCTTTGATGGGCTGATGCAATAAGACATGCGTTAAAATATGCGCTCATATTGAGCGCCCGTTTCCCCAATGTGCACACAGCCACATCTCCTGGGCACCCGATGCAATATTTTAATGAGCTGTTGTGTTAAAAAAGAAGTGCTAGGGAAGAATTATGCATCGGGTGCCCAGGAGACGTGGCTGTGTGCCCACAATTGCAATAGGCGCTCAATATGAGCATCCATTTTATCCCACTTCAGGTCGATTTCGCCCAATATACAAGTACAATAGCAAGGGGTGAAATCGGCTTTGAGCATGTATATTGTGCATCCAGAGTTTTTTTTTTCTTTTGTTCATACCGGAGGGCTGCCATGCTCCAGGAGTTCAAGCTCTTTATCTGCCTCAGCAGAGAGTTCAAAGAAAAGGCCAGCACTTCACAAATAATTCACCTTTTTTAAAATCTTAATTTACTAGAAAAACTCACAGTCTGTATATTTCTCAATAATACTATTTATTATAGAAAAGTCAAGTAAAGCCAGAAGGAGAATGTACAGGAAAGATAGTTTTCCTGGGAGTGACAGAGCATCTTAACAGTGACGTATCCAAGTCTTCTCAAATTCTAAGTTACACACTTCAGTCTTATATACAGAATCTTGCTGACAGTGTTCTATGGGATGGCCCCCCCTTCTTGGAGTGGAGAATTACTCACGGCATTACTGAACCTTTACCTAAACTAATGCTGTAAAAGTACTGTTATCTGGTATTCTAGGCCTTGAGCTGGAGACAGCTCTCCTACACAAACTGCTACCATGGATTGTTTCGCCTGCTCATAAAGACAAACACATTCCTTTCTCTTGGGTAAAACTGTTTCATTAATTTCAGCATTTAATTGTTTAATCCTTATTTAACTATTTAAATCCAGCTTATCATTTTACATCAAACATTTATTCTTAAACACCGCAAGCAGTAGATTTAAGTACTTGCAACAATACTAAGTAGGAGGAACCAGAGGACAGTATTTTTTAATTTGTAATGAGCCCTTAACTCACGGATTGAATTAAACGCCAGCTCTGGGGCTGGAATTAATTTTGCTGCGTTAAAAAGTGCGCGTCGGGCGCGCAGCAATTTTCTACATCGGGGGGGGGGGGGGGAGGGTAATAGCCAATAGCCTCATCTACATGGAATTTACATATGATAAGCGCTATCAGCTACGCATTTGGGCACGCGTTTGGGACGTGCTAATCTCCTTATTGCATCAGATGCTAGTCTACTGCATCCAAAACATGTGTCTTGAGCATAAACCTGTGGGCTAGGCTGGGCGCACTTTACTGCATCGGCCCCTGAAAGTGCTGTTTCCTTGTTTGTAGCTGAATAATGGTTTACTTGTTTTAAGTGTGAATCAAAGGACTTGAAGGAACTGTTGGAATACAGATAAAAACAGCATTGACAAAATAAACTTCAGTCTTAAGGGAGTTGCTGCTGAAGTAAGAGCAGGACTATGTACTGGATAAAACCTGGGGTCTTTTTAACTTGCTAATACTACTTTTGTTTGCTGAGGGGAGTGTGATAAAGTAGTTTCCTTGTTCGGGCTACTTTGCAGGAGTCAGATTTCCAGACAGGAGACAATCATCTTGGAATGTCTAGAATGGATCCTGTAGCCAGAACCTGTCCTTCAGGAGACTAATTATTCTCTTGCATAGAGGATGTGACTCCAGGGGTGTGTGTGCCTGGGTGGGAAGGGATAAGACTGCCATTAATTTTGGCAATTAGATCATTAAAAAAAAATGTAAATAGCTTGGTGGCTGGTGAGCATGGGAATTGTTTGGTAACTTGGCTGCCTGATGCAAAATGTAATCGATATCACACATCTCCTAGTCAGAATTTTAAAGAATGTGGATACCAATGGCATAGGAAAGTGAAGGAGGGAGAATCTAGAATCCAAACAGTCTTTTAGGTGGTAGGAGATTGAAATCCAGACCAGCCAGGGTAGTAATTCCATATGCAGGACCCCAGAGGCAAGCACAGTCTCAACGTGTGGTTGAAAAGGAGGCCTAAAGACGAGGGCTTTAGCGTTGTTAGGTGTGGAATATAAATCAGATAAATAAATACTGAAGAATATTTTGGGAAAGTGGAAGCCTAATCTGACAGGATGGGCTTTTACCTTAACCAAAATGGAAACTGGCTGATGGCACTAACAATTGAAAAGGCAAGAGAGCAGCTTTTAAACTAGATTAGTGGGGAAAGCTGACAGTCGCTCACTAGTGCAAGGTTCAGATTGAGGTTTCTTCAACAGATACTGTTATACCATAGAAATGAGATTATCCTGATATAGAGGATAAAGAGGTAGATAGAGAGGTAGCTCAGGTAGATTTAAATGAAGAACAGACAAATATGAATGCTTCAAAATGACCTAAATCAACTAACAATAAGCAAGCTGAATTAGCCAGAAAAACGTATCTTGCTAACTTGGCAGAGATATTCATAAAGCAGCGATGAAAGTTCACTGGATAAGTTTATCCAGCTAACTGTAGGACAAACGAATACCTGTCCTAGACTTATCCAGCTAACTAAGCAAGTTAATGCTGAATACCGGCATTTGGCTGAGTTAGCTGAACAAATGGTTCCCGTCCCAGAACATACCTCCCCACACTTCGCTGGCTAACTCTTTAGCCAGATACAAAATTAGCTGGCTAAATGGCAGCCACTGGATGCAGCTGGACATTCAAAATGGAATCATTTGGCTGGCCAAATCCAAATAAAGGCCTAGTCATTTGTATTTGCTCAAGTTTCTTCGTAAGTTTGTTTTGTGTATGTATGTACTATTTTAGTGGAAATGTGTGTCTCGTTGTACGTATTCAATGTTGATTATGAATATTTCATTGTAAGCCGCAGTGAACGAAGTTTGTGAGGTAAATGAATAAAACTTTGGGCCTCCTTAGATTTACTTGTTTGTCTGCAAATGCAAGAAGTCTGAAAAATTACCGTATTTTTTGCTCCATAAGACGAACCTGACCATAAGACACACCTAGGATTCAGAGGGGGAAAATTAAAAAAAAAAAAAAAAAAATTTGTGCTAAACCGGCTCTGCGTCTGGGCGTCTTATGGAGCAAATTAGGGGAGTGCATAGCTTTTTTTTCTCCCCATTTTGTTTTCGGGTTTGGGGAGGGCCATTTCGGTCCACTCCCCAGATCAGAAAACTTTTCTCTTTCTCTGGGAACCCCTCCCCCCCCAAAAAAAAACCCCCATCCCAACCCTTTAAAAATTAACAACCCCCACCCTCCTCACCCACCTCCAAGACCTGCCGACTTAATTTACTACAACCCCCCACCCTCCTGACCCCCCCCAAGACCTGCCAAACGTCCCTGGTGGTCCAGCGGGGGTCCAGGAACGATCTCCTCGGCTTCAGCCGTTAGCTGCCAGTAAACAAAATGGCGCCGACGGCCTTTGCCCTCACTATGTCACTGAGACCGACCAATAGCAGCGGTCGGTCCCAGTGACATAGTGAGGGCAAAGGGCCGTCGGCGCCATTTTGATTACTGGCAGCAGACGGCCCTTTGCCCTTATGTCACAGTGACTATCGCTGCCATTGGTCGGTCCCAGTGACATAGTGAGGGCAAAGGACCGTCGGCGCCATTTTGATTACTGGCAGCCGACGGCCCAAGCCCAGGAGATCGCTCCCGGACCGCTCCTGGACCCCCGCTGGACCACCAGGGACGTTTGGCAGGTCTTGGGGGAGTCAGGAGGGTGGAGGGGGTTTGTTAGATTTTTAGGTTTTTTTATATATTCGCTCCATAAGACGCACATACATTTTCCCCCCACTTTTGGGGGAAAAAAAGTGTGTCTAATGGAGCGAAAAATACGGTAGATTGGAGAGTTAGAATGTATGGCATTACGTGAAGATATAAACACAAGTGACATCTCAGAATCCTGGTAGAAAAAGAGGCTCACTAATAGGACAATGTGATGCCAGGGTATAAAATGACACGGCAGATTGTCTTGGGGGTGGAATGGCATTATTATGTAAAGAATGGCACAAAATCAAGTGAAATAAAAGTTCAACAGGAAACAAACTGCACTATGGAATCTTTATGAACAGAAATTCCATGAGAGATGGGGAAGAGATTGGGGTTTGCCTGACCAGCATGATGAAACAGCTTGCAAAATTCTAATAGAGATTAGGCAAGCTAATAATATTGGCAATAAAACAATAATGGGGGATTTCGAATACCCCAATACCGATTGGGTGAATGTCTCATCGGGGCAGGCAAGAAGGGTAACATTTTCAGATACCATAAATGACTGCTTCATGAAGCAGCTAGTTCTGGAACCAATGGGAGGGAGAACGACTTCAGACAATTGCAGGACCTGGTGCAAGAGGCAAGGATGGTGGGGCCGCTTGGCAATATTGATCATAATGCAATCAAATCTGATATAAATCACAGAAGAGAGAATATTAAAGTAAAACTGCCAGAGTAGTTTTCTCAACATCAAAAAGGGGAGACTGATAAAATGAGGAAGTCAGTCAAGAAGAAACTAAAAAGGTGGTTGCAAGAGTTAAAAGTATGCATGAGGCATTGATATTGTTTAAAAATATAAACTAAAAGTCTAAATATAGGAAGGGCTGAAAAACAACATCCCAATACAATACAACCGTTCCTGGTCTCCATCTGGTTTCTGTGGATGTGTCACCTCAAACTGAGAATGGCCTTGTCTAGATCAGGTAAACATCTGTGTTTTGTTATCCAGGCAGATAAACCTTCTCTTCAATCAGTCCTCAAGACAAAGATTCTGTAAGTCTGAAATTATTTATTGTACAGGTAAATTCTACTTACAATTGTTGCATTTCAAATGCAAGCCCTAGGCAAGAATTTTTGGTAACTAGAGACAAGGTAGGAGAAGGGAGATGGGAGTCTCTTGTGTTGCAGGAGTTGGTTTATGGTAGAGGTAGGAAACGTGAGGAATATGAGGCTGATTTAGTCCTTAGAAGGCGGCGATAAGAGAGAAGGTAAAACCCGATCCGTTTCAGGGGGTATCACAGAGAGCTGCTACTCTGAGGCAAGCATAGAGCAAACTGAACTCTCGTTGAGAGCTGCTAAAGGAAATGCCTCCACAAGCTGAAGGCAGGGGGCAGGGTCCAATGGCAGCGAGCCTAAGAACCATGTAACACAGTGGGAGCATGAAGGGCTGTCCCTTGAGCCTATAAGGCACCTTGGAAAACTTAAGCTAGATTAAGTGGGATTCAAGCTCTCCCGATGGTGAGGGAAAGTTGAGGGGGGGGGGGGGGGAGAGCTTTCTTAAAAGGCAAAGGCTCACAGATTTTTATCATATGTACCCACTGCTGGGGACAGAACAGGCCTTGTGCTACCTGTCCTTCGCAGTGTGCTTCCCATCCTGTTTTGCTCACATCTGTTGTCACCGTGATCCACTGTGGGGGTTCTAGGCTGGTTCCAATTTCAAGACTGGCCTTGACTAACTACCAGGCCAAGCTCTTCCTGGCCTGTCCTGTCCTGTGATGGGCAGAATCTTCTCAAAGTCCTGGCTATGTGGGGACCATCTGGACAAGTGTCCCTTCTGCAAGGGACACATATGGGCATTTGCCCATGGCACCATTTAGATAGCTGCTATCGACTCCAGAACTTGCAAATATGCATAAGCTTGAGGGGCTGTTGATGACAGCATTACCCTCACTCGCTCCTGCAGCTAATGATGAGTAAAAGAATCGTCTAACACCTTCCTTCTCTTTGTATTGAAATAGGCTCAGAGGTAAATCAAGGATTGGGAGAGCTCAAACTTAATTCTGTTCACTAATCAACCTAGGTTTTCCAGAACCTCTATGACTCTCCTTGTTGACTGGCTGCTTCCCTGAAAAGACAAGGCTTTGATCAACCAATCATCCAAGTGTGGGTGTACTTGGATCCCTTCACTGGAAAAAGGCTGCCACCATTACTTTTGTGAAAGTCTAGGGGGGCACTGTGGCTAATCCAAAGGGTAGAGCATTGAACTGATTATGTCTCTTTAATACTGCAAAGCACAGGAATCTTTGGTGTAGTTCTCTGATGGGGATATGGAGACAGGCCTCCGACAAGTTCAGAGACATCAGCAATTCTCCTTTTCTTACTGCTACAATTACCATTCTCAAAGTTTCCATTGGTAAATGTAAAATCCTCAGTGATCGGTTTACCATCTTTAGGTCCAGAAAAGGCCAAAATGTTCCCTCTTTCTTTGGGACCACAAAATAGATTCAATATTGGCCTTTTCCTACTTTTGCTCCTGGAACCGGAATTATTGTGTAATAGGAGTAACCTGTCTATTGTTCACTGAATGGCCTCTATGGAGATATGACAAAGACATCGATTATTGGTGCCTCTAAATTGAGGGCATACCTCCAGTGAATAATTTCCAAGACCCATTAGTCTCTGGTAATGCGGGTCCACTCCTTGTAATACTGCTGTAGTTGCCCTCCATTTTAATGTCTTCCTTTTTGGCTGATGAGTTGCCACCACAGGAGGGACTATTAACTCTTACTAGGGCCAAACCACCACCCCCCCCCCCATCTAGGATTTTATGAAGCTTCAACTGCCATCCAAAAATTTAAATTAAAAATGCCCAAAACTCAGTGGTGTGTGATCAGGGCCTTCAATGGATTCAGTGAATCCCCAGCCCATAGGCGTCGCTTCAGGGTGGCAAGTGCCATCCCCAATTTATACATTGGATTGGGCAGAATTGAAACAAAACCCTGCTCGATCCGATCAACTGCATCACATCTAACTACACCTCCTCCCCCTCCCCAATAGGCAGCAGGAGTCATGTTTATCCAAACATCATCTCCTGCTGCTATGGAGCCAGTCTTACAGCTCTTACTGCGAGACCAGTTCTGTGGCAGCAGAAGATGACATTTGAATAAACACGACTCCTGCTGCTGCCCACCCCACAACTCAGCAGGCCGCCGTGGAGCCTGTCCCATGACGGCTAAAGAGAGAGAGAGATCAGACACCGTGACCGCCAATGGACCCCATTCTGCTGGCAGCTGAAGAAAAATCCCAGGCTCTATGAGTGTGAGTGTGTGAGGGTACAGGTGTATATGTGACCGCCTATGTGGATGACTAGGTGGGTGGGTGAGAGTCTGGGTGTGTATTTGTGGGCAGATGAGATCTGTGTGTGAGAGAAATTGTGTGTGGTTAGGGTTGGGTAGGTGAGAGCCAGTGTATGTATGAGTGACTGTGTTGTGTTTTTGACTGCCTGTGTGTGTGAATGACTACCAGGGTGATAGCTTGGGTGTATGCTTGTGGGTAAGAGGCTGTGTATGTGTGTGTGGGTGATAGCATGTGTGTGTGTGTATGTATGTATTTGGGTGGGTGGGTGGGTGTCTGCCTGGGTGGGTGTGTAAGTGAGAGGATAAAATCTGTACAGATCTCCATCCTCCAATCCACAACAATCTGAATGGCTGGAAATCAAACATGCCAGGTATGATGAGAGGGAGATTTTAAAATTCTTCTTCTGGTTTCTAGGGGTCTATAGCAGTCCGTCTTGTTCTTTTTTCAATAGGAGATGTATTGGTCTTCTAGGGCCTGTTGTAATATTTGCAGTGCTGCTCTTTTCTGGTAAGGGTTGTTGCTGTTGAGTCCTGGGAGTTAGTGTGGTGTTGAAACTGCTAATGTATCTGTTGGCAGGCTGCAATAGCTTTTATTGGAATTATGTACCAGTGAGTATTATCCAGAAATACTGTGAGTTACTAAGACAATATAGAACCCGTCTTTAGATGTGACTGTCTCTGATCTGACATCTGAAGAAGGGACTTATGCAGTTTTACAAGTTAAGTACATGTATTTTTTTTATTTTACATGTATTTTAGGCAGCCTGGCTTGTTTTGTTTTCTAAACAGGAGATATACTGCTGTTTTAGAGTCTCATATAACATTTGCAGTATTGCCTTTTCATAGGTAAGGTTGTAGTTTGAGTGCTGCCAGTTAGTGCTGGTTTTGGTATTGCAATTGTTTATTCATGGCTTTCTAAGGGCCAAACCCATGCCCCATTACATGTTACAACAGATCTAATGTCATAGGGGTTCCATGTGAGGGAGTGAGGTTGCTGTAGATTGGGGGGGGGGGGGCAGGGGGGACGAGACAGGCAGAGCAAGTGGGAGGGGAATGGGGACTGAGGGAGTGAGACTGAATCCCCTGCTATAACTGTCACTGCACGCCACTAAACTTTCACATTTTGTTATTTTTTTGTTTTGTGTGTCCCACCCAGCTCCCTGTCATTGTGGGCCCTTGACTGCTGTAGGATCTTGGCCCTTGAAATCTCAGCTCCCTCATCTGCTGCCACAAAAGAGCTGTACCTGAACAAGTGGCCTGGACGTCTGATCACTGTGGCATCTACCTGATCTGTACTGTCTGCTATCCTTCAAGCAAGATCTACAAAAAGTTCCTCTGGCTGCACTTCTGCCCGCCCTCCAGAAGGCTCTGGGGCTTTGACTCCCTGAGTTGCTTGATTAGCTTTTCCAGCTCTTCACCAAATAAGCAACCGTCAAATTTCAGTTTACTTAATTAGGCTGTAGAAGCCAAGTCCACTGACCAATTCCACAGCTACAACAGACCCCTGGCCATCACTATCATACCTACCTGTATGGATGATATTCTAATCAGGTCATACAAGGAATGCCACTTCTAACGCCAAGCATGCCGTTTCTCTGTTACTGATTTGAGATCCATCCATTTCAGTCCCTATTTGGGCTTGCTGGACCCAGTGCACTACTGCTCCTGCAACATACCCACCACAGGTGGCTGCTTGCAATGACAGACTGGCCCAACTCAAATGTCGTCCACTTCAGTAGTGATTGCTTCTATTCCGGGGGTATTTCAATGTTGAGCCTCCTACTGGGATTGCTGTTTTCCTTGCACCTGCAGTTACCGCAGCATCCACTTTTGGCATATGAAAATAGGCGCTCTTTGTCTGGTTGTTGTAGTGGGTACAGTTTTTACGCTGTCTTAATTCTCTATACTGAACCAGGTTTGTCCCATTCAGCGCCTATCATATCCTGTATTGCCATATGCATGGGGAATGGTATGGCTGGGTTTCTGATGCCTGCTAGGATTGAATCCACTTTGGGTATCTCTTCCTTCAGCTGCTCTTCTCCCAGCTTGAACCACCCGCAACCTTTGAGATTGAGTGTACTCAGCCACTCCTTTCTAAACAGTCTGACTGCTGACTCATTTCTATGCGAGGGTAACTTTCTTTCCTCCTTCTTCCTGCGCTGATAAAAAAAAAAAAAAAAGAAGTGCCTAATCTTCAGAAGTCACCTCCAGCCCCAGCTACAGCCTGGGCCTTTTGCCCACAGGGTCCCCTTACCTGGAAGGGGATCTGAAATCCTGGCTGACTATACCTGCCATCTAGTTTTCTCCCTTTCATTTGCCAATAGACCTTGTGTTATTACCATCCTAAATTCTGATAAACTCCAGGCTTTTAGTCTCCCTGAGGATCCAGTTCCTCCCTGTGCACAAGAAAATAGATGCTGCGGAAGGATGACGGGACCTCCCCATAACTGAATTCCCCGAAGCTAGTAGCACCGGTAACGAGGCTATAATGCTTGCACACTGTTCCAACAGGGCCACATGGTGGGCTCCTCCTGCCACTGCAGCTAACCTCTTCTCCATCTCCCTCCTGCTCTGCTCCTCTGCTGCCCCATCAAAGCTTTTACAGAAAGAGACTGCAACACTCAGTAAATACTGTACTCTGCACTGCCCCCACTTTCCATACCTGTACCTTGATGGGGAGAAGGGGGTGGGGGGGGGGGATGCCAGAGGCACTGACAACAAGCCTAGTTGCTACTGCTGGTTGAAAGGCCTCTCTTGACCCTTGGAACTACCAGCTTTACAAACTTTACTTGTAGTTCATGAAGAGTATCTTTTCTCAGTGCAGGAAATGCAGGCTCCTTAGAGATCTGAATGTCCTGGAGAAGGAAGATCAGTCACCCCAGACTGTCTTCCACTTCCCCACCAACTCAGCCCTGGCTACCACTGGTACCCAGCTAAATAACCACTTTTTTTTAGGGTGCTTTTAAATCTTAAGCCTGATGATCTGCCTTCAACCTCTAACTAATTTTAACCATTGTCTTACTATATGCAACTCCCCAAGTCTCTTGACCTATGTGTTTGTCTTGATTAGATTGCAAGCTCTATTGAGCAGGGACTATCTCTTGTGTGTTTGTACAGTGCTATGTTTGTCAAGTAGTGCTATAGAAATGTAGTAGTAGTAGTAGTAGTAAACCTTAGATAAGGCTATTGCCCTTCCTTCCTGCTGGACCAGACTGCTCCTACCATCTGCTGGAGGCAGAGAACCACCGGAGCCTTTCCTGCTGTTCTAGGCTATATGGGAAAGAGGAATGTCAGGATAAATCTTGCCATCTACCTCCATCTGCTGGATGGGGGAGGAGGGAACAATTTCCACATGAATGTACTGGTCTGACAGGATGATGAGGAAGATGTTTCAGTGCTATCTGTTTTTTTTATATGTTTAATGATTTTAATGTTATTTGTATTGTATTGTTTTTTTAAATCAATCTTGTCTGTTTCATTGTACTCCATTGTCATTTTAGGCAGAATATAAGTTCTTTACGATAAGAACTCAAATATTAAAATGTAGATTTGATCCTGTTAATCTGTAACATATTATTCAAATCTGCTACTATACCTGAAGATTGGAGGGTAGCGAATGTAATGGCAATTTTTAAAAAGGGAATCTAGAGTGATCCAAAAAACATAGACCACTAAGCCTGATGTCAGTGCTGGGCAAAATGGTATAAACTGTAATTAAGACCAGACTTACTGGGCATATGTATAGGCATGGTTTAATGAGAAAAACGTCAATATGGTTTTAGCAAAAAGAAACCATGTCTGATAAATCTATAAGAATTCTTTGAAGGTGGAAATAAATATGTGGATGGAGGTAAGCAGGTCGGTAGAGCATACCTGGATTTTCAGAAAGCATTTGATAAAGTCCTACATGACAGACTCCTTAGAAAATTACAAAGTCATGGAATCAGAGTCAATCTCCTACTGTAGATTAACTGGTTAAAAGATAAGAACAGGTAAGTTTTAATAGAGAATTGGATCAGAGAAGAATGCTCAATGTGATTTACTTGGATTTTAATAAAGCTTTTGATAGGGTCCCACACAGTAGACTAGTGAACAAAATGAGAAGCTTGGGAGTGGGTTCCAAGGTAGTAGGATGGATTGCAAACTGGATGACTGACAGGAGACAGCATCTAATGGTAAATGGAACCTACTCTGAAGAAAGAATGGTGTTAAGTGGATCGGTTTTGGGACAGAATCTGTTCAATATCTTTGTGAGCGACCTAATACAAGGTAAAGTTTGTCTATTTGTGGATGATACTAAGATCTACAACAGAGTGGACACATCTGAAGTAGAGAGAATGAAAAGTGATTTAAGAAAGCTTCAAGAGTGGTCAAAGATTTGGCAGCAAGGATTTAATGATAAGAAGTACAGTCTCATGCATCTGGGGTATGGCAATCCAAGAGAGCTTTATGTGATGTTAGGTGAAAGACTAATGCACGGACTAGGAGAGGGCCCTTGGTGTGAATGTCTGATGATCTGAAGGCGGCGAAGCAATGTGACAAGGCGATAGCTAAAGCCAGAAGAATGCTGGGCTACATAGAAGAATAACCAGTAAGAAAAAAAAAAAAAGAGGTGATATGCTCTTGTGAAGTCTCACCTGGAGTACTGCATTCACTACCTGTTCTCAAAAGGATAGAGACAGGATAGAAGCATCCAAAGATGAGCAACCAAAATGGTGAGGGGTCAGCATTGGAAGACTTATGAGGAGTGGCTAAAGGATCTGAATATGTACACCCTGGAAGAAAGGAGGTGCAGGGGAGATATGATACAGAGCTTCAGATACCTAAAAGGTTTTAATGATGCACAATTGACAAACCTTTTCCATTGTAAAGAAATCAGTAGAACTAGGGGTCATGAAATGAAACTCCAGAGAGGAAGACTCGGAACCAATGTCAGGAAATATTTCTTCATGGAGAGGGTGTGGTGAATGCCTGGAATGCCCTTCTGGAAGAGGTGATGAAAACAAAAACAGTGAAGGAATTCAAAGGGGCATGGGATAAATACTGTGGCTCCCTATAGGTTAGAGCAGAGCTTTCCAAACTTTTCATGTTGGTGACACACTTTTTAGACAAACATAATTTCACGACACGGTAATTCAGTCTACTAGTAAACCAGAGGTTAAAGGTTAAACGAACGAAACATATTTCGACAATTTATGTATGTTTCCTTAAATATATACATAAATAAAATGTTTCACGACACAACCTATCTCATGAAAACCTTAAATTTATATTAAAAATATATATTCCAAGATTCATGTTATTGTTATAATTTATGAGAAACAATAATAAAACAAATTGTCTGTCCCCCACACCCTCATCTCTCTCCTCCCCCCAGCACATGTCTGGCCCCCACACACTCATATCTCTCCCCCTCAAGCACATGTCTGTCCCCCCAGCACGTTTGCCCCCCACTCACTCATCTCTCTCCCCCCAGCACATGTCTGGCCCCCACACTCATGTACCTCGTCTTTTTGATTGTTGCCAGTTAAGTGCTTCACTCCCTTCCATGATCACCAGACACTGCTGCTTGCAGTCAGTACTCCTCATGGCCAGGCCTCATCGGCAGCAGCCGCCAATGCAAGGATGGCTGGGCTCGTTCCACCCACCAAGCCCCCCAAAAAAACGCGATTGACAGCAAAAATCACCCAATAATAAGCAACCCATAAACTGAAAAAAAAAAGTGAATCTCTAGAAAAAAAAAAGCCCAAACTCGCATCAGAGTTGACCGGGCTTGCGCGACACACCTGCACACTGCAGGCGACACACTAACGTGTCCCGACACACAGTTTGGAAAGCTCTGGGTTAGAGGTTGGAAATAAAGAAAAGAGTGCATGGGGGTAACTTGCTGGTATGGAAGTTGCTACTCTTAACAAATAAGCCTCCATACTGTTAATGCAGCTCATTCATTGCTCTCTGCTTCAACAACAGTGAGAAAAGGGGAATTAGATTCAGACAGCAACCAACAAGGGCCCCGACGTTTAGTTTGGGGAACAAATAAATATGGAGGTAACTAGCTGATGTGGCACTTACTATTCTTAACCACTAAGCTTGATACTTTTGATGCAACTCCAATATTGCTCTCTGCTTTCTTAGAAATGGTGAAGGGAAATTGTATTCAAACAGCATCCAAGGGCCCTGATAAGCTTGGGGGTAACCTGCACGATGCGGCAGATGCTGGCAAGAGCTTGCAGGGCAGACTGAGTGGATCATTCGGACCTTTTCTGCCGTTGTTTCTGTTTCTATGTTATAGTTTTCCCAGCGGAGAGAGGTGAATAGTGGAGTGCCCCAGGGATCTGTACTGGCACCAGTGTTGTTTAACATTCATAAATGATCTAGAAAAAAGATCAATGAGTGAGGTGATCAAATTTGCTCAATGTACATCACCTTGTAAACAAAACATTTTTTTTAATTAGTGCAATATATACCATAAATAAACAAATATTCAATGTAGTTGAAACGAGAGCTAATTGTGACAAATTGCAAGAGGACATTTTGACACTGGAGAACAAAGCATGTAAATGACTTTTTTTCATTCAACAGATAATTAAGCTATGGAATGTGTTGCTAGTAAATATGATTAAGGCCAGTAGCATAAGTGAATTTAAACAGATCTGGGGGAGAGCACTGTGAAACAGACTTTCATATGGAGATTTGCTGGGTGTTACTAGGCAATCCAGACATGCCACTCTTGGACACAGAATGCTGAATCAATGGGCTATTAGTCTGACCTAGCATGGTTTTTCTTATGTTTTGTGCAGATCCTGTACCACGTCAGTAGTTTTTCTCTGGACAGCCTCTACTATCTCTATTGTTTCAGTGGTTCAGCCTCCAGAAATGGTCACAGTATTCCAGATGAAATCTTACCTATAATCTATATTATTTCCTGGTTATGTTTATGCCTCTATCTATGAACTCTTCCAATATCAATCCTCTGCCTTCACCAGGTCTTTCTCCTACTTAGTGCACATCAATATTTCACACTAAACTCAGACTGATCGCTCTTATTTCTGCACCACAAATGCATGAATCTGCACTTTCTTGCAATGAAATGTGAACTTTCTTAGACCAGGTCTCAGTCTCTGTTCCTTCACGGTGTCCATTCTGTTACAGGCAGCTGTCTAGCCACTTGATATACACATTTTGTGAAAAAATTACAGCAATAAATCACTGTAGTTTGAGGGTTTTTTTGACAGCCTTACTTACCCTTTGAGATATATAATTGTTCCTATTAAGTATTGCCTCCTTGAGACAGCGTTTTCACGAAATACGGCTTGTGTCAGGGCTAGGATTTGTTTCCCTATGCTATCAGCTGGCAACCTAGTTTGATGTAACTCCTATTTTAAAACTGAAATATCCATGCAGCCTCTTGAAGAAAGAAAGATACATTCACAGACTTCAGTATACTTTGGTGTTAAAACTTGGTTTGCAACACCTCAGTTAGTTGTCACTTCTGTTTTGTTTCTGGTGTGTAATCTGCTCCTACTATTTTTGCTTATAATAATTTAAAAAAAACGTACTTCTTTCTGCAAACAGTATTTTAGTCACTCATGCTATTCATTCTCTCCCCGCGCCTTCCTTCGCTTACTCACCGCTCCTAGTTTAAGGTGAATTCTCTATGGGGTGCATAACTCTGGGTTGCCCCAGAGAAAGGAGAGGAATCAGCTAATGAACCCCACCAGCAAATTCAAGAAAAGAACGAGGGTCAGTGAGAGCTGCTGCTTAGAGGACTCTGTGTGTGTGGCTGGGCGGGGGATGGGCGCGAAGTGACAGATTCAGAGATACAGGAGAGCAATGAGGGGAGGGGAGCAGAACGGCGAGCGAGAAGATGGAGATGGAGGAGATGCAATAGTGAGAGGATGAAACTATGATTACTAATTAACATGCTACAACCACACGGTGACCCAGAGCAGAGACGGACGACCCTCTTTGCTAAATAAAGCAGGTGAATGGCTGGCGCTGACTGCTTCCAGCACGGACACGCTCGGGGCTGGGTCCTCACCGATTTCAGCGCCTTGGCTTTCAGGCGCAGGCTCTCCGTCAGCCTCTCGTTCTCCTCCTCGTACACGCTGTAGCCGCCGTCCGTGGGCGCTTCCCGGCTCTTCATTCTCCCAGGCCGCTCCATGCTCTCCCCTCGGCGCTGCTTTCACGCTCGGCCGCCTAGAGCTCCTGGAGGTGACGTGTACAAAGAGCAGAGCGCCGGCGGAAGCAGACGAAAGCGAAAGCGCCGCCGGCTACGGCGCGCCGGGCGGGACACAGCGCTAGGGGGCGGGGCAAGGCGGGGCGGGGCTCCGTACGCGCCAGACAGTGAGAGGCGGGGCGGTGGAGGCCGAGCTGCTGAGCCCCGCTACCCCTTGCTGGGGTACAGGTCAGAGAACGAGGTTAGAAGAAGGCAGAGAGTACAGAAGTGAAAGAGCTCTCAGCATGGTTCAACGGGCAGGAAAGTTAAAACAACAGAACATTTACGGCCCTCGCTGCAGTTAATGTGTGCGAGGGAGGAAGAGTCAGTAGCTTATAGTCACTCACCTTGGGGTGATTTAATAAGGTGCGCTAAACTGCAAGCACATTTGTACTCAAACTGGAGTGAATTTTCAAAGAGGTTTTCGCATGAAAATCGCGTATTTACCATTCAAAAGCGTGTAGACACATATGTTGTTTTATAATTCCCGAGAATACACAGATATTTTCTGTTTTGCACTTGTATTCATTATCAAGATAAAAGAGGTGCTCTGGAGATGTTCCAGGTAGGGTAAGAAAAAGATTAATGAACTTCTTCATACACCTTCACACCTACTAAACGACTCAAGCCAGTAAAAGCAGATTTGGCTGTTGTCAGTAGTTTTGGGTGGGAGGTCTGGGAGAACTGGTGGGGGTTCAGGGTAAAGGGCTGACTCCAAGTATTTGCACATACTTTATAAAATACTTGCCTCTGTGTTTAATTCTGGGTGTTTATTCACTCATTGTCATAATTAATTTGCACTTAAATATTCATTGCAGGTAACCTGAAAATCTGAAGTTAGGTGTACCTTCAGGAGAGGGTTGGGAAACCCCGCTAACTTACATTTAGCTTACTGTTTTGGGAACTAATTCTATTTTTTTTTTTGGCACTTAAGCAAAACAAATTTTGTCTTGATATTCAGCATAAATTTTTTATAAACAGCATTTGCATGAATAAATGCTAAATAGCACAGGTCCTGATGCAGACCACTGGGGCTTTCCACTAATGACCTTTTTCCATTCAGAAAATTGACCATTTAGTCCTACCCTCTTTTTCCCATCTTTATCCAGTTACCAATCCACAATAGGACACTGTCTCCAATCCCATCCCCTTTCAGTTTCCTAAGGAGGCTCTTACAAGGGTCTTTTGTCAAATAACTTCTGAAAATCCAAAATACACTATATCAACTGGCTCAACTTTATTTGCTTATTCATCTATACTCTCAAAAAATTCCACATTCATAAATGATATGGAGAAAATAACAAAGAGTGAGGTGACCAACTTTTCAGATGGTACAGAATTGTTTTGAATTGCTAAAATGGTAGTGAATTGTGAAGAACTGCAATAGAACTTTGTGAGACTAGGAGAATGAGTTTCTAAATGGCAGATGTAATGTGAAGTGCAAAATAAGGTACGTAGGGCTAAATAATCCCAACTACAAGTTCACAATGCTGGGTTTTGTGTTAGGATTAACCACCAGGAAAAGGACCTTGGACAATGTTTTGAAATCTTCAGTTCAGTGTGCAGCAGTGAATATTAGGAATTATTTGGAAAGTATTAAAGAACAAAACTCAGACTATCATAATGTTTTTCTATAGACACATGGTGCGATCGCATCTTGATGTTTGTGTGCAGTTCTGATCACCCAGGTGCAAACAAAAGCAAACGTGAGAGCGTTCCTAGGCCTCACAGGGTATTACAAAAGATTCATCCCCAATTTCTTGGAGAAGGAGGAACCTCTCACAAGGCTGTTGTTGAAGAAAGCACCAGAGAAAGTCCATTAGTCAACAGAAGCAGAGGAGGCCTCCAGGCTCTGAAAGAGGTGTTATGCTCCGTACCGGTCTTGAAAAGTCTGGACTTCACCGAACCCTTCACAGTACAGACCAATGCCTCAGAATTAGGCTTGGGAGCAGTCTTAGTCCAAGAGAAGAATGGGCCAAGAACATTCTAGGCATACATTAGCTGGAAGCTGATGCCACGGGAGAGGAATTATTCAGCAGTTAAGAAGGAGGCCTTGACAGTCAAGTGGGCCTTAGATGCCTTGTGGTGTTACCTGATGGGTCAGCAGTTCACACTCCGGACCACCAATTGCTCCTATGGATAAATAGAAATAAGAAGTTCAAAGTGAGGGTGATGAAATGGTTCCTGGCCCTACACCCCTTCAACTATAATATACGACATGGGGCAGGAAAGGAAGATATCAATGCGAATATCCTATCCAGAGTGGTGTCCTTGGTACAGGCAAGCACTCATCCGAATAAGGATGAGCTGAGGGGGAGGGTATGTGAGGGAGTGTACAGGAAACGCCTTAAAACCACCTTAAGGGACCGGCCACAGCTATCCAGCCCAGTCCTTAAGGATCAGCCCCGTATGTGATTTTGGGTGAAAGGAGGCTCCCTTCACCATACTATAAGGCACCAGGGCCCCAAAGGGTTAGAAGGGCCCCAGGGAGCAGGCAGGAATCCAGTTTATGCTGTGTGTAATATCTGTGTGCTACCAGTTCTGCAAGGTGAGCTGCATTTGTTTTCTGTTTTGTTTTCTTACTGTAAATAAATTTGCACCTAAGGAAACAGCCGGAGTGTGCCTCCTTATTCCCCCTGATTGTTTCCTAAGCCACAACTGGCCACATTACCACGGAATGATTGTGAAGGGTACATAATGAGTTTAATTATCAAAATCTTGGTGGAGGGGCTATGGCCCTTAAAATTAAATTGGAATGGGATGGGGAGTGCAAAGTTGAAGGATCTGGGAATGTGGCTCCTAAAACCGTCCTGGAGGACCCCTAACCAGTCAGGATTTCAGGATACTGCAATAAATAAATTTGTGTGGGACAAGAGTTGAGACTGCCAGAAGGCCTGCAGGTGAATGATGGCTTACAGGCCCCACTGTGACTTATTTCAAGTTTTGTAGCTATTGACTCTGCTGCTGCACAAATATTTTACAGCATTACAGCCTCAGGATCATAGGAGGGAGAAGTGAGAAAGAAAGGGGAGAAGGGATACGGCTGTCACTGGGCAAAGGGTTAACGGGAGAACCAGAGAAGGGGCTACTGCTGGGCAGGAGGTTGGGGGGGGGGGGGGTGGGATAGAGGGGACTGCTGCTGGAGGGCAGGGGATTGTGGTGGAGAAAGGGGGCTTCTATTGCTGTGCAAGTGGTTGGGGAGAGAGAAAGAGGCTGCTGGGCAGGGGATGGATGAGAGGGGCTTCTGCTGGGCAGAGGGGAAGGGAGAAGAGGGAGCTACTTTGCAAGGGATTGGTGATAGAGAGGGGTTGCTGCTGAACAAGGAGAACAGGAGGGAGCGGGCTATAAATTATTTTAAATAAATATGAGGGATACTACTGAACAAGGAGTGGAGGGGAGAAAGAGGAGGATGCAGGGCAAGGAGGGGAAGGGGAGAAAAGCGGGTTGCAGGGTAGGGGTGTGTAGGGATAAAACAATGTTTGTTTTTCGGTTCGTTTTCAGGAGGCTCTTTTCAAATGAATTGCGATTCGTGGAATGTTTGATTAATTTCATTCGTATGAAAAAAATCAAACATTAACCCCCCCTCCTCCCAAAAAAATCAAAATGGGGCCTCTTGGCCCCACCACCCATCCCTCTCATCCACCTAGAAAAATGCTGGGGCCAGGATCCCCCCCCCACCCCCACTTGGTATGGTGGGGATCCGCCAGCGAGGTCTTGGTCCAGGCCGAAGCCTTGTCCTTTCGTAGGTCAAAGCCACAGTAGGTTGCCATGACTTCAGCTTTGGCCAAAGCCTGTTCTCAGGCCAGACTCCACAGCCCGGCCTGGAGTCTGTGTCCTGACACCAGGGCCTCAGCCCAGACCTAGGCCCAACACCAAGACACATCTTGGAGCCTGGGTCCTGACGCCTAGGCCTCAACCAACCTGGACCCAGGCCTGATGCCCGAACTCGACCCAAAGGCCAGGTTCTGGAGTCATGGCTGAAGTCCGAATCCTCGGCCCAGCACAGAGGCAAGGTCCCGATACCAGGTCCTAGACCTGGACTCAGGTCTGACACCGGGACCCGACCTGGAGGCCAGGTGCCAGAGCCTGGGCCCAAGCCTGACACTGCAGTAAGGCCCTGAGGCTGGGTGCTGACACCGGGGCCTTGTCCAGGATCCAGGTCTGATGCTGATGACCTACCTGAAGGCTGGGTCATGACAGCCTAGTTGGGCCCAGTCTCGACTCTGCAGCCCATCCAGAGGCCAGGCCCTGATGCTGTGGCCTTGACCCGGACCAAAGCCTGATGCTGGGACCTGACCCAAAGGCCGGATCCTGACATCAGGGAATCGGCCCGGGGCCCAACCTGGAGGTCAGGTCTTAACACCAGTGACTTAGCCCAGACCTAGGCCTGAAACCGGAGCCCTGCTTAGAGACCGAGTCTCGATGCCTGGGCTTCAGCTCAAGCTCAGACCCATGCCCAGGCTTGGAGTCAGACCTTGGGAGATGCTCTTCTGCGTCCATCTTTGGCTCTTCTGTTCCAACTGACAACGTCTGCTGGACTGAAGGTGCCAAAGTTAACTCCGGTTCAGCCGCAGTGGACAGCGCCAGTTTGCATAATAGAGCTGAAGAAAGAAGAAGCAGAAGATCTCCGAGGCCTGGGTTCTGGACCTGGGCATGACCCCAGACTGAGGCCCAGGGTTCGAGCCCCAGCATTGGGCCTGGGTCCGGTCCGAGGCCCCAGTGTTGGGACCCAGCTTCCGGGCTCAGGATTTGGTGTCTGGGATGGGTCTTGGTATTGGGCCTGGGTCCGGGCTTCAGCCTAGGCTGAGGCTGTAGCATTGAGGCTTGGCCTCTCTGGGCTGGCCTGTGGCATCAGGTCTGGGCCCAGGCCCTGGCTGAGGTCCAGGCCTCAGGACCCAGCCTTTATCAGATACCTGACGGATCAGGTAAGTTTGTTTTAAGTTTCTAGGGGTTTGGCCGAGGCCCCTGTGTCAGTCTAGGCCTAGGCTGAGATTCTGGTGTTGCGTTCAGGCCTAGATCATGGCCCCTGTTTTGAGCCTCAGCCTACACCCTAGGCAAGGTCCCAGCTTTGGGCCTAGGCCAAGGTGCTGGTGTCACACTCAGGCATAGGCCATGGCCCTTGCTCTGGGACTTGGCCTGTCCCCTAGCAAGGCCTAGGTGTAGTCCTGATGCATTCAATTAAAACAAATGCAACAAATAAGGTTCATTTCATTTGGGGGCCCTGATTCATTTTGGTGCCCCGAATGAAACAAATTGGCCTTATCACATTTTATGCATTTGTTTTAAACAAATGCACATCCCTGTTGCAGGGCAAGTAGTGGGTAAGGGGGAGAAAGAGAGGGATTCAGGGCAAGGAATGGAGTAGGTGAGAGAGAGGAGATGCAGGGCATGGAATATAATTGAGGGAAGGCTGATGAAGAGGAAGTAGTGGAGGGAAAGATAAAGGGGGCACTGGCTAAGGGTGGGGGAAGAGAAATAGGAGCATTCTAGGTAGGAGGGGAGAGAGAGGGTGGATACTTTGCTGGAGCTATTGCCACTAGCAGGACAGCTCTGCCTTCTCTGCCAAGCAAAACTACAATGCCAGAGCAGTCACTGGTAAGTCAAGAGGGGGTGGACATAATTCTAAATATCTGCTTCAGGTGCAGAAAAAGCTGCTCCTGCATGGCTTTTGGTGGCTAATGTTATTTTACGATGGTGTGCCATCATGGTCCTGGACCTGATCCGATTTTTGAAAGTATGCTTGTATATATACATGCAGAAATTTACACCTGCTCAGGAAAAGGTTGAACTCTCTGCAGGTATCCATGTACGTACCAGTACAATCCGAGAATCTTCCAAACAGAATTTTGCACGTAAGAAAGCTTTGGAAATTCTGGCTGAAGGCTGCAGGTTCTTTATACCTGCAGACGTTAGCCCTATGTGGGCTGCTGAAAATTACCTTCATTGTCTCTAACAAGGTTTATAAGCAATGGGTAATATATCTATATTAGTTATCTTTGACTAGAATAGCAACTCATGATTTGTAAGCATTTGTGTCTTGATTTTTGAGTCAATGAAGTTGACAGAACTGTTAATGCTACCCACCTGGGGAAAATAGGAGACTGGGGTGACTTCCTGTTCTTTCAGCAGAGTGATTTAAATTCTCTTAACTAAAGCACTTTCCCTTTAGTAAACAGGAAGACTGAGGAAGAGAATCCTTCCTGTTCAGCACCAGTGGCAGGAAGCACAGAACCCATCCTAAAATACACAGCTAGTCATATGCTCTCTCGTGTATTAATCTTACTTTAATCTTCCTGGGCATTTATGAATAGGTTATGAATATCTTCAATCTGGTCTGAATTTCCCTGGTAGTATCCTTAATTTGGATCAGTCCCACGTTCTTCTGATAGACTAGTCCTTAAAAGTCATTAGTACACACTAGATAGGATTTTACACATCCGTGAAGGCTCTGCATGTGCTTCAGAACTGAATGGCTAAGTCCTTTCCAAGGTGTCCATGTTTCCATCTGCCTTGGATGTTCACTTATCAAGGACGTGTGTTGCCTTTATGGACGCCAGAAGCAGGGTCGCCTTGGAAAGGCCTTCAACTTTGCCATCTGTTATCTACACTGACTGGGCGCCGGCCATCCATTGCTCCTACTATGGGACAAGGGCCGGCCAATGGCACCGATAGCCCCTGTCACATGGTAAGGGCAAAGGGCCATCGGCACCATTTTGATTAGTGGCAGCCGACGGCCCGAGAGGGGGACATCGCTCCCGGGACCCCCGCTGGACCACCAGGGACTTTAGGCAAGTTTTTGGGGGGTTGGGAGGGTGGGGGATTATAAATAATTAGATCTGAAGGGTTGGGGTAGGTTTGGGTTTTTTTTTTCTGTGTGCCCTTTCTCCCTTCAGCTTGCCAGGGACTGCGAGATTCCAGGGGATCATACCACAGGAACGCTGTGAGCCAGAGAATCTATGGGACTCATGCTGCTGAAGATGCTGGGACAGTGGGGCCAGAGCTAGTAGACATAGGGATAGATGCAAACTCTGACCTAGGATGAGTATAGCTGGAAATTGCTCACAGCGACCAGGGTTAGAGTCAGCTGTTGGTGTTCAACAATTATCATAGTAATCCTTCCTAACAAACGGGCCGATACAGTAAAGTCTGCGGGACAGCGGACAAACGCCTGTTCTCCCGGCACGAGCACAGGCCACTCTCCTGTGCGCGCGATTCAGTATGCAAATTAGGTCCGGTGGTAAAAACAGGTTAAAGGAGGAGCTAGGGACACTAGCGCATCCCTAGCGCCTCCTTTTGGACCAGAGCGGCGGCTGTCAGTGGGTTTGACAGTCCACACTCAATTTTGCTGGCATCGTTTCTCGAGCCCGCTGATAGCCACGGGTTTGGAAACCGGATGCCGGCAAAATTGAGCGTCCGGTTTCAACCCACGAGCCGCGGGCCGACTTCAAATTCTTTTTTTTTTTTACTTTTGGTAACTTTCGGGACCTCCGACTTAATATCGCCATGATATTAAGTCGGAGGGTGCAAAGAAAAGCAGTTGTTACTGCTTTTCTGTGCACTTTCCCAGTGCCCGAAGAAATTAGTGCCTACCTTTGGGTAGGCGCTAATTTCTGAAAGTAAAATGTGCGGCTTGGCGGCACATTTTGCTTTCTGAATCGCGCAGGAATACCTAATAGGGCCATCAACATGCATCTGCATGTTGCGGGCGCTATTAGGTTCGGGGGGTTGGACGTGCGTTTTCGGCCCCTTACTGAATAAGGGGTAACGCTAGCGTTTCGAAAACGCACGTCCAATCAAGGGTTAACAGTGCGCTCCGTCGTTGCAAAAGCAAAGGTAACATGTAACACTGATCTTGTAGTAATAGTTGTCTCTACTGTAGCTTCAATTATAGCTGTCAGGTTCAATGATGATTCCTTAGATTTATTTTCTGGAGAAAAATGATCTCTATTTAATACATAATAAATCTTTGAGAGAGGAGGCAAGGATTGTTGAGGCATCTTTAAAACTTGCATTAGATATTCTTTAAACATATCAGATGGCTGTATTAAATCTAACCTAGGGAAATTTAATACCCTGAGATTTAAATATTTTTGTGAATTTTCAATAGCCTCCAATCTTTTATCATATAATATTTCATTTTTTGTAAGTCTTTGATGACACGTTTCAAGTTTATTCATCCTCACTTCCATTTGTTGTCTTTCTCCTTCGGATTTAGTGATGGAAGTCTCAATTCCCATAAATCGCTGGCTTGAATCTGAAGTTATTTTAATCAGTTCTGTAATTGCAGCTTCCAGTGATTTAATAGCTGACCACAAAGACTCAAGTGTAATTGTATTTGGTTTCTCCAATTGTAATATAACCTTTGCAGATCCAGATTCCCACTGTCCCTTTTCAACTCTATCACCTCTTCTCCCCCCTTGCAAAGCCTCTAATTGTAAAAAATCAGAAGAAATTGCTTGTGGTGGAGGGGGGGGGGGGGGGGGGAAGTACTCGGGGCACCGGGACTTAAAGATGTCTCAGCTGGAGGTATGGGCATCCGCTCCATGCCTATTTCCTCAATGACTTCACTCACTGGTTCTCTGCTAGCAGCAGGTAGGAAGAAGGATGGTATTTGAGACTGTACAGGCTCAGATATTGGAGATGATGTCAAAATCACCTCTCGTATCTTTGCCTTGCATTTTGTGTGAGGCATATCTTAAGTAATGTTCTTGTCTCAATATCCAATATTCCCCCACTTTAATCTTAAATCCAGTATTTCCTTCTTAGGAGGGGGGGAGGACTTGGAGTGAAGAAGTTGGAAATTTAACAGGAATTATATAGTACTCACGATTTAGCTTCGGTGGGATTCCAAACTATAAGTTTGTTATGAGGAGGAGATAGATCTTCCAGACAAAGCTGCGCGCCCCATTGGCGCGTGCGGCTTCGGCGACGCACCAGCGGCATCGCTGCTCCGCAGGGGGCTGGCTTTTGAATATTTGCCAGTCGCCCCTTGATGATGTCAGTGCCAAAGGTAATTGTAGTTCGTCGGGGGATTGGCAGTTCTCCTTGCCCCTCTCACCTCAGGTGAAATAGCTCGAAGAAAAATTACAGTTCATCAGGGGGTGGGGAGTTCTCCTTGCCCCTTCGATACCTCGGTGTAAGAATTCAAGGAAAAAAACAGGCGAGCTCCCACCGTAGCGTCCTCAGCCTGTCAATGCGCCGCAGGGTGCTGGCTTTTGAATATTTGCCAGTCACCCCTTGATGACGTCAGCGCCAAAGGTAATTGTAGTTCGTCAGGGGATTGGGAGTTCTCCTTGCCCCTCTCACCTCAGGTGAAATAGCTCGAAGAAAAATTACAGTTCATCAGGGGGTGGGGAGTTCTCCTTGCCCCTTCGATACCTCGGTGAAAGAATTCAAGGAAAAAAAACAGGCGAGTTCCCACTGTAGCGTCCTCACTCCTCAGCCTCAATTCCCAACATTCTGTTTGCTTTTTTGACTGCCGCAACACACTGAACTGACAATTTCAATTTGTTATCCACTATGATGCCTAGATCTCTTTCTTGGGTGGTAGCACCTAATATGGCACCTAACATTGTGTAACTATAGCATGGGAGGTGGCTGAGGCGACATGGGTATTGTGGGACAGTTCGGCCCAAGGCAAGAGGTCGGCCCAGTTGTCCTGTTGATCATTAAGTCCTGTTGAAATTAAGTCCTTAAGAATGTCTTCAAGGATCGGTTGGCTGGCCGTTTGCCTGAGGGTGGTAGGGCCGAAGTCAGATTTAACGAGATCAAATTTTCTGCACAAAGACTTCCACTATTGTGGCCCACGATTGGAAATGATCTCTTTGGGGAGATCAAGTAGATGGAATACGTTCAGGAGCCGAAGGAAGATTCAGTAGTAGAATGAAGTGGGCCATTTGTTAAAAACGGGTGATGATGACCCAGATGACTGTGTTGCCCTTTGATGGGGGAAGATCGACGATGAAGTCAGTAGAGATGCTTGACCAGGGTTCAATGGAAGCCGGAAGGGGTTGAAGAAGGCCCCAAGGGCAGCTAATGGGAGGTTTGTGTTTTGCACAGATGGGGCATGAGTCCACATAACTGCAGGAGTCCTTGACCATGTTAGGCCACCAGTAGTATCTTCTTAGCATCTCAAGGGTCCGAGCCCAGCTAGGATGGCCGGCCAACTTTGAGTCATGAGCCCAGCGAAGGACGCATTCTCGTAGATGGCGTGGAACCACCGTCTTCCCAGCTGGCACAGTGTTGGTGAAGGCGAGGGTTATGCAAGCTGGGTCGATGATGTGCCTAGGAGTGTCAGTCATATCCTCTGGTTCGAGAGAGCGGGAGAGAGCATCCGCTCGAGTGTTCTTGGCTGCAGGAAGATAATGAAGTTCAAAATTAAAACGTTCAAAGAACAGGGCCTGTCTGGGGTTCAATAATTGGGCTTCCTTCAAGTGCTCAAGATTTTTGTGATCTGTAAAGATCGTGAATTTATGCTGTGCTCCCTCTAACCAGGGGCGCCACTCTTGAAGCGCTAACTTCACCGCTAGGAGCTCACAATCCCTGATCGTATAATTTTGCTCTGCAGGGAAAACTTTGTGCAAATAGAAGGAGCAGGGTACTAAGACTCTCTTGGAGGAATACTGGCTCAGAACTGCCCCTGCCCCAATGGCGGAGGTGTGGACTTCGACGATAAAGGGGCGGTTAGGATCTGGATGACGTAGACAAGGTCCAGTGCAGAAGGCCTCTTTCAAGGCGTGGAAGGTGGATTGAACCTTGTGACCCAGAAAGCACAAAGGAAGGCGATCTATAATAGCCGTCAGGATGAAACAAAAAGAATTGATGCCTGTAGTCTAAAATCAATCCTTTATTGAAGTGGAGATTGGAGATAATTAGTCCAGAAACAGAAGACGAGTCTGTTTGAAGATACACTTCTCTAGTTTCGCATAGAGATGGTTGTCCCTGAGACGTTGAAGGACTGTCTGAACATGTGAACAGTGGGATTTCAGGTCCTTGGAAAAGATCAGTATATCATCTAGATATACCACAACAAACGAGTATAGTAGGTCCTGGAAGATTTCATTCATCAAGCGATGAACGACCACAGGGGCATTATAAAGTCCCAAGGGCATCACTACGTACTCGTAGTGGCCATCCCTGGTATTGAAAGTGGTCTGCCAAATATTCTCTGGCTGGATCCTTACAAGATTGTATGCCCCTCAGAGATCTAGCTTCGTAAAGATCTGGGCTCCTTGGAGGCGATCAAAGAGTTCGCTGATGAGTGGCAGAGGATAGCGATCCTTGCGGGTTACGGCGTTTAGCCCATGGTAGTCAATGCAAGGATGTAAACTACCATCTTTCTTCTTCACGAAGAAGAATCCGGCTCCTGCCAGGAAATCGGAGGGTTTTATGAATCCCTTGTCCAGATTCTCTTTAATGTACTCAGACATTGCTTTAGTTTCCAGTAGTGAGAAGGGTAGTTCCTGCCTTTGGGAGGCATGGTACCTGGTAGGAGCTCAATGGGACAATTAAACTCCCAGGGGTAGATTTTCTAAAAGTACGCCAGATTTTATGAGATACGCGCGTATCTTATAAAATCCGGGGTCGGTGCGTGCAAGGGGGTGCACATTTGTGCAACTTGGGCGCGCCGAGCCCTGCGCATGCTGCCCGTTCCCTCCGAGGCCGCTCCGAAATCGGGGGCGGCCTCAGAGGGAACTTTCCTTCCACCCCCCCGCACCTTCCCCTCCCTTCCCCTACCTAACCCACCCCCCCGGCCCTATCTAAACCCCCCCTCACCTGTGTTTTAAAAATTACGCCTGCCAGAAGCAGGCGTAACTCGCGCATGCCAGTGGGCTGCTGGCACACGATTCCCTGGTCTGGGACCCATTTTGGAGGCCTCGGCCACTCCCCCGAAATGCCCCCGGGCCGGCACCACGCCCCTGAAATGCCCCCGGGCTGGCACCACACCCCGACACGCCCCCCGGAACACCCCAAATGTCATGTCAGCCCCGACATGCCCCCCCGACACGCCCACCCCCGGAAAGCCCAGGGACTTACACGCGTCCTGGGGCTTGTGCGTGCCGCTGAGCCTATGCAAAATAGGCTTGGCGCGCGCAGGGGGGGGGTTTAACAGGCTACGTGCATAACTTATGTGTGTAACCCTTTTAAAATCTACCCCCAAATTGGAGGTAGGATGTCAGCATTCTGTTTAGAGAATACATCTTGGAAATCTGCATACGGAGCCAGTAACCCGGTCAGGGTTGTAGAGTTCAGAACGGTGACCGCTGGAGACACTTGACGTAGGCAGCGGTTTTGGCACTGGGGTCCCCACTGGATTAACTCTAGGGATTGCCAGTCGAAGTGAGGTCCGTGCCCCTGGAGCCTTGGAAGTCTGAGGATTACTGGATGCGTAGAACGCTTCAGGACATATAGTGAGAACTCTTCTTCATGGAGGGTTTCCACGGAGAGGCGGAAGGCTACGGTGCAATGAGTGATATGCCCAGGAAGATGCTCTCCCTGGATAGATGCAATGTGGAGAGGTATGTCCAGAGCTGGAGTGAGATCTGGAGGAGGGTGACGATATCATCCAGATTGAAGTTGCCACTCGCCCCAGTGTCCACGAGGGCTGTTGTGGCAAAGGACCGTGACTCTCTGAAGAGAGACACAGGGAATAGTAATTGGGGGCCAGTAACAGTAGCATCCAAGCTCGGGACCCCTGTCTGGCTCAGGCTCTGCAGTTTCCCGGACGAACTGGACAGGCTTGCAGGAGATGTCCAGAACTGCCATAGTACAGACAAAGGCCTTCCTTCTTATGTCGAAGGCGCTCTTCGGAAGAAAAGCGTCCGTGGTTGATCTGCATTGACTCCTCTGGTGATGGAGGAGGTGCCAGTAAGGCCTTTAACTGAGGATTGGTAGCAGAAACTGGGCATACGTTAGAAGGCTGAGAGACCTTTACCTCCTGATGTCGCTGACGTAGGCGGTGATCGATCGTGCCAACCAAGGACATTTATTTATTTTATTTAACATCTTTTATATACCGGTATTAGTAGGGACATCATACCGGTGCACATTTGAACAACAGGTTTGAAAAAACATTATAACGGGGGGGGCATAACTGGGAGGGGGGAAAACGTGAGAGCAGATTGGAAGGATAGGTTAATACAACAAGAGGTAACTCAATAGAGACTTATGATACAACAAGAGGTAACACAATAGAGACTTATAATACAGAGACTTGAGGAGGTGGAGTCAGGCGGCACGGGGGGAAGGTGCTATTCAGGGTAGGCACGTTTGAATAACCAGGTTTTTAGCTTCTTTTTGAATTTGAAGGAGCAAGGCTCGAGTCGTAGAATGGGGGGAAGAGTGTTCCAAAGTGAGGGGCCAGCAATTGAAAAGGCGCGGTCCCGTGTGGACAAGAGGCGGGCTGTTTTGAGTGGGGGAACAATTACAGTACCTTTATTGGCTGTTCTGATGGGTCTCGAGGACTGGTGTGGGTTAAAAGGCAGGTCGAGCCATTTGGAGTTGTAGACATGGAGAGATTTGTGTACAATGGTCAGCGTTTTGTAGTGGATGCGGGAGAGGATTGGGAGCCAGTGCAGCTCTTTGAGGATGGGGGTGATGTGCTCACCCTTGCGGGTATTTGAGAGAATTCGTGCTGTAGCATTTTGCAGCATCTGTAGCGGTTTTATTGTGGAGTAAGGGAGCCCAAGGAAGAGGGCGTTGCAGTAGTCTAGCTTGGAAGGGATAGTGGCTTGGATTACTGTACGTAAGTCTTGGGGGTAAAGTAAAGGTTTCAGTTTCTTTAGGACATTGAGTTTGTAAAAGCCATCTTTGAGTATGGAGCTGATGTAACTCTTCATGTTTAGTTGTTGATCAAGGATGACACCAAGATCTCTAACGAATGGATGAGCTGTGACGATGCCGAGTTTGGGGTCGTTTGTAAGTGGGTGGGGGGGAGGAGAGTGGGAGGAGATAAGGAGGAGTTCAGTTTTATTGGTGTTGAGTGCCAGATGGAGGCTGGTTAGCAGGGTGTTGATGTCTGCCAGGCAGTTTTCCCAAAGGTTTAGTGCTTCGGAGATAGAGTTGTGAATCGGTATAATGATCTGAACATCGTCGGCATAAAGGAAGAATTTTAGTTTGAGGTCAGTGAGGAGTTGGCATAGCGGGGTAAGGTAGAGGTTGAAAAGGGTGGAGGAGAGGGATGAGCCCTGTGGGACTCCCTGTGGCAAGGGGTGAGAAGCAGAAGTGGAGTCTCCTGTTTTGACAGAGAATTTTCTTTTTGATAGGTAGGACTTGAACCAGGCTAGAGCTAGGCCAGAGATGCCTACGCTTTCTAGGCGGGCGAGGAGGAGGTTGTGGCTGATGGTGTCAAAGGCTGAGGATATGTCTAAGAGGGCGAGAAGGTAGTTGCGCCCTTGGCCCAAGCCTCTGAGGAGGTGGTCAGAAAGGGTGAGGAGTAGCGATTCCGTGTTAAGGTGTTTACGGAAGCCGAACTGGGATGCATGGAGGATCCCGTGGTTTTCAAGATAATCCATGAGTTGAGAATTGACAACCCTTTCCATAATCTTGGCTATGAACGGGAGATTAGAAATGGGGCGGAAGTTAGACGGGTCTTTAGGGTCTAGGGATGGCTTCTTTAAGAGGGGTTTGACTATTGTATGCTTGAGTGCGTCAGGGACAGAGCCTTGTGAGAGGGAACAGTTGATGATGTTAGCAAAGGCACTGGCAATGGAGTTGGGGATTGCCAGGAGGGCTTTGGGGGGTATGGTGTCACTGGGGTGGGAGGCAGGTTTGAGTTTTTTGAGGATGTTTTCTATTTCTTTGGAGGAAGTGAGGTCAAGGGCCTCCATTGCGGGGTGGGATGAAGCGGGAGGTGAGGGGAAGGAGGGAAAGGGGGGGGTAGAATCTAGCGAGGAGAGTAGCAATTTTATCCTGGAAGTAAGTAGCAAGTTCCTCACACTTGGAGGTTGCGTCTGGGGTGGGTACGGTAGTAGGGGAAGGTTTGGTGAGGCCAGAGACATAGGAAAATAGCAATTTGGGGTTGAAGCTGTATTCATGTATTTTCTTTGCATAAAAGTCTCTTTTGTGTTTTAGGGTAGTGAGGCTGTAATTATGTAGCGCTGTTTTGAAACTGGCGGACCGTTGTGGGGTTGGGTCCTTGTGCCATTTACGCTCTTTTTGTCTGAGCATGTTTTTTAAGGACTTGAGTTCCAGTGTATACCAGGGCTTTGTGGGTTTGGAGGTGGGGTTAATGGTTCGTGTGGAGATGGGGCAGAGGTTTTCGGCTATGGCACCAGTGATGTTGTTCCAGGAAGCTAATGCTGCATCAGGATCAGGACAGATGAGGTTAGGTAGGGAGGCCGTGAGGGCAGCAGCTAGATCATCACTGGGGCAAGACTTCCTAGAAATAATGGTAGTGCTATGGGTGGTGTGTTGTGGTATGGGGGTGTTAGTGGATAGAAGGCCTTCAATGAGGAAGTGGTCAGACCAAGGGACAGGGGTGCAGATAGGGTTGGAAGAGGCAATGAAGCCAGAGTTGATAAACATCATGTCTAGCGTGTGCCCGGCCTTGTGGGTGGGGGAGGAAATGATCTGGACGAAACCTAGGGCTTGGAGAGATTTGATGAATGTTTCACATGAAGTGGAGGGAGATGGGGCATCTGCATGTAAGTTGAAGTCTCCAAGGATAATGGAGGGTAAGTCTGTGTTGATCCATTCAACAAGGAATTCAATTAGTGGTGATGGGTCGGCTTCAAGGTAAGCAGGGGGAGCATAAACCAGACAGATTTGTAGTTCAGTGGACCTGAACTACAATCTCGTGAGCAGCCAGCTCATCCTTGAGGGCAGGAGATAAGCTGTCCAGATAGATTGCCCTTAGGCAGTCCTCTTGCCATCCCAATTCTGTGGCTAGTGTCCTGAATTCTACCGTGAATTCAGTGAGCGAATGCCAGCCTTGACAGAGATGGAGAAGCTGGTGACCCGCCCACCACCTGTCGGCCAGGGTTCTGGAAGGTCCATTGAACACGGAGATGAAGTGGAAGAGATGATGGAGGATGTCATCCAAACATTCCCAAAGTGGGGAAGCCCATGCCAGGGCCTTCCCTTCAAGGCGTGAGAGGATGAAGGTGATCTTGGTATCTTCACTTGGAAACAGCTCAGACTGTAGTGCGAATTGCATAAAACATTGGTTGAGAAACCTCGACAGAGGCGCGGATCCCCATTGAAACGGGGTGGAGCAGGAAGGGCCAGAGATGCCCATGAGGGCGTGGGTTGAGCGTAGCTCCTCGTCTTGCCCTTAACAGAATCCTCAAGTTGAGTTTGTAGTCTCTCCACAGACGAAGTCAATGCTTCTAGGGTTTGCTGTTGCTCTCGGACATGAGTGGCTAGGCCAGGGATGGCCTGAAAGGCAGGAGACTCCGCCGAGTCCATGGCCTTGGCAACCTGTTGCACTGGAGGTGGACTCTTGGCCTGGTGCAGGATTGGTACGGCCCTCCGGTCGGACCTGGAGAGCACCTGCCACCAGGAGATGGAGCACAGGAGGCGATAGAGGCTAGCTGGAGCTTTGCCAATAGCAACCCCGGGTTCCCTCAGGTTGAGCCCTTGGTTACCCGAGCCGCCTGGTCTTAGGTGGATTTCACAGGGTCTCCTTGAGAGAAAGTTCAAGGGAGTGCCCACCACGAAAAAGGGTGCGTAGTCGGTGACCAAACAGGGAAGTCCAGAGGTCGCAGGAGGCCAGAAGAGAGTGTCCGAGTATATAGCGAGGATCAAGGCCAGAGTATCAGTCCAGAATGGTCAGCCAACGCAGGGTCGGAAACAGTGGTCAATCCAGGCATGGTCAGGTCACGCAAAGGTCAAGTTCTAGGTGGCGATCAAGAATAGTCAGGTCAGGCAGAGGTCAGGTTCCAGGCAACGATCAAGAGTAGTCAGGTCAGGCAGAGCTCAAGTTCCAGGCAGCGATCAAGAGTAGTCAGAGTTCAGGCAGAGGTCAGGTCAGGCAGCAATCGAGTAGTCGGAGAACAGGCAAAGGTCAGTACCATGAGATCAGTCCAAAGGATACTACCAGGAATGGAGAGACGCTGGAACAGGGGACGCTGGAACAGGAGACACAGGAGACGCTGGAACAGGAGACGCTGGAACAGGAGACGCTGGAATAGGAGACGCTGGGACAAAGACACTGGAACAGGAGACACAGGACCAAAGACACTGGAACGCAGAAGGCAAACTAGAGACATCAGAGTGTATGACCTGATTGCCAAGGCACCGTTCAAGGGAATGGGCCTGGCCTTTTATACATGGGAGTTGTGATGTCATCGGAGGGCGATGGGTTAGAGTTTCCCACGCTGGTGCCTTTAAATACCACAACGTCGGTTGCACGCGTGCCTAGGGGCGGGACCGAGGAGCAGGATGACGTGGAGCCCCTGCGGGAGCTCCTCTGTGAGGCTGGCATTGGAGACTGTGAGCAGGGGAGCCGGGGACGCCACAATCTTGCTGTAGCGGCAGAAGGAGTGAGTCCGGAGCTGGTAGACGGACGGGAGAGGTGAGCAGGACCGGCCGCGGATCGGACGCAGCCGGAAAGTGCAACATGAGCAAGTTCTCTTTTCCTTTCCCCAAGCATACTCTGCTTGCCCCACTCCTCTGGGCACTCTCTTTTCTCTCCTGCCCCTTCTTCTAGCCCAGAAACACTCTCCTGCCTTACTTCCAAGTCTGAATGACACTAGAGGGAGCCAAAAGAAACATGACTGCCATATTCAAATCACGCTCAGTGCTTGATAGCCGGATAAGTAGGACTTATCTGCCTATATAGCGGGCTGCTCAATATCTGGGTATATTCAGCGGTCACTAGATAGCTGGCTAAGTCACTCATCTGACTATCTTTTAGCTGCATAGAAAGTGGATGGGCAGTGGGTGAATCAGGGTAGCACTACTTATTCAGTTAACTTAATATAATATAATATAATATCATATAATATAATATATCCAGTTAAGTGTGCTCGGATATTCGGTGGCATAGCTATGCTATTGAATATCCCTTATAACTTAGCTGGATATGTCTGAATATCAGGCACATTGGCCTAATTTATGGGCTGCTTTAAAAGTCACTCTTCTCTCAGATTCTGAGACTTACTCTTTATTTATATCTCTCAGAAATGTTTGTGCTAAATTGATCGGCTAAAATGTTCCGATTTATTGGCAGAATATGTATTTATTTTATTTATTGAAAAGCTTTTATATTCCGCATATTCCATCGTTTATAGCGGACTACAAGTTAACATACAAATCAGAAGTCATATAAAGCGTTTAAGTCAAATAGACAAGAGGAAGTAAAAACAATAAAAACAAAAACAATAAAATAAGCAAGAATATAAAAATTAAATATGATAGTAAAAATATAAGAAAAAAAATGTAGAAGTAAGATCATTACAATTTTTACCTATCTTGAAAAGCAATTTTAAATAGATGGGGTAGATTTTCAAATAGCGCGAATTGGCCTACTTTTGCTGGTGCATCAGGCGCAAGCAAAAGTAAGCTGGATTTTAGTAGATACGCGCGGAGCCGCGCGTATCTGCTAAAAACCTGGATCGGCGCGCGCAAGGCTATTGATTTTGTATAGCCGGTGCGCGCCGAGCTGCGCAGCCTACCCCCGTTCCCTCCCCTCACCTTCCCCTCCCTTCCCCAACCTAACCCTCCCGCCCGGCCCTGTCTAAGCCCCCCCCTTACCTTTGTCGGGTGATTTACGCCTCCCGGAGGGAGGCGTAAATCCCCGCGCGCCAACGGGCCTCTTGCGCGCCGGGACGCAACCTGGGGGCGGGTACGGAGGGCACGGCCACGCCCCCAGATCGCCCCGGGCCGTAGCCACGCCCCCGTACCCGCCCCCAAAATGCTGCCGGCACGCCCCCTAAACGCCGCGACGACCGGGCCCGCCCCCAACACGCCCCCCTCGGAGAACCCCGGGACTTACGCGAGTCCCGGGGCTCTGCGCGCGCCGGTAGGCCTATGTAACATAGGCTCACCGGCGCGCAGGGCCCTGCTCGCCTAAATCCGCCCGGATTTGGGCGGATTTAGGCGAGCAGGGCTCTGAAAATCCGCCCCATAAGTTTTAAGTGCCTTGTTTAATGTCTTGCTGCATGCTATTAAACATATGTTTTGTGGGATTGCATTCCAAATAATGGGGTAGATTTTCAAAAACCGCGAATAGGCGTACTTTTGTTGGCGCTCCAGGCGCCAACAAAAGTACGCTGGATTTCAGTAGATACGCGTGTAGCCACTGAAATCCGGGATCGGCACGCGCAAGGCTATTGATTTTGTATAGCCGGCGCGCGCCGAGCCGCACAGCCTACCTCCGTTCCCTCCGAGGCCACTCCGAAATCGGAGCGGCCTCGGAGGGAACTTTCTTTTGCCCTCCCCTCACCTTCCCCTCCCTTCCCCTATCTAACCCACCCGCTCGGCCCTGTCTAAACCCCCCCTTACCTTTGTTTGGGGATTTATGCCTCCCGGAGGGAGAAGTAAATCCCCGCGCGCCAGCGGGCCGCTAGCGCGCCGGGACGCGATCTGGGGGCGGGTCCGGGGGGCGCGGCCACGCCCCCGGGCCGCCCGGGCCGTAGCCACGCCCCCAGGCCCGCCCCCGGAACGCTCCCGACACGCCCCGAAAACGCCGCGCGGTTCGGGCCCGCCGCCCGACACGCCCCCCGACACGCCCCCTCCGAAAACCCCGGGACTTACGTGAATCCCGGGGCTCTGCGCGCGCCGGTAGGCCTATGTAAAATAGGCTTACCGGCGCGCAGGGCCCTGCTCGCCTAAATCCGCCCGGATTTGGGCGGATTTAGGCAAGCAGGGCTCTTAAAATCCGCCCCAATGGGTAATGCCAAGCCTGGCTATTTTAATAGAGGGAATTTCTAATAGATTTTTGCCTTCAGATCTAAGAACATGAGTTGGTTTGTAAATGTGAAGGATAGTGTCAGCCCATTGCGAAAAAGTGTTTTGCAGAGTTTTATGTGTTGTGGATATTATTTTGTAATAAATTGAATTGACTAATTGAATAATAAATTGAATTGAATAATTAAACTTTGCCTTTTTTACTCTGACATGGCACCAATTCAACACTCAGTTCTATCCCATCATAGTCATTCAGCTTTCAAGTCAGCCAAGCATTCAAATCTCTTCAAAAGTCTATTAAATTTTCAAGCATTCTAAACTTTTTAATTTCATTAAAACAAAAGGTGCAGATTTAGTTTTCATGGAATTATTATTTAAAAAAATATAACTTGTTATGTGAGAAACCTGAGTTTTCTATCATTTAACCACTCACATAATTAAGTCACTCTTGATCCACATTATAATTATTCTTCTAATTAATTTTTAAATTCCCTAAAAGGGAATTTTCTACTGACAATGAAATCAACTGTCAAACTCCTAATACAAAAAGCACCAAATGGAAAAGCTGCAGAAAAAACAACAGTCTCTTACTTTACTGATATACTGTTGCTGCTGCTATTACTACATATTTGTATAGCATGACAGATTGTATGCAGACATAAGAGACAAGTCCCTGCTCTGTGGAGCAGACAATCTAGTCAAGACCAACCCAAAAACAGACAAGACAAATAAATGTTTGGGGAGCACCAGGGAAAAGATGTCAAGTCTCAAGGTGGGTTAATAGGCATGGTTTAATTGAGGAAAGTACCATTTACCTAATCCGGTAAAGCTATAAAGACTGAATCATTGCCTCTATATAACAAAAACAGGAAATGAGATGGGTGGGGGAGAGCCTCTCAGAGAGAGAGCGAGAGTGGTACCTCCTTCCCCAGAACCAGCGATCTTATTATAAATGTGCATCAAAAGACACCAGCATTCCCACACTTACAATTAACTAGGAAAGCACTGCCTTCTTTCCAAAATCTGCTATTTCTGTTTTGGCTAGTGATTGTCAGTCTGCTACTTCTGTTTTGGCTAGTGATTGTCAGTCTCTTATTCAGCTTCTTTCTGACTTGCTTCCCCTCCTTATTTTGGAGCAGTGGGAGAAGCAGACCTCTGGATCCACAGCCTGCCCTCCCAAAGTTGAACTGAAGCATTGTTCCCCAACCCCTCTATCTTGCCCTCTCTGCGCCCCCCCCCCCCCCGCCCCCCATTTTGTAGAACCTCTGCATCCTCTGCAGTTAATGATGTGGGACTGTGATCGATGGGTAGCATAGGTGTATAGCAGTGAATTTTAGGATTGTTTGAAGGGTGCATATGTAATTAGTGAGTGTATTCGGATGCTTCACAGGTAGGTAGGGACTGCCAAAGATGCTTTTCAAAGACTAGTGCCTAAAGTGTGCTATAGGGATCATGCTATCTTGTCTGTAAAAGTAGCAAGAAACTGCTCAAAATGGCAATTGTTTCTTACTCCTGACATGCTTTTATGATTTCTTTGTATGGAATCAGATAGAGCAAAAGGAGAGACAGTGGCATTGGTCAACTCCTATGCTTTTCAATGGAAGGAAACAAAAGAATTCTCCTATTGGAAAAAAACAAAAATGAGCGTTGCAGATTAAAGGGAAGCCACTCAAACTTACTCCTATTCTGAGCTGGAGATATATTTTCCAGTTGAGTTGTTGCGGGAGGTGAATAAGTCATTAATTAAGGTGGGTGGATAACCTTTTGTGAGAGCCTAATAATGAAGAGTATTGGCAGATTCTGTCTCCTGCATGTTCCAAATATTTTTTTTTCAGTCCTTCTCACTGACTTGTGAAACATATCAAGTAGTGGCCGAATATCCTCTTTGACGGCAGGAGATATTTTAGAAGACCGGAATTTTGGATGCTGCTCACCCAGTCGTAGCCCAAACCTCCAGGGAAGAATCAAGGCCACTGTGTTTAATCTTCTTTATTGTGTAGTCTTTTGTTACAATCAAGAAATGACATCATGTGGTTTTGAATGCTGTACGGTATCCATTTCTAAGCTCCACTTTGTTTCTTTTTATGTTGAAGTAGCAAGTTGTTGTTTTTTTTTCTTTTTCTGAAAGAAGCTTTCAAGATAATAGGTGATTTGTCAGGCTAATTAGATCACATTAGGCAGAAGATGTTTCTAAGCAGAATTTATTGTATCAGCTTCATACTCTGCTAACAGAACTGGATCATCGCAAAATCAATTTAAAATAGAAAAAAATGCTCTTTGGCGTCCTTGTCAGTGAGGAGCCAGCTTTAGCACTGTCCCAGCTCCTTACTTTCTTGCACACTGAAATCGCTCAGGTGACGAACATGAAATGGACGTGGAACCACAGAGAGGCCAAGTGAAATAAAAACGAATCATGCTTTATTAAGAAGTGCTGCAAAAACGGAACAGTACTAGTCTATTTTCTCTATTTCAGTATTTATTTCATATCACATAGCAAAAATGAGGGATGTTAGATATTAACTTTCACTGTCACCTCAATTGGTTTTATTTTTTTGTATTCAAACTTTTGTGTTGAGAAACTGCAAAAGAAACTATACAATACCCTGTATAAAGTTTCTTGCTCTGCACAGCATAGCAATTAGCATTCATATACGTAGGAATTTACTTTGTCATTTTGAGATGTTTCTCTTATGGTTCTCTTGACTAAACACCTGTTTTTATTGCAGCAAGTCTAGACTTTGTACTTCGTGTAGGAAGATAAGTCTTCACCTTATTTATTTGTTGTCATTCATATAACTCTTTGCTTTTAGAAACTCCCATACCTATGATGTGCCAGCATGAGTTTGGTACCTGCGTTTTGTTTTCTGTTTGGATCTCAGTCTAGTTCACCCATCCTGCTTCTTTGTTGGTTATACTGGGGTATTTTGTCCCCAGAAAAATATATGAAAAAATTTTAAAAATACAAATTTCTCTTTTTACCCCCTTCTTTTCTTATTTTCCATCTTGCTATCAAGACCTATCTAAGCTTTTGTGCTGCTTGCGATTCACCACATTGTACACCTGTGGGTTATAAACACCTTTGTGATGTTTGCAATTCATTGCCCTGTATGCCATGGGGGTGTAGAGTACTTTGTGGTGTTTGTGAATCCACCTTGGGGGTTTTGATGCCTTTATGTTGTTTGAAATTCCCCACATTGTATGCCTTGAGCATATAAACAACTTTGTGCTGTTTATGATTCACTGAACTGTACGCCTGGGGGTTTTGATGCCTTTATGCTATTTGCAGTTCCATGCACTGTACTTCTTGGGGGTTTTACCAACTTTGGGTTGTTTGCAATTTCCTGCACTATATCTTGGGGTGGGGTGGAGGCAGCACTCTTTGGCATGTATTAACTCTACAGTTACCACAGTTACACAAATAACAGATGGAATCTGGCGATGGTCTCTTTTTATTCAATTTTGTTGTAATGTCTTATTGTTTTAAGTTTGTATTTTATTCTGTCGTACATCACTCAGTTTAACTCAGGAAAGTGGTTTATAAATTTTATTAAATAAATAAATAAATAAATAAATAAATGTAATGAGCCATTCAAAGGTTCACTGTAGAGGCCATATGAACATAACATACATGACTCAGTCTTTATAGATCAACAGCAGTATATGCTACTGCTAGGATCAACTATATTCCTCCTACTGAGACAGGCAATTTAGAAGGCCAAAATATCATGCATTGCTTTCCTCAGTGACTTTAATATTAAAAGAATGAACAAATAAAATAAACAAACACAGGTTTTTTTTTTCATTTGAAACAAACCTTACAAATGATTTTGCCCTACAAAACAAATTAATGAACCAAAATAATTGTTTTGACTCTACACGTGCCTATAGGGTTCTTGACACCAGTGCTTTTGCTTTTTCTTTCTTTTCTCATAGGTCTTTTTTTCCTCATTAGGCCCTTTCCATTTTTTAAAAGATGCTTTTTTTTAATAGCCTTTTTCACAACACCATTTAGGGATGTTGGCAGACTTATTTGCTTCTTTTGAGCTTTTTAAACTAGTGAAATATACTTTTATCCGAGCTTCCAAGATGGTATTTTTAAATCACTTCCATACTTCATGCAGCCTTGTAATTGTTCCTCTTAATGTTCTTCTAATTAATTTCCTCATTTTTTCATAGTTTCCCTTTTAAAAGTTAAATGCTTAAATGCTTAAAATTTAAAGTTATTAGTTGTATTTATTTCAGCCAGACTCCCCACAGCGTCAGCAGATGCCTTTATCATAAGAACATAAGAACACAAGAAATTGCCATGCTGGGTCAGACTAAGGGTCCATCAAGCCTAGCATCCTGTTTCCAAAAGAGGCCAAACCAGGCCACAACAACCTGGCAATTACCCAAACACCTTTTTTGAACCCAGCTTCACTAATTGCACTAACCACATCCTCTGGCAACAAATTCCAGAGCTTTATTGTGCATTGAGTGAAAAATAATTTTCTCTGATTAATCTTAAATGTGCTACTTGCTAACTTCATGGAATACCCCCTAGTTCTTCTATTATTCGAAAGTGTAAATAACCGATTCACATCTACTCGTTCAAGACCTCTCATGATTTTAAAGACCTCTATCATATCCCTCCTCAGCCGTCTCTTCTCCAAGCTGAACAGCCCTAACCTCTTCAGCCTTTTCTAATAGGGGAGCTGTTCCATCCCCTTTATCATTTTGGTTGCCCTTCTCTGTACCTTCTCCATCGTGACTATATCTTTTTTGAGATGCGGCGACCAGAATTGTACACAGTATTCCAGGTGTGGTCTCACAATGGACCGATAGAGAGGCATTATGACGTTTTCCATTTTATTAACCATTCCCCTCCTAATAATTCCTAACATTCTGTTTGCTTTTTTGACTGCTGCAGCACATTGAGCCCACAATTTTAAAGTATTATTCACTATGATGCCTAGATCTTTTTCCTGGGTGGTAGCTCCTAATATTGAACCTAACATCATGTAACTACAGCAAGGGTTATTTTTCCCTATATGCAACACCTTACACTTGTCCACATTAAATTTAATCTGCCATTTGGATGCCCAATCTTCCAGTCTTGCAAGGTCTTCCTGTAATGATTCACAATCCGTTTGTGATTTAACTACTCTGAATAATTTTGTATCATCCGCAAATTTGATAACCTCACTGATCATATTCCTTTCCAGATCGTTTATCTATATATATTGAAAAGCACCGGTCCAAGTACAGATCCCTGAGGCACTCCACTGTTTACCCTTTTCCAATGAGAAAATTGACCATTTAATCCTACTCTCTGTTTCCTGTCTTTTAACCAGTTTGTAATCCACGAAAGGACATCGCCTCCTATCCCATGACTTTTTAGTTTTCATAGAAGCCTCTCATGAGGGACTTTGTCAAACGTTTTCTGAAAATCCAAATACACTACATCTACCGGTTCACCTTTATACACGTTTATTAACTCCTTCAAAAAAATGAAGCAGGTTTGTTAGACAAGACTTCCCTTGGCTAAATCCATGTTGACTGTGTTCCATTAAACCATGTCTTTCTATATGCTCTACGATTTTGATCTTGAGAATAGTTTCTACTATTTTTCCCGGCACTGAAGTCAGGCTCACTGGTCTATAGTTACCTGGATCGCCCCTGGAGCCTTTTTTACATATTGGGGTTACATTGGCCACCCTCCAGTCTTCAGGTACAATGGATGATTTTAATGATAGGTTACAAATTTTAACTAATAGATCAGAAATTTCATTTTTTAGTTCCTTCAGGAACCTAGGATGCATACTATCCGGTCCAGGTGATTTGCTACTCTTCAGTTTGTCAATCTGGCCTACTACATCTTCCAGGTTCACAGTGATTTCGTTCAGTTTGTTTGACTCATCACCCCTGAAAACCATCTCCGGAACTGGTATCTCCCCAACATCCTCATTAGTAAACACGGAAGCAAAGAATTAATTTAGTCTTTCTGTAATGGCCTTATCTTCCCTAAGAGCCCCTTTAAGCCCTATGTCATCTAATGGTCCATACAACTCCCTCACAGGTTTCTTGCTTCAGATATATTTAAAAAAGTTTTTATTATGAGTTTTTGCCTCTATGGCCAACTTCAATTCAAATTCTCTCTTTGCCTCTCTTATCAGTGTTTTACACTTAACTTGACAATGCTTATGTTTTATCCTATTTTCTTCAAATGGATCCTTCTTCCAATTTTTGAAGGATTTTTTTTTTGGCTAAAATAGCTTCTTTCACCTCACCTTTTAACCATGATCATAATTGTTTTGCCTTCCTTCCACCTTTCTTAATGTGTGGAATACATATGGACTGCGCCTCTAGGATTGTATTTTTAAACAATGTCCATGCTTGTTGAACACTTTTAACCTTTGCAGCTGCACCTTTCAGTTTTTTTCTAACTATTTTCCTCATTTTATCAAAGTTTCCCTTTTGAAAGCTTACTGTTAGAGCTGCAGATTTACTTATTGTCCCCCTTCCAGTTATTAGTTTAAATTTGATCATGTTATGATCACTGTTGCCAAGAAGCCCCACCACCGTTAACTCTCTCACCAAATCCTGTCTTCCACTAAGAATTAAATCTAAAATAGCTCCCTCTCTTGTTGGTTCCTGAACCAATTGCTCCAGTTGTTTATTACATCTAGGAACTTTATGTCTCTAGCAAGTCCTGATGTTAAGTTTACTAGGGGTGTGCAGAGGGACGCCATACGTTGCATTCGTGATTCGGATTTGTCGGGGAGCAGATACGTTGCATTCGGCCGTATGGTGCCCCGATGCGTTAATACGGTGATTTCTATTCGTGTCCCAGCTAAAATTCAAATTAACTACAACCCCCCACCCTCCTGACCCCCCCAAGACTTACCAGAACTCCCTGGTGGTCCAGCGGGGGGTCCGGGAGCCATTCCCTACACTCACACCCTCGGTGCCGGTTTCATCATGGCGCCGATAGCCTTTGTCACAGGGGCTACCGGTGCCATTGGTCAGCCCCTGTCACATGGCCATCGGCACCATCTTGTGCTCCTACCATGTGACAGGGGCTGACCAATGGCACCGGTAGCCCCTGTGACATAGAATGGGCAAAGGCTATCGGTGCCATTTTGAGTACTGGCATCGGACGGCCGGCGTGCAGGAGGTCGCTCGGGACCCCTGTTGGACCCCCAGGGACTTTTGGTCAGCTTGGGGGGGCCTCCTGACCCCCACAAGACTTGCCAAAAGTCCAGCAGGGGTCCGGGAGCGACCTCCTGCACGCCGGCCGTCCGATGCCAGTACTCAAAATGGTGCTGATCGCCTTTGCCTTCACTATGTCACAGGTACCGATGGTCGGCCTCTGTGACATAGTGAGGGCAAAGGCGATCTGCTGCCAGTATTCAAAATGGCGCCGATCGCCTTTGCCCTCACTATGTCACAGTGGCCGACTGTCAGTACCTGTGACATAGTGAGGGCAAAGGCGATCGGCGCCATTTTGAGTACTTGCATCGGAAGGCCGGCATGCAGGAGGTCGCTCCCGGACCCCCGCTGGACTTTTGGCAAGTCTTGTGGGGGTCAGGAGGCCCCCCCCCAAGCAGGCCAAAAGCCCCTGGGGGTCCAACGGGGGTCCTGAGCGACCTCCTGCACTCCGGCCGTCCGATGCCAGTACTCAAAATGGCGCCGATAGCCTTTGCCCATACTATATCACAGGGGCTACCGGTGTCATTGGTGAGCCCCTGTCACATGGTAGGAGCACAAGATGGTGCCGATGGCCATGTGACAGGGGCTGACCAATGGCACCGGTAGTCCCTGTGGCAAAGGCTATCGGCACCATGATGAAACTGGCACCGATGGTGTGAGTGCAGAGGATGGTTCCCGGACCCCCCGCTGGACCACCAGGGAGTTTTGGTAATTCTTGGGTGGGTTCAGGAAGGTGGGGGCTTTGTTTAAATTTTTATTTAGGTGGCCATATAATTCGGCGAAGATTCGTGTATTCATGGGGAATCACGATACGTTTCGCTTCCCCACGAATACTACGAATAGTGCAATTTACGTTGTGGATTGCCAATACGGCGAAAACGAATGCACACCCCTAAAGTTTACCCAGTCTATATTGGGGTCATTGAAATCTCCCATTATTATTGCACTGCCAAATTGGTTAGCTTCCCTGATTTCTCTAAGCATTTCATCATCTGTCTGACCATTTTGTCCAGGTGGACGGTAGTATACTCCTATCACTATACTCTTACCCAACACACATGGGATTTCTACCCATATAGATTCTACTGAGCATTTAGTCTCTTGTATGATCTTTATCCTGTTGGACTCTATACCCTCCCGGACATAAAGTGCCACACCCCCACCAAGTTGATCCTCCCTATCATTGCGATATAATTTGTACCCTGATATAGCACTGTCCCATTGGTTATCCTCCTTCCACCAAGTCTCTGTGATGCCAATTATGTCAATCTCATTTGCTGCTATACACTCTAACTCTCCCATCTTACTTCTTAGACTTCTGGCATCTTTAAGTTCCCCCCTGCATTGGACTTTGTGCGACTTAGGAGAGCCAAGAAACCCTGAACTGTGGCTGTAAGGGTGCATGGTAGAGGCTCCCCTGAAATGGGACATGACTTTTGGGAACAGTGTAGCCCTGTGTTCTCCAGGACTTATCTTGAGGGTGGGATGCTGCTGAAGAAGCATGCAGTTTGTGCTCCCCTGCATGTGTTACTGATGTGCTACTAATGCTTCTGATCTAAGAACATACATTTGCCATGCTGGGACAGATCAAAGTTTCATCAAGCCCAGTAGTGCATCCTGTCTGTGACAGTGGTCAATTTGGGTTATACAAGTACTTGAAAGATCCCAAAGAGTAGATCCATTACTTGTTGCTCACTCCCAGAGATAAGCAGTGGCTTTCATAAGTCTACCTGTCAATGGTTTATGGACTTTTTCTCCAGGCTCTTGTCCAGGTTTGCATGCCTTTGCTTTATAAATACTGAGCCTGTTATCTTTTACTTCACATTCTATCAACTCTGACTTTGGGAATATAAGATTTGTTTATGTTATTTTATGACTGTTGATTTTTAATGTTAGCTATATTGTGGATATCTATTAGTATTTAATAGGTAGTGCAAAGTTGAGTGGGCAGTTTGTTATTATATTGATCCTAGTTAAAATCTTTAACTGCAAATTTTGTCCAGTAGATAAGGGCATCCATTACAATGCACAGTAAGGTTATTTAAGGGTAGACAGCACTCCGATATCCAATTTGATGAGAGGATTACATGTCCTACTCATATCTTTTAAAAATGTGTAAAACATCTGAAGCCAATTAATTGATTAAAGTATATACAGGGAGAGGAAGTTATGTTCCTGCCATACAATAAAAAAAACCCCCTTAAGTGAGTTAGAATAGATCAGTGTGTGTAATTCAAATCCCTTTCTCAGAACATGAAATATTGAGTCAACCAGGGCCTACCAGTCTGAAAATAAATGTAGTTACTGCTCGGTCAATACAGTCAAAGTTGGCCATGATTTATGATTCAATTTTAGGCCATCAACTAGATATTCTGCGTATCACAGACTTGGCTGAATGTGGCTGTCTGTGACGCAGGTAGAAATCTGCCTCCCCTGGCTATGGTGTATTTATTTGCTCAAGACAGAATAATAAAAACTGGAGAGAAAACATAAATTGAGCCCCACAAGATGCTAATCAGACTTTGAATCAATGAGCACAATTAATCTCTAAAGTGAGTTCTGAAAAGTCCAATTTGCTTATTTTAGGAGATTTTTAATATCCAACTACACAGCCTACTGGATGTGCTTCAGATTTTATGATTTTAAGAGGTAATTTTCAAAAGGATTTATACTCACATACCCTAATTTATGGGTGTAAATTTGCTTTTGAAAATTATCCAGGGAGAGGGGAAGAGGTGTTGGGTAGTCAGGAGAATGGTGCACATGGAACATGATTTTGCATGTACTTAATCCTGGACTAGAAAGAAGCATTCCTGTGGATGGAGTCAGGGTGGACAAATAATTTATGGGCATATTTGTAATTTTCACAAGTATGCAGGAAGTTACACCTGCGCGGGAGCATGTGTAACTTTCTGCATGTATGTCTGCGCACATACTGGCAGGACCTGTGAATTTTCAAAGCAGACTTATGCACATAAGGTCAGCTTGCAAAATTCTACCTAAAGTCTGTACCCAAGAAATCCAAAATTACAAAATAAGGAGCCAAAATTATGCACTCCAAGAATTCCATTTCAAAAGCCAGAGGAGATGAAAGAAACTTCAGTAGTCCAAAGCTTAATAAATTTATGTAGAAATTTCCTTTTATTTAAGGCGGCAACTCCATTGCTCAATTGTCAGTTGTCAAAATGTATTAAGCTTTGGACTACTCAAGTTTCTTTGCATCTCCTTTGGCTTTTGAAAATAAAATCTGTACCTGAAAATTTTATCCCTACACAAGCTACTGAAAATTACCTTCCCTATAATTTCTCAGGGTTTTCCTAAATGATGAAGAATCCAACTCCATGTAATAAAGGCCATGTGTTCGACTTAATGTTCTTACATGACTCATGAGGGTTTAGGTTAAGCATAGAGGAAAGGATTTCTGCTAGGTTTGCATGTGTTGAGGGAATGCTGGAGGCGGTCCCATTTCTGGGAGATTGTGTACCCTTTGGCCATGATGCGACCATAGAGGAGCTCCGGGAAGCACCGAGGCAGGCGAGGAGTGTCCAAGCACAGGCTGAATATGCAGGACCCTGGCCTCTGCCAAACCTGATCGCATCAAAGAAACCCGGCAACACAATGTTGGTCTCTGGGGTAGCCCTCTGGCCACTCAGCCTTTTCGGACCTGCCGTACGGAACAGCAAATGCAACAGGACGGACAGAGGCTGAAGGGCAAAGACATTAGATGAAGACGAAGACTCAGGATACGTGAGGGACACACACGAAGAGTCAGGATACTTGAAGGTTGAGACAAAGACTTGAAGGACTGAGACGAGACTCAGGATACTTAAAGGATAAACACAAAAACCTGAAGAACTAAGATGAACTCAGGTTGGTTGCTTGCAGAACTGAGATGGAACTCAGGTTGCTTGAAGAACTGAGACGGAATTCAGAATACTCGAAGGTTTAAGATATGTGAAGGACTCAGACGGAGTCACAGGTTGCTTGAAGATTCAAGATCACTTGAAGGATGAGGTGGTAAACCAAGATACTTGAAGGACTCATACAGAGTCACAAGTCAAGAGTTCTGAATAGGTACTGCCACACCACGCGCCCTACACAGCCAGTCAAGGAAGGTCACGGACCACGCTGGTGATTCCCAACTCAGGTTACTTGGAGGTTCCATGACAAAGACTTCGACGAGGCCTGCACCGAGGCGCACCCTCCACAGCCAGTCAAGGCAAGGCACGGACCATGCAGATACGGTGCAGGTTTAAGTAGCGTTCATTCATGTGGGCAAGGCAAATGCAAGAGGCTCCAAATACCCAGACAGGATACAGGATAAGGAGAAGAACCTCAGGATCCCAGGGACTCGGAGTAAAATACTTGGCACGGAGCTCGAGCGAACTCGGAGTGTAGAATCTGAAGCTCGGTGGATTAAAAGCCAGAAACATCTGGAGGCTTACATTGCCGAAGCAAAGGACATCTGAATAAAAGAAGATCAGGACAAGAAGAGTCCAAAGGAAAGGACATCAGGACTTCAGGAACTCTGAAGGACGAAACATCAGGAACATCAGGATCTGGATGGAGAAGACACAGGATCCGACGAGAGACCTTGACGAAGACGAAGACAAGACGAAGACATGGAATTCCAACATGGAACAGAGTGCCAACAAGAAGCAGGATGAAGAGAAGTCCTAAGGAGGACTGGCTCCTTGCGAAGGCAACGAAGCAATGAAGACAGACCCTTTTATAGGGCTGAAGAGGAGGCTCCCGTGATGACATCACAGCAGGACCACTCCCATGCTGGCCCTTTAAGAGGAGAAGAGAGGTGCAGCCTTGCACCTAAGGAGGAAGTGGGTAGGACCTTGGAGACCGGCGTCCCTGCCGCTGAGTACAGGAGCAGGGCTGGGCCTTGGAACAGGCCCCGACGTGGGAGGCAGCTTCCAAGCCGCAGAGAAGACACTGAAGGCGGCTCCATGCCGCAGGCAAGGGCAAGGAAGAAGGCCCCTCCCCACGGAGGGGACAAGGTAATGTCACCGGCCTCCGGGCCACATGGGAATGCTGTCAGCGGCCTCCTGGTCACCAGGGCTGCACCCGGATGCCTCCCTGCCGCCGGGCAGTGACTGGAATGTTGGCGGTCTCCGGACCGTGTGGGGACACCGTAGGTGGCCCCCTGACCACAGGAGCTGCATGGGAGCGGCTCTAGCCATGCTTGAAAAGGCATTGGTGGCCTCCAGGCTGTGGGAAAACAAAGAAAAGAGAGGTGAGAGGCTGCCCGTGGTCCCACCACGGGCAGAATCGTAACAGCATGGACCATTTTCTGATTTCTACATTTTACAACTATTAGGATGTCAGAGGCTTTTGATGCCCTAAGCCAATATGGGATTAATCAAAATGTTTACCAGTTGGTGGAGAATAGGAAACAGGTCATATCTCAAACTATTGATACCATAGCTCCAGAGAAAGTGAGAAGATATACATTAGTCATCACCTTGGTTCACTAACCTAAAGAGAAAAGATAGGCAGGTGGAAAGGGTCTAGTGATAGTCATTAAGGGAAGAAGATAAGGTAGCCTATAGGTTACACCTTAAACTATACAATGTAGAAATCAGAGAAGAGAAAAAGAGATTTTTTTTAAATACAATTTATCAGGCAAAGAATAGACTGAAAGCTTTGAGACAGTAATCAGTTTTACAAATTGTCCTGGACAGGATAGCAAGGGTTCTATAACCATGAATTCATTTACTGAATATTTTTAGAAGGAAGGTGGACACTATGAGGCCCATATTCAGTGCCAGGAGAAGCAATCCACAATGATTCTTTTTCAGGTATGACTCAGTCTCATGGTTCTATCTCGAGGTCTGGCAGGGGGCAGCAGGGATCCAGCAGCATGTGGGGATTGATATCAGTTTCTGTGTTATACTTTTCTGCAATGATGTGAAGAATGCAACAGACAAACATAAGCATTCCCACTTTTTCCTGGGAGTATATTAAAGCTGGCCTCTTCCTCCCTTCCTTCTTTCCATGTGATCTAAACACTTGACGTGACTTTTCAGCATTCCGTGTGTTCACTGGATTATGGAGCACATGGAAATGTGGACCTTGTTGTATTTCCTGTTTTCTGGAGTCCTCAGGATAGTCACCTGAGTGAGCAGCCTTGTCTGATTCCCATATCCTGCATCCTAAGAAGAAGCAATGGATAAGATGAGCTGCATTGAGACTCTTAGGTATCTACTGACTGTTTATGACATGTACTACTTTCCTCTGGGGTGCCTTTCCTACCAAACCCTCCAGTCTCCCCTATACTCATGATTGAGGAACAGTTGTCTGGTGGAGCAATGGGCTGAGAGCCAGAGAAGCCATGGTTCAAATCCTGCTTCTCCAACTGACATTTCTTGTGAACTTGGGTAAGTAACTTTATTTTCAATTGACTATGGTACCCACTTACAGGTGAATTTGAAAAGCCCACTGCGGCCCAAAACCGGGAGATACGTGAAAAGTCAGGCCAGCACACCCCGAGCAGATTTTAAAAGCCACCCATGAACACACATATCTCCCACTACATGCACAAAGGAAAAGTTCCTAAAAGGTATGGGGTCTGGGTGTTCCTGCATTTCAACTTTAAATTAGTGGGTAAATATTTATGCACATAGGCGCATACTGGGTTCTCCAGCCATGTAATTTTACTTCTGCTGTGGAAGACCTGTAAGTAATAAAATAAAGATAAATGGATAGATCAGCAGAGGCTTAAGGGTCGGGGGCTAACAGGTGTAATGTGCCCTGGGGTTATTTACTAAAGTTTCTATATAGATCTAGTTCTAAATTAGAGATTGTAGTAGATCATGGACTGTACTAACTTGAGCAGTATGGTATGGACTGTCCTGGCCAGGGTGTAGGACAACTTCTAGAGGGATAGAAAGTTTTTATTAGTGGAAGAGAGGTTACGGAGTTCTTTTGGGAGTTGTTTGGTGTCTGTAAGAGAAAATAAAAAAAGCATTTTGACCCACCAAAAATAAATACTATTTAACGAAAAACAGCAGAATACTTGGACAGAGATAATACTATTGTAAGGCTAATGGATGTTTAAAGATGCAAACTTTGGGACTATTAAGATTTTCTCTAAGAAGGAACCTTAATTTTGAAAGCTTGCATCTTTAAGCATTTACTAGCAATATAAAAGCCAACTATTTCATAGCTTTATGTTAACAAATTTTAAAAGTAATATCTTTACAGTGTCTTCTCTCCCAGTGATAAGTTGATGATGTCTTAGGCAATTCAAGAGATTAGAAAATCATAGGCAACTAGTATTGAATATTTTCTTTGTAACCTTGGCAACCAATCCTTTGTATAGTCTAACTTTTATCTAATGTTATTACATGGTGGTATCTTGATCATTCCTCTGCTGACCCATTGGTGCACTGTTGTTAAGCCACTTTTTCATGTCTCCAAGAGAAGTAGCTGAAGAAAAGAAATTGTCATTTCAAATATACTGTAGTTTTCTATCTTTTACTCTTCAGAGTTATGTAAAATCCTTTAGTACTTGGCTTATACGAAGGTAATTATATCCAAGGCCCCACTCTCATGCAGCAGCACATAGGAACATTCGGTGGCCAGATCTGCTTTCCAGATTCTGCAGCAATTCTGTAACATTTGCATAAATCTGCATATTGTTTTATATTACTTAATATACCCAAAATATGATTTATTGAAAACCTTTCAAGTTGTAAATATGTTCCTTTAATAAAATATCTGCACATCTTTGTTCTGTGTACCAGTGAAGGTTCTACACTCCTGGCACTGCCACACAACACACTCCACTCAGGTTATCAGTACAGGAAAGTTTATTCAGATGAGCATTTCTTCCTTTTCTGGCAATAACTAAAGCCAACAATGAAAACTAACAAAACTTATGCTCAGCCTGGGCCTTTCTACCTATCTTTAAATCCCTCTAATTCACCACCTGTTTGGGCCCTACTACCAACAGCCCAAGTATCTCTATCCTCTCTGAACATCCTCTGCCTTATCCATCCCTCCTAGCTTTTTTTTTACTGTTTGTTTATTTAGGGGCAGGATCCTAAACTTCCAACCCTTCCTTTTTCCATGGCGTCAACTCACACGGTCTTCTGTTTTCTTAAACTGAAGTCCCCTTTTTGGCATCTCTTACTTTTCGTGGGAGTTTTATTAGTGTACGGTCTAACAACCTGGCTGCCTCTCTGTATCTATCTGTACAGGGTCTGGATATTTTCATGACTTAGGCCTAGATTCACTAATGCTGCAAGGCATAGTGAATCCCGACGGTAACGGGGGGCGGCGAAGCGGGGGGTGGTCCTGCGCTAGCCGGCAGCGATTGCACCTCCTCGGTGCGATCGCTGCTGGCATCGCGCCAAATAACTACACCATAAAAGGTGTAGTTATTCGGCGCGAAATAGGCAGCAATACGGAAACTTACCGTTTCGCTGTCCGCGCTGCACTCGCAGAGTCGGCCCCGGTGCCGCCCCGACTCCTCCTCTTCCGGGGCCAACTCCACCCCGATGTTGCTTTCGCACACGTGTGAAAAGCTTTTTAGCTATCGCACACTTGCGCTGGTAGCACAACTGTGCGATAGCTTTAGAAAATAATCCCTTTAGTTTGTATTACTTTACTTTCTCCCCTTTCTGTTTAATTTTCATGCTTTTTTCATTGTCCTGCTTTTTTTCTTTCATGCTCTCTAGTCCATTCTTCCAGTATCTCTTCCACAAGTTTATTTCCACCTCCTCCCTCCCTCATGTAGCCTCCTCTCATTCCCCTTCTTTCCAGTCAACTCCTCCTCTTCTCCATCCCTTCTTTACACCTTCTTTCTATAATCCTTCTCTGTTTCTACTCTGCCTTCGACATCCTGTATCACTACTCTTTACACCTTTTTTTTTACTCCTTTCAAGACACTCTTAGTTATTGCCTCGTGACTTCTAAACTCCCAATTATGCTGGAACCATGTAGTCCAGGAACAGGGAGAAGATATCAGAGACCTGGTGGAAGAAGGTTAATCAATGGGATACTGTGATACCAGGGTACAAATTATATCAAAATGATAGATCAAATTGGTGGCAGGGTGCCCCTATATGAGAAAGAAGGCATTGAGTCAAACAGGATAAAAATTCTGCATGAAACAAAATGCAATGTTAAATCTTTATGGATTGAAATTCCAGTGAAAAAGGGAATAACATAGCAGTGGGGGGTGTATTACCAATCCACCTGGCCAGAAAGAACATACAGACAATAAAATGCTAAAAGAAATTAGAGAGACTAACAAAATCAGCAGCACAGTAATAATGAGTGATTTCAATTACCCCAGTATTGACTGGGTGAATGTTACATCAGGACATTCTAGAGAGGTTAAATTCCTAGATAAAATAAATTATTACTTCATGGAGCAACTGGTATAAGAAACAACAAGAGGGAAAACTATTTTAGACCTAGTCCTAGTCCTTAGTGTAACACAGGATTTAGTGCAAGAAGTAAAAGTGTTGGAGCCACTTGACAATAGTGAACACAATATGATCAAATTGGACTTAATAACTGGAGGAAGGGCACTAATAAAATCTACTGTGACATCATTTAACTTTCAAAAAGGTGACAAAATAAAAGAAAATGCTTAGGAAAAAACTGAAAGGAGCAATTGCAAAGGTTAAGGGCCGGATTTTCAAACACCTACGCACGTTGGCTTTGGTGAGTTGGCGCATGCAGGATGCACAATTGTGCACCCCCCTGCGTGCGCAGACCCCGATTTTATAACATGTGCGCACCTGCACGCGCATGTTATAAAATCGGGCATCCATGCGTGTGCTCACTTCTTAAAATCTACCCTTAAGTGTTTAGAGCAGGCATGGACATTGTTTAAAAATACCGTCATGGAAGCCCAGACTAGATGTATTCTGTGCATTAAAAAAGTTGGAAATGGTTAAAATGTGAGTTGAGAGAGGCTATAAAGCTAAAAGAACATCTTTCAAGAAATGGAAAAGGGATCTGAATGAAGAAAATGAGAAAGAGCATAAGCACTGGCAAATTAAATTCAAAACATTGATAAGGAAGGCAAAAAGAGAATTGGAAAACAAGCTTGCCATGGAAGCAAAAACTCATAACATCTTTTCAGGTACATTCGAGGTAAAAAGTTTGTGAGGGAATCAGTTGTGCCATTAGATGATAAAGGAGCAAAAGGGGCACTTAGGAAGGACAAAAAGCCATAGCAGAGAGACTTTGTTTTGGTATTCATTGAGAAAGTTGTAAGAGAGATACCCATGCCAGAAATGAAACTCAAAGGTGATGATTCAGATGAAATGAAACAAATCTCAGTGAACCTCGAAGATGTAGTAGAGCAAAATGACAAACTAAATAGTAACAAATCACCTGTCCCAGATGGTATAAATCCCAGATAGCTGAAATAACTGAGAAATGAAATTGTGGCCCTACTATTGGAACTTTGTAACATTGTCTATGGTACCTGAAGACTGGAGGGTTGCAACTTAATGCCAATTTTTAAAAAGGGATCAAGAGACGATCCAGGAAACTACAGACCAGTGAGTCTGACGTCTTTGACAGAGCTGCTCGCTTCCCTTGCCCAGGACCTGCATCCAGAGGTCCTGGGACAAAATTGCGAGGAGGCCCTACTGGGGAGGGGAGAGGTGCCCATGCAGATTGAGGCCCGGGCCACCAGCTGGGGGGAGGCAACGGCTGCTGTGCTGCTGCAAGGTCCAGTGGTGATGGTGGCTGCTGGTCTCCTGCAAGCTACACAACTAGCAGGAGAGGCCCATTGTTTATCCTCTTCATATTCCTCCTCTGATGAGCTGCCATTTTCTGTGAACAGAGACAAACGTGTATGTCAAACCATTTGCTGGTGAGCTCAGTGGTTTGATGCTGAGTTGTAGAGATGTGAATCGTGTGCCCGATCGTCTTAACGATCAGGTTCAGATGGTGGGAGGGAAAAATCGGATCGTTAGAGATTGTGAATTGGAATCGTTCCGATTCCAATTCACATTGTTAAATTTTTAGTGAGGCCTGAGCAGATAAATAAAACCCCACCGACCCCCCCCCCCCCCAAAAAAATGTTAAATTACCTGGTGGTCCAGTGGGGGGGGGGGGGGGTGTGTCCCCGGCACGATCTCCCGCTCTCGGGCCATCGGCGCCATTTTGGCTACCACTGATAAAAAGGCGCCGATGGCCCGAAAAAAAAAACCCACCCCGACCCTTTTCAAATTACCCCTTTGCTTCTCCCACCCTCCCGACTCCCCCAAAAACCTTTTAGATGTACCTGGTGGTCTAGAGGGGGGTCCAGGAGCCATCCCTTCAATCGTGCCGGTGCTGGAGGTTTCAAACTGGCGCCGATCGCCTTTGCCCTTAACTTGTCACAGGGAGCGACCGTCACTCCCTGTGACAAGGTAAGGGCAAAGGCGATAGACTGCCAGTATTGTGCCGATCGCCTTTGCCCTTAACTTGTCACAGGGAGCGACGGTCGCTCCCTGTGACAAGTTAAGGGCAAAGGCGATCGGCGCCATTTTGAAACCTCCAGCACCGGCTCCGGCACGATTGAAGGGATGGCTCCTGGACCCCCCGCTAGACCACCAGGTACATCTAAAAGGTTTTTGGGGGGGTCGGGAGGGTGGGAGAAGCAAAGGGGTAATTTGAAAAGGGTCGGGGTGGGTTTTTTTTTTCGGGCCATTGGCGCCTTTTTATCAGTGGTAGCCAAAATGGCGCTGATGGCCCGAGAGCGGGAGATCGCGCCGGGGACCCCCCCCCCCCCCCCCCACTGGACAACCAGGTAATTTAACATTTTGGGGGGGTTTGGGAGGGTGGGGGAGTGTAAGGAATTTGTTTTAAAAGGTCGGGGTGGGTTTAGAGGTTGTGTTGGTGTGCCGGTTTTCCCACCCTCCCCCAAATAATTCCCGTGCCCTATTTAACGATACAATATAAATGCTCCTGAAGATAAATCGTGGGCATTTGTATTGTATCGTGTACTCTAACGGTTTAGAACGATTTTAAAATTATCAGACGATAATTTTATCGTTCAAAAACGATTCACATCCCTACTGAGTTGTATAGAAACAATTAGAGTGCATTGCATTTATGGGAGAGATGAAGGCAGTTGGAAGTGATCTTGTCTGTGGGACCCCCATCTGCTTTAGGGGGTTGCAAGGCTATATATAGGTACCCAGAGATACGTAGCCTTCTAAACAACAGTCCTTTTCAGCACAGTGTCTAACTAACATTAAGGGCTCAGGCATAGTTTTAATGGCAGGGAGGAATATGTTGTTCCTTGGATTACAAGCTGTTAATGGCCATGATGCAGCCCCAAGCCTATGGGCCCTTACTAGAAGGGAGGCATTAGCATTTCTTGGTAAGGATATAAGGTGTAGGTTTTAACACTTTTTTTACTTTGATGATAGGCATGTGAGAGAATTAAAAGTACTGCTTCATGACAGTGCTGCTTGTTGCAACCATCGCTGCCTGACGTCTCCACTCCACCCAGCTTACCTCTTTTGCGAATCCCTCTTTGGTTGATGGAAGTTTGGCTGCCGCGGCACCATCTTGCCGACCTCCTCCGGCATCCCCGGACTGGCTAGACGCTGCCTTCCACCATGTTCTCCGGAAGCCTAAGGGTGCGCGTGGCGTGGCCCCGACTCAAGTACCAGCTGTGGCGTGAACCTCAGGGGCGTCCCCCTAAGATGACGTCATCCTCACCGGATACTTAAGGTCTTCGTTTTTGCTAGCTATTCGAGTTAGCAAGGGCTTCCTCCAGGTATCGCTGTGGATGTGATTCGCTCTCTGCATACCTTGCTACTCTGCCTAATCGGACTTTACCAGGGGTACCCGCTCCTCGGGGGCCTCGCTCTCTCTCTTGCTTTTCAGGTCACAGTCTGGAACCGGTACTCGCTCCTCGAGGGCCCACGTTCCCGGACCTGCTACCAAATACAACTTCTGCCAGGAAGTCACCGCTGCCTACAACACCAGTGAGTTACTATCTCTCTCTCAGAGCTTTCCCTGGAACCAGGTACTCACTCCTCGAGGGCCTACTTCATTCCAGCCTCTGGGCTGCTTCAAGAGACTATTGTGTGAGTGTTACCATCAAGGTTCTGTTTCTGAACTCTGCATACTCTGCCTACTCACTATATTCAGTTTCTCTACAGCTCAGCCATCCTGGGATCGCTGTTCCAGTACCTGAGGGACTACAGCCCAGCCGGGCTCTTCCAGCTCACTACTGCCACCTCTGGTGGTTCACTATACAGTTTAATAAAGATCTAGTGTGTGTCTGTCTCCCAACTCTGAGCCTGACCGGTGACCCCTCTCAGGATCTTCCCCCGGGGGCATGGTCATCTGCCACCGGCCCAAGGATCCACCCACAATTATCACAAATAATAACAGATTGTTAACTCCATGGATCCAGCACAGCTCAATGCCTTACAGGCCATACCGGGCCTGGCCCTGCGCATTTCGGAGCAGCAAGACGCCTTGGAGGAACTTACTTCAGCGTTCCATCAGCTACACACACAGAAGGTTCAAGGCACAGCTTCCAGCCATGTAGGTCAGTTACAGGAGGTAACTTTAAAGACTGCTGTACCACTGGTGGCTCCAATTTGTTTTTCTGGAGAAATCCAGAAGACCCGGGGTTTTTTAAACCAGTGCTGCATGCATTTTGCCTTAGAGCCATCTTTATTCCTTAAGGCTCTCTCCAAGACTACCTACATCCTTTCATACCTGGATGATAGGGCTTTGTATTGGGCATCTACCTTGTGGGAATGCAAGGACCCCATTTTGCAGGAAATAGAAGGATTTATGGACTTATTTAAATCCATTTTCGATGACCCTGCTCGAACTTCTGTCACCGGTTCTGCTTTGGTTGAATTGAAGCAAGGCAACAGATCATTGGCTGAATTTGCCATAGAGTTTAAAACTCTTGCGGCGGAACTCTGCTGGGACCCCAAATGTCTCGAGACTCTCTTTTTCAGAGGCCTGGATAACCATTTAAAGGACGAGCTGGCTGCTCATGAAACACCTGACTTGCTGGACGAATTAGTAGCCTTGGCCACTCGATTGATCACCGACTTCGGGACAAGGTGAAGGAACTCCGACCTAAGGTGTTACCTGGGTTGAAACAGGCTAGTGCTATACCTGCACCTCAGATGGCTCCAGTAATCTCTGCTGCTGATAAAGATGAACCGATGCAACTTGGTCATGGACGTTTGACTTCCAAAGAGAGAAGACTTCGGAAGAGGTGCGGCCTTTGCATGTACTGTGGTCAGCCCGGCCACGATGTCTCTACATGCTCCATTCGTCCAGAAAACGGACGGGCCTAAGTCCTGCAGGAGAACTGTTCTTAGGCCTCACTATGCCCTCTCCTCCACTCTCTCTCCCAGTCTTTTTTACCTATGGACTAGTCACGGTTCAGACTCCTGCCCTGGTGGATTCAGGGGTAGGAGGCAACTTCATTCTCAGACGTCTAGTGGAATACTTCAGGATTCCCCTCATCAAGTTGAAAGATCCACTACTGTTATCCTCCATTCATGGAGAGCCCTTACCGGGCGACGTGACTTGCCAAACCGTACCAGTTACTCTCCGCACCGGAGCTCTCCATACAGAATCGCTCTCCTTCTTTGTACTGGAAAGGGCCATGCACCCTATCATCCTGGGGTTACCCTGGTTGCAAGTGCACCAACCCCAATTTGACTGGGCATCCTTGGATCTCTCCCGCTGGGGCCCAGAATGTCACGGGAGGTGCCTTAAGGAAATCTCGCCTATCAATTGCATGCCTGCGACTCCAATGATGCCAGGACTGCCACCCCAATATGCAGCCTTCGGGGATGTATTTTCCAAAGAAGCAGCTGATATTCTTCCTCCACATAGGCCCTATGACTGTGCCATAAGACTGAAGCCCAATGTTGAGCCACCGAAAGGACGGGTGTACCCTCTCTCAGCCATTGAGAATAAAGCAATGTCGGAATACATTGAAGAAAATCTCCAGAAGGGCTTTATCAGACCATCAAAGTCACCAGCTGGCGCAGGCTTTTTCTTTGTGGGGAAGAAGGATGGTACCCTACGTCCATGTATCGATTACTGAGGTCTAAATGAAATCACGATCAAAGACCGTTACCCCTTGCCGTTAATCTCGGAGCTGTTTGACCGGCTGCAAGGGGCCAAGATATTTTCAAAGCTCGACCTGAAGGAGGCCTACAACCTCATTCGCATTCGGAGCGGCAATGAATGGAAAATGGCCTTCAACATGCGATACGGCCACTTCGAGTGTCTAGTAATGCCGTTCAGGTTGTGCAATGCACCCGCCATTTTCCAAAATATGATGAACGATATCTTGTGGGATCTGCTGTACAAGAATTTTGTGGTCTACCTGGTCGACATATTAATCTTCTCCCAGGATTTGGACACCCACATTGCAGATGTCAAGCAAGTACTCCACCATCTTCGCTAACACCGGCTGTACGCCAAACTCTCTAAATGTGAATTTCACAAAGACTCAGTGCCTTTTCTAGGCTACATAGTGTCGAAAGAAGGCTTCCAAATGGACCCTCACAAACCTGAAAGTATCAAGAATTGGTCCCAACCTACCAGCCTGAAGGCTTTAAGGATATTTGTGGGTTCACCAACTATTATCGAAGCTTTATAAAAAACTATTCTTCTTTAACCGTACCCTTGACTGCGATGACGCGCAAGGGTGCCAATGCTTCAAAATGATCAGCGGAGGCCATTTCCGCGTTCGAGAAATTGAAGACTGCCTTCTCCACAGAATCGTGCTTGCAGCATCCAGACCCCAACAAGCCCTTTATCGTTGAAGTTGATGCTTCAGATGTGGGTGTAGGGGCTGTGTTGAGCCAAACAGGAGACTCGAAAGCCTTACGTCCCTGTTCCTTCTTCTCACGAAGATTTTCTCCAGCCGAGAAAAACTATGGGATCGGCGATAAAGAGCTCTTGGCAATAAAGCTTGCATTCGAGGAATGGCGGCCTTGGCTCGAAGGTACTCAACATCAAATGACCGTATTCACGGATCATAAAAATCTAGAGTATCTCCACCACGCAAAACGTCTGAATTACAGACAAGCCAGATGGTCCTTATTTTTTAATCATTTCAATTTTGTGCTGATGTTCCGCCCTGGAGATAGAAACACCAGAGCAGACGCTCTGTCACACTCTTTTAATTCGGAGGATGTGCCTGATGAGCCACGGCACATAATTGACCCAAAGAAGATCCTCTTGACATCCACCCAGTCTGTACCCACTGGTAAAACAATCGTTCCTAAAAGACTCAGGAAGAAAGTGCTCTTTTGGGCGCACGATTCCAAGCTGGCTGGCCATCCTGGCCAATGCCGTTCCCTGCTCAAGATACAGAAGCTGTATTGGTGGCCTACTATCAAAAAGGATACTTATTCCTACGTGGCACTAATTGTGCCTGCTCAAGATACAGAAGCTGTATTGGTGGCCTACTATCAAAAAGGATACCTATTCCCCTGCACCAATTGTGCCAAGAACAAACCCGCTTCTGGCCAACCACGGGGTCAGATGCAACCACTGCCAGTTCCGGAATGGCCCTGCTAACAGTGAGTAACTTCATCTTGAGCCAGTCTGAGGACACCCAACCAGTCTTCAGTCCTTGGGGAGAGACTGAGTTTTTACCCTTTTTACCATTTGGAGGGGTTTTTTCCTACCCACACAAAGATACCCTATCCATCTGGGATCTTCATTGCCTCCAAGCCCTGGAAAGTGAGTGCCTCGCACAGACTGAGGGGGACAAACGGCTGAGAGGTGCTGTGGTGCTGAGGACCTTGTTAATTGTGCCATTATTTCATCTGATTATTCCATCTGTAAAGGATTTACTTTTAGGACATTAAACCAAAGATTCCATTGGTTTTTTTGGCACCTTCAGCACCCACAGTGGAGACAGAAAGAGTTACCTCCTCCCCTGGGGAAAACCAGTAAGAAGGCACCCCTGTCATTCTGGGCCCTGAAAAGGAATTCCTTTCCCCCTACCTAACAAAGGACTGGGGAAAAGAGACAGTGTAAAAGCTAGCCGGAAAGATCAAGCCCCAAAGAAACTAATAAAATCTTTTATGGCCCCATCGGGGTTAGAACGGCACCTGGAGATGAGGTTTTCACTTATGTAGAGCTTAAGGATTTCCTTGCCACTCCTCATTACATAAAGGGTTGCGAAGAGATTTTGAAAGAGCAGGATTATGATTTTTGGGGGCACTGATTTGGAGATAATACTTCTCATTGCTCTGTTTCTCTTAGCTTAAAGGTGAATTTGAAAGGGCCAGTGTGCATCAAAACTGGGAGATACGCAAATACGTTGGGCCGGCATGCACCGAATGGATTTTAAAATCTGCCCGTGCGTGCACGTATCTCCCGCTGCATGCCCAAATGAAAAGTTCCAAAAAGGGGCGGGGAATGGGCGTGGTTTAGGCAGGGCATTGGCATTTCTGGATTTCAACTTCAAGTTAGTGTGTAAATACTTACGCACACAGGCGTGTGCCGGGGTCCCCTGCCGTGTAACTGTACTTCTGCTATGGAGAATGTGTAAGTAATAAAAGATAAATAGATAGATGGGTTTTAAGAGTCAGGGCTAACAGGAGGGAGAAGGGAGGCTATTAAACTAGGGGGGTTTGAAAGCCCTATATCTTACCTGGGTAAACTGGGAACGAACTGGGAAAACCATTCGGCGAGTCTCTATTAAAATCCCCCCACTTATGCGGCAGAAGTGGCATACTTAAAACTGTGCGTACGTGTGTGCACATATATGCACATATGTTATAAAATGGGCACGTCCCTCAGTGCGGGCAGAAGAACACACGCACACGTGTGCCCACGCACTTGTTTAAAAGTTACCATCCTAGTGAACACACACACTAATCCCTGTTAGGATTAGTAAAATGGGATGCCTCTGTTTCTCCACTTTGCTGGCTTAATTACGGACTGAGTGGCTCTTTTTTTTCATAATTGGTGGGATTGTCCCTTTATTAAAAACTTTTGGGCTGAGATACATAATTCCATCAGCAAGATTAAAGGGCTAAATATCCCCCATCTATGTTATTCTTTTTTTTGGGGGGGGGGAGAGGGGGGGAAGATGAACAGGGTAATGCCCCTGTGAAGCTAAAGAAATTACTTCAACATCTGTTATTAATAGCAAGAGCAGTCTTGGCAAGAAAATGGAAACGTGAACACCCTCCATCTTGGCATGATTGGATGCAGTAAGCAGAAAAACTGCAGATATAGAAAAATTCACTTGAAAAACGAGAGGCACGTCAGCTATTTTTTATTCCCTTTTGACAAACTTTTTACATTTTGCAAAGCGCTGATAATCATCCTGTCATTGGGCGTTTTATTTTATTTGTTGAAAATTCACTTTCAGAGCTGGCTAATAATTGAGTCCTTACTTTTTTTCCCCCTTTGCTTTTAAACTGTGAAATGTAGTATTTTCTTTAGGACTGGGGCTTGGGGTTTTGGGGGTATGGGGTTGCTTTTCATAGAATATTTGATTATTTTCCAGCCGCTGCAGGCCGTACTTGTGTGAATAACAGGTGGATGTTCTGTTTTAAATGTCATGGTTAGTCATGTACAGCTGTCTCCACATCATCCTGCTGGTTTAGCATTTCTTTTAGTTTGTATGCTTTTTCTTATATTTTGGATGGGAATTTCTGTTCTTTCAATTAAAAACATTTTTTAAGCTAAAAGATGGACACTCCACTAGGATCAGGGCACTTCCAGTTTTGGGCTTTTTATTCTGGTGTCCAGCTCTTTTATTTTTTATTACTTCAGGCTATTCCATAGTTTTCATATCTACTTCTTCCATGCTCTCCTCTATAGTGTGAAGACTTTCTGTTTTTCTGTTGTGCTCTACAGGATCCTCATATGAATTTTATCCAGAACCTATCTGTTTCGGTTTTGGTTGGTGGTGTTTAGATAACACTAATGATTTTCGTTAATTTCTCTGTAGAACTGTTTTGGGTTCTTTCTCAGGGATTCATTTACAAAAAGTTTCACCTTATAAAATTGGAAGTAAGTTATGCATGTAATTAGCATTTTGCAAAAGCCAGAAGTGTGCGCATACTAGCAGTGCCATGCGGAAAGGTTAAAGGGGGAAAAAAGGGGGATAGTTTAGGCACGTTCTGGCCTAAGTTTCAGAAGTTCACGCACAAGTTAGTATTTTATAAGCAGTGCGCACGTATGAATTATTGAACTGGTACACACACTTTCACACCTGCTAATGAATTGTATAACCAAAATCACACTTTTGTCATCAGGTTTATGGGTGGGAGGATTAGGTTAAGTGGTAGGAGAAAGGGTGAAGTGCTGGAGGGTCTGAATGAACTGGTGGAGGTGCTGGTGAACTGGTGTTTAAAAGTATACGCACAAGTAAGTATCTTCATAAGTGGAGCACACACATACTTTATAAAATACCTACTTCCATGTGTTTGTTGTGATCCTGCCCGCAAGGAGCGCGGGCAGGCTCTTACCTTCACGGCCAGTCGGGCCACTGACGCTGCTTCTTTCTTCCTGAATCAGCTGGGGCCGTCCCTGCAGCTGTTGCCATGCGGCCGGCTCCTCTGCTCCTGTTTCTGCCTTTCCCCGACGTGCTGCTGCGATCCCGGGACCTTCAGCCAGCAGGGAGGCCTTCCCTGCTGGAGCCTGCTTCAGCCCGGGTCCTCCACCGGCAGGGAGCTGTCCCTGCCGGTGCCTGCAGCTCTCTACTCTGCCTGCAGCCTGCTACAGCTCCCACAGCTGTTCCTGCAGCCAGCACCTCTCCTGCTTCAGTCCTTGCAGCTGGGAACTGCTCCAGCGACCTGCCTTCACCCAGCTCCAGCCCAGGGCTGCTCCGCTGCTTCCCTGGGCCCTCCACGTGGCTGAGGACGCCACCAGCTTCCAGCTCTTCTCTCCAGCTCCCTAGGGCGCGGGCGTGCGCCTCTCTACTCCTCTTCAAGGGCCAGCCAGGTGTGGCCCCCTGCTGGCTCCTCCCTGGGCGTTGTCATCATCAGCCCTACTAAAGGGCTCGGTTTTCAGTCTAACTTTGCATTCGCAAGGAGTTGGTCACTCCTGGGACTCTACCATCCTTGCTCCAGGAGTTGTCCGTGTTCCAGCCTTCTGCAAGGTCCAGTGTTACTTGTTCTCTGTCGGAGCTCCTCATCCAGTCCTGATGTCTACCTGCTGTTCCAGTCCTGATGTCTGCTTGACGTTCCAGCCCTGATGTTTGCCTGTCCATGTTCCTGCCCTTGGCCTGTCTTCCAATCCAATCCTGTGTTCCAGTCCAGTTGATGCCTTTACCTTTCCTTTGGCTGCCGGTGTGCAGCAAACCCTGCTTCAGGCTGCCGGTGTGCAGCAACCTGCTTCTACCCTGTTTCTGAATCTCCTGAAAGCTAGCACCTCGTTCCTGTTCTTCGAGATGTCCTGGTGCCTCGCGGCAAGCCATGTCGTGGTCCATGACCAGCCCCATGAGCGGGCTGAGTAGGGTGCTTCATGATGCAAGCCATGCACCTCGTTCCTGAGTCTCTGAGAAAGCCTTACCTCGTTCTTGAACTCTCTGAAAGCCTGGTATCCTGTGGCAACCCCTGTCGTGGTCCGTGACCAGCCCCACGGGCGGGCTGTGTAGGGCGCTTCATGTTGCTAATCTCGTACCTTGCCCTTGAGTCTCCTGTACACACCATACCTCGTTCCTGAGTCCTTGTCTGCTCTTCCAGTACCTTGCTTCTGAGTCTACGTCAGCACGTCCAGTACCTTGTCTCTGAGTCTACGTTTGCACTTCCAGTTCCTCGCTCCTGAGTCTACGTCAGCACGTCAAGTACCTTGTCTCTGAGTCTACGTCTGCATTTCCAGTACCTGTGCCTGAGTCTACGTCTGCACTTCCAGTACCTCGTTTTTGAGTCTCGTCTGCATCCATGTTCCAGTCCTCGCTGCCCTGGCCTCCATCCGGCCTGCCGTACCCTGCGGCAGGTCCGAAAGGGCTGGGAACGGTCGGAGGACTGTTCACAAGACCAACATAGCGTTGTTGGGTCTTCTGCAGCGTGCAGGCCCGGAGGAGGGCCTGTCTTCCAGTCTTCACTCCAGCTTGCTTCCGTCCAGCCCATGCTCGGGCATGCCACGCCTCCTGCGGCACCTCTTCAGACTCCCTGGCGTCGAGCCGCGGCCCAAGGGCACACACATCTCCCAGGAGTGGGATCGCTCTCCGAGCACTCCGCAACAGTGTTAGCTAGGGTAATTCTGCACATCTGTTACTCTAATTTTGTGCGTGAAATATATGTGCATGCTTTCACAAAATATCTATAGAAAGTATGTGGCTTCCTCTGTTACAAAAATGTATGTATACTGAAACATGCACGCATACTTTCAAGCACAATTCCCTCTAAGCTGAGTGTGTGAACAATCACTCATACACCCTAGAGCGTCGCTGAAAGATTTAACATGGTCCCTCACATGCATTTTTCTTTTTGCTGTATACAGAAATGCAATGCTAATACTGGTGCTCCAAAATTGTTGGTTTAAAAAAGTTGTTGCTCACACACAAAAAACAATTTGCACACACCTAGTCACCACTTGGAGGAAACGTTGCTTTCAAGGCAGTGATAGGTGTTGCTTTATAAACTGTATGGCTCCTGCCTTAAAGTCTATAAGATACAGGCGTAACTTTGTGCACACTCTCTTAGGTGTGTATTTGCTGACTTATGCGCGCTATTGAATGATCCTCTGTAGGCTTGATTGCCAGATACATTTACAATGGTACTGCCAAGTTTTATGCACATATATCGGCTTTTGAAAATTGCCCCCATTATTGTACACATAAATGCATGTGCAAAAGACATACTTGCCAGGTACTTATAGCCTGGATTTGCCACTGTTGGAAAACAGGATGCTGGGCTTGACGGACCTTGGTCTGACCCAGAATGGTAATTCCTTATGTTCTTATGGGTACTAGAAAGAGGCATTCTGGGGACTGAATTTGGGGTGAGGAAACCATTAATGCGTATACTTTCAATTTTCAAAAGTATGCACATAAATGTACATATAGCCATGTACAACTGCTCCCATACAGACTTAAATGTGTGCGCTTATGCCATGCTGGGCTCCGCTTTCACCTTCCAATTTTCAAAGTGGACTTGCGTGCATAATCCCTCTTTGAAAATTTGGGCTGAAGTCTCCATGTATTATTTTCATGTGGACCTCTCTGCCCTGTGTGCATCCCTGGATTTGTCAATAAGCATCCATTGGGATTGTGCCTAGGGTGGCAAACATTTAGGGGCAGCAGGGTGGCTCTGCTGAAGCTCATTCAAATCTGCTATCCTGTAAAAGATCCTCGCCGAAGATGGCGGCATGAAAATACCAAGTGTGCCTAGACGCAGCAAAATCCTAAAAACATCCCTGCTGGTTATAAATATTTGTGCCTCATTTCTTTTTCTTCATATCACCGCAGCTTTTGTGCTTCTGCTGTTATTTTCAATGTATTATTGGTGCGTATGACTTTAAGCTCTTCTTCTCTTACTATAGCATGTTTCAGCTTGATGTTTTGTACTTTTCTCATTATTTTTGGTGTCCTTGATCCTAGGAGGCAGAGGCACTCATCTATCAATGACACCTCTGGATGTGATGATTTTATTCTTTTCTCTATTTGTTTTTTCCAAGGTGACATTGTTATCTTTCTCCTTTCTTTCTGGCCTTGTGTACTTGTTGGTAGAACTCTCTCACTAATTATTTTTGCTGCATAATACTGTATCTAATTTATGTCTGTGATATTAGTAAATGGCCCTTTTATGCAGGTTATGACCTTATTGATCTTACTTATCATTCTCTTTCCTATGTGTGTCAGGTTTAACGTAGCTAGTCTTTCCCTTTCCTGGACCCTAGCATATATACCCATTGTCACATAAGTCAGGAGCTCCACCACCAGCTTCTCTATTTTCTGGCCTGTCTTCTGCCTTTCCTCTTCACTCTGCTTTCTGGCCTGTCTTACATCACTCTTGTCCTCTTGTGTTGCACCCCCACCATTCACTTGTGTCTCACCCATTAATTCCTCCAATTGCTCCGGCTGTTTCAACACATTTCCTCCTGTGCTTCTTGGCTGTTCTGGCACCTCTCTTCTGGCACTCCTTGATTATTTTGGCACTTCTCTTCTGAGGCTCTTTGCCGTATCTCTGTTTTCTCTTGCTATTCTCTTTCTACATCATCCTTCAGTTCCTGGATAAGAACATAAGAACATAAGATATGCCATACTGGGTCAGACCAAGGGTCCATCAAGCCCAGCATCCTGACTCCAACAGTGGCCAAACCAAGTCACAACTACCTGGCAAGTACCCAAACATTAAATAGATCTCATGCTACTAATACCGGCAACAAGCAGTGACGATTCCCTATTAAAAAGATTTGGATATGCTCCTGGAGCAGAAGTCCATAAACTGCTTTTAATACCCACCCATTATAACTATCCAAGCCTACATAAGCCAGGAGCTCCATCACCTTATCTCCTGGTCTATCTCTTCTTCACTGGTGGATTAGGAACTTATTCTTTCCCTGTGAGAACATGACATTTCTGATCCTTGGCTTTGGCTGGTTTGATCAGGATCTGTCACTAGTTGCAGGTGCCCGAGAGCCTCCCCCTTCCTGCCTTCTTCCACTCCTCTCTGTTCTCTCTTTTACCTTCCCTTCCTCTCCGCTCCTCCTCATTCTCCATTCGTAGCCACTTACTCTCCCAAACTTGCTCTTACTTGCTCATTCTTTTTTATTCTCTGTTTCCATTTACATCTCACCCAACAGGCAAACATTAAAGGAACACAGAACAAAAACTTAAAACCAATACAAATACAAAGACTGATAAGCATGAACACCGACACTCTCACTCTACCAGACATTTAAGACACAAAATAGGCTAAAGGGATGGAGGAGAAAAATGGAAGAAGTCAAGGAACAAGATACAGCAAACAACAATCTCAAGAAATCTCGCTTGAAGCAGCCAGTTCCTCCACTTTTTGTGCATATTGTTACCACCCTCCTCACAGTACTGACAAATTCAACTTTGTGGAGGCTTGGCTTTTACACCTTTCCTTGTGAGTCTTTCATGAAGGAATTTAGCAACACTTTCTGTAAGTCCAACTACACGATATCAGCTCACCTTCAATGAATTCGAATAGGGTAAGGTATGACCTCACTTTGCAAAATCCATTCAGGGTCTTCCCCATTAAGACAAGTGTATCCATATGGCGAGTAATTATCGGCCTGATTTTAAATGGCCCGCGAGCGTAAAACAACAGGGGCTATGAGAGCTGGTGGGCCTTGTGCACGCTGTGCGCATTTTAAAAGGGGCTCTGCCGCGCACGTAACCCTTGTTACGCATACAAGAACGGGGCCTTGGCAAAGGGGCAGTCCGAGGGGGTGGGGCGGAGCTGGAGGCGCCGGTATAGCGGCCATTTGCCAGCACGCGCAACCTGCTACAACTCCTTTGAAGGAGCAAAAGGTCAATTAAAAAAATTGAAGGTACCTAGGATAGGGATAGGGGGTGGGTAGGAGAGGGGAAGGGGAAGGGAGGTTAGGGTAGGGGGTAGGGAAGTTACCTCCCAGCCCGTTCCTTAATTGGAGCGGACTGGGAGGGATCTAGGGGAACCTCGATCTTGTTACCGCATGAATTACCTAATTTCTACCCCCCTTGTGCACGCTGCCTGGGATTTTATAACATGTGCGCGTGCCGGGTAGCGCGCGCACATGGACGCAAGCGCATATTTTTTTTAAATCTACCCCTATGTTCTTAACAATATTGTGCAGACTAGCAGAATATTGTTGGAAGGTCTGGTAAACAAAATAATTAGCTAGTCCCCACACTATTCTGGGGAAAAAGCAGCTAAATTAACGGATACAATTGTGATCTTACAAAAAACTCACAGACAATAACAGTAACATAATTTATTTTCAGATCCTGAATTGATCTAGATTTGTCTAAACCCTGAAAGGGGAAATGAAGGGAGATCTCATCTTGTCTCATTTTGATCCTTGTGACTATGGTGAACAGAAATATGACATTTATCAAAGATGTGGGGCGTACACGATGTTACTGAAAGCAGACTGCTCAGAAAAGGTTCAGGGAGCCGCTACTTGCAACTCACACACCAGTCCTCCCTTTTCTGGAGATAATGCAGGGGAAAAAAACGACACATGAGCGCATTCATGTAATTCCTACAGTGCAGCTTAATTACTGTGCATCCAAAAATAATAAACAGCATGGGGGAGGGGAACCCCTCAGCACTCCCCAGTACCTGGAACTCCAGTTCCTAAGTAGTTTCAACTCATTTCTAAACTGTTAATATTATACTTCTGCATTCAGGCTGCAACATAACTCCTACATCCCCACCTTTTCCTAATTCTGAATGCTCAGATCTCATCTTCATTGTTTTGCCACCCAGTTCACAAACCCGTATTCATTCACTCGCCAATACTTTTAGGAAGTGAACGTACTCAATGATCAGCTTTACAATTCTGTTAGTTTGTCCTTCCATTCCATGTGCAGTTTTTGCATTGCACTTGGAATAATAACGATATCCTGCTACTACTAATATCCCTTTTCCTGAGTAAGATGAGGGAATGAATTTCCTGGGTAAGATGAGGGAATGAATTTCCATGAGGTAGTTGTTTGTTTAATCACAGCTAATCTTTGCTATGCCTGCCTCTGAGCACAGTCTGCTGCATTGTTCAGCGTCCTTGTAGAATTAATTAGAACAAGTCGAGAATTGCATGGCAAATTAAAAGGCACGTTTTATGAAAGGAAATGATGTTTAGATTGATAGTCTCAGTATGTTAATGGTTGCTCCGGCTCTGTGTGTGTGTGCTGAGCTATCAGAAGGGATTCGTGAGATGGGCACCAGGCCAGAGGATATGGGAAAGGGGTGGGGGGAACAATGCACCCATGCTGATAACATTGATGCTTTCCTCACAGCAGCAGCAGCAGAAGTACTTCTGCCATTGGATTTTACGTTTGGTAGTGCAGGGAACAGCAGTGTTATCAGAGGGGGGGTGCCCCTTAGCTGGGCAAATCATTGGACAGGGACGGCTCTCCCGAGGTACTGTTTAGCCCAAAGATGGTCCTGAGTGTATTTTACAGGAGCTCCAGATGTATGTTGTGTTCCAGTTGCTCTGGGGAAGAAGGGTGTGTGCGTTTTGTGGTGCAGTTGCTCCAGGAGCTGCGTGTGTGTTACAGAGGGTCTCCATCTTGCACCCTCACTTTTCACACTGCGTTTTTTTCCCCAACCTACATTTTTTTTTTCAATTCACACTCTTCTCACGCTACTCCCTTATGCCGTCTCCCTCTTACTCTCACTCTCTCTTCTCCCCATGCTCTGTCACCCCCCCCCCTCCTCCTAAACTCCTATCAAGAATTTATTACTCTTTTTACACCTTGCACCCCCCCCCCCCCCTCTCCACACTCCACTTCGCCATATTCTCCCTCACTACAGACAGCACAATCAGTGACAAAGGTAAGGCTCTGGAGCGGGCAGCACGCAGCAGCAGCAGAGACAATGAAAGGACCAGACAAGTACAGCCACCAGCCTCTCCTTGTCTATATCTGGTGGTTCTCTTCTGGCCTCCAGCTCAGCTATGCTTTTCTGGCAGCTGGCATACGGATTTGATTGATTTGTTCACTGGGACTGCTCATTTCTACTTGTGACATCAGTGTCACAGATGGATGGATGGATGGATAGCTGGGCAAACCTAATACATAAGCACTTTATATTGCACAAAACTTGCTGAAAAGCTTGGGGGTAATTTTCAAAAGGATTTACGAGCTTAAAACAGAGTTTTATCTGCTTAAATGCAATTCACATGGGTAAGTGGGCTTATGAAAATTGCTGCGGTATATGCTATTGAATTGTCAACAGGATTTATGCACATAAGTGCACTTTGAGCACTTAAATGGACTTCTGAAAATTGGTATGATATAAGCTACATCTATGTGCACAGATTCTTTTGAAAATCACCCCCAATGTTTAATAATTTATGGGATATTAAGTATAATCTTTCACTGTTTGCACTGATATTAAGTAAGGTTAATATGTAGAAAACATTTACAGGATGCATTGGAAGGTATTGTGAATAAATTTCTGGATTTTAACTGAAGCTGGTCTAGTCAATGTGTTTTTTTTTTTGGTGGCTAAGCTAGCAACAGGAGGTGTACCATAAGGAGGTCAGGCAGCAACACGTGCTCCATAGACTAGGTACTCAGGAAAAAATGTAAAATAAACAAAGCTGATAGGTGGTAAGGGGTTAGAGTTAAGTGTTCTTTCTGAACCTTTGTATAGTAAAATGTCACTTATATAGAAAAGGAAAACTTTGATAACATTCTGTAATACTGCCATCTATGGAGCATCTAAATGAACTGATAAAGCCTTTGCATTTTCTAGTTGTCCTAACACGTTTCCTTTTGCTTCTTAATTTACTAGAAAAAATGTGTAGTTAATGCATTAAATATTATTTATTGATATACTGCAAAACACAATACATTTATATCAAATATGTGTCTCTGTATCTGTCTATCGTTAGATAGTGAGATATATATAGAGACAAAGAGATAGAGAGAAAGTATCTGATGCATTCAATTCACCCCATTCAGAGCTTAGAAAAACTTCAGACAAAAATGAATTCTCCAGCTTTGAAATCACCCTGTTAGGGGATGTGTTGTTTATTTGAAATGAAACTGGAAATTTTAACTAAATTTCCTGTTTCATTTTATTTCAAATTGAAAATGAAACAAACAAATGAAATCTAGTTTGTTTTTGTTCATTTCATCTTTAAGACTAATTTTGTCAACCCCAGCCAAAATTATCTGTGCCTTTTAAATAAAAATAAGCCTCCCGCATCCCTAGTTTGTGACCAGCCCCCCCAAGGCCCCCCTCTGTGTTCCCCCTCTCCATTTCATACCCCATCCATAGGTTTTTATGGGAAGAAGAAATCCCCAGTCACTGCTACCCTCTTGGTGACGATTCTCATAATGGCAAAGCCAACCCAAGGCTGTCCCCATTTTGAAATGTTGCCTTAAAGCAAAATGACACTAGCTGATCAAGAAGGGAGCACCATTTTATTGTACAACAAAATCTAAAAGTGGTGCCAGCCATGGTCCAGCCGGTACCATTATTAAAAACATCAGCAGCACAGGAGCGATTGTGGACCAGTCCTGCCTCTGTTAAGTTCTGTGCAAAGTCACTCTTTCTCAGCAGCATCATGTGGAATTGGGTGAAAGAAATGCAAGGAGCATAGTCACATGTGACGTCAGTGCAATCTAAGAGTAAGAAGTCAAAATTGCTTGACCACACTTCAATCACTGTTTGGCCTCCTTTGAATATGCTGTCAAACAATTGTACATTATAGATCCATAGGAAATAAGGGAAAAGGTACAGCAGCAAGATGCTTTTCGAAAACCCTTTGTTAGGCTTAAAACAATCATCAACTACTAACCATATATAGGGAACTCCTTAATGTGTGGTTATGTGCGGAAGCCATATACATGAAATAACCTTTCTATGGCTGCCGTCTTTATTCTCAAAATGGTTTTTCAGATATTTTATTTTATTTATTTAATATCTAATTCTTAATTTCCACTCTCCCTGGCGGTCACCCTGACTGCCATGTGATGCATGCGCTTCCCCAAATCAGTACTTATCTATCTCTGTGATGTGGGTCAAAGCCTACCCAGCTGCTATTGTCTTTCACTTGAGTCGAAGCTGCCTGCCTGACATCGGCCATGTTTCGACAACGTTTGTCTGCTGCAGGAACCTTGGAGAGCTTCTGCACTAGCTGTCTTTTTGTTTCACAGGCTCTGGAAAACACTTATTAAAATATGGCATGTACTACTTAATCTATTATGTGTCACTACTATCTTTGACTAAAAACAGTTTTTCACCACACAAAAATTTCTTTGTACTTACATATTCTCTTTTAGAATGATTCTTGCGCTTGACACCTCTAGAATGTCGTTCGGCGTCTCTATTTTCCTTCCCAGTTTTTAAAATGGGACTGTGAAGTCCGATTCGAAGGCCCCGAGGAATGAAGGCTGAGCCCTTTTATAGGGCTGGATGAAGGAGCAGGTTGATGATGTCATCCAGTGGGGCCGCAGGCTTTTCCCGCTGCTGGACCTTTAAATATTGAAGTGAGGTGTGCGCCTATGCAGGGCCAGGAAGGTCGAGGAGTCGATGTTGGCGGCGTCCCTGCCGCATGAAGAGATGGAAGGACAGCGGCTTCCCTGCCGCTCAAGAACAAGAAGCAGCAGTGGCAGCAGCAGCTTGGGGCCATGCAGGAGCAGTGTCGGGTCCGCTGCAAGACAGGCGTTGGCAGCATCCAAGCCACACCGGCAGTGAAGACGGTGGAATTCTAGGCTGCTCGGGAGCGGCGGCAGCAGCAGCAGCCAAGGCCGCAAGAATACGTCCTGTGGCATCAGGCTGGGGCAGAGATAAAAGGCTGCTCGCAGGATGGGCTCCGTGAGCAGCTTCGTAACAGGTGAGATATATAGATGATTTCTTTTTTATTCGGAATGCCTCACAAGAAGAACTGGAAACCTTTCTCACTTGGATGAATTCAATCAATCAATTTTTACAATTTACTATGACAAGCAGGACCTATTAGATTTCCTATCTGGACATTTTAATCATGAAACAATCAGAGGGGCTACATACATCTGTATTTTGGAAACACAGATCGAAACAACTTCTTGAAATTTCAATCTTTCCATCCTACCGCCTTAAAGAAAGATTACCGGTTGGCCAACTTTTTTAGGATTAAATGTATTTGTTCTACCATTGAAGAATTTAAACATCAAGCATTTTTGTTGACTCAAAAGTTTTTTTTCTCAGGGGTATCTCCTCATGGCAGTAAAGTGGCATATCAGAGAGCCTTATATTCAGATCGCATTTCATTATTGCAATACTGTTAAAAACCATTGTTTCGCAATTAACGTGTGTACTTCCACATTCTAATAAGTCATCTCTTACAGTATCATGTGTTCACTGTCATTGGAGTGTTCTGGCTTTACATCCGATTTCTACAGAAGCTTCAATGATTGGATATAGTAAAGGAAGGAATATTAAGAATCAAATTGTGAGAGCATATTTATCATCTTTAAGGACTTTGCCTTTACAAGAGACATGAGTTGATATTATCCCTGTAATATGTGTGACTCTCAAGAATCACATGGGAACATCCTATGACCCATATCTCATTCAGAAGAACTGATTTTTCAGACTGTAATACATCAAATGTTATTTATTTTATTCAATGTACTTGTCCCTTGATATATGTGGGAAGGTCCTCTCGATCATCAGTACTAGGATTAGTGAACACCACTGCACCACGTAGGTTGAATACAAAGAAAGAGGATGTGCCGATAGTAAAACAATGTCTGATGTTTCAGCAAAGAATTGAAGATTTAACTTGGTTGGTAATTGAATCTGTATCTATACCAAGTCATGGAGGAGATCTACCAGCATTACTTAATTTTAAGGAACAGCAGTGGATCTTCCAATTGGATACCATTTCTCCAATAGATTATAAATTGCTGCGTCTTTGGGTGCGTGACCACACACAAATGTATATGTGCCCCTGCATGCCCATTTCAAAGTTACTGACTCTGTGAGTAAACCTTCCCTAATTTTCAAAGCAGATTTATACATGTAAGTCTGCTTTGAAAATTTGGGTTAAAATAATTGAGGTTTATTTATTCACTTGCTTTAGGCCTATGCACACATTTTGAAAATTAGCTTCTTATGAGGTACTTTTCAAAGGAGTTACGTGTGTGTAAATGTAACATACTATCTTAGCAATTTTCAAAAGCCTATTTAATTGCAGGGATAATAACTTTACACCTGGAAAACGGGCATACATTGGCGTGTGTGCATTGGCACTTGCCCAGGGATACGACCATTTTCTAACATTTGTGTATATATGCATGCATGTTATAAAATAGCCTGGCTGCGCACACGTTTACCAAATTTTAAGTGGGTGCGTGCATGGGCGTAAAAATCTCGCTTCTTCTACTTAAGTCTGGGAATTTTAAAAGGGGCACATATCCACGGCATTGCCAGTTCACCCAGTTAACAGCTAGGTCCTCCAACCCACCCTGATTTGATAGCCTATAATCTCCCAGTTACCCAAGACCCTTTTAACCCCTTAGAAATGGCTCTTTTTATTTTTAAACTTACACCTCTTCCATAGCAGAAGTAAAGTTGAGCGACAAGGGATCTCAGTGTGCACCGGGACATGTGAGTATTTAAGCGCACATGTCTTGGCTAGGCCACAAAACGTATATCCTGCCCAGATCACACCCATGCCTGTCCCTTTTTGGAAACTTTGCAGAAGTACACACAGTGGGCTTTACGTGTATATCTGGGTGCTTTTTAAAATAGGATCAATGCACGTAAGCCTGACTTGTTCGTGTAACCCCCGCCATGTAAGTTTACTTCTGCTATGAAGGAGGTGTAAGTTATAAAATAAATAAAAATAGGCAGATCTGCAGGGGTTTTGAGGGTCAGGGCTAACTAGGGGGAGTAAAGGCTATTAACCTAGGAGGTTTGGAGAACCTACTCCTTAACTGTGTTGCGGAGGTGGACCCATGGCCCGAGGTGGAGTTGGTGCTATCCATGGGGAAGCCCCCATGGGTCCCCACAGTTGGGAGGCAGAGCTGAACGGGAGGTGGAGGCGACTGGAGCTTCACCAATACCGACCTTCGTTCCCCGCAGATTGAGCCCTTGGGTACCGGGGCCGGCTGGTCTTAGGCAGGCTTCTGTGTGGTTGATCCCGGGGAGAATGTCCAAGGCAAGGTGCCAGGAAGCAGCGGAGATGCAGGGTCCAAAGGAGCTAGGTTGAAGACCTTAGCAGAGTCATGCATATGGGGAGTGGAAATCCGAATGAACTGTATTTGATGGGGGGAGAAAGGCTGATGTGCACGGAGCAGGAGAGAGACCTTGGGGTGATGGTGTCTAATGATCTGAAGTTGGCGAAACAATGTGACAAGGCAATAGCTAAAGCCAGAAGAATCCTGGGCTGCATAGAGAGAGGAATATCGAGTACGAAAAGGGAAGTGATTATTCCCTTGTACAGGTCCTTGGTGAGGCTGCACCTGGAGTACTGTGTTCAGTTCTGGAGACCGTATCTCCAAAGAGACAGAGACAAGATGGAGGCGGTCCAGAGAAGGGTGACCAAAAAGGTGGAGGGTCTTCATCGAATGACTTATGAGGAGAGATTGAAGAATCTAAATATGTACACCCTGGAGGAAAGGAGGAGCAGAGGTGATATGATACAGACTTTCAGATACTTGAAAGGTTTTAATGATCCAAAGACAACGACAAACCTTTTCCATCGGAAAAAAATCAACAGAACCAGAGGTCACGATTTGAAGCTCCAGGGAGGAAGACTCAGAACCAATGTCAGGAAGTATTTCTTCATGGAGAGGGTGGTGGATGCCTGGAATGCCCTTCCGGAGGAAGTGTTGAAGACCAGAACTGTGAAGGACTTCAAAGGGGCGTGGGATAAACACTGTGGATCCATAAAGTCTAGAGGACGTGAATGAAGAGTAGGTGGCTCGCGGGAATGATGGCTACTACCTGGAGATACTACCCTTATTCAATAAACATATACACAGTTAATGTGACTCCAACATTGCTCTAAGAGTCCAACATTGCTCTAAGCTTCAACGGCAAGAGGAAATGTGGAAAAAAGGATTTGCATTCACAAAAAAGCGGGGAGTAGCTTGCTTGTTACGGCGGTTACTACCCTAAACCAAATAAGCCTGATACTTCATGCATATCTAGCATAGCTCTCTGCTTCAAAGGCAGGGGAGAAAGACCGCTACTTCACGCATATCCAGCATAGCTCTCTGCTTCAACGGCAGGGGAGAAAGACCGCTACTTCACGCTTATCCAGCATAGCTCTCTGCTTCCACGGCAGGGGTGAAAGACCGCTACTTCACGCATATCCAGCATAGCTCTGCTTCAACGGCAGGGGAGAAAGACCGCTACTTCACTCTTATCCAGCATAGCTCTCTGCTTCATCGGCAGGGGAGAAAGTCCGCTACTTCACACATATCCAGCATAGCTCTCTACTTCAACAGAAGGGGAGAAAGTCCGCTACTTCATGCATATCCAGCATAACTCTCTGCTTCAAAGGCAGGGGGAATGAAGAAAAGTGGATCTATATAGAGACAACAATCAACAAGGACTGAATTACATAGTCTGGGTAAACAAATAAGCATGGGTGTAGTTTGCTTATTGCGGCGGTTACTACCCCTAACTAATTAAGCTAGATATTTCACTTAGATGCAGTTCCAACGCTGTTCTCTACATTAATGGTGGGGTTGGAAGGGAAATAGAACCAAAAGGTTACTAAGAGCCAAGAGAAACAGATAAGTATGAGAGAGAAAAAAAAAGTGTGAAGCTTGCTGGGCAGACTGGATGGGCCGTTTGGTCTTCTTCTGCCGTCATTTCTATGTTTCTATAAGACAAGGCCTGGTTCCAGAAGCCCGGACAGACCATTATAGTAGTTAGGAACATGTTAAGTCTGGGCTTGCAAGTAGGCAAGAGCCTAAGAATGGCCATGTCCAAAGCAGTCAGCTGGAGGCAGGGTCAGGTTCAAGCTGAAGTCAGGGCAGGTGGCTGGAGACAAGGTCAAGTTCAAGCTGAAGTCAGGGCAGGCAGCTGGAGACAAGGTCAGGTTCAAGCATGGGTCAAGCCAAGGAATCCGTCCAGAGCATAGTCAGGAACAAACAAGGATCAAAGCCAAGGAATCCATCGAGAGCGTGGTCAGGAACAAGTCAAGGAACACGTCCAATGGGTAATGAGGAATCAGGAAGCTGGAAATGGAACACAAGGACTGGAACAGGAACATGAGGACTGGAACTAGGTCAGACACAGGAACAGGAACAGCAACTAAGCACACGACAGGAAGCGTGGAGACCTGTTGCCAAGGCAAAGACTGAATGGCAAAGCCTGCCCTAAATAGTAAGGCCTGGAGGCATCATCATCCGTGGCCGAAGGAAAGTTTCCTGCCGCGGCCCCTTTAAAGTCAGTGAAAGTGCGTGTGTGCACCTAAGGCGGACAGACTAGAACTAGGTGATGATGGCATCTCCCCTCGACACACATGGGGAGACCCGACTGGGACTGGAGGAGGCTGTGGAGCTGCCAGAAGAGCCTGGGAGTGTAGCAGGAGTGCGAGCTTGTAGGCGATTGTCTACCGCTGCCAAAGAGGAAGGGCCAGTTCTGGAACCCGGGCATCGGGGGTGAGTAGAGCCGGTCGTGGGCTTGCTGCGGCCAGGAAATTCAACAAGCTGGGCGAACTGGTGATGAACTGGTTTAACTGGTAATTCTGTCAGTGCACGTCATTTTTAAAATCTCCGACATACGCAGTAGAAGTGAGATTTGTGTGTACATGCACATGGCTAGACTATTTTATAACATGCGCACGTATGTTATAAAATGGCTGCATCCCTGGGCAGGGACCGACGCTCATGCGCAAATGTGTGCCATCGCAACGGTTTGAAAGTTACCATCCCTCTGTATGCTCTTCTATCCACAATTTCTTTACAGAGCAATGTTTTTGTGAAACAAGTGAAGAATATTTGTGAATGGATGGTGGATGCTGGAATGCCCTTCTGGAAGAGGTGGTAAAAACAAAAAAGGTAAAGGAATTCAAAACCCAGTGGGATAAATACAGAGGATCATAGGAGACAGAGGATGGTAATGAAACACTGGGCAGCCTGCACGGAACAGCAGTTAAGGTCATAACAGCAGTGGTATGACTGCTTTTTGCTTCCAGGAATGTATTGGGCTAACTCTCATGGAGCAGCAGCTACAATCCTAAACAGCACTGGGCAGGCTGGATGGGCAACTTTTGTCTTTATCTTCCATCATTTACTATGCTACTGTGTTACTATGAAGACAGAGAACTGACTGCCAGTTGTGTTTCCTGCAATCCTCTGGAAGTAATCAGCAGTAAGATTATGCAAAACACGCAACTCTTTCACCTCAGCAGGCAAGCTGAGAGGGTGGTCTTTATGCAGGCCAGGCATGAACACAATTTAATACACAGACCTAGTCAGTCTGGATATATTCAGACAATCTTTCACTCCATCTCGAGATATTCCTGCCCTAGTCAAGAGAAAATTATATTTGGGATGAAAAGCTTCAGAAGGTGAATAGAAAGACTTGTGTGTGAGTGAATAATCCTTTGTAGACTGGTCAGTGAGTGTATGGTGGCTCTGCTTTTTAGGCAGCATGATTATATTTTTCTGAGCTTGCAAAATATTTTAGAGTCATCACAAAACAACTCTGCTTTGCAGAAACAAAATTCATCTTACCATGTCCAGAACTCACTGCTCCACATGGGGCCTTTTAGTTCATGCAGATTCATTATGATTTAGTTTCTAAAGAATACTGTGCAGTTGACCACCATGATTTTTAAATGTGTGTGTTGCCAGATTCCTGTGGATCTTTTAGTGCAAGTTTGACAATCTTCCCCTCTCTCCCAATGAGAAAAGAATTAAGGAAACTTTTATAAACAGATTATACAATTGTTTTCTCTCTTCTGAGTAATGCTTGATTCTTAGGCTCCAGAATCCTTCTGTTTTCTTTGTTGAAATCACTTCCACAAGAAGGGTAAATGTTTCCGAGTCTGTTAATGTGGAAAAGCTTAAATTATGCTTTGCATCTTCTGATGGATTGCTTTTTCCAATCTTCACCATTTTTAGTTTTTGAATGGGAGATTAATTAAACCACCATCACTTTCAGATAGATCAAAAGATCTTGGTCCTTTCCTGATTATCAATGTTCTAACCTGCAGTCTGCCAATTCCACTGTCTCATTCGTAATTTATTTTGAACTAGATAGCTTCCCGTTATTAATTTCCTGTTCCATAGTGCAATCATTATACTCTTTTTATTAGTAACTGAGCTGTGACATTAATATCTCTTGGTAATTAATCTCTTCTGTGATTATTTTATATTTCATTGCTGCTGATTAAAGATATTATTTATTGGTTTTTCTCTCCTTGCAGATGCAAAAAAAAAAGTAATTATTTGTCACCTTAAGTGCACTACAACGTGTTCCTAGTAAGAGCTCTCTAAACAGGTAGCTAGATAGAAAATGTAACATCTATTGTTGCAATTAGTTTTTTGGGAGGGTTTTTTTTGGCATCCCTTTTCATCCAGTTCACTCAAATTGGGACTTGGAAGCATTTTCTGGCAGAATGAATTTTGCCATTTTCCGTAAGTAAAAAAAAATGCATTCTGTGTAAATAAATAATATGTCAGAACCCGCATATCTTGGAAAAGCCATTTGCATGAAGAGAATAGCCTCTTCTGTGAATAGTATTATACATTTTCTGCCTAATTTTACTATGCCATGAGCATTATTATTGCTGATGCAATCTGTGAGTCACCGTGGTGACTACTTGCAAATCTGGTACAGGGTTAGAAGGACCAAGCTGAGCAATCTCAGAAACTGATATCAGTGTGGACGGGAGGCATGAAGTAAAAAACAGATGCAGACACTCCAGATCAAAAATATGGACATTTTAAAGGAAGTCTGGGAATTCCATAGGATTCAAAGCCCGCTTTAGGTACAAATAAATTTGTTTTGCAAATGATAATGTGTTCAAATTTAAAAAAAAGGTGAAATTGCTTCTCCATATTTCTTGGTATTTCCATGCATGTGATAAGCTAGAAGATATCTTAAAGAAGGTGCTGGAATGGTGATATTTTACTGCGCTGTTCATAATGAGGGACTGCTGTGAAATTTTTACCAGACACAGGCCACATTTTGCAATAAGATGCTGTATCATGGGTGCTTAGAAGTCCTCAAATCAAAAGGAGCAGAGCAGTATTTCTATGGAGCACATTTGTTCATTCATGCATGGTATTCTCCATTGGTGGGCAGTAGTGCCCAATATACAGAATTTTGCTAAAGAAAATTCTCAGCACTGAACTTTTGCTATAATACATATACACTATGTTCAAATGTTTTTCTTTCACTCCAATTTAATTGCCAGAAAGGCAACAACATGTGCATAGATACCAGGTGAGAATGTACAAAGATATGGCTATACCAAGAAAATGGTGCCAGCTGGCCCTGAGAAGGCACTATTTTGAACGTCACTCTATGACACCGGGCTGGACATCACCATTTGACTTCACACAATGGTGTCAGGCTGGCCAGCTGGCACCATTTTGACATGTTACAAATATGTAGATGGAAGAGCTGACCAGACTGGGTTCTTTTAAAATAGGCAATCTCGGGGCAGCAGGAGAGTGCACATCCCTCCTGCTCCTCTTGATGGGACTCCCTTGGATAGGGTAACTGAGGCAGGGATGGTTCCTGGCCTCAAGGCTTTTTTTTGTTGAGGATGAGAGGTTCAAGAAAGGCATCATATAGGGTTTTTTTGTTTGTTGTTAAGGGATCAATATTCAAAACTAAATGTCTTTTTAAGTTAGCTGGATGAGCCTTATCCAGCTAACTTAAATGGAATATTCAGCAGCATGGCTATGTTGCTGAATATCCCTGTACAAAATGCTACTTAGCCGGATAAGTCAATCTGGCTAAGTTAGATCTACTCTATGGCAGGTTTAACGTATCTGATTGACTTAACGAGATAAGGCTGAATATTGGCACTTATCAGGTTAAGATAACTGGATAAGTAACCCCACCTTGATTAGCCCATTGCTCGCCCACAACATATCTGCCTATCTACTTAGCCGACTTAATACTTATCCGACTAAGTGGCAGCTGCTGATATTCAATGGCCTCCATGCAGCCGGATAAGTCGCTATTTATCTGGCTAAGTAGTTCTAAATATTGGCCTCCCCATGTTTATTTCATTTCTGTTAAAAATCAGAGACAAAATAAAAATTTAAAAACACAAACATTTGGAAAAAAAACCTAAACAAAATGTTTCAGGCTGCACACCTCTAATCTGAAAGTATCCAGTACTTATTACAATTTTAAATATAACGCATGGAGCGTCAGTTTCAGCCCTAAACCCCTTGATAGGCAGACCAGATGAATCTTTTTGGCCTTTATTTGTTGTCATTTACTATGCTACTATTTTACTTTATGTAATCTGCCTTGGGCCTACCTTTAGGAAAAGGTGGAATATTAGATGTTTATGAATAAATTAAGTATATTCGGATTTCTTATCATAACTATCACATATTTTTTAATTACCCAACTAATGGAGAGAATGGGAGCAGCGGAATTAAAATCGATGAACCATAAGATTGGGGTCCTGTCTGCTATATAAAGAAATTGTAATGTGACATGTGATATGATGGTTATTGACCATTGTTATACATTGTTATATATAAATAAAGCTGCAATTCCCCAGAAACTGACCAGGTTTGTGCAGCAGTATGGTGTAAATCAGGGACCATCTGGAAAGGCCATGGGAACCTTGTGCAGCAGCTGGATGAACTAAATATGACATCTTGTATACTCAGCTACCCAAGATTTTAGATTACACAGGAACATAAGAACATAAGAACATGCCATACTGGGTCAGACCAAGGGTCCATCAAGCCCAGCATCCTGTTTCCATCAGTGGCCGATCCAGGCCATAAGAACCTGGCAAGTACCCAAAAACTAAGTCTATTCCATATTACTGTCGCTAGTAATAGCAGTGGTTATTATCTAAGACAACTTAATTAATAGCAGGTAATGGACTTCTCCTCCAAGAACTTATCCAATCCTTTTTTAAACACAGCTATACTAACTGCACTAACCACATCCTCTGGCAACAAATTCCAGAAGAGTACAAACATTGTCTTGGATAAGGAGTTATATCTTACAAGTGGTCACATTCTGTCATTGGCATTAAACTCTTAGCAAGTCAGGAACAGTAACTGGCATGACTTGATAGGCCAATTGGTCTCTCTCTTTAGGCATCTACTATGTTATAATGTAATGGGGCCAATACAGAAAATGGTATGGAAGTCAAGGCTGCTCTCTACTTACAGCTGAGGTTCAGGGTCCTTATGTAGTCTTTATGTTATTTGATTTGATCTTTAATTGAAAGAAATATAAGGGAGAAGATTTTTATTCTATATAGTTGATAATAGCCTATCTTTGTATAATAATATTGATAATTTATTTCACATATAATGGGTAATTTTCAAAGTGGTATTCCATGCTTGTGTATGTAAAATAAGCATATATGCATATACAGTAAGGTACATGCATCTATGCTATTTTATAAGCCATACAAGTATGCATAATAATAAAAACATACTAAATGCCAAATAGACATGTTTGGGGTAAGATTTGCATGTGCTGCTGGATTATAAACAAAGTACACATGTATGTCGTCAACTCTGTGTGGATGCTTGTACTGCACCAAATTCAACCTCATTTGTCTTTTGGGACCTGGTGCTTGACCTGCTGGCTACTGGTAGAGCTTTCAGATTGCAGATTAGTAAAATGTTTTGGGCAGTGTGCACAATGCTTGTATGCTTATTTATTGTATATTATTTTTCATTTTTCTGCTGTTTCTTTGAATTGTTCTTCATTTCCTTTGTTTTGTCAGTTTGTCTTTCTGTGTATCTGATTTCTTTTCTATGGGTGACTTTCAGTATATGTGGCTCTTTTTAGTAGAGTGTGTGTGTCTGGGGTGACTGAAAGTAGGTCTGGTAGTGGTGGTGGGTGTTGAGTAAGTAGTGAGTTAGATTTTGTGTATGTGTGTGTGGGTTTCTGGTGTAACCATGGTGGTTATCAGTATAGGAAGTGCTATAAGCATGTGGATCTTGTGGGAGTGGAATATATGGAGTGAGAGACAACAGAAGAGGAGGTAACCCATGGTGAGGGTATGTAGGCCATGAACACAGTTTTTGGATCTCTCTGAGGAACAAGTTATGTGCGGGTTCTGGTTCAATAAAGAAACCATACTATATCTCTGCCAGCAGTCAGAGAGGATTTGCATTATTCTATGCAGAGAAGCCAAAGTCACCTCAAGCCTGGCCTTTTTTGCCATGGCACCTTCCAAACACCTTTAGGAGTCACTGCTGGGATAAGCCAATAAGGCATCTTGTTCTGAACTGAGTAGTTTTTGGCAGCTTTTCTCAGGAGAACTTAGGAATATATATATATATATATATATATATATATCACAGGGGTAGGCAACCTCGAGTGCTGCAATCTGTAGAGGTTTTAAGGATATTCATAATGAATCTGCTTGAGATGCATCTGCATACAATGGAGGCAGTGCATGCAAATGAGAAGTGACTGCATAGGCATACCCAGTATGTAAACTGGAGTTTTCAATTCATTCTTTATATTGTCTATTCTTGGTTTCAAGCTTATATTTGTGTGTGATATTTTTTGAATGTGTGTGGATTTAAATATTTCAAAATAAAAATCTCATGAATATTCAGTGTGGATATTTTGAAATCCTTAAAGGTCTGTAGCATTCAAGAACTGGGGTTGCCTGCCCCTGATACAAAAGCAAACTACGTCAGAGTTTTATGACATAGTTCTTCCTGTCAGTATTGGGGGCAATAGATTGCACACACATAGCAATCGGGCCACTTGCTGACAGTAAGTGCAGCTTCTGCCACCTCAAGGACTTCCACACCCTCAACATGCAGGTGGTCTGCAATGCCAGAGGACTCATAACAGATGTTATACCCAGACTTCTAGTTTCTGCCATGAGATCTACATTCTATTACAGTCAGGCATTCACAACTGCTGAAAGGCTCACTGGATCACTGGGCGATAGCTTTTAGGTGTATGTGAAGGTCACACAACCACTACTTGACTATTAACCATTCCTCTTTTCTCTCCTTCTGTTTCTAGCAGGTTTTACAGCTCTTCATAAGGAGGCCACTCCAGCCTCCCCAAGGCCCAGCCATGCAATACTATTCCTTAGCTTCTCCAACACTCTTCCTTTTTGCTTTCTCCCCCACAGGTGATAGAGGCTATTCCTTTATAACCTGGCTCATGATCCCCCTAGCAATCCCTGACAGTGTGGCAGACAAGCACAACAACTGTACCCACTGTCAGATGAGGGCAGTCATGTAGAAAACTTCTGGCCTACTCAAAATCTGCTTTCACTGCTTGAACAGATCTGGAGGAATGTATCCTCTGCAGCCCAAATAAGGTCTGTGACCAGGGCTGGTGCCACCCACTGTGTACTTGCACAGGACAGCAGCTCCAAGGTGGTGATTTCACACAGCTCAGCTGACCCATGGAATGTAAGCAGCACAGAACCTGGCTTATTCTCTCCACTCCCTACTGCCCCATCACTCTCACTCCTCCCCAGGAGCTCCTCTACAGTGTCAACTTCCTGTGCAGTGAGGGGTCAGCTTCATGGTATGAGGCACACGATTTATGGGATCCAAGTGGCTCATAAGAACATAAAAAATTGCCATTTTGGGTCAGACCAAGGGTCCATCAAGCCCAGCATCCTAACGGTGGCCAAACCAGGTTATAAGTACCTGGCAAGTACCCACACACTAAGTAGATCCCATGCTACTGATGCCAGTAATAGCAGTGTATTGCAAACAGTGGACCCCTGAGCCCAGTTGAGTGTGGTTCTTACCTGAGAGAGGATCCACCAGGCTCTCATTATCAGGAGGCAGATCCAAATACCAGTCTGGGGTCGAGGTGGGTGGCCAGTCTCGTGATCCGGATTCCAGTCCAAGGATTGAGACAGGCAGCTAATAGCGGAGTCCAGCAAACAGTCCAGGGGTCAAGGCAGGCAGCAAGCAGCAAAATCCAGGTACTGGTCCAAGGGTCGAGGCAGGCAGCTAATAGCGGAATCCAGCAAACAGTTCAGGGGTCAAGGCAGGCAGCGAGCAGCAAAATCCAGGTATCGATCCAAGAGTTGAGGCCAAGAGTCAGTCCAGAGGGCGAGGAGCAGGACAGGGTGAGTGGAGAGAGCAGGATCAGGGAGCAGGGAATGGAACCGAGGACACCAAGGGACAGGAACTAGGCAGGAAGAGGAACAGAACCAGATTGCAGCCAGCAGCTTCAAAGGCAATGTTGGAGAGCAGGAGCCAGGTTAAATAGTCCCTGCTTGATGACTTGAGTAGGGAACCACGGGAGCTTTTCCTGCCATGGTTCCTTTAAGACCCAGAGGGAGGTGCGTGCCTGCACCTAGGCTGCTGTTGGGAGTTTGAAGTTGGTGGCATTCCTTGCCGCCATAAAGGATCACGGTGGCAGCAGTTTCTTGCTGCCGTAGAAGAGGAAGGAGTCGCTCCGGGGCCTGATGGGTAAGGGAAGCTGGCCATGCGATCCCGCGGCCAACAAGCGTAACACAGTGGCTATTCTCTATGACAATTTGATTAATAGCAGTTTATAGACTTCTCCTCCATGAACTTATCCAAACCTTTTTTAAACCCAGCTACACTAACTGCACTTACCACATCCTCTGGCAACAAATTCCAGAGCTTAATTGTGCATTGAGTGAAAAAGAATTTTCTCCGATTAGTCTTAAATGTGCTACTTGCTAACTTCATGGACTGCCCCCTAGTCCTTCTATTATCCGAAAGTATAAATAACCGATTTGCATCTACTCGTTCTAGACATCTCATGATTTTAAACACCTCTATCATATACCCCCTCAGCCTTCTCTTCTCCAGGCTGAACAGCCCTAACCTCTTTAGCCTTTCCTCATAGGGGAGCTGTTGCATCCCCTTTATCATTTTGGTCGCCCTTCTTTGTACCTTCTCCAGTGCAACTATATCTTTTTTTTGATGCGGTGACCAGAATTGTACACAGTATTCAAGGTGCGGTCTCACCATGGAGCGATACAGAGGCATTATGACATCCTCTGTTTTATTAACCATTCCCTTCCTAATAATTCCTAACATTCTATTTGCTTTTTTGACTGCTGCAGCACACTGAACTGACGATTTTAAAGTATTATCCACTATGATGCCTAGATCTTTTTCCTGGGTGGTAGCTCCTAATATGGAACCTAACATCGTGTAACTTCTGCATGGGTTATTTTTCCCTATATGTAATACCTTGCACTTGTCCACATTAAATTTCATCTGCCATTTGGATGCCCAATCTTCCAGTCTCGCAAGGTCTTCCTGCAATTTATCACAATCTGCTTGTGATTGAACTACTCTGCATAATTTTGTATCATCTGCAAATTTGATAACCTCAACTCATCGTATTCCTTTCCAGATCATTTATATATATATTGAAAAGCACCGGTCCAAGTACCGATCCTTGAGGCAATCCACTGTTTAACCTTTTCCACTGAGAAAATTGACCATTTAATCCTATTCTCTGTTTCCTGTCTTTTAGCCAGTTTGTAATCCACGAAAGGACGTCGCCACCTTTCCCTTGTCTTTTTAGTTCTCTTAGAAGCCTCTCCTGAGGGACTTTGTCAAACGCCTTCTGGACACAGTACAAGAAGTTAAAACACTGTTAAGCACTGCTCCTTCTGCCAAGTGGGAAGGATTGAAAGGAAGCCAGGCTGTTTACTAGCTGACTTTAGAAGAATAAGGGCAAAGGCACGTTTTTCCCTTTCTCTAACTACAGACTCTGACAATGATTAGATGAAAGTCTGGACGTTTCACTTTATCAGATCCAACCCTCTGTCCAGAATAATTCCAGGTTTCTCTGACCAAACACTTGATTGCCCCACTGTGATGACTTACTAGTAGCTGTATTGGTCTCTGCACAAAAGACAGGGTTTTTAAAGGCATAAGGCAGAAACAGTTTTAAAGTTGGTTTGGTTTAAGATGGCTATCCTATAGGGACTACAACTCCCAGCTTCCTCTGTAGTAGAGACTGAGCAGAGAACTGCTGAGAGAGTGATTCAGCAGAATCACAGCAAAGGGCTGCCAGTTTCCATAAAAGGAACTATAGGGGAACAGAAAAGAAAGGAGGTGGAGATAAGGAGTAGCACCCGGCTCAGTCTTGGAGTCTAATGAGGAGGAGGAGAAGAAGAAGGAGAAGTATCGGATGGAAGGGTCCAGTGCCTAAACTAAGTCCCTATTCTAGGATATCAGGCAGGGCATGTGGCTATACAGTAGGAGAGATGTTTAGGAAATGGAATATGTTCAAAGGATCTGTGAGAAGTTAAAGCAGGCACTTCGGAAGGTTGAATGGTCACAAAACAGTTCATGTAATAGAGAGAGAGAGAGAGAGAGAGAGAAACACTAGAGAAAAGATTAGAGCTAGTATCCTCAGATAGCACTGATCTCCAGTTAAGCATACAGTTCAGGCTAATGAGAGGGTTTGTTTTTTTTAAATTAGTTAATGTTAGGGACTGAGACTGTTTTTGGGAGAAATACAGACTTATGAGTTTGTTGGAAATATGGGCAATAAAACATGAGTTTAAACTGTCCTAGGTTGTGTTGCTGAATAGAACTTGTTAGTTGGATAGTTTGTGGTTTAAGAACCACAACAGAGGAGTACAAGAACAGTCCGAGTCGAGGCAGGCTGAAGACAGGGGAAGTCTGAGATGGTCCAGGGGTTCGAGGCAGGCAGCAGAGGTGCAAGACAAGGAGATGGGCCAAAGGTCAGGGCTGGCTGAGGACAGACGAAATCAGAGAGCAAGCCAAGGGTCAGGATGGGCAGCAGACAGACGAAACCAGGTACCAAACCGAAGTCAAACCGAAGAAGCAAGCAAGTGGAAACTGGAACTCAAGAGCAGGAGAGCTGGAGTGGGCAGGAAGGATGGAACGGAGTCAGGAACAAGCAAGATACTGGTCAGAGTCGGAACAAGCAGGAAACTGGAACAGAGTCAGGAACAAGCAAGATACTGGACAGAGTCAGGAACAAGCAACTAGATTCTCCCAGGAGGTGACCTGTTGCCAAGGCAAGGCACGAGGTCTGAGGCAGCCTATTTATAGGCATCCAGCGATGACGTGGAATTTGGGGCCGGGCCGAGGTTTCCCGCCGTGGCCCCTTTAAATTCTGGGCAGTCATGCGCGCATGCGCCTAGTGGGCAGAGCCACCTGAAGATGCCGGTGGCATTTCCCTCATGAGGAGAACGCCGCAAGAAGGCCCTGACGCGGCCCGAGCTGGGACGGGACAACCCGCGGACCAGGAGGCACGCATGGCAGTAAGGGGGGACCCATCCGCTGCAGTCCGCAGCCGGGATACCCAACAGTACCCCCCCTCTTATGCCCCCTCCCTGGGGGGTCTTGACTTGCTGGGGTTATCTTGTTGGAACCAGAGAAGGAGAGATTTGTTGAGAATGTTGGAGGCAGGCTCCCATGTGTTCTCCTCTGGGCCGAAGTCCTCCCACGAGAGCAAGTACTCCCACCATTGGTGATGAAAGCCGACATCAAGAACCTCTCGCACCGTATGACATAGTGAGGGCAAAGGTAGCACCGGCGCCATTTTGAATATTGGCAATACGGCCTGCGTGCAGGAGGTCACTTCCAGACCCCCGCTGGACTTTTGGCAAGTCTTGTGGGGGTCAGGAGGCCCCCCCAAGCTGGCCAAAAGTCCCTGGGGGTCCAGCGGGGATCCGGGAGCGATCTCCTGCACTCGTGACGTCGGGTGCCAGGAACCAAAATGGCGCTGGCGCTACCTTTGCCCTGTCATATGATAAGGGCAAAGGGCCACTGGCGCCATTTCTATTAACGCAGCCATGGCCAGAGAGCGGGAGATCGTGCCGGGACCCCCCCACTGGACCCCAGGTAATTTAAAACATTTTGGGGGGGTTCGGGAGGGTGGGGGATTTGTTTTAAAGGGTCGGGTGGGTTTTAGGGTTGTTTTGGTGTGCCGGTTTTCCCGCCCTCCCCCCTCCCCCGATAAAACGATTTTTTAACCAAAAAAACAATGACGATCAGATTTTCCCCCCCCCCCAGCCAAAATTGATCGTTAAAACGATCGATCACACGATTCACATCCCTACTCCTAGGCACATCATTGATCCAGCTTGCATATCAATTGCAGTCATCACCACCAGCCAGGAAGATGGTGGTTCCCCGCCATCTCCGTGAGCACATGCTCCATTGGGCTCCCGACTCTAAGCTGGCCGGTCATCCCGGTCGAGCCCGGACTCACGAAATGTTTCGAAGGCACTATCGGTGGCCTTTTATAATAAAGGACTCCCGCGAATACATGGACTCCTGTCCAGTTTGCTCACAGCAAAAACCCCCGACTGGCTGCCCATGGGGGCTCCTCCAACCTCTTCCTGCACCCACCGAACCCTGGTCCAGTCTTTCCACTGATTTTATCATGGACCTGCCTCCTTCAAAAGGAAATACTGTAATCTGGGTTATCATTGACCCCTTCTCAAAAATGGCCCACTTTGTCCCATTACCTGGTCTCCCCTCGGCTCCAGAACTGTCTAGACTCTTCTTAACCAACGAATTTCGTCTGCATGGACTACCACAAGAAATCGTCTCTGATCATGGGCCTCAATTTGCTGCTAAATATTGGAGGTCTTTTTGTAAAAAGTTCAATATTACATTAAACTTAACATCGGCCTATCATCTGTAAGCAAATGGCCAAGCCGAAAGGACAAATCGCTCCTTGAAAACATTACTGTGATCATATGTCAACGACCAGCAAGATAACTGGGCTGATCTCCTGCCATGGGCAGAACTATCCCATAATACCCATATCGCCTCTACCACTGATGTCTCACCCTTTGCGGTAGCCTTTGGCCGCCAACCATACCTACCCCTACCGGTTCCACTCAGTGTACTCTCACCTGCAGCCCAGTCTACAGCACAAACTATACATAGGCTCTGGAACCAAGTAAAGGAGAGACTAAGTCAAGCAGCTGAGTCGGGCCGCACCGCTTTTCTGGCCTGGCCAGAATGTCTGGCTCAGTATGAAGCACATTTGACTATGACTGCCATCTCAATGGCTAGCCCCCAGATTCATTGGTCCGTTCCCCATCCTTTGACGCATAATAGCAGTCACCTACCAGCTACAACACCCTGCCTCCATGGGAATCCACAACAAGTCGTTACTTAAGCCTTTAGTCCTGTCCTGGCCTTCCCGAAGGCCTCATCCTCCTAGAAGCATAGGGTGGAGCCTGAAAACACCCTGCAGGTCAAGGAGGTCCTTGATGTCCGACACCATCGTGGTCATTGGGAGTATCTCCTGTCATGGGAGGGTTTCGGCCTGGAAGAAAACTCTTGGGAACCCTCTCACAACATCTTTGTAAAACCCTGCTCCAAGAATTCCATTGAGACCACCCAGAGAAGCCTAGACCAGTAAGGGGGAGGCTTAGAAGGGGGGGGTACTGTTGTGCGTCCTGGCTGCATGGGTGCCACGACCGGGCCTGCTCACATCACGCTGCCTTCCACAAGTGCTAGCCTGGCTGCTGCCGCTAACCCCTGACGTCCACATCGCTCACCACGGCCTTCCTCAGTGTCCTCAGCCCTGAAGGCCTCGCAGCCAAGCTCCTGAAGAGGCTCCACGTCTTTGGCCATCTTGGCCCCACCCCTAGGTGCGTGCACAGCCAACATCCATTCTTTTAAAGGGAGAAGTACGGGAAACCCGAGGGAGGCGCATTCGGGTGACATCTCCAGAGCTCAAACTCCTAATCCCTGCCTTGGCAATCAGGTCGACACCGTTGGTGTGCTAGTTTGCCTCATCCTGTTCCAGTGTGCTCCTGTTCCAGTGTCTCCTGTTCCAGCATCTCCTTGTTCCAGTGTCTCTGTGTTCCAATGTCTCTCCGTTCCCAGTGGCTCTGTGTGTTCCTGTATCCTTCTCAGGTAGTACCTCTTCGCACTGACCTCTGCCTGCCTGACCATTCTCTTGCCTGCCGCCTGGAACCGACCCTCACTTGCCTTGACTAAGCTCGGACTGACTCTGGTATTAACCCCTGCTTTGGCTGACTTCTCCTGGACTAATACTCTGGCTCTGACCTTTGCGCTTCACTCGCACGCTCCCTTTTGGCCTACTGTGACTATCAGACCAACCTGCTTGGAAACTAACTGTGGCTTCCACTTGACTAGACCCGCAGGTGCTGCCTGTCTCGCCCGGAGAACCTTCCTAAACTGTTGCCTTTCTGAAGCAACAGTTGCCTTTCTGAAGCTTCCAGTTCGGGTCTAGTCCATCCACTCTGCATCAGCTGCACACCCTTGCTCGTGGTGGGCACACTCCTCTGCTACCTCTCCGGGAGACCACCAGAGGCCCACCTAAGTCCAGGCTGTCCGGGTACCCAAGGGCTCAACCTGCGGAAACCCTGGACTGTTATTGGTGAAGCTCCAGTTAGCTTCTGTCTCCTTATATGCTCCGCCTCCTGGTGGCAGGCGCTCTCTCGGTCCGACCAGAGGGCTGAACCAATCCTGCTGCAGGCCAAGGGTCCACCTCCAGCGCAACACAGACTGTCAATGTTTTCTAATTTTTTTAGTCTAACCTCCTGTTGCTTTTATGCTTATTTATTTATATATTTAGCTGTACTTTATCCTTGGTCTGGATGATACTTTTTAACAAAATGAGCACTATTAAAACATTTTCTTTTTTTTTTGTTTGTCATTAATAATCATTTATCAAATATTATTACTTCAGCTCTTTATTTGCATATAGTCACTGATTCATGGGAGTTCAAAGCCATTTTATTCTGCATTTAGGTATGCATTATTCTAAGATAAATTAGCCTTGGCTGCCTGCTTTTCATGGTCAGCTATCAAAGGAATATAGTAAGGATATGTTAGCCATATTGATTATGCCAAGACTAATCCATGGGAAAAAATAAAAATGTGTGTACAAATATTATGCTCAAACATAATTAACATAATTAATTATGTTTGAGCATTCAGCCATACCTCCAGAAGCTATAAATTTATCAGTTAATGCAGCTATACCAAGGATGATTGATCTCATCCCTGGCACAGAAGAGTAATTCCATATTATATCTGTACTCATCAACTTATTACAACAAAACAACTTTGATAAATTAAACTATTTTTAATAGTATAAATTTAAAGTTTGATACCAATACAATACTTGAGCACCTAAATCATTTCTAATCACTGTGGGATTGATTTACTCAATGTGACAATCCAAAGGAGGCCATGACACATTTATTTATTTATTTATTTATTTATTTATTTATTTAACTTTTTTATATACCAACATTCAAGACGGTGGTCCCATCATGCTGGTTCACAAGAAACAGGGGTGTAATTATAACTATTTGGGAAGGGGTGTAATTATAACTATTTGGGAAGTCCAGTAAATAAATAAAATTCTTATTCAGCGATGGAGAAGAGGCTGTATGGGAGGCTGAATAGTGACAAATTAGGTGATATGAGCATATAATGAATCATTTGGTCCCACCCAGTTCTGAGCCATGGAATATATTAGCAGTTTCATTACACCATGTGTTTTCTTAACTATCCCTTTTCTGACATGCAAAGTCAATCATGTGACTTCAGTTCTTTATTTAAAAAGGCAGGGAAACCACATTGAGAAGGCACAGACCATGACATTAGTACAAGCTATAGGCAAAATGCAAAAAAAAAAAAAAAAAAAAAAGTTTTACCACACTTCAGTCTCCATTGCCTCATTTACATACTTTTTGAAACATATATGTGCCTCAGCTCAAAAAACTAAATGGGGAAATCCCCAATATTCACGCACATAGATCCAGGATGCCAAAAATAATGAGAGGGGTTGAAAACATTAGGCCATAGTATGCTACAAGAGCAGAGGAAAACCTTAAATTCATATGCTCAAAATAACAAATCGAAAATCACAGCAGAAGCACAAAAGCTGTAGAAATAGGAAGAAAACAGAAATGAGAGACATGAAAATAATAAGGTCCATATTCAAAAGCCATTTAGATGGATAACTCAAAAGTTATCCGTCTAAATGGCAAATTAGGTATATTCAGTCATTTAACTGGTCAAGTACTTATCTGGCTATTATTTAGATGGATAAAAAAAGAAGTGCTCTGGGGTCGTTCTGGGGAGAGGTTTACTTATCCAGCTAACAGGGTCAATCATCAAATTGCATTAGGGCCATATGGCATGAATCACACTTGAGATGCACTATATGTAGTGCATGGCACGTTAGTATGCAAATATGATAATAAGCATGCAAAAGCTAGAAAAGTATGCAAGTTAGGGGTTCCTACTGCATTTAGTGGTGAAATAATCAACAACAACACAGGTTTTAATGTTGGAAATAACAACTTATTTTGCAATAGAGGGCCAAAATTGTTTTTCAACACAGGACAGCAGCCGTTATCGCGGGATGCTGCTACTATTGGGGCTATAATCGCGTGTGATAAAATGAGGCCTTCTATCAGACACAAGAACTCCTGGGCCAATAAATTCACCTTTTCTTACTTGGCCTGTCTTCCTAAAGCCACAGTGTTAGGGGGAAGTATACTTGTAGAGGGATACTGGCTGTTTTAGGCTGCTCGGCTGCGACAACAGCAACAAGGCAACAAATACCACAGTAACCGGCAAGGGAGGTTCACTCCCCTCCTAGGGAAGTCCCTGCATCCGAGCCAGAGCCATTGGCCCTGCCAGTAGAGTGTTCTGGTCCATGGCAGCGCTGGCCATGCAGGAGGGCACGGCTGTGATTCAGGGAGCACATCTTTCATTCATGAACCACATTGCTGGGCATGTCAGTTGAACACGTGGTTAGCAGGTATTGCCTCAGCTCTTAGGCTATCATGTATATGTCACTATCCTCACTCTCACTCCCACTCCCTGCTCCCTTCCCTTCCTTTCCCTATCCTGTACCTGTCCTGCCAACTCCCCTCCCCTCTGCCCTCTCTATCTATCCCTAGCCTGCCGTCCTCCTCCCGCCACACTCGCCTGCCTAGCCTCTTCCTCCCTGTTTGTACTCCTGTCCTTGTCCTATACCTACTCCTACTCCTCCTATCACTACTGCCCACCTCCTTCCTCCTCCTCTCCTCCCTCCTCCCCTTCCTCTCTTCACTCCACTCCTCTCCCCATGCCTCTCATGCTCCATCCTCTCCAGCTCCTCACCACCACCACCATCACCATTCCTCACGGCCACCACTCCTCACCACAACAACCACCACTCCTCCTCACTCCTCCACACAAAAAGACAGACAAACTGGACAAACTAACAAAAACTTTCACTCCAATAAAGAAGACAAAAGACCAAGGTAAAAAGAAACAGATGTCAACAGAAAACAAGACAATGCACTCAGGTAAATGAATCTGAAAAAGCTCCTACCCCCACTATCCAACTCACCAACTCCCCCCTCCTCTCTCCAACTCCTGACACACCCTCAAAGAAGTAGCTGCAGGAGGTCTGTATTTATAAACAAGAAAATTATCGCGCGGTGTGTTGTGAGGGTTTTGGTGGACCCTTAGACCGGCCTGACGGAGAGTGTAGAAGGTGGAAGAGAAGTCTCCATGAAGAGAATACAGGCCGGGGGGCAGATACTAGCAGAGCGGGGAGAAGAATCTTCACCCTGGAAGCCCGCGCTCCCCCAGGAGGAGCCTGTAGGAGCCGGACCGCTGGGACTTAGGCGAAAGAGCGAAATCTGAAGAGACGATCCGAGGTCAAGGCAGGCAGCAGTCAGGAGGCGACGGGGGCAGGCAGAGGTCGGAACTGAAGAAGCAAACCAGGACAGGCAGGAAAGCCTAGAACGAGAGCAGGGCTGGAACCGAAGGCAGATCCCACGAACCAGGACCGGAACTGAAGTAGGAACTGGATACCGGAACCAAGAACCAAGGCTGGAAGTGAAGCAGGCAACTGGAACAGGAACCAAGACTGGAAGTGAAGCAGGCAACTGGAACAGGAACCAAGACTGGAACAACAGCAGGCGAGAATTCCTGAGGCACACAGCAACAAGGATCACCGAAGCAACCTTGTTGCAAGGCATCTAACAGGGTGCAGACGCCGGCCTTAAGTATTTGCCGGCTTCTGATGTCATGAGGAGGGACGGCCCGCGGTGTGGCGGGAAAGTCCCTTAAATTTACCCTCCTCGGGTGCGCGCGCACCTAGGAGGGGCGGGGCTGAGTTTGGCGACTCGGCGGCGTCTCCCTCGTGGAGACGCCGCCGCGAAACAGGCCGCACCGACCTGCCCGTGCATGGAGGCTGCCGTCAGGGCCCGGGACCGACGGATTGCAGCGAACCTCCTGGTGCCGGGACCCCGAACGGAGAGGTAAGGTCCCGGTTGTGACCGGGACCGCAACACGGTGTGTAAAATGATGCGCGACACAGTGTGGCATCGTCGATGTTATGCTACTTTGATATGTGGTGTGGTAAATCAGATATTTGCCTAAACATGACTCTTTTTTTATTGCAGCTGCCACAGTGCCATATTTCTTCTTTATTTATAGCACTGTGATGATTCTAGGCCTACATTAGCTGGATAAGTTTAGACCTTCTTTACAGCAGGATTAAAGTTATCCGTCTTGTGAGGCTGGATAACTAGCTACTTATCCTGATATCTTCAAAAGATATTGTATGAAGATAAGTAGTGTTTCAAAAAAAAGTAAATAGAAGAAAAAGTAAAGGACCTGCAGCCCAATCTACATCTTGCACACACAGTTAAAAACAGGCCCTGTCAGACCATGCTCTCTCTCTACTCACAGTCCTCTAGTAAATTTGTAAAAATTTGCCAGTGTCCAATATTTCCCCCTCCCCCTCTCCCAAAGCCTCTTACCCAGTTTTCTCTACAATAAAAACTATTGCTGCTGAGATATCCTCCCTCCTCACCTCCCTGCAGGTTAAATATCTGGAGCCTCCCCTCTACTTCCAGGCCCTCCTCCCAAACTCAAAAAATGACTTTGGGGAGTGGGATCAGAACTTGCCCACTCCTCTCGATCTCCAGTGCAGCCTCTGCATGCACTGCCCTGGAAGCATAAACTACACATGGTTTACGTTTCCATCACCAGAAGTCTGGTTATGTTTAAAGTGATCTGGCTACGGTTAGCCAGATAGATAACGTTAATCAGGGATATTCAGTGGGACATTTATCCAATTGAATATCATGGATAAATTAGCTGGCTAACTTTAGTTGGATAGGTTACCCATTTCCCCATTTTTTTTTTAAATATTGCCTCTTGATTTCTCAAACAATCACATTTTTCACCAAAATTATAACATAAAAAAAATAAAGATGTAAATGTCCATGTCTCATACTGTAAAAAAAACTATCATTGTAAAAATGACCACCACACTGTTAGCTTGACTGGTAACATCAGATGGATCCCTTCCTTCAAACTGAGAGTTGCAAAAGTTGCTGTGGACCCCAAGAAGCATCAGTCAGTGCATGGCACAGAATCCCTAATCCTGGACTGAAGAGAGGAGCACCAGGCAGCACAGACCTAAGGAGTCCCTTCTTTAGGCAAGCTGTAGTAGTTGGTGAGGGCCCAGGTCTCTCTCCCCCAGGCTATTCCACATGTACCAATGATCCCTTACTGTTGGCCAGCTGGTCACTTGCCAGCATAATGTTGCATGGCTATCACCAGGCAACTGCATTTTAAGCCTGGGCATGAGGCATTTTAAGAAAGCTAATGGTATTTTGTTGAAATGTGTATTGTATTTTTTATTACATTCTTAAATTTTAAACAAATATTTCATTTTTACTACTCTTTTTTTTAGCAATGTGAGTGATATTTTCAAATGTGTTCCCTAGAACTAGTGTCCAAATGTTTTGCACATTTGTGTTATTGCTGTTGTTGGTTTAAATACTTTTTCAGTCTAAACTATGCATCTACTGGAAAGTGTCCAGCTAAATTTCTTTTGGTATTTAGCAATCATGTAATTTCTATAATCTTTATTTTGACACCCACACTCTTCTGAACAAACACTGAATGTTTTTTGGGTTTTTTTTTTAATTATTTTAACAAAAATGCCCCGCTGGCCTGATTTCTTTCCATAGACCAACATCCTGTCCAAGTGTTTTTCTTTAAAGGTTATGAATGAGGAAATCCAATTTCCATTTGTTGAATATAATTTCCCTTTCCTAGACAGTGCATTTCTTGGCTTGAAATGATTTTGCAGCGGTTTACCTTTACAGTGGTTTGTTTAATGAACGATACCAATAACAAGTCTGTGTCATTTGCACAGTTCTGTCACGATAAATGACAGGGAGGTTAACGTTCAAATAATTCCGCATGACCCTATATACACACATGAGATGAGAGTGAAGGACCCGAATATGTTCACCCTGAAGGAGAGGAGGTACAGGGGACATATGATACAAATACCTGGAAAGTATTAAGGATGCACAAACATCAATATTTCCTGATGCTGGTTCTGGGTCGGCCCCCTTCGGGTTTCATATCATGACCCCCTAGTCATGACCAGTTTTACCAGTTCCTCCACCAGTTCACCCAGCCCAGAGCTAGATTCTCCAAACCCTCCCGGTTCTTCAGTCTTCTGCACTACCCCAGTTATCCCAGACCGTTTAAACCCCTCAGGGATGCCTGTATTATTATTATTTTTTAAAACTTACACCTCCTCCATAGCAGAAGTACAGTTATGCAGCACTGGACCTGGGCGCGTGTCCAGGCGCTTAGGTAACTTGTGCGCAAATCTCTTGGCCCTGTCCTGGAATGCCCACGCCCTGCCCACGCCCATGCCCCCTTTTTTCATTCGAAGTGAGATTTTTCCCATTATTGGGACATGTGCGCGCATGTGGGCGGCTTTTAAAATCCACATGCATGCCACATCTCCGGATGTTGGCGCGTGCCCGGCTTTTAAAGTTCACCTTAGTGGGAGGAGATGGAGGCTGTAATCCCCAGCAGCAGTATCACACTGCTGAAGGAGGAGAAGCATGCAAAGACGCTCTGTGAATGAATTTCTCTGCCAGGAGAAGGTTTGCTACTCTTCTGTGTTTGCACGTTTGTGAAGAAAGGTGCAGGCAGCCTCCCAACTTGGTGAGACAGCCTTTGCCTGAACCTTTCCTTTCATCACTGCCGGGACATTTACAAGTATGCAGGAAGCGGTTTGCCTCCAGTTTTTTGGGTTTTTTTTTTTGTGCACATGGAGCCTGAAAAGGACCAGCCAGTACCAGAGGTTTCTCATTTCCGCTGAAGCATTTACAAGTGAGCAGAGAACGGTTCCCCCTCAGTTTTTGTATTTTCGCTTTTAGTGCATGCACTCAGAGACTGAAAGGGACACAACCGTTTCCTGAGCTTTCTGAATGCTGCTGAAACGTTTACAAGTGAGCAGAAGGCAGTTAATCATCCTGGGTTTTTTTTGGGTTTTTTTTTTTAGGTGGTTGGAACTTTATTGAAAAAGCATCCTCCCAATGAACAGGTGAATTTTAAAAGCCAGACCCGCGCATTAATTAGGACATGCGGAGAAATGTCCGGCTCACGTGCGCCAAGCAGATTTTAAAAGCCGCCTAGATAGTTTGAATCTCCCGCAGCGCGTGGATCTTGAAAGGTTTCAAAAAGAGGCAGGGCGCGGGCATTTTGGTGCGTGAACCTGAGATGTGTGCATAAACAATTACGCAACCCGCCTAACGTTACTTCTGCTATGGATGCTGCGTAAGTTAAAATTTAAAGAAAACTAGGCAGAGCTGCGGGGTTTTAAGGGTAAGGGCTAACTGTGGGGAGTGAAGGCTATCAAACAAGCGGGGGTGGGTGGGTGTTGGAGGACTTATCTCTTAACTGGGTGTACTGGGGATGAACTGGTAAAAATGGAAATAGTGTAGGCACGCACCCCTTTTAAAATCCCCTGATTTACGTGGTAGAAGCGGGATTTGCATGTGCATGCAGGAGCCCACTTAAAATGTGGCGCATATATGCACAAAACCAGGCTATTTTATAACATCCATGCATATGCGCTTATGTTATAAAGTGGCCACGTATCTGGGCATGAGCGCATGTCATGTGTGCAAACGTGCGCAAACACGCCGGTTGAAAGTTACCATCCAAGTGAGTCAGCCTTTACCAAGTTTTTTTTCAATTACTAAAGAGCTACTTGCAGGTGTGCAGGAAGCAGGCTGCCTTCAGTTTTTTTTAACTACATACAGAGGCTGAGGGTGACAGTGGTTGTCCGAGCTTCCCTGGTTACAATTAGGACAATTCCCTATGGGCAGACAACCATTTACCTCTATTGCTTTATGGGCCAGAGTAGATACAGAACTAAAGGAGAACAAATCTTATTAGAGGGGTTTTTTATGGACATTTAAGAGTACAAGCAATAAGGATGTGTATTCATTTCAGGGCCCCCTGAATGAAACAAACCTTATTCATTGCATTCATTTTAAATGAGTGAATCAGGCCTAGGCCTAGGACCAAGGTCGGGGCAGAGTCTATGGCATAGGCAGAGGCCCAAAGCAGGGACCAAGGCCTAGGCCGAAGCATGGTTCTGGGGTCTTGGCCTAGGCCCAGGCTGATTCCGGTACCTTGGCTGAGATCTGAGTCCCTCACCCAAACACTTACCTGATCCATTGGGTATTGACAGAAGTGGCCAAGCCAGGTCCCGATGCCTGGGCCTTGACCCAGAATCCAGGCCTGACGCCAAAGCTCATCCCGGAGGCCAGATCCTGATGCCTGGGCCTAGGCCAGAGCCTGGGCCCAGGCTGAATGTCGCAGCTCAGCCCAGAGGCCAGGTCCTGGTGCCAGGGCATGAACTAAGGCCATGTCCCAATGTCTGGGCTTTGACCTAAGACACGGTCCTGGCCCAGGCCCAATGTCATGGCCCAGCCTGGAGGCTGGGTCCTGATACTGGGGCCTTGGCCCAGATACAAACCTGGGCCTTGATGCCTGGGCCTCAGGCTAAGCTGGAGTCCAGGCACAGGCCCGATGCTGTGACCCGTGCCAGAGGCTGTATCCCAATGCCTGGGCCTCAGCTCACATCCAGGTCCAATGCCGAGGCCTGGCTTGGAGACTGGGTCCTGATGCCTTGGCCTTGGCCTTGGGTCACGCCCAGGCCTTAGAATATCTCTAACGATGTTCTCTTCTTTTCTTCTTTAACTGATGCCATCTGCTAGGGGTGCATCAGAGATAAATAGCTCTGGTGCATTCACCCCGGTGAACAGCACCATTTTGATGTATGGCATTGTATGGTGATGCCATACATCAGAATGGCGCCATTCGTTGGGGTGAATGCAAAGGAGTTAATGAATTCTGGCACAACCCCAGCAGATGGAGTCAATTGAAGAAAAGAAGAAAGCAGAAGATGTCATTGGAGTTGCTACGAAACCTTGTCTCTGGGCCTGGCCTCCAGGCCAGGTCTCAGCGTTAGGCCTGGGTGCAGACCCTGGATTAAGGCGAGGCCCAGGCATTGGGACCTAACCTCAGAGCTAGGACCCGGAGTCAGACCTGGATCTGGGTCCTTGGCATCAGGTCCTGGCCTCTGGGCCATGGCATTGGGCCTGGGACTGCGATCCCACCTAGTCCGAGATGTCAGCCTTGTATAGGCCAAGGCTGAGGTCACGGCGACCTACTATGTTCTTGGCCTACTCAAGGCCAAGGTTTGGCCTTCGCCTATGTCTCACCAGTGAATTACAGTAGACTTGGTAAGTGGGGGCCGGGGGGATCCTGGTCCTGGTATTTTTCCTGGTGAGTGGGTAGGAGGGAGGGACGGGAGGCCTTGGGAGATCTTGTTTTTCTTGTTTTGTCTTTTTTTTATGTTTGATTCTTTTTTTTCAAACAAATGAAACAAATGAAACATTCCATGAACCGACATTCTTGGGAAAATACCTCCTGAAAATGAACTAAAAAATGAAAATGAATATTTTTCCCTCCATACCTCTAACAAGCAACAGTTTGCCCTCACTACTTTGGGGATTTTGCTGTTAGATAGGCCTGAAAGGGATATGGCATGGCCCCAGGTTACAGCAAGGATGAGTATTTTTTTTGAGTTTTTTTCTGCTGAGATAGAGCTGGACTTACCAAGTGGAATCTAAAACTACATTTGGAGAAAAGAGACACCCTATATGTGCTTTAAGAAACTAAATTTCTCAGTAGCTCCCAAGCTCCTCCTTACCAGACCTCCATACATCCTCTGGAATCCTTTGATTTCTAGATTTAGATATAACAACACATACCTTCCCAATTATTGCTGCACAGACATCTGATGATGCCATCTTAAAATTTAATGTATAGTATTATCTATATTTGATTTAGTTTAGTTGGTGCAATATAAGATATCACATGATACTCTCATTGACTGAGCACAATTCTTTTTGAAACAATAAATTGTGAATCGTTTTATCCCAGCTATGTTAGGATTTTTCTTTGATCCTGTGTTGATACTAGTAGATTTTTGTTGAAGAGTTATTATCTGCTGTTCCAAGGTAACAAATCAGCCATGTCTTATTTCTTCATCTGTTTCTGAGTGCATTTGAGGCACTATTGTCCTCTTCCTCCTCTGTAGCAATATTGCGTGTTGCATAAGGACTGTCTTGGGAAATGTGCAAGAGGTCTGTAATAAAGGATTTCCAGGGCTTCTCTTTTTGATAATTTGTTCTTCAATGCCCAGTTCAAACATTCAATGTTCTTATTAGTTTGTGAGTAATAAAGAGTGGAATTTAAGTGTTCAATATTTGTCTCTGCAACTCTTCAAATTCCCTTGAATGAACTCCTTTTAAAAGCCCTTCATGATTGAAAACATGTTAACAAAAAATTTTCTATTATAGTTTAAGTGACCTGAAACAGAAATGTCACTTCATGCCATTTGCTGTAGTCATTAATTATACTAACACTATAATGACAATCCTCAATAGTAATTTGTTCCTCATACTGAAATAGGTAGGTACAGAGTTTGTCATCACAGCAGGTTTATTAAGCATTATAAATGATAGAATATGGTTGCATTTTACACAAGAGGCCTTCCCTAGCTATGACTAGAGATCTTAGAGTCATTGAGGATATTGTAACAACCCTCCAGCAGTCTCAAGAGTAAGAGTATAATAGCTCATTAAGAATTTCAGACATTGACTACCATCTACCGTATAGGGCTAATTTGCTACATACTTGGAAGATTGGTAGAACATCTACTTTAAATATTGAGGTCATATTCTAGTAAGCCTACACTTTTTGTTGCATTTTACAGTGTCTTGTATTATTCTGCTAAAACAACATTGAGTTCATCAGAAACACAATGTTTTGCATGCCACCTTGGAAGGAAATATCAATAACATTTTGAGATAAGCAAAAAAAATGATTAAGCATTATCGCCCAAATTTTCAAAGCCAGGAGATACGCGCATGGATGGGCCAAGCATGCGCCGAGGCATTTTAAAAACGGCCTGTTCTTATGTTTTTATGTTCTAAGTCTCTTTTAAATTCCCTTTAAATCACTTTAAAATACTCAGCAAATTTAAAATAAATTCCAGCAAAAGATTCAAAACAGATATATGAAATAGAAATTAAACAGATTTAAACATAAGCAAATACAGATTAATAGGTAGAAAGTGAAAGCAAGAATGTGCAAAGAATATCCAGCTTTCCATTTCTGGAATCCTTCCTCGCATCCTGCCATCTAGCTTTTTCCAGGCCTTCTCCAGAATGCACTTCTAAATGAACTTAAAGCTGAAACATCTTTGGTCCATTTGGGGAAATGATTTAAGACTTTATTTGATAACAGACTGGATTGAAATTTGATATGGTCTATATACATTTTTAAGACTTTAATTATTTATTACTTTATTATGGGACTGACTACGTATATAATTTGGCTGATATCAAGATCTAGGATGATAATATGATGGAACATAAGAACATGCCATACTGGGTCAGACCAAAGGTCCATCAAGCCCAGCATCCTATTTCCAACAGTGGCCAATCCAGGCCATAAGAACCTGGAAAGTTCTCAAAAACTAAGTCTATTCCATTACCATTGCTAGTAATAGCAGTGGCTATTTTCTAAGTCAACTCAATTAATAGCAGGTAATGGACTTCTCCAAGAACTTATCCAATCCTTTTTTAAACAGAGCTATACTCACTGCACTAACCACATCCTCTGGCAACAAATTCCAGAGTTTATATGTGCGTTGAGTGAAAAAGAACTTTCTCTGATTAGTTTTAAATGTGCCACATGCTAACTTCATGGAGTGCCCCCTAGTCTTTCTATTATCTGAAAGAGTAAATAACCAATTCACATCTACCCATTCTAGACCTCTCATGATTTTAAACATCTCTATCATATCCCCCCTCAGCCATCTCTTCTCCAAGCTGAAAAGTTCTAACTTCTTTAGTCTTTTCTCATAGGGGAGCTGTTCCATTCCCCTTATCATTTTGGTCGCCCTTCTCTGTACCTTCTCCATCACAATTATATCTTTTTTGAGATGCGGTGACCAGAATTGTACAAAATATCCAAGGTGCCCTTCAAGCTGCCATAATTTGTTGCTGTATGATTTTAAGTTTTGTATGTTATTGCATTATTTGTTTTATTACTTGTTTTGTTTGTTTTTTATGTGAACATTTTATGATTATAACTTTGCTAACTGCCTAAAACTTCAGATAGTGCAGGATGCAATTTTTTTTTATAGAAACATGATGATAGAGAAAGACTATATGGCCCATCTAGTTTGCTCATCTGCCCAATTAATTTAGATTTACAATCCCTATCAGTCCTTTAGAGATCCCCTGTTTTTATCCCATGCCTTTTGAATTTGGTATCTTTTTTGTCTCTACCACCTCTACTGAGAGACTGTCCCATGCATTACTACCCTCTCTGTAAAGAAATATTTCCTAAGATTATTACTGAGTCTACCCCCTTTCACACTCATCCCAAGATCCCTTGTTCTAAGGCCTCTTTTCTGCATGGAAATCTTTGGGATATTTAAACGTCATATGGCCGGCGCCATTTTGCAAAATTTTTGCAAAATGGCGCCGGCCATATGGCCATATTGCTGTATGGCAAAATGGCGCCGGCCGTACGGCAACATGATTCGAGTGCAGGAGGTCGTTCCCGGACCCCCGCTGGACTTTTGGCAAGTCTTGTGGGGGTCAGGAGGCCCCCCAAGCTGGCCTAAAGTCCCTGGGGGTCCAGCGGGGTTCCGGAAGCGATCTTCTACACTCGTGACATCGGAGACAGGAACCAAAATGGCGCCGGCGCTACCTTTGCCCTGTCATATGACAGGGCAAAGGTAGCGCCGGCGCCAATTTCTATCAACGCACTCATGGCCGAGAGTGGAAGATCACAACGGGACCCCCCCACTGGACCCCAGGTAATTTAAGACATTTTGGGGGGGTTCGGGAGGGTGGGGGATTTATTTTAAAGGGTCGGGGTGGGTTTTAGGGATGTTTTAGTGTGCCGGTTTTCCCGCCCTCCCCCTCCCCTCCCCCTTCCCCCGATTTACGATTTTTGACGATAAATCGGGGGAATTCCTATTAAATATCGCCTCTAACGATTTTTGACGATTTAAAATATATCGGACGATATTTTAAATCGTCAAAAACGATTCACATCCCTAATGGTAATATATAAATATTAAACGGGTAGCTGATAGGGCAGAGCCCAGGGGACCCCAGAAATTAGAGCAAGCCGTGCTGGTTTACAGCACGGCGGCAGTAACAGGAGGAAAGCGCGTGAGGAGTAGCAGATAGAGTAGGGGGAGGGGAAGGGCAGGAGCAGAGAGGTGGGAATAGGGAAGCGAAGGGAGGGGGGAAGGAGAGGAGGGAGAAGCAGATTCAAACAAGGGTAGAGGATTGGATAGGGTAAGCTGACGTCAGGGGAGCAACGGGTCAGTTAGTCAAAGGAGGCAGGGAGGTAGGAGCGACGAACTTTGTGCTCCAGGTTGGCAGCACTTTAAGTGAGTGGAATAGCCTACACAACAAAATATTAATAATAATAATAATAATAATAATAATAATTCAGGGAAAGATGAGGAGGAGCAGTGAAAGGAAGAGCTTGCCGGTGAGTCAGGGCCGGGTGGGTCCCAAGAAAGGGGGTCACGGTCCTAGCGGGGTGCGGTCAGACAGCCTACAACCGAATGTAGCCCTCCCGGGCCTCCTCCTCCCCTGAGTGAGTTGGAGCGTGTGTTAGCTCTGGCGAGAGTGGGACTGAAGCAGAACCTGAGGTGCGCCCCAGCCCAGCCCTTTCCTCAGAGCGCGCAACCTGTCATCCCCCCCACAGCTCCCTCATATTGGTCGGTGCTCGGACCAGACGGCCGAACCCAGCAAGGAGCCCCGTGCAGGGCAGAGCGGGATCCCGGGGACCGGAAGAAGAGTTAGACCGAGGAGCTCAGGCGGAGCATCCCTCAGTTATCATAGAGGCGGGAAAAGCAGCGGAATCAGAGGGCGCAGCGCATGCAGGCGCAGGAAGAAGTAGAGGCCTGAAGCCGAGGCCCAGCACAGGGGCGAGAGGGGTTGCCAGCCCCAGCGGACAGAGGAGAGGCAAGGTGGTCCTGGTTGTGGAGCGCAGAGGTTTTCCAGGCGAGGGACGAGGAAGGATAAGAGCCCAGGGAGCGGCAGCAGTACATGGACGAGAAGATCTGGCTTCCGGAGGCCCAGGACATGAGCACGCGTGCAGTGAGTGTGGTCGCATGCGTCTAGAAAGAGAGGGGGCCTGGGAAAAAAGGGGGGATTATGGGTACGGGGGAGATAGAGGGGAGCGCGGGGAGGCAGGGAGGAGAGGCTTCGGCGGTTGGCCAGCATGGAGTCAAAGCACACAGGGAGATAACAGGGCTGTGGGACAGGGGATGGAGGACAATTCACGATGGGGGGGTTCTAGCCCCTACAGGGGAACGGAGACGGCAAGTCGAGTTCACAGGGAGGCGTTGGGCTCGGAGCAGGAGTGAAGAGAGATCGAACACTTCTTACAGCGAGGAGCGGTAGAGGAAGGAGCCGCTCTACCCGAGTGTAGACAGACCGGTGGCTGGGTGTGCGGATAGACCGAGAGGAGAGGCAGCAAGGTCTCGTATACTGGGAGTTGATGAAGGTAATGAGCAGGGTGGGGTTCAGGAGCATCATGCAAAATCCAAGTCAAAGCGTAGATGGGACAGCAGTTCCAGCGATACAGATAGTAGTACTATGACAGCATCTTCGTCGGACACCAGTACAAGGCGACGGGAGAGGGACAGCAGGTAGGGGCCGGCACAGGATATGGGACATCCAGCTCTAGCATCTCTGACTGAGCTGTGGGAAGGGGTTCCGGGAAAAGTACGCAGACACATTAAAAAGCACAAGTATGTTAACATATTTCAGCTGATGGCAGGCAGAAGGGGGGGGGGGGGGGGTGCAGGAACAGGCACGGCAAGGGAAGTAAGAAGAAGAAGGGGAAGGAGACAGGGATCAAGGTGCACAAAAACCTTCTCAATTGGATGAGAGTTTTTTTGTGATTGGCCAGCATGGTAGGGCACTACAAGCTAGACCAGCATGGGGCCTTACTAGCGTATTGCGATAGCATTTTAGGCGCTTACAAGGATTATGAAGGGTGGGCTTGGCTCAATTACGACGAGCGTTTCCGGGACAAGATGGCGGGTAATAAATTCATGTCTTGGGACACTCAGGACATTAATTTATGGCTCAAGCAGATGATGAATAAGAGCGCCAAGCAAGCAAAGCCCAGTGCGGGAGCATTCGGGGGCGCGGGGGATGTGCAGGGCAGGGTTGGGGGGGACCATTGGGGGAGAAGCAGCAGCAAGGGGCGGAGGGCTGACAGGAAAAGAGGGTAAGATGACCATGTCAAAAGGTGATGTTTGTTGGCGTTTTAATAGGGCCACCTGCTTATTCCCAGAATGTAAGTTCCGGCACGCGTGCGCCTCTTGTAATGGGGCACACCCCAGCTCCAAATGCACCCAGACGGGTGGCAAGGCAGCACCCAAAACCAACAAACAGTAGCAGAGACAAAACGAGGGGAGGATACAACTTCATATAGAGAGATGCGCTCACGGGGTATCAACAACGGGTTGCGAGGGTTTAGCATGGTAAGGGTGGGGGGACATAGCTAGGGTACCTAGGGGCAAGGACAGGCAAAAAAAAAAAAACAAGCAACACAAAAAGATGAAGCACGGCAGGCCTTCAACAGCAACGGGGCAGCCCGAGTATGAAAGTCGGTGTCAGGCGGGGGCATAGGCGATCGTGGGAAGTAGAAATAGGGGAGCGGGAAGGTTTGAGAGGGCTAGCAGGCTGTCATCCTATTTTCTCCGTCAGATAACATGGTCTCCAAGCGCGGAACAGAAGTGGATTCTTTTCCAGCTGCTGTGAATGGAGAAGAATGGGACCTCATACAGGATTCAGTGGCTCCGAGTACTTGGACCTCGTACTCAAAAGGAAATGCAGTCGTGGAAAATTTCATGTGGCTCAGGGGCTGGGGGGGGGGGGGGGGGGCTCGTGGAGGAGCAGTAGCTAGTGGATTTTGTTTTATGGGCCAAGCAAAGTGGATGGTCGGTGGCCACGGCGCGTCTGTATTTAGTGGGTTTTTCGTTCTTTCAAAAGTTAAAAGGTTGGGGTAACCCCATGAGTAATTTTCGATTGCGCAAGGTTTTGGGTGGGTGGCAGAAACGATTGGGTAGACAGAGGGACCAGCGTTTGCCAATTTGGTATCAGGACGTGATAGGGTTCACGGGGCTGTTACCGCAGGTCTGTTGGTTGGGGTACGAGGTAACGTTGTTCAGCGTTCAGCGTAGCTTTTTCGTGGGCTTTTTTCGGAGCCATGCGAGTGAGCGAGATGGTGGCGCAGTCATGCCGCGGTAATGGTAATCCCGGGATTATGACAGATTGTGTCTCCATAGGAGCTCAGTCGGTGACGCTTTTTCTCCCGAAATCTAAAACAGATCAGAAAGGCAAGGGTTCTTCTATCACCTTAGTGCTGGCTGAGAGCTCTCTGATTTGTCCAGTACGCACGGCTAGGCGGTACAGCTGGTTAAGGCCAGCGGCCAGTGGGACTTTTTTAGTGCATGAGAACAGGGCGGTTTTGACCAGGTATCAATTTGCTCAAGTGCTTAGAATGGTGGTATCCGCAGATGGGAGGGATATTAATAGGTATAATTCCCATTCCTTCCGGATTGGTGCAGCGACGTCGGCGGCTGAGGCAGGATTGTCAGAGGAAGGGATTAAAAGATTAGGGTGTTGGAAATCAAAGGCTTTCAAGGATTACATTCGGATGGACATGAGGTCCAAAAATAAATAAATAAATAAAAGAGGATACCTAATACACGGGCTTTAAAGGGGGGGGGGGGGGGGGGGGTAGTATGATGTAAATATTAATGCATTCTTTTCTTTTCCAGAAGCCTGGGGGCAGAGGAGCGGGAAGGGATGTGCTTGGATCATGGGCCATTCCTATATCCACAGAGCGCAACGCAGAGCCATAAAGCGCCCTTACGGAGAGCATTTGGACTTGGAGCGTCTAGGGTGGCAGTTGGCGTGATTCAATCACAGGGGCATGCAGTGGGACGAGCTGCTGCCTTTCCTGAGAGACCTAATGGACATGTGGGGCGTCCCGGACATATTAGTTGTGCATTTGGGGGGTAAGAAGACGTGTAGGGAGCTTCTGACCTGTATTAAAAAAGATCTAGCGCAAATTATGGTGCGGTGGCCCACGATGAAAGTGGGGTGGTCCGACATCATTATCCGACTACGTCACAGTGAGGAGACCATCTGGAAGATTGGGGTGAAAAAGATAAATCGGCAGATGGGAAAGTGGATGGGGTGAGAAGGAGGTTTCTGGATTAGGCACACTTGGGCGTGGAATGGGGAAGCAGGTTTCTTTAGCGGGGATGGGGTCCATTTATCAGACATAGGAATGGACCTATTTAATCATACACTTCAGGAAGGTTTGGAGAAAGAGATAAGCAGTAGAGGCTAGCTGGCTGCAGTGGGGGAAAACAAGTTGCAAGTCGACTCGTTTTGTGGTGGATAACCCAAGCCCATTGTTATGTTGTAAAAGGGGGGGGGGGGGATTGGGGGCAGGGTTGGTGGAGGGGGAGAAGGGCCCTGCATAGCCAGGGGGCGGCTACATGGGAAGACCAGGGAACTGTGGGGCTAAGGTTCACGGTCAAGCTTGCTCTCGCTGGCACGAGGCGGAGCAGGTGGGGAAGGGGGAGGGTCTCTCCACCATTGGGGTTTAAGGTGGTGGAGGCAAGGGGAATTGGAGGAGGGGTGGGAGTTGTCATTATTTGTAAGGGCTCGGGTTCATGTTGTAACAAGCTGCGGCCAAGTTTAAATGCCAAACAGTGTGGAGTTTTCATTCTGGGGGAGGGGGGTACATCTGCGGATTCCAAGTGCAATGTCTTTCTTCCCCTTGTTAAAGGTTTCCAACCAGAATGAGGTGTTCCAAAACAGACTTGCTGATAACGTTCTGACAGAAAAGATAAAACCAGTTATGAACAGCCAGACCAATTCCTAGTTCCGCTAAATGATTAAGTAAAATTTAAAAAAAAAAAATCAATGGCATCAAATTCAGCAGTCCTGTCTAAAAATATCTTTAGAAAAGCTTGCTCACTGTCTATCCTTTGGCGAAAATAATCCCAGACACCAATAGGGTCTCTGTCCTCTGGGATTTACAAAATTCTTATTAAGAAGTAGCAGGATGTGAGCGGTTATCTAAAATGTCCTGAAGCTGATATAATACTTTTTCTAATACATTTACAATAAATGGTAAATTTGAAATCCGTCTGTAATAACATGGCTGAGATAAGTCTAGCCTGGCTTTCTTTATCTTTGGACAAAGTATAACTTTTTTCAATGTGACAGGATCAAGCCTGCTTTAAAGAGAGAGAAGTAGATATTCAAATGCTAGCTAGCTAGAAAAGTTAGTCAGATATAAACATATTCGACTAACTTTGCCAGAATATTCAGTGGCACAGCTGTGCCGCTAAATAAACCTGGATAACTTTTTAGTTAGCTAAATACGTTTATCTGGTTACCTTTAGACTTGCAGAATTGCAGCTCTATAGGGATGTGAATCGTGTCCTCGATCGTCTTAACGATCGATTTCGGCTGGGAGGGGGAGGGAATCGTATTGTTGCCGTTTGGGGGGGGTAAAATATCGTGAAAAATCGTTAAAAATCGTTAAAAATCGAAAAATCGAAAAACCGGCACATTAAAACCCCCTAAAACCCACCCCCCGACCCTTTAAATTAAATCCCCCACCAAATAACTTAAATAACCTGCGGGTCCAGCGGCGGTCCGGAACGGCAGCGGTCCGGAACGGGCTCCTGCTCTGAATCTTGTCGTCTTCAGCCGGCGCCATTTTCCAAAATGGCGCCGAAAATGGCGGCGGCCATAGACGAAAAAGATTGGACGGCAGGAGGTCCTTCTGGACCCCCGCTGGACTTTTGGCAAGTCTCGTGGGGGTCAGGAGGCCCCCCACAAGCTGGCCAAAAGTTCCTGGAGGTCCAGCGGGGGTCAGGGAGCGATTTCCCGCCGCGAATCGTTTTCGTACGGAAAATGGCGCCGGCAGGAGATCGACTGCAGGAGGTCGTTCAGCGAGGCGCCGGAACCCTCGCTCCCCCTTCCCATAACCACCCCCACCCCCAAGTCAAAAATAAGATCCCAACCCCCCTGTATGTACTAGCTAAAGATAATATATATTATTGTATATAATACTTTTTGTTATTATTGTATATAATACTTTTTGGAGTGTATAATTTATATAAGGTTATCCACAGTGGATAAGGTTGCACACTGTCCCTTATTATATAATTTGCAATGCTACTTATTATGTTCCTCTGTTGTTTTTCCCTCTCTTCATTCGCCCCATCTCTCTTCCTATCTGCTCCCTCTTCCCCCCCTCCCCCTGGTTTTTTGTAATTTCCTCCTTCAGTTATATTGTAAACTGGCACGATGTACCCACGAATGTCGATATATAAAAGCTAATAAATAAAATAATAAATAAATAAAGTCAATGCAAATTTTGTCCTGCATTTTTTGTCCTCCTTTGGGAATATTCACCCTCTTTTCTGGAGGTGAATGTGTTCCTTTTATTGGTTCTCTGATTTGGCCACCCTATTCTTCAGAAACCATGAGCAGGCAGTCTTCTTTTTTCTTTAGAGGGGATTGCTGCTCTTATGGTCAAGTACTAGCTCCTTAGACAGCTTCTTCTCATTAGAGATGTGCATTCGTTTTTGCTGAATTGGAAAATTGCAACGAAATTGTCCAATTCGGCATGTTTCAGGGAGCCCGAAAAAAATCAGGATTTTCCTGTTTTTTCGCAAAAATTTGTTTTTCCGATTAGTGCGCACTAACGGGAGTCAGTGCGCGCTAACTCCTCGTTAGTGCGCGCTGTCCTGTTAGTGCGCACTAACAAAAACTAACAAAAAGTAACAAAAACAAACAAAATCTAACGGTTTTTGTTAGTGCGCGCTAACAGGAGTTAGCGCGCACTAACGGGGAGTTAGCGCGCACTAACTGGGAGTTAGCGCGCACTAACTAAAAATCGATTTTTCGCAAAAAAAAAGACCCGAACCGAAAAAAAACGACATTTTCCATGGCGGCCGAAAAATGAAGAACGACACGAACACAAAAAACTATGCACATCTCTACTTCTCATACACTTCTATTTCGCTGGTTTCCCTAATCACTCACTGGATCTGTAGCAAGAGAGACTCCCTCCACCACATGCACTCGACTCACACACACTTCAGGCCTACTTGGCACTGAGGATCCATCACCCTGCAGCCAGGTGCTCCCCGCTTTATACCTCCACAATACCATAATACTTCACTTTGCTGACAGAGAACTTTAGAGACTCTAATAAGTGGGGAAGCTTGTATGTTTACAAGAGATCTATCTCTCATTTAAGGATTTCCTAAAATTGATAGAAGACTTAGTAAAGGAGGGTTTCTGCTCACTGGCAGTAGCAAAAAATGGTGAGGCTATTCTAATTAGTCCTTGGGATATCATCTGGACATCTGATCTCAGATGGACTTGGGCACTGATGTCCAATGGAAAGAAATGATTGTGTTGGGCATGCCCTGATGGTAGACTACCCAGTGTTTTTTCACATCTGGCCAATCATATAGAGATTGCCTGAGAAATTCAAGTTATCATGAAGGGGTGGGGGCAAAGACGGGGGAGGCTTTAACCAACCACTTGACTTGATTCTAGATAGACCTTCCCTATGTAAAGGCATGAGTGCAAAAACTCTTCAGACTTTCACATCAATTATGAAATCATGTGGTCTTATAAACCACAAAGAATTTTTTTTAGTTCAATTATTTTTATTGAACATTTAAATTGTATACATGGAGGAATTCCATAAATATAGCCAATCAAGCTCCTCATTCAAGCAGTTCAATTCTGTAAGCCAGACATTACACAAGGTATCATGTTTTGGAAATTTGACCTGTTTAATTACTTTATATAAATGAGAAGTCAAATAACCCACTGAGCCTACATCCCTGTATATGCAAACTAGACTAGGAAAAGAGAAGAGTGCTTATAACTCTAAATTAGTGTCTTTCAAAGAAATGAAAAGTTGTAGCCACTTATAATGTTGTGATTGAGGTAGGTTAAATCTGAAAGCCATATCTTAAAATGAAAGTAATTTAGCATCTATTATTATCTGATCTAAAAACCATATAGCCTATTTATATCATGCTTTCCAATAAAAGCTTCTATTGGCTATCTTGATGTGAGGTTGATACCAAGGAGAAGAGAGCTTTGGGGTAGATTTTAAAACATATGTGCGCATATCTATGTGCGCGTGGTTCCCAGCGTGCGCACATGGACACGCCGATTTCATAATATGCGCACGCTGGCTCGTGCATATTATAAATTTCATTGGCTGTGAGCACATGCGTGCCAGATTTTATGATCTGCGCACGCACTCATGAGCGGCGCTTGCAAGGGGCTGAATTTCTGCAAAGGCCACGTGGAGACACAACCGGGCTTCCCCAGTTCCCTAACTCCACCTAACCTTCCTTCCCCTTCCCCTTCCCCTCTCCTCCCCACCCCCTAAACCTAACCTACCTTGTCTCTATTTTTTTATTTTATTACTTACTCCTCCTTGGGAGCAGAAGTAATTTACGTGCGCCGGCTAGCTGCCAGCGCCCGCTTCCCGGGACAGCAGCTAATAGCCGCTGTCCCGGCTGGCCTCCATCCTGTCGTGTCGCTCCCCAGAATACTCCCCCAGGCCCGCCCCTTTTTCAGGGCCCAGCGCTTGTGCGCATATCGCCACTTACGTGCATGGCCGGGCCCTTTTGAAAATGTGCGCGACACGTGCAGGGCCTGGCCATGCACATAAGTGGCGATTTTTACTCGCTTGCCCAATTTAAAATTTGGCCATTAGAGAATTTCCATTTAGGAAAGGATGAGCAGTGTAACACATCATATTCACCATGAGCTTGACACATGGATTAAATCAAAAAATTCTCTGGCAAAAAAGGTGGTATAGATAACTCAGAGGAAAAGGCAGAAACAAGTATCACTCAATATGTAACATTCAGGAATAGTAGGGATGTTCAATATTGAATGAATCCAGTGACAACCCTGTTATAATATAAAAGATTGATGGTAAGTATAAAAATCAGGGAAATTAACACCACCAGTCTCTCTGCTACTTTTAAGTTTAGAGTGTGATATTTTAGGGGGCTTACATTTCCATAGAAAATTAGAGAGCATCCCATCTATATAAAAAGCAATGGAAAAGTAAATTGGTATCATAGATAGAAAGTGTTGTGTTCCGCGGCCGTGGTAGGCCACGACCGCGGTCCCCTACCTTGCCCGTGACGGCGAACCGCCGTGGGAGTCCCAGGGGAAGGCCCTGACTCGAAGCCCGTCGTTCCGGCATGGGTCCCTGGGCTGCTCGCCGCAGGGGTAGCCGTCCTTGCTCCCCCCTCGCGGTGCCCAGCAGTGATTTCCTCCGCGGAGGAAATCCAAGATGGCCACCCCCATCTTTTGGCGTGAGGCTGCACCTCCTTGACACATTTAAAGGGATCTGATCCCTTTAACTGGCTTCAGCTGTTCTCTATCAGCCAGAGCAGGGGAAGTATAAAGGGCGGCTTCCTCTGCTCATTCCTTGACTTGGCAACGTCCTTTGTTTGTCAGGTCTGCTTGCTTCGGTGAGTCTTCCTGTGCTTTGGATCCTTGCTCCTGTCTTGTCTTGGAGTTCCTGGTTCCTGACTTTGGATCGGCTAGCGGTGATTCCTGGTATTGACTTCGGATTGGCAAGCGGTGATTCTCTGGTGTGTGACTTCGGACTGGCAAGTGGTGATCCCTCGGTGTGTGATCTTGGACTGGTAAGCGACGACCCTCTGGCACTTGACTTCGGACTCCTTCTTGACCATCGTCTCCAAGGGCCTGCCTAAGTCCCAGCGGCCCGGGTCCCTATGGACTCCTCCCGGGGGGACCGCGGGCTTCCAGGGGTGAAGCTCCAGTCAACCCTTGCACCGAACTTCTTGACCTCTCAAAGGTCCACCTAAGTCCCAGCGGTCCGGGTCCCTATGGGCTCCTACTGGGGGGACGCGCACTTCCAGTGGCGAAGACACACTTCCTTTCTTCACCTCACGACTCTTCGTCTGCCTTCACAGTCGCCTCTGTCTCCTGTGCCGAGGGTCAGCTGGTCACGTCTTCTGTTCCTTCCTCACCACCCGACGGGAGAACCTACGGACCATCATCCCAAGGTATTCCATCCTCCCATCGGCCCAAGGGTTCACAAGCCTGAGATTAACAGAAAGAGCACAATAAATTCTTGGCGCAATACCCATTTTAATTGTATTAAGGCACCCCCACAAAAGTGAGTTGCAAGAGAGACACCTGTGGAATGTATCCTGGAGCATCCTTATCACTGATTGGACCTTATGAGTGATATCATCATAAAACAAAATACCCAAATGCTTAAAGCCATCTTGTATAGGATTGAATTGATATTTGTCCAAGTTAACATGACAACCCATAAAATTTAGAGCATAAGTTAATCATTTTTTGCCAGTTCATGTGATAACCTAAAATATTGGAGAAAGAAGAAATAAGTGAGAACAGAGTAGGAAGAGAAGTTTTAGATCTACTAATATATAATATTATGTCATCGGCATATGTCGATAGTTTAAAATGGTCTACACCAACCGAGATCCCTAAGATATCAGGATGTTGTCTAATGGCCATAGGGGTTCTAAAGCCAGGTTGAAAAGAAATGGTAATGGAAGGCATCCCTGCCTTGTACCCCCAAATAGTGCAAATTTGGAATAATGCTTATTATTCACTAGCAGGTTCATCTGGAAAGTATGATAAAGAAGATGGATTCTAGAAAGAAAAGATTCATCAAAACCAAAGCAGTACAAGGTTGAAAAAAGATACTCCCATTCCGCATGATCAAATGTTTTTTACAGCATATAAAGATAAAACTATCATGGGAAAAGAAGTGTCAGAGCAACCATATGTAAAAATAGACATGCATTATTAGAAATAGAATGGCTTTTATGAATCTTGATTGATCTGGATGTATCAATTCAACCATTATAATTTTCATCTGGACACCTAAAATGTTTGCAAAGATTTTGTATTTGATATTTAATTAAAAAATAGGTCTGTAATTGGATACTTTATTGGGATCTCTACCAGGTTTTAGCAAAACAACTATAAGTGCTTCTGGAAATGGTGGATCCAAAGTAGGATGAAGCATCAGATCAGTAAAATATCTATGTAGGAAGGGCATCAACTGGTCCCTAAATGACATAAAACAAAAAAGAGTATCCATCTGGGCTGGGGATCTTCCCTACATTCTACAGAGAAAGAGATTTAGAGATCTTTTCAACCGAAAGAGGCTCATTCAATCTATTACATTGTTCTGCAGTAATAGAAGGGTGATCAACAAATGTTGATAGGGTAGGAATGAATAGATATTTCAGAGGAATATAGATTTTGGTAAAAGAGACAAAATTGTTCCAATATCTCAGAATCTAGTACAACACTGTAAGGTAGATTTTAAAATGAGCACGCACGTGTTCATGTGCACACAGTTCACGGCGCACGTGCATGGACGAGATCATTTATAACATGCGCGCATTGGCACACGCATTTTATAAAATATGATATCTGTGTGCACATGCACGCTGGATTTTAACTTCCACAAGCGCATGTGTGGGCAGACCATGACTCATGTACGAGAGGGGAATTTTATAAAGTATGCAAGGCAACGTGAGTAGGCCTTTCCCAGGTCCCTCCCAGTCCACTCCAATTAAGGAGTGAACTGGGAGGGAACTTCCCTAACCCTAACCCTACCCTTCCTACCTTTTCCCCTCTCCTTCCCGACTCCTAACCTAATCTTACCTAGCCCCTAATTTTTTTATTTTAATACTTACTGCTCCTCTGGAGCAGAAGTATCTTCTGTCCACTGGCCGGCTGCCAGTGCTCTTTTTCCCGCAACAGCGGGTAATGGTGCTGTCCAGGCCCGCTCTCGCCCTGCCCCTCCCCACCCAGACCATGCCCCCCCGGGGGTCGTCCATATCAGCAGGCCCGGTACTTTGGCACATAATGGGGGTTACACTCGTGGCTGGGTCTTTTGTAAAATGCATGCAGCACGAGCAAGGCCTAGCCATGCGCATAAACCCCAAAGTGGTGGCCCTTTTAAAATCGGGCCTTGTGAGGAAGGGACACATACATGTGTGCATTCAACTGGTACTTAATTTTGCATCAAACTTTTAATTAAAAAGAAATTGCAAGAGAGATTCAATTCAAATATTATTGGAGGTAAAGTAGCTCTGATAATAGCCTCTTCAGGAAGAACAAACTTTTAAATCAAAAGCTATAAAACTAATTTCTAGAGGACTTCAACTATATATTATAAACATTTCTGAAATCTGAAATGGTTACTTAAAAGATTCAACAGTGGACATAAATCCTAGTCCATTTCAACGTAAATAATTTAATCTGATGATGCCGGCAGTACTGATGAGGATTTTGGGGAGATACCCATTCTGGAGACAGTTTTCAAGGGTGATGACTCAGATAAATTGAACCAAATCACAGTGAACCTGGAACATGTAGTAGGCTGGTGTCGCGTTCGTGCCTCTTCTTGCCCTCACTCCACCTTCTCTACCTTGGGAGCAACTCCCTTCGGCTCTGACGGACAGATGCAGCCGCGGCTTCTCCCTGCCTCTTGGTCCCAGTGTCCCCGGGCTGGCTTGATGCTACGGATCTGCCATGTTCCTGATGATGTAAGGGCACGCGTGCACGCTCCAGAATTTGTACCAGGAAGGGCGCGAACCTCGGGGGCATCCCCCTGTAGTGACGTCATCCATTTTCACTTGGTCTTTGTTTGCTAACCTCTAAGGAGTTAGCAAGGAACTCCATTTGGACTTGCTTCGGCAGTCCATGCTACTTGCAACTACGATCCGAGTCAGCCAGGGGAATCTTTCTCCACTGCTCGGCCTTTTCAAACTTACCAGGAGCTCCACAGGGGCTCTGCTCTCTCTTCTTGATTTCAGATTGCCAAGACGGGATCCGGTACTCGCTCCTCGAGGGCCTTCATCCCTGAATACTCAGAAGACTCCTCATTGCCTGGAAGCGATCGCAGACGTGAACACAGTGAGTTCTATTGTAAATAGGAATCGGTACTCGCTCCACGAGGGCCTACATTCCTATAGCTCTGAAGACTCCCTTCCATCCAAGACTTTATCACAGGTACAGAGATCGTGAGTTATATTGGCAAGATTGCAGATAGGAACCGGTACTTGCTCCATGAGGGCCCATGTTCCTAGAATCCTTTACAGACTCTCTTCTACTCTAGAAGCCATTTCATATACAGCTATTGTGACTTCTTATTACAGACTGTTTATAGGAACCAATGCTCGCCTACGGCTCCTGTTCCTAAATATACTGAAGACTCTCTGTGGCATAGAGACCTATGCAGACATCTACTATTGTGAGTGTACCATCTTGTATCCAGTATACCCTGTCTACTCACTACTTCTAGTCTCTCTCTACAGCTCAGCAACCCAGAGATTATATTCCAGTATCAGAAGGACTTCAGCCCTGCCGGACACATTGACTCACTACTGCCACCCCTGGTGGTCCAGCTTCCAGCCTAATAAAGAACTATTTGTGTTTATTTCATATTCCAGCCTAGCCGGTGGTTCCTCTCAGGGTCTCCTCTAGGGGCCCTGTCATCTGCAATCGGCCCAGGGATTCACCATTTCCTCCAAGTGGTCATTACTTACACTACTATCACTCTGTGGGAGCCAACCACTACAGACCACTAACACCGCTTATGGAAGTATTATATAGATAGCTACCTCCTCTTTCTATGGGACTTGCCAGCAGCCTATATATAAAAGATTGCTACGCTGTAGCAGAAGCATGATAGATTGCTATCTCAGTAGCAAAGTACAATATACCTATTGTTAGCTCCTCTCCTCAGAAGATTATCATTGAACAGATTGTCAACTCCTCTTCCCTGGGGAGTTGATCCATAACAGATTGCTACCTCCTTCCCTTACAGGAGCATCTAACAGCAGTTCGCTAACAGATTACTAACTCCACCCTCCTGATGGGGTAAGCACTACAGATAGCTAACTCCTCCATTCTGGAGGAGCAGATCATTTATTTATTTATTTATTTATTTATTTAAAATTTTTATATACCGGCATTCATGTTGCAAACACATCATGCCGGTTTACATATAACAGGGGTGTACAGTGAACAATTCAATAACCTATTTGTGTAGAAGGAAGCAGTTACAAATAACAAGGTAAAAGAACTGGGAGGAGAGAAGAAAAGGGAGAGAATAACATTAGGTATAGGTATTTACATTAGTAATAACATTTTTACATGTGGAAGTGGTAGAATCTGGCTGAATAGAATTAATCGGTGTCCGGGAAAGCTTTTTTAAACAGCCAGGTCTTAAGTCTCTTCCTGAAGGTTGGGAGACTGGGCTCCTGTCTAAGGTCCGGTGGGATGGAGTTCCATAGAAGGGGGCCGGCTGTTGAAAAGACCCGATCTCTCAAGGTAATGTGTTTGGTAGATCTGGCTGGGGGCACTTGAAGAGATCCTCTGAGTGTGTCTCTTGTTGGTCTGGAGGAGTTATAAATTTGGAATGGGAATTGTAAGTCGAGTGGGGTGTGTTGATGTTAGGCTCCATATTAGGAGTTACTACTTGGGAAAAAGATCTGGGCGTCATAGTGGATAATACATTGAAATCATCAGCTCAGTATGTTGGGGCAGTCAAAAAAGCAAACAGAATGTTAGGAATTAATAGGAAGGAAATGACAAATAAAACAGATAGTTATCTCTGTTAAATGTGAACCGGAGTGATATGTATTATATACAGGAACTTCCGGTATATAAAAACCAAAAATAAATAAATAAATAATGCCTGTGTATCGCTCCATGGTGAGACTGCACCTTGAATACTTTGTGCAATTCTGTTTGCCACATCTAAAAAATATATAGTTGTTTTGGAGAAAGCACAGAGAAGGATGACCAAAATGATAAAGGGCTTGGAATGGCTCCCCTATGAGGAAAGGCTAAAGAGGTTAGAGCTACTCACCTTGGAGAGGAGATGGCTGAGGGGCGATAGGATAATGTTATTATTTAGGAGAGTTGTGGGTGGATCCTTGGACCAGTGGCAGATGACCATGCCCCCGGGAGAATGATCCCGAGAGGGACCATCGGTCAGGCTCAGAGTTAGGAGACAGACACACACTAGTTATATTATTAGACAGTATACTGAACCACCAGAGATGGCAGTAGTGAGCTGAATTGCCCGGCTGGGCTGTACTCCCTCAGATACTGGAACAGCAATCTCTGGAGGCTGAACTGTAGAGAAACTGAAATATAGTGAGTAGGCAGGGTATGCAGAGTTCATGGATAGAACCTGATGGTAACACTCACACAATGTCTCATAGAAGCCCAGGAGCTGGAATGAAGTAGGCCCTCGAGGAGCGAGTACCTGGTTCCAGGGAAAGCTCTGAGAGTGCGATGGTAACTCACAGATGTAGTAGGCAGCGATGACTTCCAGGCAGAAATGAATTCCAAAGAAGTTCGTGTACGAGGGCCCTCGAGGAGCGAGTACCGGTTCCAGGCTGCAACCTACAAAGTAAGAGAGAACGAGGCCCCCAAGGAGTGGGTACCCCTGGTTAGTCCGAGGAGGCAGAGTAGCGAAGATAGAACAAATCCTTATCTGTATCCTTATCCTTGCTAACTCGAGTTGTTAGCAATTCAGAGACCTTTAAATATCTGAAACGGATGATGTCATCTCAGGGAGACGCCCTTGAGGTTCGCGCCACTTCTGGTACTTGAGGCGGGGCCGCGCCGCGTGCGCGCCCCTAGGCATCAGGTCAACATGGCGGATTGCAGCGTCGGGCCAGTCCACTGACGCTAGACGAGGACAGCCGAAGGACGCTGCGGCAGCCAGCCTTCCATCAACCCCGGAGGGAGTTGCCAATGCGGTAAGGTGGGCGGAGTGGAGACGCAGCGATGGTCACAACAGATAAAGGTCCACAAAATCATGAAAGGACTTGAATGAGTAAATATGAATCGGTTATTTATTCTTTTGGATACAATAAGGACTAAGGGGCACACCATGAAGTTAACAAGTAGTACATTTAAAAGAAATTGAGAAAATTCTTTTTCATTCAATACACAAACTCTAGAAATCATTGTTAGAGGATGTGGTTAAGGCAGTTATTGTAGCTGGATTTAAAAAGGTTTGGATCTGTTTAATATTTGGGTACTTGCCAGGTACTTGTGACTTGGATTGGCCACTGTTGGAAACAGGTTACTAGATTTGATGGACCCTTGGCCTGAACCAAAATGGGATATCTTATGGTCTTATATTCTTACATTTAAGTCCCAAGTGCACACAAACATATTTGTTTTCTTTGGGGCTGCTCCGGTTAGCAATTAAATTCCACGCTTGAACTCTCTATCCTTTGGTGGATTCTTTTTATCGAGGGAAGCTTTCACTTATGGCCCTGACCATGGTGTCTTGCTTTCAGTGGGGCAGATTTTCAAAGGAGTACGTGCTTAAGATACGCACGTACCCCCTGAAAACCTGCCCCAAGCTCCCCCTGCACGCGCCGAGCCTGTGTTGAATAGACTCGGCGGTGCGCGCAAACCTCAGGACGCATGTAAGTCCCGGGGCTTTGCTAGGGGGGCGTGTGGCAGGGGCGGCGTGACGTTCGAGGGCGTGTCGGGGGCGTGGTGCCTGCCCGGGGGCATTCCAGGGGCGTGGCCGAGGCCTCCGGACCAGCCCCTGGGTTGGGTGATGGCACACCAGCAGCCCACCGGCGCGCGTAACTTTTCAAACAAAGGTAGGGGGGTTTAGATAGGGCTGGGGGGGGGGGTTAGGTAGGGGAAGGGAGGGGAAGGTGCGGGGGGGTGGGGGGTGGAAGGAAAGTTCCCTCCGAGGCCGCTCTGATTTCGGAGCAGCCTCGGAGGGAACGGAGGCAGGCTGCGTGGCTCGGAGCACACAGGCTATCTATTAAAATCTGGCATTCTCTTGTTTGCGCCGGTTGCGTGAACAAAAGTACGCGCGGGCATACTTTTTAAAAATCTGCCCCAGTGTGTATAGATAGTAGGTGCATCCCATGGAGTGAGATGCTGGGACAAATCAACAAGACCAGGTTCTGGGTGTAAAAGTTTGCTTATTGGTAATATTCAAATTAAAGTCCATTTTCCACAATGTTGAAGTCACATCTGACTGTATGTATGTGTGTGTATTTCTTTGCAGGTAGATGTCCTTTTATTTCAGGCATCTGGGTAGAGATCCCATAGTGATTTTTGTTATGCAAAGTTCACCCAGCGGATATCTGGGATTCCTATTGGAGGGGTTCCCAACCACACAGCAAAATACTCCTATTTAACTCCATAGCCTTCCTGGACACCCAGCCTGTCCTGGTCCCGTAAATGGAGATCTGATTGGGGACTCCTGATCTTACTCTTTCACCCTTAGTTGTTGCTACTAGGGATTTCTTTTGGGGAAAATTTAGAAGGGGATCAGGCTATGGCAGAACTGCATCCCTTGGGGGGGGGGGGGGGGGGGGGATCAGAAAAAACATCCACACACAGTAAATGTCCAAATCATACTTCTAAAGGTAAAACTGGAATCATCTTGAGCCATCACTGCCTCCCTCAGCAGGATCTGTCACTGGTGCTTGCTTCACCTAGGGTTGAGAAGGGGCTCACAGTTCTTCAGTCTTCTGGATGAGAGCCCTTTCGCACCAAAAGAGAATCAGGTGTGACAAAATCTGTCTCTCTGTAAATTATAGGGATGTGCAGACAAAAAGTTTATGTTCATAAGTCCATAAGTCGAAAGGGGGGGTCAATTTCGGTCAATATGGACATATGTAGAATTCCATAAGTTGAGTCTATGTCCATACGTGCACCGATTCCCTAAATAAAAATTTAAACCCCTCACCCTCCTTAATCCCCCCCAAGACTTACCAAAACTCCCTGGTGGTCCAGCGGAGAGTCAGGACGCCATTCCTGTATTCCTTTGCGAGGAGCACGTGACGTCGGTGTCACGTCGGAGTGACGCGGACGTCACGTGATTCCCCGTGCGTTCGCTCCGGGACCCTCGTTGGACCCAACCGGAACTTTTGGCCAGCTTGGGGGGGCCTCCTGACCCCCCCAAGCTGGCCAAAATTAGTACAAGGACCCTCTGGCAGAGAGTGCACAAGAAGGTATCGCTTCAAACTGAAACTTCTGGCTAGGAGGCCTTACAAGAGTAAAATCTAAACACCCTCACTGTTCGGAGGCTATCTGAGTCTGATTGCATGGCGTTCTAACATGGCTGGGCTAAACCACAGCCCTCCAGGTGGAAGGGGCTGATGAGGGATAGATGGCTCATGATATTAAAATTCTATACAGGCACCTAGTGATATCTAGGGTGGGCAGACCTTTATATTTCTATAACTAATTTGTATTAAAATCAAATGCATCCAATGTATTAAAATCTTTCTGCATCCAAGTACCAAAGTATCAGTATGTGATCTGAACACTTATAAAATTAAGCACCATTATAAACATATAATAAACCAGTAAACTCTTAACGGGGATGTGAAGTCCATTTTTATAACAATCCTTTTTAATTCACATACTGTATTTAAATACTGATAGAGTAAAAGTCAAGGGTGAATTCCATTGCTATTCTTTTGCATAATCTTGAAATATTAATCTTTCATTTGCAATTGTAATGATTTTTTTTCATTTAAGTCTTTGGAGAGTGATTCAAAAATTAAGAAATATCTACATTAAGTAATATTCGTTAATGTGAAATAGAGCTACATCATAAGAAGGACCTTGCCACTGTAGATAGCTGTGCATGATAAGAAAGAAGAATCCTACCGGTAATAATTAAAGCATATAAAGTTGAGAACTTCAGTTCAAATGCTAAAAATAATTTAATCACAAAATATTCAACATGTCTGTGTTTATTTCTTCAATAAATACAGCTTGTGCATGTATAGTTGGGCAAGAAAAACATTAGAAGATGAATTTTCAAAGGCTTACACATGAAAAAAAGGGCCATGATTGTGCATAATGCATATTTTAAAAAGTGCCAAATATGCACGTATATGTGAATTTGCGAGTAAAATTACATTCATAAAAATAGTGTGTTAGGACGTATCAGGGCAGGGTTTGCATGTACATTCATAATGAGTTATTTTAAAAGTGATATACTGTAATGCTCTTCACCTTTAGTCTGAAGCACCTCTGGTGGTATCATGCAGTAGTTCTTGAAGTTCCTGAGCCTTCTTATAGGCTCTGCTCTTTGGAGCAAGTCCTGTTGACATCACTTCCTCCCTGGTATATATATATAGGGAGGCTCAGAACTACCATTCAATGCTTTCACAACAGGTCTCCTACATCTCTGCATTGCTAGTTGCCCAATGTTCCTGCTTGTTCCTAAATTTTCCTGTGATCCTATTTATTCCTGTATTCCTGCTTGTTTCCTTTTGTTTTGCTTGCTCCTCTTCCATTTCTAGTCTTCTTCTGTGAATCCTTGTTTTGTGTTCTGGCAGGGCCTGGCTGCATCAATAAAGGATGAACTAGTGGGATGAGAGATTCTTACGTCACTGAATGTGCTCATCTCCCTCTGTACCCAGTTAGACATACATTTTAGGAAAAGGCTGGAAAACACGGGTCTTCCAGTACTTCACCATGCCTGGCCCTCAATTCCAGCATCCTTTATTACCTCCAGCTAACTTCTCCAACTTTATTACCTCTAGCACCCTCAATTTCTCAGGAGGAACCCATGCAGCTATCTCACTCACATCTCACAGAGAAGGAGAGAGCCATCGTTACCAACAAAACCTCTGTTTGTACTGTGCAACTTCTGGACATTAGGTCCATATTTACCACATCAGGCTAGAAACCTTCAATGCCTAGAGTTAACTGAGGAGGCAACTCTAGGTTCTTCTGAAAAATCTCCCCTCTCCAGAATAGTATTACCAGTACATCTCCAGACCAAACTGGATTTGGTCCTCCCAGAAGCTTTCCTTGATTCAGATGCAGCAGAAAACTTTATTGAGGAGAGCTTGATTCAGAATAATACTTTTCCTGTGGAATGGTTCCCACAATCACTCCTTGTCTCTTCCTTTTACAGGGAACCTCTGCCAGGGACCATCACTGCCATTTCTGTCAGGGTGGGATTCTTACATTTTAAGTACATCCTCCAGAAGTCTGTTCATCTTCTGGTCTTGTGTCTAACCTGACTCCAGCAACACTCACCTGAGGTGGACTTGTGTACCAGAGACATCCAGTCATGTAGTCCATACTGTATTAAGCACTGTCTCAGTACATTTGAATTGTCATTAGGGCGGGCTCTTTTGAATCTGGCAACCCTTCCCGGCCTTCCTCATGCCTATGCTGCCTTCCAGGATATGTTTAGTAAGAAACAAGCAGAAAGTCTTCTGCCGCATAGAGCCTGTGACTGTCCCATCAATGTTTTGCCTGGAAGTTACCACTGTGGGGAAGGGTCTAACCACTGTTGATGCCTGAGGCTCAAGAGATGTTGGAATACATCAAAGAGAATTTGGAACGTGGAATTCATTTGCCCTTTTTCTTCACCTGCAAGAGCAGGATTCTTTTTCATAGGGAAAAAGGATGGCTTTCTCAGACCCTGTATAGACTACCAGGGCCTGAACTCCATTACTATTAAAAAAACAAATATCTATTGTCACTCATCTCCGAGCTATTTGATCATCTCCAGAGAGCCAAAGTTTTTTCCATGTTGGACTATAATCTAATAAGTTTAATACCAGGGATGGACACTATGATTATTTGGTGATGCCATTTGGACTCTTTAACGCTGCTGTAGTGTTCCAGACTTTTATAAATTATATTTTCGGAGATCTCTACAAACTTGTGTTTTAGTTTATCTGGATGATATCCTCATCTTTTCACCAAACCTTGCACAACACCAAATGCAAGTAAAAATGGTCCTTCAATGTGCTCAGGAGGACAAGTAAAATGCAAAGTTGGAAACATTTCTTTTGAATAATCTGAACTTCATTTTCTAAACTGCACAGAGATTAAAGATGGACCCGACCAAACTATTCATCATTAGGGATGTGAATCGTGTCCTCGATCGTCTTAACGATCGATTTCGGCTGGGAGGGGGAGGGAATCGTATTGTTGCCGTTTGGGGGGGGTAAAATATCGTGAAAAATCGTTAAAAATCGTTAAAAATCGAAAAATCGAAAAATCGAAAAACCGGCACATTAAAACCCCCTAAAACCCACCCCGACCCTTTAAATTAAATCCCCCACCCTCCCGAACCCCCCCCCAAATAACTTAAATAACCTGCGGGTCCAGCGGCGGTCCGGAACGGCAGCGGTCCGGAACGGGCTCCTGCTCTGAATCTTGTCGTCTTCAGCCGGCGCCATTTTCCAAAATGGCGCCGAAAAATGGCGGCGGCCATAGACGAAAAAGATTGGACGGCAGGAGGTCCTTCCGGACCCCCGCTGGACTTTTGGCAAGTCTCGTGGGGGTCAGGAGGCCCCCCACAAGCTGGCCAAAAGTTCCTGGAGGTCCAGCGGGGGTCAGGGAGCGATTTCCCGCCGCGAATCGTTTTCGTACGGAAAATGGCGCCGGCAGGAGATCGACTGCAGGAGGTCGTTCAGCGAGGTGCCGGAACCCTCGCTGAACGACCTCCTGCAGTCGATCTCCTGCCGGCGCCATTTTCCGTACGGAAAATGGCGCCGGCCATACGCGTATGGCCGGCGCCATTTTCCATACGAAAACGATTCGCGGCGGGAAATCGCTCCCTGACCCCCGCTGGACCTCCAGGAACTTTTGGCCAGCTTGTGGGGGGCCTCCTGACCCCCACGAGACTTGCCAAAAGTCCAGCGGGGGTCCGGAAGGACCTCCTGCCGTCCAATCTTTTTCGTCTATGGCCGCCGCCATTTTTCGGCGCCATTTTGGAAAATGGCGCCGGCTGAAGACGACAAGATTCAGAGCAGGAGCCCGTTCCGGACCGCTGCCGTTCCGGACCGCCGCTGGACCCGCAGGTTATTTAAGTTATTTGGGGGGGGTTCGGGAGGGTGGGGGATTTAATTTAAAGGGTCGGGGGTGGGTTTTAGGGGGTTTTAGTGTGCCGGCTCATGATTCTAACGATTTATAACGATAAATCGTTAGAATCTGTATTGTATTGTGTTCCATAACGGTTTAAGACGATATTAAAATTATCGGACGATAATTTTAATCGTCCTAAAACGATTCACATCCCTATTCATCATTAGAGGTTGGTTTCAACCAACAGGTCTCAAGGCCCTACAACATTTTCTGGTCTTTGCAAATTATTACCATCAAGTCATCACTAACTATTCTTCCTTGACTTCCCCACTCACAGCTCTCACACATAAAGGAGCCACTCCTAAAGACTGGCCTGCTGAAGCCATCCAGGGTTTTGAACAACTCAAATAATCCTTCAAGGAAGCATACATTTTCCAATACCTTGACCCAGAACAACCTTTTTATTTGGAAGTATATGCTTCCTCTGTAGGAGCAAGAGCAGTACTGTGCTAGGCTGCATCCAATAGAAAACTTTGCCCCTGTTAATTATTTTCCAAGAAATTCTCACCCGCTGAAAAGAACTATACTATCAGGGATCAGGAGCTTCTTGCCATCAAGCTCGCACTTAAAGAATAGTGACACTTTTTAGAAGGAGCCAAACATTCATTCACAGTCACCATTGACCACAAGAATCTCTTCTATCATGGAATCTCCTTAATGTCATGGGATCTCCTTAATTGTTGGGTACGTGCCAGGTACTTGTAACCTGGATTGGCCACTGTTTGAACAGAATGCTGGGCTTGATGTACCCTTAGTCTGACCCAGTATGGCTACTTTTCATGTTCTTATGTTCTTAACAGGCCAAGAGGCTAAATCTCTGACAAACAAGATGGTTGCTATTTTTAATAGATTTGACTTTAACCTAGTCTTCTGGCCAGCAAAGAAAAATACAAGGGCTGATGCCTTATTACCTTCATTTGACCCATTGGATGATTCTATTGAATCTTAACATATCCTAGATCCAGCCAAACTCCTTCACTGTTTCTCTTGTTAAAACAGTAGTTCTATCACAGCGCAGGGAAAGAGTACTCAAATGAGGTTACAATTCCAAACCGGGCAAGCACCAAGAAGTCAAGATAACTCTGGAATTGATCTCCCAACATTATTGATGTCCTTGCATGGTTCAAGACATCTGAGCATATGTAGAGTTGTGTCCTAACTGTGCCCACAATAAAACTTTCCATCGGTGCCCTTGAGAACTTCTTCAGTCTCTACTTATTCCAGACAAAACTTGAGCCTATATAGCTACCGACTTCATCACTGACCTTTCAGCGTCTGATGGATGTATGGTTATTTGGATGTTAGTGAACTGTGTTTTCAAAATGGCGCATTTTTTTTCTTACACTTTGCCTTCAGCCTCTCTCTTAGCCGATCATTTCTTCAAAGAAATATTCCGGATTGCTGGAACACATTGTGTGCAATCATGGGGTGCAATTCACTTCTAATTTTTGGAGAAGTCTCTGTAAGAGACTTAATGTCTCCCTAGACTTTTCCTCAGCCTACCATCCTCAAACTAATGGACTAACAGAGAAAACAATCAAACACTGAAAGCCTTCCTTCAGGCTTACATTTCAGAACAAAATGATTGTCACAACTATTACTGTGGGCAGAATTATCTTATAACAATCATGCTTGGGAGGCTTCTGGAAATTTTCCCTTCTTCATCATTCATGGGAAGCATCCCAAGGTGCCATTACCATTGTCTTTAACCACTGGGACTCCAGCAGCTGATAGGAGTGTACCAATTTTGCAGATCTTTGGGAGAGAACCCGTCAACTCTTGGACAAGACAGCCGAAGTCAGCAAGGAAAAAGCTGACAGGAAAAGGTGTCCTGCACTTTCACTTTCTCCTGGGACTCTGGTATGGCTAAACACTCAAAATCTTTGTCTGAAACTCCCTTCCTCAAAATTTGCAGCATGTTTTATTATCCCATACCCGGTATCAAGTCCGATTGACCCTGTCACTTATCAGCTAAAACTACCTTCTACCTTGCATATTCACAACACTTTCCATGTTTCTCTGTTGAAACCTGTGGTCCTCAGGTGGAGAAACAGACAACCACCAACTCCCACAAAAGTTTCCTTGGAATCCAACACAGATTAAAGTCCAAGAAATTCTGTATTCCAAAATACTACAAGGGAAGCTTCACTGCTTAATTTCTTGGAAAGGCTATGGGCCAGAAGAGAATTCCTGGGAACCAGAAGACAATGTTCAAATACCTCTCTTGACCAAGAGGTTTCACCAACTTTTTCTCTATAAAACCAAGCTAGGAGTTAGGGGAGGGGGACATAAGAGAGGTTACGGTTATGCCTCTCACCTCTAGTCTGAAGCACCTATGGCATATTCTCCGTGATCATGCAGCATCTCAGGAATATGGATGAACTTCCCGCAATTCCTGAGCCTTCTTATAGGCCCTGCTGTTTGGAACATACCCTGATGACATCACTTCAGCACTACAGGGAAGCTCAGAACTACCACTCAATGCCTTCACAACAGGTTTCCTGCATCTCTGTAGTGCTAGTTGCCCAACATTCCTGTTTGTTCCTGAGTTCTCACGTTATTTATTTATTTGAAAAGCATTTATAGTCCATGGCTTCCAAAGTTCAGGGTGGGTAACATAAAATCACTCATAATAATAAAAGAAACTTCCTATTCAGCTGGATTATGCTACTGCTAGATTTAGAAAAAAGGGAGACCTGAGCAGATGGAATAAGCATTTTAGATAAGGTTACTGTGTTTCTGTGTTCCTGTGTTTCTGTTTATTCCTGTATTCCTTCTTGTTTCTTTTTGCCCTATGTGCTCCTCCTGCATTCCTGGTCTTCTGCAAATTCTTGTTTTGACTCTCTACCTGGGTAACATCAAGCTAGGTTGAGAGAACATTGTACAAATCTCATTTTTGGGTGAGTTTCCTCACACCGAAGGACCTCAAATCTTCACAAGCGTGCACTTTTCTGTTCGTACGTCTCACTCTGCATGTCAAAGTGGCCCCTAACCCCTACACTAATACCTAAACCTCACCTCGAGTAGCTAGGTGGGCCTCCTACAGAGTTATAAATACCTACCTAGTATGAGAGCCAAGGTTATCACAGTCTGTGGTAATACCTATGTGAAGTGCTAAGATAGCACACTTTGCGATAAACAGCCTATTACCATGAAACCCACCCCTTTTCCTATCGCATGCAAAATTTAGTGCATTTGATAAATCCAGGCCTTTGTTTCTAATCTTTCAACTAATGTGAAAACAAATGCATTTCAATAACAATTCAAGAAAGTGTGGGTACTATTATTCAATATATGTTTTTAGCTGTGAACTGCTTTGATGATTTAAATGGAATTGTGGTTAATCAAGTTAAAGGAAATGTCAGATGATACAATATGGGGCAGATTTGCAAAGGGGTACGCGCGTACGATACGCACGTAACCCCCGAAAAGCTGCCCCTTCCACCCCCTGCGCGTGCCGAGCCTATGTTGCATAGGCTCGGCGGCGCGCGCAAACCCTGGGATGCTTGTAAGTCCCGGGGCTTTCCTGGGGGGCGTGTCGGGGGCATGTCAGAGGGTGTGTCGCAGCCAATGCATCATCGGGGGCGTTCCTTGGGCAGGGCTGTGGGCGTGGTTCTGGCCCAGGGGCGTTCCAGGGGCGTGGACGCAGCCTCTGGACCAGCCCCTGGACCAGAACATGGTGCGCTGGCATGCGCAAGTTACGCCTGCCTTGGGCAGGCGTAACTTTTGAAATAAAGGTGGGGGGGGGAATTAGTTAGGGCCGGGGGCGGGTTAGTTAGGGGAAGGAAAGGGAAGGTGGGGGGTGCCGGAAAGAAAGTTCCCTCCGAGGCCGCTCCGATCTCGGAGCGGCCTTGGAAGTTCCTTCCAAGGCCGGAGGCAGGCTGCGCGGCTTGGTGCGCGCAGGCTGCCGATTTTCCACAGCCTTGCACGTGCCAACCCCGGATTTTAAAAGATATGCCTGGCTACGCAACATTAAACAAATTCTCCAAAGAGAATGAATGTTGAGGTGTTTCCAAATTTTTTTGAAGAAAGCTTTCTCCAGTACGACTGTTAATTTTTTCAACAGTCTTTTTCTGCTGTGGAGTTGTCTATTCCAGCTTTGGGATATCTCTAAACATGTGGGGATCTGCTTTTAAGAACTATAACGGAAGGTCAAATGATGTGACAGTTGGACACCAGTAACACCATGGGCTTGATTGATTAAGGCTTTTCTCCTATTCTATGTCTACGGAGGGGGGGGGGGGGGGAAGCTTAACTAATCAACCATATATGAGATGGTTATTAGTTCTGAGAGCCTATGAACTTGAAACTCTCAATCCAAAGGCAATAACATATCACTGATATAAATCATGGTTTTTCTTTTGACATTATTTTTTTGCACATAAAGGGGTAGATTTTCAAAGGGATACGCGCGTACCCCCCGAAAACCTACCCCAACCCCCCCCCCGCGCACGCCGAGCCTATTTTGCATAGGCTTGGCGGCGCGCGCAAGCCCCGGGACACGCGTAAGTCCCGGGGCTTGTATGGAGGGGCATGTCTGGGGGGCATGTCGGGGGCGTGGGGGGAGTGACGTGCCATTTCGGGGGCGTGTCGCGGCATTTCGGGGGCGGCGACGCGGGCGTGGTTTTGGCCCGGGGGCGTTCCGGGGGCGTGGCCAGCCCCCGGATCGGAACATGGAGCGCGGCAGCCGGCCCGGCACTCGCAAAGTTAGGGGGGGGGTTTAGATAGGGCCGGGGGGATGGGTTAGGTAGGGGAAGGGAAGGGAAAGTGCGGGGGGGGGGGTGGAAGGTGCGGGGGGGGGTGGAAGGAAACGGAGGTGTGGGGGGGGGTGGAAGGAACGGAGGCAGGCTGCGCGGCTCGGCGTGCGCATGCTGCCGATTTTGGGCAGCCTTGCGCGCGCTGACCCCGGATTTTAATGGATACACGCGGCTACACGCGTATCTATTAAAATCCCGCGTACTCTTGTTCGCACCTGGTGCGAGAACAAAAGTACGCGTGTGCGCAGATTTATAAAATCTGCCCCTAAATGGTTTCTACCACCTTAGCTGCACAAAAAAATTGAAAAAGTGGACATAAATATTGGACAACGGTATGTCACATTTCTGAGTCCAAGTACTTGAAGGTAATACAAATACTTTTGAGAATAAAATTTATACACTGTTATGCAGAAAATATTTTATATCTGACTATTTTTAAGCATACTTTGTAAATGTAAAGTATAGTATACCAAAACTATAGAATTTGTTTGTCATTTGATAAATGTGATTTTTTGCTGGTTATGTTTTATCTGTTATTTGCCTTGATCTACTATTGTATTGGGTGGAATATAAATGTTTTAAATTAAAAAAAAAATGGTGCAATAGTTAAACTGGTGCTTATGTCATATAGGCACATATTCATGAACATGTTGATCAGTTTAATGTAGCTGCATTATATTTAACCCAGGTGTTAAGATAGCTGTGTTACGCTTATTATGCTCAAATGGCCAATGGCAATGATTTCAGCTGTGTTGGCTTTGTAAATTACATGCAAATGTGGGCAAAGAGATAGCCAGGAACTATGACATCAGAAGCAGATTTTTAGTAAACACACACAAGCCTTTAACACAGGAATTTTATCTACATCTCTAGAGGAATAGTTAGGAGTTTTTTTTTTAGTTGGTTTGGAGCATTAATGCAGACTACAGTAAAATGTATCTTATTTAATACCCATATGAATGGCCATGTACCTCAGAAGTCACTCCTCTGCTTTTCTGCCTATAAAAACCCCTACAAACCAACATAACGTGTCCTTATATTACCATGAATGTGAAGGGCTGGTGGATTCTGCAAGAGCCAGGAGAGGAACATGCTGGAGGCCTAGGTGGTAGGAGATGATAAGGGACCTACAGTGACCACAATCAAGAAGGGCACACAGGCAGAAGATGTAACATCGCCTCCATCATGGAACAGGAGGCGATGTCGTTTTGTGGACTGCAAGCTGGTTAAAAGACAGGAAACAGAGAGTAGGATTAAATGGTCTGTTTTCACATTGGAAAAAGGTAAACAGTGGAGTGCCTCAGGAATCTGTACTAGGACTGATGCTTTTTAATATATTTATAAATGATCTGGAAAGGGGCACGATGAGTGATGTGCTTAAATTTACAAATGTCTCAAAATTATGCAGAATAGTTAAATCTCAAATGGATTGTGATAAATTGCAGGAAGAACTTGTGAGACTGGAAGATTAGACATCCAAATGGCAGATGAAATTTAATGTAGACAAGTGCAAGGTGATGCATATAGGGAAAAGTAACCCTTTCTGTGATTACACGATGTTAGGTTCCACATTAGGAGTTATCACCCAGGAAAGAGATCTAGGTGTCATAGTGGATAATACTTTAAAATTTTTGGCTCAGTGTGCTGTGGTAGTCAAAAAAGCAAACAGAATATTAGGAATTATTAGGAAGGGAATACTGAATAAAATGGAAAACGTCATAATGCCTCTCTATCGGTCCATTGTGAGACCACACCTGGAATACTGTGTACAATTCTGGTCGCCGCATCTCAAAAAAGATATAGTCACGATGGAGAAGGTACAGAGAAGGGTAACCAAAATGATAAAGGGGATGGAATGGCTTCCCTATGAGGGGCTAAAGAGTCTAGGGCTGTTCAGCTTGGAGAAGAGACGGTTGAGGGGGAATATGATAGAGGTGTACAAAATCATGAAAGGACTTGAATGGGTAAATGTGAATCAGTTATTTACTCTTTCGGATAATACAAGGATTAGGGGGTACTTCCTGAAGTTAGCAAGTAGCTCATTTAAAACAAATCCAAGAAAATTCTTTTTCACTCAATGCATAATTAAGCAATGAAATTCATTGCCAGAGGATGTGGTTATGGCAATAAGTGTAACTGGGTTTAAAAAAGGTATGGATAAGTTCCAAGAGTATAAATCCATAAACTGCTATTAATCAATAAATGTACACCCAATTTTATAACATGCACGCGCTGCCGCGCGCATGTTATAAAATCCAGGGTTGGCGCGTGCAAGGGGGTGCACTTTGCGCGCGCCGAGTCCTAGGGGAGCCCCGATGGCTTTCCCCATTCTCGGAGGGAACTTTTCTTCCGCCCACCCCCACCTTCCCCTCCCTTCCCCTATCTAACCCACTCCCCAGCCCTACCTACATCCCCCCAACCTTGTTTCACTTTTTACGCCTGCCTATGGCAGGCGTATCTTGTGCCAGTTGCCGGCGCACCATCCTCTGGCACAGCCACTGTGCCGGAGGCCTCGGTCCCGCCTCCGGACCAGCCCCGGACCAGCACCACGCCCCCGTCCCTGCCCCCTTCCCGCCCCTTTTTCAAACTCCCAGGACATTCGCACATCCCGGGGCTTGCGTGCGCCTCTGAGCCTATGCAAAATAGGCTCGGCGTGCGCAGGAGCAGGATTTCGGGGTTACGCGCGTAATCCTTTGAAAATCTGCCCCAAAGTTTCCATACAACACTAGTACACAGCTGAGAACAGTTGTTGTAATAACAGACTGGATTCAAAATACAAGTCTAACAGGAGCACTTTAAGAATAGATCAGTGAAGGGTACAGATTATCGATGCACTCGTAATATTTCCATAATATTGGAAAATATGAGCAATGCACACATAATACACATGCAGATTGTGCTCCTCCTTCTTATGATGTTTCAAGTTGATTCATTATTGCATCGCTCATCATTGATGGTCCTGTTGATCCATTGGTAGATGTTCATTACCACTGACCTGGAGATGCTAGAATAGAAGGAATAGAGAATGAAACAGCGAAGACATTTTCAGGGGCAGTAGTGGCAAATTAATACAAATGAGGGTAGGGTCCCCCCTCCCCAGTCCTCAAATGTCTAGTCCTGGTCTGTGTAAAATTTGGCAACCCTTGGGGGGGGGGGGGGAAGGAAAGGACTTATGGGCATGTGAAGTATCTAGCAATGCCCCTGAAGAACATGAACAATCAGTGAAATGAGAATTGTGATTCAAATGGGTATAAAAAAATGCAGAAACAACTAGTAGACTCTTATTTTGACTATGTGAACTATCTAATTGAGGGGATCACTGTTGTTTTGATAGGTAATTTGCAGGTAGTTTGGTAGGTATTTGCAGGTAGTTCAGTGTCTAGTACTGTGCACTACCAAGTAGAGGTATCACCTTTTTTGTTGTTGTTGTTTTGCTTTTGCTGTTATTTTCATGTTCCCTTTTTTTTGGAGGGTGAGGGGAAGACTCTCTTTTAGATTGCTGAGGCCCTAAAATAAATCTCTGAAAAACTTGTCTAAGCTTAGGAGTCAATTTAGCATTAAGGGCCAGTTATACTAAAAGGTTTCCCCTGTTTGTGTCTATGGGAAAAATACTTAGTCGCATGGCTTCAAATTCTTGATAAAATGCTACAAATTATCTATTCCCTATGAGCTGCAGGGGAGGGGCTTTCAAAATCTTAATGGACAACCTATATCTTTCTATATTTTTTCAGCATCTAAGGTATTTTTTTTTTATCCAGGGATGAAGTGGACCATTTTAATTTTATCAAACATAAATGGATGAGCCTAGAATCTTCACAAATCAAATTAAAATAATAATCTCAGTATCTTTATAAACAAGTTTACCCTCTGTTATCTTCTATGCCTGTATTCTTTCTTTTTTGCCTTGCTTTCAAATATTGCACCAATAGATGCTCACTTTTATTGCTGTCCACAAAAGACTGTACTTTTAAAGAAATACAGTATTAAGAGCTTGCTAAGAATTGTGCTGTCTGTACTTCAACTGTAGCAATAAACTGTTATCTTTCCTCTGAAGTTACTGAGACTTCACAATCTTAATATCTTTCCCCACCTTACATAGATCTCGCTTCTTTATTGTTTTTCCCAGTGCTGTAGTTTATAATCAGTTCTTTTACCTTTGCCTGAAGCTCATCCCAACTAATAGTTGTTGATCCTTTACATGTTCCATTAAACTCAAAATATTCATCTATTACTTTATATATTAAATCCTGTTCTTCTAAGTCTCAAGAATCATTTTCATTTCATTTATTAGTATTATCAATCACTTTCCAGATAAAAATAGCCCAAAGCAATGCATAACAAAAAGAATCTACAACCATTACAGAAAATTCATAAAAAAATCAAAATCAATAAAACAATAAACAGAAAACGCCTTACCCAAATATACAATACCACTGATATAACCAGCAACATGGGGTTAAATCTTCAAAATGGATTAATCAGAGCCTTTTTCTGTCACAAAAGTGTTAATGAGATCCCAGCATAATATATTATAATAGGGCAAATCTTTGCCATTGTTATCTTTGGCATCAGGTATTTTGTTACTACAAACGAATCTATTTTTGTACACATTTGATGATGAAAAGAACTGAATGTAAAATCTTTGACACCAATATTGAAAATACATAAAATGGTTAACTTATCTGGCTAAAGCAGCTGGATAAGGTATCCTGGATACTACATAAGATAAACCTCCCATTGACTATCCCTGAATAAAATTATCTGGCTATCAGTATCCCATATCTTTAAACCTGACTAGCTATCTTTGAATATCGCTAGTTAGGTTAAAAGTTACCCGACTAAAAGAAGTAAGATTTCTTAAGGCTTAACAGGGTGTATTCATAAGAATATAGCTGGTTAAGTGGCAATTTAATTTAAAAAAATGTGGTGCCCAGGCCTGGCAGGGCTGATTCCCAGATCCCACTCAAATTCTAAAAAATGGGCCCTTAAAGGCTGATCCCTACCTGATCCTCCCAAAACCGTATAAGTACTTTAAAACTGGAATAGATCTGCTCACTGGCTTCCTCTCTCCCACCCCGTCCCCAGTTAATCAAAATCAGAAAGCAATGTCCCCTCCCCCCTACTTCTCCATTCCTCCACCCCAACCCTAATCTTCTCTTTCCAAACCCCTTTCAGGCACTGGGATCCCAGTATGATCATACCATGATCCCAGAGACTTCCTTTATTTCTCTGACAGCATTGATCTCTGATTTTGGCTAACCAGGGTGGGGGCATGGGAAGGGGAGACCAGTGAGTGGACCCATGCCACTTTTAATTATAAAGTGTACTTGGAGAGGTTTGTGGGGAGGTGGGGGTGCTCAGCCTGGCAGGTCCCATTTTTTTAGACATTGGGTGGAGGTCTGGGAATTGAGAAGTCAGGCCTATGAGCCACATCTTAAAGTTATCTGGAAACATTTGAGGGGCATAGAAGTCATGACATGACTTGATGGGTGCTATGGCTGCCATGATGCAGCTTGAAGAGGCAAGGTCTCTTGGCAGAGCCATTAAGATACAGTTTAAGATATTCAACTCATCAGTGTAGCTTTGATAGGGAACTGTATACAGCCATGGATCAAGGGGGTGAAGCTGCCAGGGTGTGGTCCTGAAATTTGACAGTCCCCATGACTGAATCCAAGACTGCCATGCTGCATGAGTGGGTCCAACAATGATCCCTAAGAAGTAGGGATGTGAATCGTTTTTCAACGATTAAAATTATCGTCCGATAATGTTTATATCGTCTTAAATCGTTATAGAACACGATACAATAGAAATTCTAACGATTTATCGTTAAAAATCGTTAAATCGTGTTAGTGCGCACTAACTCGAGTTAGTGCGCACTAACTCCCCGTTAGTGCGCACTAACTCGATTTAGTGCGCACTAACTGAAAATGATACAAATAAACACTTTCCAGGTCACTGAAGGTCAGTTAGGAATGAATATGTGTTCCTATTGGCTGGCTGCCCTCTTATCTATTGATGTTACCAAGGTTACCACTGAGGTGATGGTTGGGGGGATGGGAAATGGAACTGGAAACTAACGAACACCAACAGAAAATGAAACAAAGTGTTCACACTTCCCAGGTCAGTAAAGGTCACTTAGGAATGAATATGTATGTATGTATTCCTATTGGCTGGCTGTGCTCTTATCTATTGATGTTACCAAGGCTAATACTGAGGTAATGGTTGGGGGGATGTGAAATGGAAACAGTTGGAAGCTTGACAAAAAAAGTAATGTAATGATCAGCACTCACGTGACTAGAACTTGTTTGTTTATTATTTTTGTTAGCAGGCACCTGAAATGCTAATGCATGTTGAATTTGCCAATCACTGTGCATTTTAGAAAGGTGGTCCTGGCTGGAACTGTACACAGTTCAAATATATGTAATTGATTGTTGGTAAGTGTATTTTTTAAGTAGCCACACTGGCACAAGTATGTTTACTTTTCCTCCTACTTAACTCACTAGCTCAGCTTTGTAAGAAGGGCTTCTCTGCTTGTGTGTTGTTTTTGTTTGGTGTGAGGAGAGCAGAAACATCAGATCTTTATTCAATCTACTACAGTCATCTCTTACAGTGCCCTATCCCTATTATTAATACCAGGAGTGTTGTGATCTTCCTGCACACAGTGCCCTAACCCTGATACCAGTCTGAGACAGCTCCCTCCCTGCATTACTAGTGAGAGGCTGGCTTCACAGACAGGGGGGAGCTGCCTGACCCTCACTCCTGACTTCCCCCATGTCCCAGCTAGTGAATGGTGTGTGGGTGAGGGGGGGGGGAGGATGGTGAAGTCTGAGACAGCTCCCTCCCTGCATTACTAGTGAGAGGCTGGCTTCACAGACAGGGGGGAGCTGCCTGACCCTCACTCCTGACTTCCCCCATGTCCCAGCTAGTGAATGGTGTGTGGGTGAGGGGGGGAGAGGATGGTGAAGTCTGAGACAGCTCCCTCCCTGCATTACTAGTGAGAGGCTGGCTTCACAGACAGGGGGGAGCTGCCTGACCCTCACTCCTGACTTCCCCCATGTCCCAGCTAGTGAATGGTGTGTGGGTGAGGGGGGGGGGGGGGAGGATGGTGAAGTCTGAGACAGCTCCCTCCCTGCATTACTAGTGAGAGGCTGGCTTCACAGACAGGGGGGAGCTGCCTGACCCTCACTCCTGACTTCCCCCATGTCCCAGCTAGTGAATGGTGTGTGGGTGAGGGGGGGGGAGGATGGTGAAGTCTGAGACAGCTCCCTCCCTGCATTACTAGTGAGAGGCTGGCTTCACAGACAGGGGGGAGCTGCCTGACCCTCACTCCTCCGGGGTCTCGTGATCTTCCTGCACACAGTGCCCTATCCCTGATACCAGGGGTGTTGTGATCTTCCTGCATGCAGTGCCCTATCCCTATTAATACCAGGAGTGTTGTGATCTTCCTGCATGCAGTGCCCTATCCCTATTAATACCAGGAGTGTTGTGATCTTCCTGCATGCAGTGCCCTATCCCTGATACCGGGATGTGTGCAAGAAGATCACAACACCCCCGGTATCAGGAATAGGGCACTGCGTGCAGGAAGATCACAACACCCCCAGTATCAGGAATAGGGCACTGTGTGCAGGAAGATCACAACACCCCTGGTATTAGGGATAGGGCACTGTGTGCAGGAAGATCACAACACTCCTGGTATTAATAGGGATAGGGCACTGTGTGCAGGAAGATCACAATACCCCTGGTATCAGGGTTAGGGCACAAGTTCTAGTCACATTGACTGATCACATTATTTGTTTTGTCAAGCTACCAACTGTTTCCATTTCCCATCCCCCATATACTGTCAGTAGGAAGCTTGGTAACATGAATAAATAAGAGGGCAGCCAATAGGAATACATATTCATTCCTAAACTGACCTTAACTGACCTGAAAAGTGTCAAATTGTATCATTTTCAGTTAGTGCGCACTAACTCCCAGTTAGTGCGCACTAACTCCCGTTAGTGCGCACTAACTCGAGTTAGTGCGCACTAATCGGAAAAAAACGATTTTTTAACGATTTTTTAACTAAAAAATCGTGCCTAAGACGATTTTCTTGCCCTGCCACACGATTTCTATCGTTAAGACGATATGGAAAACGATTCACATCCCTACTAAGAAGGGCAGGAGCACAGCTCGAGGACTTTTATGATGCAGAAGCAAAGGACCCAGCCTTCTGGAAGGTAAGAAAGCACTTACATTGACAGCCCTGATTGATGGGAGGGCAGGCTCTAGCAACTTCAAAGGGGGAGTGTAGGTCTCAGCACCCATGAAAGATGGGAGGGTAGGTTCAAATGGCCCAAAGTGTTGGAAGTTCAGACCCTGGAGGAACACTCATTCTGGCTACTCTAAAGAATAAGAAAACAGGTTTCTGTGACATAAAGGTGGGAGTACAGGCTCTGATAAATGTATAGGGCAGGAGTGCAATGTTCAGACTTGACCAGCATTCCCTAGGAGCATGAAATTCAGGGTCCTAGCACTACCTTCAGGAGATACCTGCAGTAATGCAGACTTCAAAGGCAACAATGCTCACCTGAATTTTGGTTTTTATTAGTCTATCTGAAATGGAAGATAGGCTGTAGTGTCACTGACATAGAAGCACAGCCCACTTCAACTTGATGAAGAGCATCCTGCATTAACCCCAAAGGGGAAGTGAAACTCTGTGTAATTCCTTTGGAAGTGGTAATCTAGTCTAGAATTTAGCCTAAAGTATATACTGGCCATAGGATCAGTGAATCCAAGAACTTTCCTTTGGGTACTTCAGCAAATATAGATTAAAATAAGGTAGTAGTACATTTGCCAGTTTGAACCCAAAGGTGTCAACATTCCTAATTCTCATGGGAAAATGACGTCCTACAGTGTGAAGGTGTTCTGATCTAAATATGCAAACTGTCTGAGTTAGATGGCAGCTACAATCCACTCCTGATCAGTACATTCATCAAAAAAGGGCAGTCAGATTTAGAGAAGTAAACTCCCTAATGGACAAGCTTTAGATTATCCAAGTTGGGAGGGCTCCTTCTAGGTACTACATGATTTAGGTAGTACATTATTAGATTATGTGACCCATATGTGTGACACTTGATAAAGCTGTTTATGAAAGAATATATTATCCCACTCATTCAAACATCTTCTTCCCTCATTAACTCTTGCAGAGATGACACGATTGAGTTTGAATGTTCATGTGTTCAACTTCATATTTATCTAAAACTGACAAATAAATGTAAAGCTACATGAGACTCAGAAAGGTTCATAACAGAAGAAAACACAAATAAATATTACTCCAAATCATTAATATGCTCTGATGTGTAAAATATCATTACATTATTTCTTTCTAAACACTGCTAGTGAAATGCATATAATTAATCATTTCTTCAATTAAGTTGATCTCCACATTTACCATAACTCATCTTTGACATTTTGAAAATTAAAAATGTGACAGCTTTCCAAGTTTATTAATTAAGTATTATTAATTACCAACTAAATAGAATGTACAGTTTGATTTAAAGCTGGTAAAGAAATGCTCTAGGGGGATTTGATTTTTTGATGTATTTTTCACTTTTCCCCCTCCATCTTTGACTTCCCTAGCTCAAAGCCAGTTCAAGGATTGGAGAGGCACCAACTCTGAGGTGAACCCTTAGATGATGTAGTCAACCTTTCTTCCTCCCCAGGTCAGAGTGCACCACTTCCCAAACTGCACTGTTTTACCAGATTAGGGAGCTGATTCACTAAAGGTCACTAACAGTTATCAAACACACTAAACAAGTTTAGCACACATGATAAATCATGTGATATTCACTAACGTCCAAATTTTAAAAACCCTGCGCGCATAAAATCCAGGAGATACGCACATGGCTGGACTGTTACTTCTGCTCCAAAGGAGCAGTAAGTATTGAAACAAAAAAATGTTAACTAGCTAGGTAGGGATTAGGGGTCTGGGAGGAGAGGGTAAAAGCTAGGAAGGGTAGTTAGGGTAGTTAGGGGGATAGGGAAGTTTCCTCGCAGCCTGCTCCTTAATTGGAGCAGACTGGGAGGGAACCGGGAACCTACTCGCGTTGCTGTGCGTATTTTTTTAAACCCCCGTCGCGCTCGCGAGAGGTCACCTGCTCGCACATGCCTGTGCGGACATTAAAATCCAGCATGCATGTGCGTGCAGGAATCGTATTTTATAACATGTGAGCGCCAAGGCACGCATGTTATAAAATCGTTGCATCCATGTGCGGGTACCAGGAACCGCGTGCACATGGGTTTTAAAATCAACCCCTAAAGCCTTCGAGGATAACTTTAAAACAGCTATGCGTGACAGCATATATGTGCATATATGGCGGTGCATAGTTTTACCATAGTATTTTGCAACCTGCGTATAACATATACAAGGATTATAAAACACGCATATATCACCCCACAACGTACATGCAAATGTATGGAAGGCATTGAAACCTCGTATATAAATGCAGTGAACACGTGTAGTTTTCCTACCTTTTTAAAAAATATATGCACAGACTGGTAGGTTTTAAAAGGCCTACGCGCACCAAAGTCGGGAGATTCACGCGTGTCTCTGGCCAGCATGCGCCACTCTTTTATAAAGCAGCTGAGTATGCGCATATCTCCTGGTACATGCACAAATCCAAAAGACATAAAAATGGGCGGGGCGTGAGTGGAGTCTGGGCAGGACATGGGCAGATTGGATCCATACGTAACAATGTGCGTGTAAGTACTTACACACACAAGCGCACGCCGGAGTCCCCTACCATGTAACTTTACTTCTGCTATGGAGGAGGTGTAAGTAGAAAACCAAAAATAATAGGCTACTCGGCAGATTTTGAGGGTCAGGGCAGGGAGGATAAATGAAAGGCTAGTTAACTGAAGGGATAAGCAAGCCTTACCCTTTATCTCGGAGAACTTGGAATGGATTGGGGAAATGGGTATTGGCGTCAACACGCATGTCTTACAAAATCCCCCCACTTATGTGGTAGACGCGGCATTTGCGCACACCCATGTAAAATGGTGCACACTTGTATGCGCGTCCTGCCGATTTTATAACATGCGCACATATAAGCGTCCATATGCCAGTGCTGGCAAACACGCTTCACATGTGTGCCCGCGATCCAGAATGAAAGTTACCGTCATACTATATTTTACACGTGAAAGTAAAGTAGAACTTATATAAGTCCTCATTTACACACATAAGTAAACCAATTGTAAAACATGCACATGCCAAGGAAATTAACTATCCAAGAGTGCTGGGTCTTTTCCTAGTGTTGCCACCTAAGAGATATTGACTCAGCTGTTAAAACTGAGAAAAAAAGGTGCCCTTGGACTATTTATTTTTGCAAGAAGAAAACAGGAACATTTTTGTTGTGAATTGCACTTAAAAGCATTCTTGGTTACAGTAAATTTTTGTTGAATACCCAACCAGAATGTCCAGCATCTTCATTCAAGATCAGAGGTGCCCTAAAGCAAGGACATCCCAAGCGTGAGTACTGTGGATCAAGTGAGTTTAAAGGAAGTGAGAGACTGTGAGTGGGACCCCATCCCTGTGAGCCTAGGGCCCCAGAGGTTTATCCTCCTTCCCGTTGGAATGAACCTTGGCAGCCTTGTACAAATGGACTGTGACTGTGGTGAGAAAATGTAGTTTGGTTGAGAAAAGTAGTTCCGTGGACAACAGCGTGCCCCTGCGAGGCTGAGAGGCCTCGGACAGGAGCTTACTTCTGAATATTTCAATCATGTTGTTTTAACCTCTGTAACATTGTAAATAATTGCTGGCTGGTAACCTCAGGAAATAAAAAAGTTAATTGTTTTGAACTTTACTTGGGTATGGATTGGGTTGGTGTGCATCTTAGCTACCAGCAATGAAAACAATGAGCGATATAGAGGGCCGGGGTTCACAGAGGTGAGATCCAAAGGAGGGTCTCCCTGTCTAGCTCAAGAAGAATCGATATCCCACTGCCTCTAGCCTAGTCTGTATGACCCAGTTTGAAGAACCCTCAAATAGCGAGTCTGACTCTTAGAACCCAAACGGTGTCAGAGCTTCTTAACATTTTATATGCCCTGTTAGGGGGTTACATTAATGTGGCTTTTCCCCAAGCTTGGAAATATTCTTATGATTCCAGCTGGGAAACTCCATTCTTTACATTCAATTTCAGCAATCTCCCTGGTCAGATTAGAAGTAGGGAAATACTTTTTTCTCTCTTGAGATCATCTCTGAATGTTTAATAAGTCTCAGAGGTCCCAATGGATCCCAAGACACAGCCTCCCTATTTCTGAAGGCCTGTGAACCCTTATCATGGGCCCTAGCAACCTTCCCAGGACAAGATGCCAACAGTCCTCTACTTTGGAGAGACCACCCCAAGAAGAAACCTTCAGCATGAGGTCAGAGGAGATACAATTATGGGTTATATTTACTAAAATAAGAAATGAAAAAAGGAATGCAAATAGTGTTTGGTATAGCATGTCATCAAATAGATATTTTGCTCCAGAAATTTAGATGTTTGAGAGCTTTTAACCAAATTCCGTATGCCTTAAGGCTTTTGGGATATGACCTTTTAGTGCCACATTAAGGGGGTTATTTTTCAAAACTCGATGGGCCGTTATCATGTGCGTAAGGGCCTTATCGTGTGCGATAATGCCCTAATGCATGCGATAATGACCGCATCGCGGCGATATAATATAAATGAGGGAAAGGGGAGGAGTTTGGGTGGGATTAAAAAAATTTGAGGGCAGGTTGCGCTGTGGGCGATAATGTAGTGCCGGAAATAACCGCACCTTTTGTAGGATCGCTATGGGGTGATAGTGTGCGCTGTGGCTGCAACTGCAGTGGGTGAAAACGCACCATCACAATGTAGCAGGGTTCACACTATTGCCTCACCCCTTTTCTAGCAGTGGCTCTTCATTCTGCTATATTTATAGTGGAATGAAAAATCCTACAGTAAGAGTGGCATGGAGATTAGGAGAATTTCTTTGATGTTGCAAAAAAGCAGAAGCTGACAGAGGCTTATTCTTTTTCTAAGTCCTAGATCCCACCTCCAAAAAAAGGGAGAAATGCAACTCAGGATCTACAAGGAATTTATGTAGAGATTTATTTTAGCATACATGCACTGAACAGGAGTGAAGAGAAGAAAAGATCCACAATATATGAATTATAATAGCGCTATTGCTGCATTCCCTTCAGCACAACAGCATCCACAGGCAAACAATTTTACCATGGAAAAATATAGCCTATAAGTTTATCTTATATTGTATATTTGAGTATTTTGACAGAAGATAGTAAGAGACTTTAAGATCATAGGTCCAATAATCAAAACAAGTGAGAGGAGGATTAACAAATCCAGGTTTTGCTAATGTTCTGTGATTTCCAGGACTAATATTGTATAGATATCTGAGAGTCTGGGGATGTTCCTGTGCTGTCTGCATATGTAGAAGTCTGAACAAAGATTTTCTTGACATTGTAAAATCTGATATAATGAGTTATCTTTTCATAAGAAAATTACTGAGGCTTAGATATCTGAACACATTAGTAGATGCAGAAAAAACACTCTAGTATTATGAGACAATACAATTAAACTGGGATTAAAACAGTGACAAAATTCAAGTATATTCCGGACAGATATTGAGGGTGGCAGTGAAGGCAAGAGATCATATATTGTCTATGGAATTTGTTATACTAAAACAAAATCTCTACTATACTCAAAATACAAAATAAAAAAATTAGTTACAATTATCTTTATTAAATATTCTTCGCATAACAAAACAAAATATGTCAAACTATACTCATAAATAGAAATCAGGAATATGTCACCCAATTTCACAAAATAAAACACCAAAAAGAAATAACAAAATAAATAATCAAATTGATACACAAAGACTGGTGAAGGTCCCAAAGAAAGTAGCAACAGGTAGACAACAAATAAACATAAAACCTGTTGCGCTGGAGGTGGTCCCTTGGCCTGGTGCAGGATTGGTATGGCCCTCTGGTCGGACCCAGAGAGCGCCTGCCACCAGGAGGCGGAGCACACTAGGAGAGAGAGGCTAGCTGGAGCTTCACCAATAACAGTCCAGGGTTTCCGCAGGTTGAGCCCTTGGGTACCCGGGCCGCCTGGACTTAGGTGGGCCTCAGAGGGTCTCCCGGAGAGGTAGCAAAGGGGTGTGCCCACCATGAGCAAGGGTAAGTGGCTGATGCAAGGAGGATGGACCAGACCCAAACTGGAAATTCCAGAGATCTCAGGGAGGTAGCAGTTCAGGAAGGTCCTCCGGGCGAGCAGGCAGCGCCTGTGGGTCTGGTCGGATGAAGGCCACGGACAGAGTCCAAGCAGGTTGGTCTGGTGGTCACAGAAGGCAAGAAGAGAGTGTCTGAGTGAAGCGCAAGGGTCAAAGCCAGGGTATCCATCCAGAATTGGTCAGCCAAAGCAAGGGTCAGTTCCAAGGTCAGTCTGAGCCTTGTCAAGGCAAGCGAGGGTCAGTTCCAGGCGGCGGTCAACATGGTCAGGCAGGCAGAGGTCAGTTCCAGGCAGCGGTCAGTCATAGTCAGGGAAGCAGAGGTCAGTACCGAGAATCAGTCCGAAGGGTACTACCAGGGAACGCGGAGCAGGAACAAGACAGGCGCTGGAAGACACGAAGGACCACGGGAATACGGAGACGCTGGAACATGGAGACGCTGGAACAAGGAGACACTGCAATGCAGGATCAGGCACAGGAACAGGCAAACTAGATACACTGAGCTGTCGACCTGATTGCCAAGGCGAGGTCCTGGGGACAGGGCCTCGCTTTAAATAGGGCTATTGAGTGATGTCATTGGAATGTGTCCGAGCCGGGTCTCCCGCCCTCGGCCCTTTAAAGGCAGAGATGTCGGCCGCATGCGCGCCTAGGGGCAGGGCCGAGGAGATGAAACAAGAAAACAAAGAGGTAGGCAATCTATGATAGCCATAAGGATAAACACAAACAATAGATGCCTGATCTTTTTCCAAATGTTTATTAAGCAGAGACGTGTTCAAAAATCGCCCGACTCAGGCCGAGTTTCGCGGTTCAAAAACCGCTGCCTCAGGGGCTACAAACAAACCAAACATAAATTAACAATAATATCTAAAAACAACACTCAAATTAGCAACATCTTTGTAGCATGGAAAAAGCAAGTTGTCTTTGGTTATTTTAGTGTATTTTAGTGTTTGTTTGGGTTTTTTTTTTTTTTAGTGACTCAAGCTAAAGAAGTTAAGGATTTCAATTGGCAAGTGTTCACAATGACAGCAGAGAGTAGAAGTGATATGTTTGTTTTTAACACCCTCATTGGCATGTTTTTTCTAATATACATAATTTTTCATAATATACATATTTTTCTAATATATATAATTTTTTAGTAGTTTTAATATTTATAATGATTTGAAATGGTTTATTATTATGTTTAACAAATCAAAAATGAGTACAGTTTATACAGTTTGATTCATGGTAAAGTAATATGTCCAAATAGAAGGTTTTTATTATATATATTTTTATGTAGCATTGTTTTTATTTGTTTCTCTGCCATTTTACCATCAGGAAATGATTCAGAATGACTAATATGTACTATGATGAGATTTCAGTTTTTAAGTTTGTCACACATTTTCTCTGGTTATCTTAAGCATTGCTGACAGTAATTGACTGTACATCGGATGAGAAATACACTACTGAGATTTTTTCATAACTGTGGAGTGTTGAAGGTAAATTTATCTTTAAACATGCTGAGAAGTATATATATTGTTAAATATTTAATTCTTAAGTAGGAATTGATAAAGTATTCTTGTGGGTATGTTTGATATACTGTTGGATTTTTGTCATCATTTTAAGAATTTATTAATTTAATTTTAAATAATCAATATTTTTTATCAATATCTGAGATCTTAATTAAGGATTAAAAAAGTTTTTATTTTGTGATAATGACTTTTTAATATTTATAAGATCTTAAAGATGTTGCTAATTTGAGTGTTGTTTTTAGATATTATTGTTAATTTATGTTTGGTTTGTTTGTAGCCCCTGAGGCAGCGGTTTTTGAACCGCGAAACTCGGCCTGAGTCGGGCGATTTTTGAACACGTCTCTGCTTAATAAACATTTGGAAAAAGATCAGGCATCTATTGTTTGTGTTTATCCGAGGAGATGAAAGACAAGGAGACCGTACGGGAGCTCTGCTGAGAGGCCTGTGGCGTGGAAGAGGCTGAGGACACCTGGGGAGAGCATTGGGGACTTCGGGAGCTGGCAGCTGCAGCAAGGCCGGAACTGGTGGAGGGTAACGCGAGGTGAGCAGGTCTGGCCGCGGCATCAATGTGGCTGGGACACGCAACAGTACCCCTCCTTCTAGGCCTCCCCCTTACCGGTCTGGGTTTTTCTGGGTGTTGATGATGGAACTCCTGGCACCACTAGCCCCTGTCACATGGTAAGGGCAAAGGGCCATAGTGCCATATTGTTTACTGGCAGCCGACGTCCCAAGAACAGGAGATCACTCCCGGGACCCCCGCTGGACCACCAGGGACTTTAGGCAAGTTTTGGGAGGGTTGGGAGGGTAGGGGATTGTAAATAATTAAATATGAAGGATTGGGGTGGGGGGGTTTTTTTCGGATCAGGACAGCTGAAAAAAAAACTGGTCAGAAGCGCGGGAAACAAAATTTCCTGCGGTTCCACGAAAACTAAACCGGAAACGATTCCGGCATCCGATTCACATCTCTGTTATCCACTATGACGCCTAGATCTCTTTCCTGGTTGGAAACTCCTAAGATAGAACCTAACATTGTGTAACTACAGCAAGGTTATTTTTCCCTATATGCATCACTTTGCACGTGTCCACATTAAATTTCATCTGCCATTTGGAAGCCCAATCTTCCAGTCTCACAACGTCCTCCTGCAATTTATCACAATCTGCTTGAGATTTAACTACTCTGTATAATTTGGTGTCATTCGCAAATTTGAGCACCTCACACATTGTACCCCTTTCCAGTTCATTTATAATTATATTAAAAAAATACCAGTCCAAGTACAGATCCCTGAGGCACTCCATTGTTTACCTTTTTCCACTGTGAAAACAGACCATTTAATCCTACTCTCTGTTTCCTGTCGTTTAACCAGCTTGCAATCCACAAAAGGTCATCGCCTCCTATCCCATGATTTTTTAGTTTTCTTAGAAGCCTCTCATGCGGGACTTTGTTGAACGCCTTCTGAAAATCCAAATATATCACATCTACTGGTTCACCTTTGTCTACATGTTTATTCACCCCTTCAAAAAAATGTAGGAGATTTGTGAGTCAAGACTTCTCTTGTGTAAATACATGATGGCTGTGTCCCAATAAACCATGTATCTAAATGTTTTGTGATTTTATTCTTTATAACATTTTCCACAATTTTTCCCAGCACTGAAGTCAGGCTCACCGGTCTATAGTTTCCTGGATCACCCCAGAGCCCTTTTTAATTATCGGGGTTACATTGGCCATATTCCCATCTTTGAGTACAACAGATGATTTTAATGATAGGTTACAAAGTAATTGAAATAGGTTTGAAATTTCATTTTTTTGTTTCTTTCAGAACTCTAGGATGTATGCCATCTGGTCTAGATGATTTGCTACTCTTCAGTTTGTACAAAAGGACTTCCTTGTTACGCTCTCCCTTGAAGTTATTGCTGACAATGATTTTGACTCTCCTGTGTTGACCATTTCTTCATTGGGTGGTAAATTTTCAATTTTCAATAAAGCAATGGTTATGGTCATTACAATTTTTTTTTGCTAGAGGTTAACTCTATCAAATCACCTTTGAATCTCCTCAAATCTAGGACAAAAGCAAGAATTAGATGTGGCACTATATTTATGCTTGATTATTAATATCAGCTTTGAAGAATGACATCTACCTCTAATACTAAAGAAGGCTAGAATTTGTCTGTTTTTAAGGAAGAAAGTCCTTGATACTTCAAAAGTTACCCACTTTAGGCCAGTTTCTAAACTCAATTTTGTTTCTATAGTACTAGAACAATAGTTCAAAAGCAATTGATGGATTTTTTGAACAAGACAAATGGTTTCCATCCCAGGCAGTCAGTATTTTATAAAGGCTGCTTCACTTCTTGCACTGCTGAATTATATTAGTTTCAAGTTAGATGAGGGAAAGGATGCACTTATTCTTTTTCTAGATATGACTGCAGCATTTGATTCAACAGATCATACTCTTTTGTTGAACAACCTGTATGACTTGGGTGTAAATGGAATGGTATTGAAATAGTTCAAGTTGCGTGTGTATATGTGTATGTGTCAGCTGGGGCTCTGATTTATCATATCTGAGGAATTTATTTTATTATTCTATCCAACAGTCCCCTTGCTATACTAATTCAAGAGTATGAGATATTGTTACTTGTTCATGGCCTATACTGATCCAAGGAACTTGGAATGTTTGGCAAATTTTAACACCTGCTTAACTGCTGTGCCTATTTGTCTTTCAGAATATAAACTAAAGCTAAATCTATCTACGTCAGAGGCACTGTGGCCCAGCAGGCTAAGTCATCTCTGGAGTCTGCCAGTAATTTGTAGGACGGCTATTACGCTAAAGGAAACAGTGATCATTCTAGATGTTAAACCTGATTCTAAATTACTTCTGTATATGCAACTCTCTGCTGTTTCTTGCAGTACTTTTTTTCATCTTAGGTTTAAATGCCAACTACAATCTGCGATGCATAGGAAAGATCTAGGGAAAAAAATCCATGGTTTAGCCATTAATCATTTTGATTATTATAACTCTCTTTATCATGGATGTGCAGCAAGTCAGAGATAGGTTCAGCTGCTTCAGAGCACAGCAGCTAATCTTTTACTAGGGGCAAAGAAATCAGACCATATTGCTTCCCTTCTGGCTAAACTTCATTGGCTATTGTTTTTAAATGTCTTTATAGGGTCAGCCCGTATTATCTTGAGATTTGTTACTTTCTTACAAACCATTGTGGGCATTATACTCATCTCAACTTGATTTGCTTAATGTCCTACTGCCAGCTAGAAAATGCTGTGGAATGCACTTCTATTTGAGTTTTGACAGGAAAATAATCAATCACAATTACAGAAATTGATCGGGGCGTGTTCTGGGCGGCATCCGCGCCAGAAGGGGAGGAGTCGGGGCGGCACCGGGGTGGACGCCATGAAGACATCGCTGACGGCGAAAAGGTAAGGAGCCTTATTGCCGTCCGTAACGCGGCCAATAGCACCACCTTTCACGGTGGTGCTATTGGTTTGCGAAAGCCGGCAGCGATCGCACCGCGGTGGTGCGATCGCTGCCGGCTTTCGCAGGCCCGCCTCCCCGCTTCACCCCTCCGCCCCCCGTTACCGCCGGATTTTCTAAGTTCGCCAGGCCTTAATTTGTCAAGATACAGGAAGCCGGCGAAGAGACTGAAGTATTGGAATGACATGATCTGACTGCTTTAAGCTGTAAATGATTTTGCTGCTGTATTTTGGAGACTTGTAAACGTCTTAACCGGAAACATGGCAGACCCATGAGAAGAGAAGTACAGTAATCGAATCTTGAAAGGACAAAAGCATGCATGAGCAATTTTAGATCACTAAGAGAGGACGAAGACGTCGGAATATCCCAGATTAAAGATGGCTGGCTAACTGTAGCCAGATAACTTTAAACCTAACTGGCCAGATTTTGAATATTGCTGGTTAGGTATAAAGTTATCCGGATATTAGCCGGATATTTTTAGTCTTAACTGGCTATATTCAAAAGAATATAATAGGTTAAGAGGCGAAGTGAGGTTTAAAAAATATATATATATATTGTGGGCCCTGCTGGCTATAACACGTCCCCCCTCCTCCCTCCCACCGGATGTCCAAATCCTGAGCCTGCTGCCCCCCAGTTCCCCTTCACCTAATATTATAAAAAATGTAAGCACAGGGGCCGGTCCAGGTCTCCCCCCTACCCCGGATCCAGTCAAATTAAACAAAAGGTTTGCAAGCTCCAGGCTCCTCCACCTCCCCCACCCCAATCACCTTTAATCTTCAGTCCAGATTGCGGTTACGGCACTTTTGGCATCGTTAAGCACCTATGCTGGAAGGGGCAGATTTTCAAAGGGTTACGCGCGTATATTACGTGCGTAACCCCGAAAACCCGCCCCGGGACGCGCGTATGACCTGGGGCTTGAAAAAAGGAGTGGGGCGTGGGCGGTCCGGGGCTAGATGGGGGGTGTGGCCAGAGGCCTCTGAAGGCCTGCTAGGCTGGGGGATCACGCACCGGCACTTGGCCGGCGTGCGCAACCTACGCCTGCCTGGAGGCAGGTGCAACTTAAATAATAAAGGTAGGGGGATTTAGGTAGGGCTGGGGGTCGGGTTAGATATGGGAAGGGAGGGGAAGGTGTGGGGAGGAGAAAGGAAAGTTCCCTCCGAGGCCGCTCCAATTTCGGAGCAATTTGGGAGCGGCCTCGGAGGGAACGGGGAAAGCCATTGGGGCTCCCCTAGGGCTCGGCGCGGGCAAGGTGCACAACTGTGCACCCCCTTGCGTGCGCCGACCCTGGATTTTATAGTATGCGCGCAGCTGCGCGCACATGTTATAAAATCGGGCATAGATTTGTGCGTGCCGGGTTGCATTTTTTGTATGTGAAAACGCCATATAGCACTTTGATAAATGACCTCTTAATTAGCCAGCTAACTCCAGTATTCAGAGTTAGTCAGATAACTTATCCTGCTAACTCTGATCATACCAAGGAGCTGTCCTAAAGTTAACTGGCTATTATTATCCAGCCATCTGCAATCTGGCCATTGACTGAATATGGGTTTCTTCATGTAATAAATTACTATTACGGGGAAAAGTGACATTATTTAGCATGTATTTAAGCAAAGTAAGAATTGCTGCACCTGTTGTTATCATTCAAGCACTTTGTTTCATGATTATAGTAGGGTGGTTTGGATTATAAAATTCCAAAACCCACCAGTGAAGAGTTAACCGATATCAAATGACTGACAGGTTATCTCCTGCTGAGCAGTTAATAACTGATGAGTGTAGTCAAAAAGCCCATTTTGAAGTTAAATGGAGCACTACTTCACTAGTGCCTGATAATATAAAATGCTCTTCTATAGGACTCCTATTGATAAGAAGGAATGAAAAAAGTAAAATATAGATTTATAAAGATAGAGTAGATAGATAGATGTGTATTTTATGTAAGCAGTAGGGTCAGCACTTAAATCTATTGATCACCTTCCTGATTGTTTGAGATGGCAGCAATTAATCAGTAAGTGCCCAAGCTTGTTTCAGCTTGTCACTTATCTTGTAATTTATCTGTGCCCATTCTATGTGATGGAGAAGGATTACAAGATTAATATGAATGATTTTTAAAATATTGTGTAAGGGCAAACTGATTTCTGGCATCGCTAAGATAGTTGCAAATTTGAAACTTCAAAATGACTTTATTATTATATTTTAAACATATTTATTTATGCTCTACAAATGTCAGGGCACTTGTTCCTTGTCTCCTCCTAGGCGTGCATTACTCCTGAGTGTGCGTGCATGCTTGCATTGCCACCAGTTAAAGGGCCAGCGGCGTAGCCCAATGACGTCACATGCTGGAGCCCTTTTAAATGCTGGTGAGACAACAGACCGGTGCCTCTGCAACAGGTCCTCCTGCATCAGCTGGTATGTATTGCTACTTGTTCCAGTTCCTGCCTGCCTTGTTCCTTGCCTTGTTCTAGTTCCAGCATACCTTGTTCCTCGTTTTGTTTCAGTAAGTGTCTACCTTGCTCCTTTTCTTCATTCCCTTTTTCCTTGCCTCCTGCCTTGTTCCAGTTCCTTGCCTCACCCTTGTCTTATCCATATTCCTTCCTTGTCCTTGTCTTCTATCCTCTTTGCTTCTGACTGATCTCTCTTTGCCTTTACCACTGCCTGGATACCAACTCTGCTTTGACCACTGCTTGCCTCAACCACTACCTGGATACTGTCTTGATCACAGCCTGCCTTTACCAGTGCCTGGTGTTATGCGTCCCGGCCGTGGTAGGCCTATGCCCGAGCCTACTCACCCAAGGAATCCAGCTGCCAGCTCTGGTTCACCTTCACTCGCAGAGATGGGCAGCCACCTCCGCCCCTGAGCGCCTGCCGTCATCTCTGCCGCTTCTGACTCCTGCGTGGATCCTCCTTGCGCCCGGCGGGCCTCCCCACATGGGCGCGGAGTGATGCCGCTGTCCTGCTTCCTCTGGGCCCTGGCTTAGGCACGCGTGTGCACGACTCGCACACTCTTAAAGGGGCCGCGGCGGGAAAGTACCCCGCGGCCCCAGATGATGACATCACTGGGCCTCTCTATAAAAGGCAGGGCCCAGCCACTTGTTCCCTGCCTTGGCAACAGGTCTCCACAATTACTCGTGTGCTCGTTGCTCCTTTCTGGTTCCTGTCTCCTGTTCCTGTATTGTTCCTGGTTCCTGTTCCTGCTTATTCCCTCGTCTGCTCCTCATACCCTTGGACTGATTCTCTGGTATTTAGCCCTGCTTCTCCTGGACTATGCTTGGACTGATTCTCTGGTAGTGACCTCTGCTTCACCTGGACAACGCTTGGACTGATTCTCTGGTATTGATCCCTGCTTCATCTGGACTACATTTGATCTGATCTCCTGGCTCTGACCTCTGCTCTGCTTCTGGTACTTCGCCTCCTGCCGCCTGCCCTGACTCTAGCTTGCCTTGGACTCCTCTCTTGTGTCCTATGGACCTGGCCTCTCAGGCTTCGGCCTATCTTTGCCTGGATGTCCCCTGTCTTCCATTGTTCCTGTTGGCGTCTGGGTCTCTGGAACCCTGCCTCATCCGGCCCGTCCTCAGCCCTCCAATACCTCTGCTGGTTTCTGGCATACTCTTGTCTACATCTACTGGGAGTCGTCACACGGAGGCCCGCCTAAATCCAGCCGGCCCCAGCACCCAAGGGCTCAACCTAAGGGGAACGTGGGCTGGTATTGGCGAAGCTCCAGTTGGCCTCCGTCTCCTAGTCTGCTCTTCCTCCTGATGGTGGGGACCCGTAGGGCTTGCCCTGCAGGTAGTGTCAACCCCACCTTGGGCCAAGGGTCCACGATCAGCGCAACACCTGGATATTGACTCTGCCTTGACTGCTGCCTGCCTCAACCCTTGCTTGGTACCTGATGCTGCTTGATTGCTGTCTCTCCTGACCCTTGGACTGCTGTCATTGCTGTGGACTCTACTGCTGGTCTCAGAACCTAAAAGCTCAACCTGCGGGGAAAAGAATGGTATAGGGAGAGCCTCTTCTTGTCCCAGACAGTATCTTGTCTGTCTGCTGTTGGCATGGACCCAGCCCTTGCCACATGCATAAACACGGCGCGCGCAGGGGGGTGCACAATTGTGCAACCTGTGAGCACCAAGCTGAGCAGCCTGCCCCCGTTCCCTCCGAGGCCGCAACGAAATTGGAATGGCCTCGGAGGGAACTTTTTTTCCCGGCTCCCCCCACCTTCCCCTCCCTTCCCCTACCTAACCCCTTCCCCCCACCTTCCACTCCCTTCCCCTACCTAACCCAGCCCTAACTAAATCCCCCCCCCCCCCACCTTTGTTCAGAAAGTTACGCATGTCCGAGGTAGGTGTAATTTGCGCACACTGGCCGGCTGCCGGCGCGCCATTCCTCGGCCCAGGGGCTGGTTCAGAGGCCTCAGCCACGCCCCCGGAACACCCCCGGTCCGGCATAATGCCCACGTCCCCACCCCTGGAACGCCCCTGAATGCCGCGCCACCCCCGACACCCCCCCCCAAGCAAAGCCCCGGAACTTACGCACGTCCAAATATATGTGAGAATACCTACAGTGTATTGAAAATGTGTACTTTTCCCACCTACTTTAAAAATATACAAGCATATATTTTGCACATTCAAAAAAAATATGACTTTCTTATGCAAACCCTGATTTACATGTGTAAGTTGGTATAGTTTAAGTTTGCAAATACTTCCACCAGTTCACCCAGTCCTTTTCCAGGTCATCAAGACTCTCCTAGATCTTCACCCTGATCTACCCTACTTCACCCAGCTTTACCACCCAGCTAACAGTAGACTATAGACAAGTCAGATATCAATTATGTAAAATAATTAGCAGATGGAAAATTATGTCAATAAGTTGCCAAAAGTACACGCTTAAATCTCTTATTAAATAAAACCAGTGTGCGTTTCTTAGCCCTGCCCTAGAACACCCCCTAGATTGCTCATTAAACCGAAAATTGATTGAGCAGATACTGTGCATTGGTGTGCAGATCCATTCATTTCTATGAGCAACTCTTTAAATGTTTTTAATCAGAGTTTTCCATGATTCAAATATCAATCACAGTTACAAAATCTTCATCATGTTGTGGTTTAAAATGGACAGCAGGTGAAACCTGCCATGAGCAAGGCAGAGTGAAATTAATTTGTAACCCACTCTTGATTTCATACGAGTGGAGGCTTTTTCCTTTTCCTTTGCCCTACAGAGAGAGGCAATACAACTCAGTTTACATTTTTCTTTCTTTTTTTTTTTTTCACAACTGCCTTTCTTGTTCTTACTCTTGGGTTTTGTTTGTGTTATCTAGAATGTGAAGTTTGTGGGCTGTGACAGATTGAGGCTCTGGCGTTATTGTGGCAACGACGATCATGATGACAGTCACAGTGCCTGTTGCTCTGAAGGAGATTAGTCATTATGATGATATTCTTAAGTCTGTATTGTTGTTCCAGCAGCATAAAGAGTGAAAAGATATAGTGACTTCCCTTGACACAGGCTCAGCGTGCAGCTGACTTATGACCACGTTAGATTGTCAATGAGAGATTTGCTGATTTTAGCATGATGTTCCAGTGAAACTACGCTATTGCTTGATTTATATTTGATTTATCGTAAAGCATTTTACAATTATGTATTTCATTTCATAAAAGAATTGGAACTCTTAATGCATGTGAGCACAATGCTGTTCTCTTACAAATTGTGAGGCTTATTTATTTTCTGGTATAGTAAGATACCAGTTTCTTTTCCCAGTTGTATACATGTATGATAACCTTTTACTATCTGGCATGTAAAATGATGATGAGACCCACAATTTCATTTTGCTTTGATATTGTGTACATTCTATAGATTGATTAGTCTTAAAAGATCTAAGTTTTATAATTTTGGGGGTATCCAGTTGGTGGGAATATCATATCCTTTTTTTCTCTCCCTTTTTTAAGGCTTACTGCACTAAATTCTGACATAAATGATAGTGTACCCAATGAATAGAACATTGACAAAAGCCAATCTGTAATTGCAATGCGGACTATACAACTATAATGATAGGGTAGAGCTGCAGTTTGTTATTGTGTTTGTTATTCTGTATGTGTCCTTAAAAAAACCAACAGTATACACGGTATAGTATAATTCTACAATAAACAGCTAGACTTAAAAAGAAGGTAGAGCTTCTTTCCTCCTGCTGTGTAATAACCAAGTGTATAAATATATTTTTGGCAGCACTAAAAATACTATCCAGATTTTTTTCTGATGTTTATCAGTTTATGTACTTTGCCTTGGTTTGCCTCATACATAGCTCTAGGCCTAAAATATTTTCTTTGGTCCAAGAAAGTTGGAGAGATCAAGTAAGAAACAGAAATAGGTCATTCCTGTATATTCCTGTATATTCAGCTGTACATGCTGTACCTATGGCTTATTTTTTTGGTGAGGAATATTTTAATATTTAAATTTTGCATGATTATAAAAACATAAGAGGTGCCATGTGGAATCAGTACACATTTATAAAATCATGAGTGGGGGAGAACAGATAAATACATGATTATTTACCCTTTCAAAAAATACTATAAGGGGATACCCCATGAAACTAGCAACCAGCAGATTTAAAACAAATTGTAGATAGTACTGTGGCCCTATTGGCAGTGGGCACAGCATGCTGGTAATGAAGAACGGGACTTATGTGTTACAAGAAAAGAATTTCCAGCATTGGGTAGCCAACAGGAGTTCAGAGGAGTTCTGGGGGGTTGTGGTATGCCTTAACATGGGGCACTTGCTAGAAAAGGAAGTTCAACAAGAGAAGAAGGGATGTGAGAGCCATTAATTTGAGTGACAGCATGGATTTTCCCCTAAGGGAGTATAAAATATGCTTTCCACAAAGTATGAGCAGGGATTTTGCTGGAGTTTGTTGGAAAACTGAGACGATTGGGGTGCTGGGAGCCTGGGAGAAGGGACGTTTGGAGAAGTGAAAAAATGTTAGATGTTGGAGATTGCAGACAGTAAGAAAGAACTGTGTTGGAGGCCTGCAGGAACAGAAAAGAGTGCTGTGTTTGTTTGGAGCTTCAATGCAGGGCTGGGAAACAGTGTCCGCCAAAGAACAGGGGATGAGTTATCCTGGAACCACTACTGAACTATTGTGAGAAACTGGAACCACTGAAGAGAAACTTTGTGTTTGTTTCTGGGACTGCAAAAGACCTGGGAGGGCAAAGAGAAGAAGATTTGCTTTTGGAAAATTTTCTTTTGGAGAGTGTGGACTATAATTCTGTTATTTGATCTGTTCCTGGAGGAAAAGCCAATGACATATGATTAGCCAGGTAGATTAAGGAAAGTTATTGCTATGCCCAGGGGTAAGTAACAGGAAATAGATCTACTTTATGGGATCTGTCAGTACCTGCGACCTGGATTGGCTGCTGTTGGAGAAGGGATGATTTAAAGTTTTGAGTAGGTTATAGTACATTATAGTGTACATGATGTTGTGAGGCATGAAGCTGATGTCTCAAAAAATGCTTGTTATTTTTAACAACTGTATACTTTATTATTCCACCAATGAAATGTCTATGTATTTTAGATGCTCTTTTTAACCATTTTTGTTTTGATAACAAAATAACAATGTAGATGATTTCTGGAAAACACTCACACACAATGGAAAAATATTAGTTACTAGAATGTAATGAAAATGCTAGCAAATAGCAATGCGTGCAAAAAAAAACCCCCATGCCTTTATAGACTCAGTAGTTTCCTCCTCTCTTTTAGGGCTTCCAGCTCAACTGGAACCAATCTCTATTGAACTATGGCACCATAAGCATTAATTTTATTTATTTATTTAATCATATTTTAGTGCTTGGCATTTGATGCAGCTATCTAGGGTTTTCTCCCCTATTTTATATCCCCCCAACCCATCCAGTCCTCAGCTGGATACCAGAAATTGTGACTCCCAATTAATGTGGCCTGTAGGTTCAGTAATTACTAGATGTTACAATGTCATATTTGTCACCACTGAATGATGATTAGAACTTTTTATTTAAATCTTGAGGCACTTATTAACTGAAATTTTTCCCAGAGAACTAGAGGAATGTGATTGGTAGAATAATTGGGGTCAGAGTAGATCATACTTCTTTTTTGCCTCAAGGAAAACTGCAGTCAATCAGTGCCAAGATGATGAGGATTGGCTTCTCTTCTCTTGCCAAAAATAAACTTTGGAGGTAACTATGTGCCATAAATTTGGGTTAAGAGGGTTGTCCTTCTCCTTCCTTTTGGAGCAGAGGTTACTGCATTGTGTGCTGTGGGAGCTGGGTGAATCCTTTGCTTCTTTGAGGCCTCCTCATGAAACACAGAAACAGAGAAATGTGACAACAGATAAAAAACATATGGACTATCTAGACTGCCTATCCACATCAATTACTCAACTTCACAATCCCTACTACTCCCTTATAGATGCTCTATGTTTATCCCAAGCTTTCTTTAATTCAGATACTGTCCTTGACTCCCACCACCTACACGGGAGGGTTCTTCTTTGCATCTTCTGCCCTCTCTATAAATAAATAGATTTGGGTTAGGTCTGCAACAGCACCCAATCCTCTGCTCCTGCCTTTTCCTCCACTCCCATTTCCTCTCTGTGGTATGATGGAATATTAGAATTTTAATGATATCATAATAGATTTTCTTGCTACTGTTCTTCTGAATGAGTGTGTCTCTCACACACGCTTAATGAAGCTCATAGACTGAGTTCACTTCGGTGTTTAGAAAGCATGGCCAACTTGCCAGAGCTAGAAATTTGCTAATGCACACATTCAGTCTCTGTCTTTCTAAGGCTATCCCTCAGGGTGTGCAAAAATGTCTGTCTCTGACACACACACACACTCACAGTGCTGACTCTTTTTGCACACACAAAAGAAAAACTGTTAGAAAGAGAATCAAGAAAGCTGGCAAGACTATTTTTCACTTTACTTCAGTCTCTCTGCAGTATACTCTACTCACGTCTTGTATCAGACAGATAAAGAGACAAAAAAAAAATCACTGACTGATACTGCCTCTGAACAGACAGAAAGCTGTGCCAGTATCTCTCTGTCTCAATTAATGAGAGCACTGACTGCAGCGGGGAAGATCTGAAAAAGCTTTTCCCTACAGCCAATGCCTTCTTTTCTAAAGTTTAGTTTTTCCTTCAATCTGAGAGAGCTTGGGAAAGCAGAGCCTGTCTCTGCTAAATCCAAGAGAGCAAAAGCAGTTTATTTGCATATACTTAGACCTTTCAGTGAGAGGATGTCAGTATCACTTGATCCAGATGGCAGCTATAGGCTAGTTAAAAAAATACTTAACCTTAATGTTGCGGTTCTGGCCGCGACACCGCGGCCAGGCCCTTACCTCCGGGCTCCCGGCCCTGCTCCCGCTTCCAGAGGGCTGGTTCGCGGCCTGTTTGGTGGTGTCCCTGCTGGGGCTGCGCCGCTGCGAGCTCTCCCATGGATGCCCTGCTCCTAGGCGCGCGCCACTTGGGTGCTTTTCTAGGCCGTTTCCCGCCAGTGCTGACTCCGCCCAAATCCTGATGTCAGACGCCGCGGCCTTGATAAGCCGGCCACGGCCATCCAGTCTTTGCCTTGCAACGGGTTAGCCTCCTGGTTCCCTGTTGTGTTGTGCCTCGGAGTGACTCGCCCTGTTTCGTCGCTCCGTTCCTGCTACAGTTCATGCTTGGTTCCTGCTTGCCTGCTACAGTTCCTGCCTGGTTCCAGTACCCGAGTTTTGCTACAGTTCCTGCCTGGTTCCAGTATCCGAGTCTTGCTACAGTTCCTGCCTGGTTCCAGTACCTGAGTCTTGCTGCAGTTCCTGCCTGGTTCCAGAACCCGTACCCAGTTACAGTATTGCTACTGTCCTAGTCTGGTTCCAGTTACCTGACCTGACCCACTACTCACCCAAGTCCCAGCGGCCGGGCACCTACGGGCTCCTCCCGGGGGGCTTCGGCTTCCAAGGGTGAAGCCACCTAAGTCCCAGCGGTTGGGCTCCTACGGGCTCCTCCCGGGGGAGTACCAGCTTCTAGGGTGAAGAGCATTTACATCCCACCTGAACATCTGCCTCCCGGCCTGCTGTTCATTAGAGACATTGACCATCTTTCCCAGTCTCCAGCAGGACGGCCCAAGGGTCCACTAAACAGAGACTTCCACAACACTTAATTGGTCCTCTGTCCTATTTCATTAGGTCTCTCAACTCAGCACTGGCCCAGCTTCTATGTTACAGGCAAGAGTTGGTTGCTATATTACCAGTTAGTCCCTGCAGCTTTCTGACTAGAATAGTTGTGAATGTGCCATAGACTTGAATGGGAAACATAAAAGAATGAAACTACAATTTTTGTTTACATTTGTGGGCTCCCTTCATTTGTTTTGAAGGTCCACAAATAAAAGGAAAATGGTTTAATTTGTTGCATTCTATCTATTCATTTCTAATGAATGCTCATCTCTTTATTAGTATCAATGACATTCTCATCAAGATGCTCTTGAAGCTATATTAAAGCATATTTCTCAAGTAATTTATAAAAAGATGGCAGGTTTGTGTTATAGTGAAAACTGAAAAGGTCTGGTGTAGACAATGTAGGTCTCTTTAAAACAGGATATACTAAGTCCCTCTTTAAAGTTTTGGAAATGTCCCCTCCAAAAAGAAAATGCTTATCATCTGTAACAATGTTTTAAATCTCCCAGCTCCCAAAATGTCAGGAATGCAAAGGGGCAGGATGTCAAGTTTAGTTGAGATATTAAATTAGAGTTTTTGACAACAGTAACTTCATGGAAATCTTGCCAAGCAACAGAGGGAACAGGGGGTTAGCTGAGTTAAGATATCACCGTTAACTGAGGGCATACTAGCCTGGAGATCTATAATTTTATTAATACAATAATTTGCATACCGGTAATTCTCACAATTGATTGTGACATAAAGGGTGTCAGACTTAGGTTTATAACTCCTTTAGAAAGTCCCAAAGGTGATGTCAATGAGAGGGTGGGGGGTCAGACCCCATGGTAGTCAAAAATAATGGTGTGCAGGAAGGCTGGCCAGGAGTAAATCAGTTTGTGTGTGCATATGGGGAAAACCCAGAACTCGCAATGGTAGACTCTTACCCTCCTTCTGCTAAAGCATGCAGGCATGCAAAAGTTGGAAGAAGCTTCTCCTCCTCCTTTAGCTATCCACAAAGGCAATATCATTGAGAACATGGGGGCTAGGCTACACAGGAGTTATCAGTGATGGCAAATAGCAAGGCTGGCCATAGGTAAGCCAGTTTTAATAGAAGAATATTTGTTAAAACTGAGTGAGACAAAGAAAGAAATAAGGAAAGCAAAAGGTCAAGCAGAAGAAAGGATTTCCAAAGAGGTAAAGCCAGGTGACAAAATACTTTTCAGATATATCAGAGAACGAAGGGAAACTGGTAGTGGTATAGTGAAATTAAAAGGTAATGAGGAGCAATGTGTGGAGAATGACAAAGAAATGGCAGAAATATTAAACAAATATTTCAGTTTGGTGTTCACTAAAGAAGACTCTGGAGAAGGATCATTGCTGTTTGACATGCCATGGATGGGAGTGAAGTAGATGCAACCTAGTTTACAGAAGAGAATATATGGAAAGAGCTAGGAAACATGAAAGTTGTCAAGGCCTTGGGACCGGATGAGGTACATTCCAGGATACTGAGGGAACTCAGAGATGTGCTGACGAGTCCGTTGAAAGACCTGTTCAATAGGTCCCTGGAAATGGGACTGGTGCCGCATGATTGGACAAGAGTGGTTGTGATCCCGCTTTATAAGAATAGTAGCTTTTACGGTGCTGCTCGCGGAGCCCATCCCGCGAGCAGTCTCTTGCCTGCGCCGGCACCCGACCATTTCCCGGCCCAATGCCGCTCCTTCTTCACGGCCTGTGCCACATGGACTGCCGCTGCCGATGCTACCTCTTCTAGTGGGGAGCCACCTTCCTGCTGCTACCGTGGCCTGGGACGCCACCGACTCTGAGGCCTTGCTTTTCACGGCGGAAGTGCCGCCGCCGTAGACTCCGCCTCCCTAAGTGGCTAGGAAGCCACCACTGCCTTCGTCTTCTTTGCGGCCCTGGTGCCACTTCCAACTGTACTTTCATGGCAGGTATGCAGCTGACGCCTGCTCCTGCCTGTCCCCAAGCCTCTAGGAATGCATGCGCACCCCTTCACAATATTTAAAGGGCCAGTGGCGGGAAAACCCATGGCCCCACCGGATGAACTCATCACTCTGTGCAAGTTTCAGTCCTATAAAAGGGCTCTTTTCCACTTCCTCGGGGCCTTTGAATCGGATCCATGGTTGTCCATGCTTCTCTCTCCAGTCAAGGTCCTCCATGGTCTTCTCGTGTCTAGATGGCTCTTCGTTTTATATTCCAAATGTTCCTGATGTTCCTGGTCTCCTTCTTCTGATGTTCCTGGTCCTGTACTTCGTTGGAGCTCCTTCGTTGTTTCTTTGGTGTTCTGATGTTCCATGTTCTGAAGTTCCTGATGTTCCATGTTCTGTGTTCCAGTCCTGGTCCTGATGTCATCTCTGGCTCTTCGTCCTGCTTCCAGGTTTCCTGCTTGTCCACCTTTCCTGGCATGCCACCATTGTGGTCCATGACCAGCCCATGGGGGTCTGTGTAGGGCGCTTCGTGGCACAAGGCCTGTCTTCATGTCTGCAGCACAATTCTCCGGAAGGCCCTCATTTTTAATCCCAAGGTCTGTTCCTGAATCCGAGTTCCGAAGTCTTGAATCCTGAGTCTTGAATCCTGTTCCCGGTCTTCGGAGTACCTTGTTCCCGCTTCCGTCCATGCCCTAGACTCAAGCCAGAACCTGCTCCACTTCAGCATGGTCTGCAACCAGCCACGGGTGGCTATGTAGGGCATGCCTTGGAGCTGGCGTCTCCTGAATTTTCGACATGTTTCCAGTTTCAAGTTTTCACTTTCTCACCTGGAGTCTGCTTCGCTTCTGGCGTGGTCCGCGACCAGCCATGGGTGGCTGTGTAGGGCGTGCTGCAGTGCAGTACTCAACTTGTACTAATGTCTGAATCCCGAAACCTTGTCCGAGTCTTCCAAGTATCCTGAAACCTTGCCGAGCCTTCCAAGTTCCTCGAGTCCTTGTCTGAGTATTCCAAGTTCCACGTGTCTTCCTCTGAGTCTTCCAAGTTCCTTGAGTCTTCGTCTAAATCTTCCAAGTTCCTCGAACCCTTATCTGAGTCTTCCAAGTCCCTGAGTTCCATGTCTCATCTTGTTCCTGCCCTCAGCCTCCATCTGGCCTCACACACTCATCGTTCCCAAGTGGCGAGTCCAGAAGGGCTACTGAGTGGCCAGAAGGCAACTCTTGAGACCAGCATTGCATTGCTGGGTCTCACCGGTACGTGCAGGCCCAGTGGAGGTCTGAGCCTGCCTTGCTTCAGTTCCTCGATGTTGCATGCCTTGATCCCGGTCCAGCCTTGTCCCAGCTGCAGCCTGTGCTGAACACTCTCACCTCCCACATTGTGTGTCTTGGGGCTCCTTCCTGAGCTGCGCCGTGGCCCAAGTGCTCACAATCCCCCTAGAGCAAGCGACCGCGCCTCTGTGCTCACAACAGTAGCAGAGAGGAGGCTTGAAACTACAGGCCAGATAGTCTTACTTCAGTGATGGGAAAATTAATGGAAACTCTGCTGAAGGAAAGGATAGTGAACTATTTACAATCTGGGGGGGGGGGGGGGGGGGTTTGATGAACCCAAAGCAGCAAGGATTCACAAGTGGAAGGTCCTGCCAGACAAATCTGATTGCCTTTTATGATTGGGTGATGAGAAAACTGGATCAAGGAAGAACGCTCAATGTGATTTACTTGGATTTCAGCAAAGCTTTTGCTACCATCCTGCATAGGAGGCTCAGGAATAAAATGAGAAGCTTGGTTGTGGGCACCGAGATGGTGGAGTGGATTACTAACTGGTTGATTGACAGGAAACAATGTGTAATGGTATATGGAACTCGCTCTGATGAGAGAATAGAGTTAAGTGGAGTGCTTCAGGAATTGGTTTTGTTCAATATCTTTGAGAGTGACATTGTGGAGGGTTTAAAAGGAAATGTTTGCCTTTTTGCAGAAGATATTAAGATCTTCAACAGAATGGACATGCCTGAAGGAGTAGAGAGAATGAAAAATGATTTAAGAAAAATTGAAGAGCGGTCAAAGATTTGTCATCTGTGATTCAATGCCAAGAAGTGCAGAGTCCTGCATCTGGGGTACAGAAATACAAAAGAGGTATATATGATGTTGGGGGGGTGGGGGGGGGGAGACTATTGGGCATGGATCAAGATTATGTGTAGGATGATTGTATCTGGCAATCTGAAGGTGACATAGCAATGTGGCAAGGCAGTAGCTAAAGCCAGAAAGATGCTGGGCAGCATAGAGAAAAGTATAGTTAGCAGGAAAAAGGAAGTGATAATGCCCTTATTCAGATCCTTTGTGAGTACTGTGTTCAGTTCTGGATACCGTATCTCAAAAAGGATAGAGAAAGGACGGAAACTGTCCAGAGGAAGGCGACCAAAATGGTGCCGGTCTGTTTCAGAAGACCTATGACAAGAGGCTAAAGGTGTTTAAAATCATGAGAGGTCTAGAACATGTAGATGTGAATCAGTTATTTAGTCTTTCAGATAATAGAAAGACTAGGGGGCACTCCATGAAGTTAGCATGTGGCACATTTAAAACTAATCGGAGAAAGTTCTTATTCACTCAATGCACAATTAAACTCTGGAATTTGTTGCCAGAGGACCAGAGGACGTGGTTAGTTCAGTTAGTATAGCTGTGTTTAAAAAAGGATTGGATAAGTTCTTGGAGGAGAAATCCATTACCTCCTTTAAATTAAGTTGACTTAGAAAATAGCCACTGCCATTACTAGCAATGGTAACATGAAATAGACTTAGTTTTTGGGTACTTGCCAAGTTTCTTATGGCCTGGATTGGCCACTGTTGGAAACAGGATGCTGGGCTTGATGGACCCTTGGTCTGACCCAGTATGGCATGTTCTTATGTTCTTATGATCTAAATATGTATACCCTGGAGGGGAGGAAGTGTAGGGGAGATTTGATACAGACCTTCAGATATCTGCTAGGTATGCACAAACTTCAAACATTTTCCACTGGAAAGGAAAGAGTAGCACTAGGAGTCATGATTTGAAACTCCAGGGGTGAAGACTAAGAACCAATATCAGGAAATATTTCATCACAGAGAAGTTGGAGGATGCCTGGAATGCCCTCTCAGAAGAGGTGATGAAGACGAGTAGTTAAAGAATTCAAAAGAGCATGGGGCAAATACTGTGGATCCCTAAAGACTTAAAGAAAGGGTTGGTATAACATTTCTGCATTTCTCCACTGAGCTGCAGGTGCTACCCTTAACAGAAAGCATGGGGGTGACATGCATGGAGTAGCAGTTATTACCCTTAACAGAATGCATAGAGGTAATCTGCATGGAGTAGCAGTTACTACCATAAGCAAATTGCTGGGAAGACTTGATGGACCAATTGGTCTTTTTCTGCTGTCATTACTATATATGTTATGTCCATGCTAGAGTGCAGGGTGTGTTGCAGTGCTTGTAAGGAATGTGCATTCATTTAAAATGAAAGCACAAAATGTGATGAATAAGTTTAATTTGTTTCATTCAGGGGGCTCCGAAATGAATTGGGTGCCCCCTGAATGAAACGAACCTTATTCGTTCATTTCATTTTAAACAAATGCATTGGGCCTAAGTCTAGGCCTTAAGCCAGGGCCTCACCTATGGCATAAGCCGAGGCCCAAAGCAGGGGTCGAGGCATATGCCCTAGGTAAGGCCCTGGCTTTGGGCCTAGGCCGAAGTGCCGAAGCACTGTCGTTTTGCTCGGGCATAGACTGACGCCCAAAGCAAGGACTGCAGCATAGGCCTGAGCTTGATGCTGGGGTCTTAGTAGAGGGCCAAAGATGGAGTCTCGACCGAGAACCCTGAAAATTTAGAAAAAAAAACCCAAAAGCTTACCTGATCCATCGAGTATCCATCGAAGTCCAAGTCCCAATGCCAGGGCCTCGGTCTGACTCAGGCCTGATGCCACAACTCAACCCACAGGCCGGGTCCCAATTTCAGGGCCTCGGCCTAGGCTGCAGCATGGGCTCGGTCCTGGCATCACAATCTGACCCGGAGGATGGGTTCTGATGCTGGGACCTTGGCCTAGCCCGGGGCTTGGCCCAGACTCAGTGCTGCAACCTGACCCAGAGGCTGGGTCCTGATGCCAGGGCCTTGGCCTGAACCCAGGCTCGATGCCTCGACCCAACCCTAAGTTTGAGTCCCGATACTGGGCCTAGACCCAGACCTAGGCCTGATGCCGGGGCCTCAGACAGGAGGCCAGGTCCTGATGCTTGGGTCTTGGCCCAGCGTCAGACCAAGGCCTCGGAGCCCATATCTGGAAACTCCTTTTCACATCCTCTTCTTTCTTCTTCCCGAAATGCTGGCATCTGCTGGGGTCGCACTGGAGTTAATGAATCTGATGCATTCACTCCAGTGGATGATGCCTTTGCAAGTCAGAGGCTTTGGCCTAGTCAAAGCCAGTGGATTCCCACTGGACCAGGTAAGTGGGGGCCGGGGGGAGGGGGCCTCTTGCATTTTTCCGGGAGGGTGGAAGGGAGGGCTTGTTTTCATTTTTTGGCTGTTTTGGATTTATGTTTTTATTTGTTTGATTCTTTTTTTTTTTCACATGAATAAAATGAATCAAGCAATCCATGAACTGAAAGTCATGGGAAAAAAATCTCCCAAAAATGAAAACTTATTTTGTTTCCCCCTGTATATCCCTAGTGCTTGTGTTGTGACCTTTTTGTAGGCTGGGTTGTAACTGAGTTCTGGGTGTTAGTGTTGATTTGGTATGGCAGGTTTGCTACATATGTGTTGAGTGTCATTTTTTTTTAGGGTTTTACTTTACTTCACAGAGTGCCTGGTAATGGAGAGAGTTTGTGTCACTATTATTAAGAAGACACCAGAACCTGAATATTCTTTTCTGAATGGTGAAGAGTAAGGGAAAACATCCTCATTCTGCTCTGCATTATTAGGAGTGTTTCTGTGGCAATGGGGTATGTCTTTGCATAACAGAGGTATAGGATTTCTGTAGATGTTCTGTTCCATTCTGTATAATTTGGGGTTAATGATAGACCCCCAACCTCACTCTAACATAAGAGGATTGGTTGACTGACAATATCAAATAATTGTAATAATACTTTCTGGCTTAATAACACTATCAAATAATTTTAATAATAGTTTTACTGGGGGGGAGTGATTGTATTTGTCAAGAGGTTTTTTTTTTTTTTGCTGCAGACAGGGTTCTTAGAATGTTTTATTAGCCATTTTAAAGCTCCCAGATGCACCAAATCTCAAGCCGGGATTCTAGATATGTTCTACTTCTTGTTTAGGAAGAAGTAAGCCAGCTTCTTGACTATAAGTCCAATAGATCCTGGGACCCTATGACCCAAAAATGACAGCAAGCTTTCCCATTAAATCGGTCCTTCTTCCAGCTTTCATAGTAGCTCTTCCCTCTCAGGAAAATGAGGTTACTGTGGTTACTTTCTATCGCATTGCTTTAATTACAGATTCCTTTCACCTTGTTCAGTCTGCCAGGCTGGAGTTCTTTATCTTTGGTCTTCCTTGAACTGTCTCCAGGGACGCATTATCATACATACGCTGACCTCTGCCATCCTATTAAGAGGCTAGCTCCTCCTTGGGATGTTTCTCCTCATGCATATTCATTAACTACACTGTCACCATCAGCCAAAGTGGCTTTTAAAAGGCCAGCACAATGATCTCTAGTGGGAAAAGTGGAGCAGACAGTTTCACTTCAATGCTTTAATTATTCATCTGCCAGCATTTTGTTCAGCTTTCACAAGTGAATAAAAGTTAGAGAAACTAAAGTCTGTAAAAAGTCATAGAAAGTGAGACATGACAACATTCTTAAGTCAGTGACAGTATGCACTCTAGCTTTCAGTACCTGCTTAGAATTAATGCATGTTATTGATTGAGTCTTTCATTTGTAGTCAGCTTATAGTCCTTTCTGTTATCCACCAAAATCATCTTTACTTGAATTCATAGACTTTTTTTTGTAAGTCCATAACTTTGAGATCTATATACTAATGGACATTATCCTTAATAATGGTGTTGAATGTGATTTAACTTCTACTGTTAAACATTTGTACAGTGCTACAAGATGTAGGCAGTGGGGAGGTCCATTTGTTTTAATCTGAATGGAAAAATGTGACAAATGAGTCAATATTTGGTTTGAGTCAAATGAACTGAATGGCTGTGGTCCCCCCAAAAAACCTGAATCCTGTTTGGCTTTTTCCCATTAAACTCCATGAGGGAAACAAAGCAATACATTTTTTGTACTCCAAGTAGGGACAGTGCAGAGCTGCAACGAGATGGGACAAGGATAGAACAGGACGAATCACGCTGAAGCACATTTTCACTCAGCCCATCCCAGCTGTCAGCTCCAAGTCCTGACTTTATCAATGTTTTAGGTGAAAATGAAATTGGAGTATTTTGAGTAGTCAACCATTTTGATCAGACATGCATCTGTTGGATCTTAGAGAGAAGGCAGAGATTTTGAAGCTCATTGATTCAAAATTTAGAGTGAAAGAAAAGACTTTAAAAAATATATAATTTACAGGAGAAAGCAAAGTGTACTGTAAGAGTTATTCATTGATACTATACCCAAGTGTAGTTTGGTGTATTACCTAGGCACAGGAGAAAGTCTGTAATCTCTCTGAGAAAGTTACAGTGTGTATCATCAAGATAAGACACCATGCCAGTGGCACAGAAATGATATAGAGAGATTGCCTCTGTTTCTTGTAGAATTTGTACCATAGTGAGTTAGAGATTGTCTCCTGCTTTCTCTGTATAAAAGAGTTAGAGTGACCATCAGCCCTGGATTTGTCAATAGACACTCATTATGCCTATTAGTGATAGGCATTTACTATTTTGTTCTCAAAACAAAACAACTAAAAATCCAACAAAATGTTGTTGTTTTTCATGTTTCATTTTGAAAACAAACAAAAAAAAAGTGCTTCTTCAGATTTTGGCCCAGGCCCGAGGCCAGGACCTCGTCTAGGGAATAGGCCAAGGCTCAAAGCAGGGGCCTTACCCTATGCCTGAGCATGATGCCAGGCCCTGGGCCTGAGCCTAGGCACAAGGCTGGGACCTCACATAGAAATAGGCCTGATACAAGCCTAGGTCCGAGCATGAGGCTAGGGTCTTGGACAAGACCCGGGCCCAATGCCAGGGCCTCAACTGAGACCCCAAAAATTGTTTCCACTTACTTGCTCTCTTGTGGATCTAATATCATGGCCCATGCGCAGATCTGACACCGAGGCCTAGTCCAGAGACAGAGTCCCAATGCTTAGGCCTGGGCCTGAACCCAGGTCTGATGCCAGGGCCCGACCCAAACAATTAGAGGCAGCAGCCTGGCTAATATTTTCTGTCTTCCAGAAGCTCTGCTGAATCTCATTCAGCAGAGAATGGTCCTCTGCTATTCTGCTATTCTTTAACAGACCTTTACAGTCAGAGGGGACGAAATCCTAAATCCATTCCTGATGACAGCGTACTTATTCTTGTGTATGTGGCGCTTGCTCTACGTTTGGCTTACTTTCTAACTGTACACTTAGAAAATAAGCCAAACTCAAGCATCATCAGTTCACTCATTGTGCTGCGATAATGACAAAAGTGTCTGACTGTTGCTTCCCTCGGTCTCAGACGACTTCGACCTCTGTGCCTCATCTTTCTCTCTGCTCTCCCCGCTAGCCTTGGGAAGATGGCTACCACCACGTCTGCTTGCCGCTCTCTCCGGTGTCCCCGGAACGGCTATGGCAAGGCTATCTGCCATGTTTCTCCTGAGGGCCTCCTAGGGTGCATGTGCGCACGCCACCCACGTCTTTATCCACATCATGGCGGGAACCTTGAGGGCGTCTCCCTCGAGTGACGTCACGCCATCCGGGTATTTAGCCTGCCCTTCGTTTGCTAACAATTTGAGTTAGCAAGGATTGGATTGGACTTGTCCAGTCTAAACTACTCTGCCACTTCCTTGCTGCCGCTGAAAGCTCTCTCTGCCCTTCGGGGTATTTATCTAACCTTGGGGACCCTGTGCTTTCGTTCAGGTGCCTATTAGGGATCAGGTACTCGCTCCTCAAGGGCCTGCTCTCCCTGCCCCGGTGCCTGTATTCAACTACTTCTGCCTGCTGGGATCTACATCTATACAGCTACCAACTTAGTGAGTAATCTATCTAATTCAGTCTGTCTCATCTACAGCTCAGCACTGGGAACATGCTACCGGAATTCCCTATACCACCATGTGTTGCCAATACCTACCATTGGGAGATGGGTCCCCTCTGCCAAGGGTCCCTGGACTGCTACTAATGGATCACCTCACTACTTGCCTCTTAGCTGGTTCTATCTTTTGCAAAGCACACATTAGTCTTGTCTGGAGACCCCATTCTCCACTCAAAGCAGCAACAGAAGAAGGAAGAAGGCCATGGCAAAGGGGAAGTCCATTTCCCAACCTGCTCCTGGCCCCTTACCCCAATGAGCTTGTAAACCAGCAGCCCCCATGTCTGCATTAGCGACAGGCTTCCATGGAACAGATGGGGGTGTTGGTCTGCATCACAATCCTGGGGCAGAGGTGGGTGGCATTAAAGTTGGTGACATAGACCATAGGGGAAATGATTGTTCTGGATACCCAGCCCCTTCAGGTGGCTGAAAACATGAGATTTATGTGGCTGCTTTACATCTTAGTCCAAAATTACAAAATTACCTACACTCTATAGGAAGTTTCATGTCCGGATGCAGGCACAACTATCTAAGGCAGAAAGGATTAGAGCGTCCATCCATTTCAGCAACAAAATCTGTGCCAGCCAAACCATTATATATACCTATCTCTCTCTGAAGTGCACTAGTGGCAGTTGAATGAGGCAGGATCAAGCAGCAACTCTAGCAGGGGCACACCGGTAGGGTAAAGGTGGGCTGTGCTGCACACTCAGGTGATGAACCTCAGCCTATATTTTAGCAGATGGTAGTTTTATGGTTACAGATGGTGGCAGCAACATGACCAGGGCAGTGAGAGTGTGGGCAACCAGGGGATCCTATACTTTGCAAATGTGCTGCACCTGATAGTAAGGAACTTTCTGGAACTGGGAGTCAAAGAAGGTAACAAATTTGTCCTCTGTGAAATGGTACAGACTTACAGTAAAGTAGTCCATTTTCACCAGAGTATGAAGGGCATGCATTAGCTTATGAGAAGCAGGAAGCAGTTGGGGCATCTGTGCACCAACTTATTCGGGATGTAGGCACTAGATGGAATGCTACCTATCTGATGATGCAACAGACACTCCTTCACAATTTGACTATGGATACCAAGATTGATCGCCCCTGGGACATCAGAATAAGTTACACATAAAGAGGTAGTAGATATTCTGGCATGGAGGATAACATGGAGGATCTGAAATCAACAATAGTCACCCTGGGTGAGGTCATTCCTGTAATTAATATCCTGGAGATGAAGTTATAGGGTTTCCAGGTAGAACAGGGACTGGCAACATAGGTGTTGATTCTCATGGTCCCTTTGCTGCTTCTTCTACAAAATTGGCACAAACCTTTCTTGCAGCTGGATCCTTACATTTTGGCTACTCTTTGTGACCCATAAGTGAAAGGGGGTATAGACCTCCAGTCCAACAATCTGACTGACTGGAAGGAGAGGCTGTTTGTAGTGTTATGTTTCGAACGGCCTTCGGAAGGCCTTGCATTCTGTTATGGGGAGCGCTGGAAGAGCGGTCTCCCTTAGAGGGAGTGTGCCCTTGGGCCCCGGCACAATCCCACATGGATCAGGACCGCGCCAAGGGTAGGTGTAGCGTGTGACAGCGTGGGTGACAAGAGACAGTTCGACCCCCAGCCGGACCTGCATGCCTCTGGAACCAACTATGGAATGTTGGTAATGAACAGTCCTCCGACCGATCCCAGCCCTTTTGGACCTGCCACTGGGATGGCAAAAGGCAGCAGGCCGGACTCAGGGCATGGGCAGAAGAGGTTCAGGAACAGAAGACTAAAGACGTAGACTCAGAAACTTGGAAGGTACAGACATTAGCACGGTCCCTCAGGGCACCCTACACAGCCAGTACCACTGGTCTAGTAACGGACCACCCTGTCCTACATCCGCGGGAGAGGAACCAGCGCAGGACGAGAACAAACGAAGGTTCAGGAACTGAAGACAAAGACTCAGGAACTGTAGACTGTAGACGTAGACTCAGGAACTTGGAAGGTTCAGACGTTGGCATGGTTCTTCAGGGTGCCATACACAGCCAGTACCACTGGTCTGGTCAAGGACCACCCTGTCCTACATCTGTGGGAGTGGGACCAGCACAGGAAGGGGACGAGATACTGCACACTGGCAGTCAGAAGCGAGGTACTGCACACCAGCAGTCAGGAGCGAGGTACTGCACACCGGCAGTCAGGAGCGAGGTATGTGACAGAAACAACAGGAACCAACATCAAGGAACATCAGGAAACATCAGGAACGTGCAAGACACCGGACACCAAGCTGGAACAAAGAACGAAGGCCTGACGGAGTGCTGGAAGAGGAGACCTCCAGAGTCGAGTAACTCCAATGCAAGGCAATCCATGAGTGCTGGAGAAGAGCTTTTATACACCAGGAGCAGGCAGCTGCCTGGGAGGAGTCCAGATGGGCCACACCTCTCTGGCCCTACAAGAGTGGAGAGGAGCCGCGGGCCCGCCTCTAGGAGAAGGGCATGGCCCACACCAGAGCATTCCGGCTGCAGTGGAGTAAGCCTCGGGTAGGCCCTGTTGAAACTGAAGGCCTCCCAGTCTGTGGAGCAAGATCAGGACGATTACTCAGGCAAGGCCCTGGCTTCGGAGCGGCCTCCAGAGAAGGTGAGAGCCTCCCGTGGCACAGCTACGGGAGGAATCGTAACATGTAGAGTACAAGAATAGGAGTGCCAGAGGTAGATGGCAGTGGGGATACAGCATAGGAAAAAATACTGTCAGCATCATTCATACCCTCAAAACTACCAATGTTTCCCTATACTTTATCTGCCAATCCCCTGGGCCACCATACAGATGGCTTTCCTTCCACAGGCCATAACTTCAGTAGCTGGTAGCAGGCATTAGCATCCTCCACCCCCCCCCAACAAAGAAGATTCCTGCACAAATGTAGTTATGGGGTACTTTAGAGATCCCATCAAGCTGATGGACACAGTCCCATTAGGATATGGAGCACACAAGGCAGTGGTATGGCCCAACCTCACTAAGCTCACTCAGAACTTCCTTTCCTGCCCACCAACCTGTGTGTCTACTGAACAGACATTCTCATTTGCAAGGGAATTGTGGATCCACATCATTCATGGCTGGCACCAGACTTGGTGGAAAAGTAATTTTCCCTAAGATAAACCTCCCTCTGCAGGGTTTCCCTGAATTTCCAGGCAAGTGGCAGGAGAATTGAATGCACAGCTGCACTGAACCACAGTTTTTTGGCCTCAGCATCTTGCTGTGTTATTGCCAATTGCCACTCTTGCTGCCACTACCTGGCCTGCTCCTCTCTTCTGGTTCAACACTTTGCTGTGCTGTTGAACAACTGTTGCTACCCAGACTATTCCTCCTTTGCATTCTCCTGCTTATAATGGGGTATTTTGCCCCACCCCCAAAAAATAACATTAAAAGAGATCTTGAAGCCTTGCTGCTGCAGAACATTGCCCGGTCATCTCCTCATGCCTTGCCTCTCCTCTGGCTCAGCACCTTGCAGTGTTGTTGGGTCACTGTTGTGACTTGGCAAACTCTTCTTGCCTGCTTCTTTCCTGGTTATATTGGGTGGTTCCCCCACTCCCAAAATAAAGACAATTTAAAAAGGAAAAACCTTTTTCTTCCCTGTCCCTGTCTGCATGCCTTGAGATTTTGAAACCTTGGTGCTGCTGCTGCAGCCTAGAGCCCAGCTTGCTCCTTGTGATTAGGGGTATTAAAATATGTTTTATTGTTTATCTTATAGGGTGGAGGTGATTTCCCTTGTAGGGATGATGCCCTGCCTGTGTGCTGCTGATGCCCCCATGAGGGCCTGCCTGCAGTTGGGCTCATTTCCCCTTTGGTATGCTTGGTCAGCATGGGTACAGAGCTAGTTTTTCTCCATTGCTGAGGAGGGCCGGAGGATAGATGGAGTGACCCAATGTTTTTTCTTTAGTTTCCAGTGTTCCAATGAGAGGGGCTGGTGGCAGGAGTAGGTTGGATGGGTCAAGGACTGCAGAGAGCAGTTGGGGAACTGATGGTTGGCTCCGGCTGTTGAAGGCATGCTGAGTGGTGGCTCTAGCATTTGCTGTATGAATCCAGATATAACAGCCAAGTTGTGGAGTGGCTCAAGATGTCTGCCATGGAGAATGACTGGGGGGCAACTGAGGTGAGAAGAAGCAGCAAAGAGCATCAAGCTCACTTCTGCTGCTGTGATAATTTTGAAGGGGTGGGGTGGGGGTTGCTTCTTCAATCATTATCGAGTCCTGCAAATATCAGACCACTGCAGGTTGTATTGCTAAAACTAGTCTCCCTGGAAACAGGAGCAAGCATGAAGTTTCTTCCTCTAATGGGGGAATAAATTCTATGAAGCTCTGTCGGAAGGCTCAAGCTACTGCAAGGGCAGAAACTTGAACTTGAAAGTGGCAGATAGACAGAATCATTTTGTGTGAAGTGGTTGGGAAACTAAAAGAGACAGTTGTGTAGATGAGCTACTATTCACTGTCCTTCAGGTTGAAGATTTTTTATAGGAAGAAATTACTGGACTTTATTGATATCTGACCAACATAGAAAGGGACATATACAGGGAGCTATCCCTTGTTCTGAAACTCAGTTTAAGTGAATGAGATTGTGAGAGTGGGTTATTTTTCCCTCAGGAGATGAATTAAATGACGAAAATGTAAAAGATGTATTAGAAATAAAATATTCCTTTTGCAAAAATGGTAAGAATGTCAAATTTTGGAAAAGGATGAAAATAGTTAATAGAAAAAATAGAGCAGAGATGTGGGAAAGAAAATAGATCGGCTCTTAGAAATATATTAATGACAAAATGTGCCTATGAGGAAAATCCATTAGGTCAAAATCCCTGTGAGACCCTGAATGGTGTAATCAGTTGCTATGAGGCTGATTTAAAACTGCACTGAATAAACAGATTGTTCACTCACTGACACTGACAGCTGCAGCAGGGGCTGGCAGCCTATAGAGATATAGCAACAAATATATATAAAAAGAGCAAGAAACTCATTTGATTTCATGAAATGGCTCAAAAAGAGACCTCCTGATAGGGTGTGGTTAACGTTCTAAGATAATGGTCCTAAAGGGTATAGACTTTTTTTTTTAATTAGTTACTTTCAAAAAGCACATAAGGCTTCCTGTGGATGATGCATACATTGACACAAGTTTGCAGTCTTTCTAGCTGCCATGCCCCAGAAGTATGAGGTTCTTTATAAGACTCTGCCTACCTGCAATGCTCATTATGCACCACTTTGGAGGTTTTTCTGCCACTCTACCTCATGCTTTGCCCCAAATGTGCCATGCTTGGGGCCTTTCTGCCTCTCTGCCTACCTGCCATGCTCTGGATGTCCCATCTTGATTGTCCTGCTGCTACTCTGCCTTGCTGCTATGCCACAGACTCTTCACCTTGGAATCTTTCTGCCACTCAGACTTGCTGCCATACCTCAGACTCTGCACCTAGGTTGTTCTTGCCACTGTGGGTTACTGTTTTGCACCTCTCGTGGTATCTTGGAGTCTTCATGCCACTCTTTGTGCTGCTTTGTCCCTCTATCCGTGCCTAGGAAATTTTTATGCCATCTGTGCTGCTTTGTTCCCCTTTCATGGTGCCTTGAGATGTTCATGCCACTCTTGCTGTCATTTTGTCCCTTTCATGCTGCCTTTGGGGGTTCATGCCACTGTTGTCAGTGTCCTCGTTTGAAATCTTTGGGTGCTCTTCACACTCCTGCTTCTCCTTTGCTCCTCTCACAGTTATTTGGAGAACTCCTTTCACTGCTGGCACTCTTTAGCTCCATCAGGCCACTTTTGGTGCCACTTTGCCACAGTTTTGGTTCCTTGGAGTTATCTTCCCACTTCTGATGTATTTCTACATTTTTTTAGTTTTTATTTTTTTTATGTTTTTATTTTTTTTAAGTATTTTCAGTTTGTCCTATCGTTTGTATTAAATGTGATAACTGTGGATGTTTTTATTGTAAACCACCTAGACAATATGATAGACAGTATAGAAATTTGCTAAATAAATAAACAATAAATAAACAAATAAATAAATTTATTACTGTTATCTATCCACAAGTTTCATTAGAATTGATTAGAAAACCATAATTTTGAAACTCAAAATAGGCTGCATTGCTTGTCTCTTTGACTTTAATGAGAAATAAATAAACAAACCTTGTTTTTCATTTGAAACTAATGAAACAAATTGAGGTGACTACAAAATGAATGAACAAACCAAAACACAATTTTTGCCTTTTCACAAGATACATTTTTTCTCTTTTTCACAATTCATTACCATGATATGGGAACAATACTTTTTGTTAATAATAACCATTTGGCTTCGTTAGGTAGCAGCCTGTTAAGAACATAAAAATATAGAAACAGAAGAAGTTGTCATACTGGGTCAGACCGAGGGTCCATCAAACCCAACATCCTGTTTCTAACAGTGGCCAACCCAAGGTACAAGTACCTGGCAAATACCCAAACATTAAGTAGATCCCATGCTAATAATGTCAGTAATAGCAGTGGCTATTCCCTAAGTCAACTTGATTAATAGCAGTTAATAGTCTTTTCCTCTAGGAACTTATCCAAAACCTTTTTAAACCTAGCTACACTAACTTCCCAACTACATCCTCTGGCAACAAATTCCAGAGCTTAATTGTGTGAAGAGTGAAAAATAATTTTAACCAATTTATTTTAAATATGCTACTTGTTAACTTCATGGAGTGCCTCCTAGTCCTTCTATTATCCAAAAGAATAAATATCCAATTCACATCTACCTGTTCTAGAACTCTCATGATTTTATAGACCTCTATCATATCTCCCCTCAGGTGTCTCTTCTCCAAGCTGAACAGCCCTAACCTCTTTAACCTTAGCCATTCCATGCCCTTTATCAATTTGGTCACCCTTCTCTACACCTTCTCAAAGCAACTATATCTTTTCTGATATGCAGTGACCAGCATTGTACACAGTAGAGATATGCATTTGTTTATTACGAATTACACAATTTAACAAAATTGCCTGATTCATCATGGGTTGGGGGCTCTGAACCCCAAAACGAATTTTCCCCAAACTTCGGGGAAAATGTGTTTTTTGGGTTTGTACGGGGGAAGGGGCACATTTTATTTTTTTTAAATAAAAAAACACCCCAAGTATTAAAATTTACTATAATACAACCCCCCCCCCCACCATCTCAATCCCTCCCCAAGACTTACTAACATCCCTGGTGGTCCAGCAGGGTCCCGCGAGTGATTTCTCCCTCCGTGCCATCGAGCTGTCTGGCCTGCTTCGCATCAAAATGGCGCCGATAGCCTTTGACCTACTATGTCACAGGGGCTATCGGTGCCATTGGTCAGCCCCTGTCACATGGCCATCGGCGCCATCTTGTGCTCCTACCATGTGACAGGGGCTGACCAATGGCACCGGTAGCCCCTGTGACATAGTAGGTCAAAGGCTATCAGTGCCATTTTGATTACTGGCAGCCGACGGCCCGATGGCATGGAGGGAGAAATCTCTCGTGGGACCCCCGCTGGACCACCAGGAATGTTAGTAAGTCTTGGGGAGGGATCGGGATGGTGTGGGGGGGGGTGTTGTATTTAATGTATTATAAAAAATTTTATTGCTTGGGGTGGGGTTTTTTGAGCTTCGTTTTCCCGCGTCGTTTTTTGGGCCTGTTTAGTTTTTCCCCATTTAGTTTTTGTTCGTTTTTCCAAAACACTAACCGAGGAAAAACGAACTTTACCCCAAAGTGTCCGACTCAAAAAACGACCTGGTACACAGTACCTCTAGTGCACAGTACTCAAGGTGCAGTCTCACCATTGAGCGATACAGAGGCATTATGACATTTTCCATTTTATTCACCATCCCCTTCCTAACATTGTTTGCTTTTTTGACTGCTGCAGCACATTGAGCTTATGATTTCAAATTATTATCCACTATGACACCTAGATCTTTTTCCTGGGTGGTAGCTCCTAATATGGAACCTAACATCGTGTAGCTACAGCAAGGGTTATTTTTCCCTATATGCATCATCTTGCATTTGTCCACATTAAATTTCATCTGCCATTTGGATGCACAATCTTCCATTCTCGCAAGGTCCTCCTGCAATTTAATCACAATCCGCATGAGATTTAACTACTCTGAATAATTTTGTTTCTTCTGCAAATTTGATCATCTCACTCTTCATATCCCTTTCCAGATCATTTATAAATATACTGAAAAGCACTGGTCCAAGTACAGATCCCTGAGGCACTCCACTGTATACCTTTTTTTCCCACTGAGAAAATTGACCATTTAATCCTACTCTCTGTTTCCTATCTTTTAACCAGTTTGTAATCCACGAAATGGCATTGCCTCCTATCCCATGACCTTTTAGTTTTCTTAGAAGCCTCTCAAGAGGGATTTTGTGAAACATCTTCTGAAAATCCAAATACCCTACATCTACTGATTCACTTTTATCCATATGTTTATTCTGTTCTACCTGTGTGGTAAGATTATGGCCATGGAATTACTAATAGGAACCTTTTACTTGTAGGCTTCAAGGGGTTAAAAATAAATCAATGGAGAAATGGACATGACAAGGGATAGAGCTTTTATGATAGCAGGGCCACAGTTCCAGAATTCTCTACCTGACAGCATCTGAACAACTGATAACATCAGCAGTTCTAAGAAGGCTCTAAAACATATTTATTTAGGAATGCATTTGCTCTTGAACAGCCAACATAATTATCATTGGATTATGCTCAGTTTTTAATGTGTACCACCTGGTATGGCTGCTGTATTTATTTATTTAAATAGTTTTCTATACCGTTGCACAGAAAAAATTCCATCTCGATGGTTTACAATAAGCTATTAAAAGAAGATACATGAAATAAAAGTTTACATAAAATCATATAATATAAATTATTTAAAACAAGATTAGCTAAAAACTAAATAGAACTCCATTAATAAAAGATAAAAGAAAAACAGTAAGATTATAAAAAAGATGATAGGTTTCAGCTTGGGGCTTAATTATCAATCGAGTATGCCTGTTGGAAAAGCCATGTTTTTAATTCTTTCCTAAACCTTTTCTTATCAGATTGCAGTCTCAATTCTGGTGGAAATTTATTCCAAAGTCTTGGTCCTGCTATTGAGATAGAATGATCTCTCACTTCACTTAGGTGGGCAGATCTTATTGTGGGTATTGACAAGAGGCCTTTATTAGCCGATCTTAGTTCTCGTTGTGGTATGTGTTATCTGTCAGTTCACCATTATACATTATTTGTATCACTGTCACTTATTATGTTGGTTTTGCAGTTCTGTTTGCCTTTGGATTTTTTAAATGTTTTTATTATTTATGTATGTGCCTATGTAATCCATCTTGGAATATTACGGTGAAAGTGCGGTATATACATTTTTTAATAAATTCAAATTCAATCATAATTTGCTTAATCTTCCAGAAAGAAGAATGTGTATTCAAATAAGAATCTGTGAACTCTTCAGAAGCTTTACTAGGGCCTGAGTCACTAAGACCTTTCTTCATTCTGTGAATCAGTATAGGTCAATGAGGATTATTACTTTTAAGAATAGGACTAGATGGTATCAATGAAAATGAAAGCAAGACAATTTTCCATTCATGTTGTATTGAATATCTGAATAGCCAAAATTTGTTAGAAGAAAGACACTAAGGTCACTGAAGAAACAATTAGATAATGTTCTGGGAGAAATAATTTATTAGAAGAGACTGACGCAAGATATCCCAAATGACCAATATTTTTTGGATTCTGTTTTCTGTTCATGTCACGCTGACATAAAATGATGAGGCAAAGGCTTATTTTCCCTATAGGAAATTTGATTTCATAACCAATTAGTGTCGAATTCAAGGAATAGCTTTTGGCTAATTGACCTTCAGGAAAGCAATGAATATATCTGTTCAGAAATGTCACTATTGATCAACCACAACACACATCACAACAAATTGCAATTGAAATAAGCCAAATACTTAATACATCTATATATCCAGCTATAGAGTTGGGGAGGACAATATTCAGCGCTAGTTAGCCGGATGAATACTTAACCAGCTAAGTAGATAGCTGGATATCTAATGGGTGGGCAACGGGTGGATTGGGAAGGAGCTATTTACTGTATCTGTTTAATGTAGCCAGACAAATACCGATATTTGAAGTTATCTGGTGGTGGTAGATGGATAAGTTAGATCTGCTCAATAACAGGTCTAAAGCTAGCCAGATATGAGTTATCCAGCTAACTTTAAACGTATCCAGGTATATTCAGCGACATAGGGCCTCATTTTCTAAAGTATCGCAGGCCTGTGATACTTTAGAAGATGAGGGGCAGGGGGCCGAAATGGGGGGCGGGCCTGCGCTAGCCGGCAGTGATCGCACTGTCGCGGTGCGATCGCTGCCAATTTCACACCCAATAGCGCCACCATAGGAGGTGTAGCTATTGGGAGCGAAATAGGCAGCAAAAAGGCACTTACCTTTTCGCTGTGCGTGCCGTCGTCACGGAGTCGGCCCCGGTGATGCCCCGACTCCTCCTCTTCCGGGGCCGACTCAACCCCCATTTTGGTATTGCACGCGAAAAGGGACATTTCGCGTGCGAAACGTCCCTTACCGTGTGCGATACGTTTGGAAAATGAGGCCCATAGTCATGCCACTGAGTATCCCATGTACGGTAATTTAACCGGATGACTTATCTGGCCAACTTGCATAGCCATTCATCTCTGAATATTGAAGCTAAAGGGGTAGATTTTAAAAGGTTGCGTGTGGGTTAACATGTGCGGCGCACGCAAGGGGGGGTGCACAATTGTGCACCTTGCGCGCCGAGCCCGCTCCGAGCTGCGCTGCCTTCGCCCATTCGCTCCCAAGGAACTTCCCTACTCCGCCACCCTACCTTCCCTTCCCTTCTCCTACCCCGCCCTTTCCCCCCTACCTTTTTTTTCTTTTTTTTTGTTGCTAAACTTACTTCAGCTCGGCGCACGATCCCAAGCACGGCAGCAAATGGCCGCTGTGCCTGGAGCCTCTGGCCCCGCCCTGCCCTACCCCCAGACCACCCATGCCCCGCCCCCTCCCACCCCTTTTTGCAAGCCCCGGGACTTACACGCGTCCTGGGGTTTTATGCGCATCGTCGGGCCTTTTTAAAATAGGCCCGGCGCGCATAAGGATGGTTACACGCGTAAATCCTGTCGGCACCAAAGGCGCAGCTCTTTGTAAATAACCTCTTCAGATTATTTCCCTTTATACAGATGGACAAGGCAGGGATGCCTGCTTTCACCCCTATTATTTAATATTGCTTTAGAACAGTTGGACCTGATTTTAAAAAACATTTACATGTTTAAAACTGGGTTTTACACATGTAAATGCACTTTACTCAAGTAAGTGGGCTTATTTTTTTTTAACTATCTCTTTATTTTATTTAAAATAATATATTCAAGAGACCTTGAATAAGAAACACATATTAATCATATCATTATGGAATACCACAAGGAACATAAACTATAAAAAAGAAACAAATACATGGTTGATATGAAATTGGTCCAGATAAAGGGGGAGATGAGCGTACAAAAAAAAAAAAGTATAAGCAAAGTAGAGCATTTTTATATATTATTGTCTCCTCCAGAAGTAATTTAACAGGAACTTCCCTATTTTGTAGAAAGTTCTCAAGCTGCAAGACATCAAAGCAAATAAACCTTGCACCCTGGAATGTAAAATGGCATTTGCATGGGAATTTAAGCAAAAACTGAGTCCTAAGAGCCAAAACTCTGGGTTTTAATGAAGAAACTTTTTCCTTTTAGATTGTGTTTCCCTGACCATACCAGGGAAAACAGCAATTTTCTTCCCCAAGAACAAAGCTTGTTTTTTACAAAAAAAATAACCTCATGGTTAATTGCTTGTCAGATTCTTGAAAGAATGTGACAATAAAAATAGCCAATTCCAACAGTTCAGTACCAGACTGCTCCAGGAAGGCTGTTAAATCAAATTCCCCGGCCGCACTGTGGAAGTTGTTTGACACGCCCTCTGTGGCAGCCCTCTGCCCCCAATCTTCTCTATAGTAGTTTGGCAAATTTAGGTAAAGATTCTTGAGATAACATTAGAAAATACAAGTAAAATCTTTTCAGCATCTCAGTAGGAGACATTACTGGAGAATTAGGAAAATTTAAAAAAAAAACAAAGATGTAACCTACGAGATACATTTTCCACTCTAGAATGTAACATTAAAATTATCTTTAACCAAAGCTGCATTACAATGTTGTAATACTGAACATGTTATCATTCATATTCCTGATGATTTGAGAATGTTCATTAACCAGATGAGATGTAGATCTCAAATTTGCTAGCATAGAGTTCATTCTAACTGTAAGAGACTGTTCCATTTTGGAGATAGCATTCCAAATAACTTCAAGAGTGAATACTTCAGGTTTGTATGGAACAAATATACTCATTCCATGGTGGAGCTACATTCTTATAAGCACCAGTTGCTGGAATTAGCCTATGATGAGGAGATAAGGGACTAGGGCCTAGATTTTCTAATCTACCACGGCATCGTGAATCACGCGGTAGAGGGGGGTGGGGGGCACAAATCCGGCAGCGATCGCGCCTCTGCGGTGCGATTGCTGCCGGCTTTCGTACCCAATAGCGCCATCGTAAAAGGTGATGCTATTGGACATGAAATAGGCAGTGAAAAGGCTCCCTGCCTTTTCACCGTCCATGCTGTCTTTGCGGCATCTGCCCCAGTGCTGCCTTGACTTCTCCTGTTCCGGTCTTGACGCCGCCCCTTTTTAGTGATCGCACACGAAAAGTCCCTTTTTGCGTGTGATCACTTTGAAAAATGATCCCCTAGAAGTACCTATCCCAACTTCTCCTCCTAAACCAGATAATGGGGGGTGAGAAACCTGTGGTGGAGTGAGACCACCCAGGTTAAGGGAGACCAATGACTCCGAGGGAGCAGGATTACCTCCAAGCTCCAAAACCCCAGGCAAGAACTCTGCACAGTAAACAAGCCTAAAGACAATTGAGTGAAAGAGGTAGGAAGAGCAGGCCCAGATGGGAGAGCTCGTACAGATCCTTTCCATTTCTTATATTGATGAATAGACCATAGAAAAGTGGTTGAACAGCAATTTTTGCACCTAGGGACATGCCCCTTAGGTGTGTGGCTTCAGTTTGCCATAGTGCAAGGTCTTTTATGTGGAAAACCCCTGTAAATGATATCAGCCAGCTTGGGGAGGACCAGGAAAGGATGTTGGGCTTGTGCTGGATATCACCTCTCTCTCCAGGAATACTACCGCACAGGACCACTAAGTAGACAAGGCGTCCTCTCTCACTCCATGAGCACTTCTGGTGCACAAGGACTTTTATAGGGAAACTCCCGGAAGTGATGTCAGCTGGCTTGGGGAGGACCAGGAAAGGATGTTGGGCTGTTGCTGGATATCGTCTTCCTCTCCCAACACTTGACTCGCACAGGATCACTAAGTTGACAAGGTGTCCTCAATCACTTTACCATGGACTTTTAAAAATTGCTACAATATATTGTATACCATTGAATTGTCCATAGGATTTACTAATGAAAGTGCACTATACTATACTCAAGTAAATGGCTTTTGAAAATTACTAACTTAATAAGTTACATTTACGCACGTAACTCCATTGAAAATTACCTCCATTGGCTTTAGCAATATGGCAAGATCCCAATCTTATAGGGGTAAGATATCATCAAGTTGAATGTAAATTAGCCATATATGCTGATGATTTGATCGTATTTCTTGGGGTGTGCTCTATCCCTAGATTACTGGAAAGTATTGAGAAGTTTTTTGCAGTATCAGGCTATAAAATAAATTGGTTTAAGTCTGAGGTGCTGCTGTTAACTAAAGTTACTTTTCCTTCTGATGTGGATTCTTTTCCTTTCAAATGGACAGATTTCAAAGTTAAATACTTGGGAGTATGATTGGACCATACCTCAGGAATGACAGAGCAAAACATAACATATATGTTGTCCTTGATGTCCAAATTGATTTCTCACTGGTCTCTTTTATACTTATCCTGGTAGAGCTGCTTGGAGGCTATCAAAATGGTAACTGCTCCTAAATAACACTATATATTTAATATGCTTCTATTACCTCTAGATCATTCTGCATATTGTTGTTTGGAAGAAGACCTAACTAACTTCTTCTCGTAACAAACACCCCCAAGGATAGCACTTTGGAAATTAAAATTGCCAAAACAACAAGGTGCAGTAAGTTTCCCTGACCTGGAATTTTATCATGTTGTATTCATCTTACTACAGGGGATTCAAATGGTTATTTGATGATATGATGAGTCTCCACTATGGTTTTGTCTAGAAAACGTTCTCACTACTGCTTCTTGCCTATGATACTGTTACCTAACTGGTGGTACAGACTGTGATAGAGGCTTTTCAGACATTCAGTCGGATATTAAGACTTATGGATTGGTTTTTTTCCTAGATACACTTCTTTGGTTTAATCTTGCTCTTCAGATCATCAAATTGGTTCTTAACTGGGTACATTGGCAAGACATAGTTATTTGGTATTTGGGTCAGGTGTTAAAACAAGGTAACCTATTGTCATTCCAGCATCTCCAATAGCATTTCCATATCCTAGACCTAGACTATAATTATTTTTGATGGCTTCAGTTTAGACATTGTATCAAATCTCAGGGAGTTAGTTTACAAGGCATGGAGAAAGAATCAAAGCTTTCTCATGTATGATGTGTGGTCTGGGCATCTACTGAGCAAGCCACACACGTCTATAAATTGATGAGAGATGACTTTAATAAGTGATGTCAAGGAACAGAGTGAGTTTGGGAGAGCGAATCTGGTATGACTTTGGAAGAACAACGAGGGGCCTCTTTTTGGATTAGATCCTTGAAGGTGTCCTTGTCTGCCTCTATTACACAATCCTTATATTTTATAGTCCATCGGGCTGTATGGACTCCAGTGATAGTGGGAAGGTTGTCCAATGGATAGGATAGTCTGTGTTGGTCATGTAAGTTGGCTAATGGTACCTTCTCACACTTACAGTTTTATTGCAGGAACTTTCAGGATTTCTGGGCCTCTGTGTGGAGGCACATATGTGATATACTCCCTGTACAAGAGCCTATTATTTTTTCACTCATAGTTTGTACATTTATAGCTCTGTCTCACCATTTATCTAGATGGATTAGTGCTCATTAAACTTTTTGATTTCTGTAGTGCTTCATTTAATAATGTTACATTTGAAAGACAATATTGTACTGCATATGCAAATGTGGAGGAACACAGTGTCACAATTTTGTACATATGAGATTGCAGCATCTGAACTAATGGGTCATCTGAAAAAGTCTCATACGGCCTAGGCTCCAGTTCTCTATTCTCTTTCCTTTGTTAGTTGCCATCCAGCAACCTTGTTTTGTTTATTGTTCTTTTATCTATTTTTTTCCTTGTATATTGTTTCACTAATAAAAATATTTGAAAACAAAAAAGAGAGACATTTTCAACAAAAATTAACAAACAGCATATATAGCCTTTCACTATTTAAAATATTTAAAACCATGAAACATGAACATAAGAACATAAGAGAACATGCCATACTGGGTCAGACCAAGGGTCCATCAAGCCCAGCATCCTGTTTCCAACAGTGGCCAATCCAGGCCATAAGAACCTGGCAAGTACCCAAAAACTAAGTCTATTCCATGTTACCGTTGCTAGTAATAGCGGTGGTTATTATCTAAGTCAACTTAATTAATAGCAAGTAATGGGCTTCTCCTCCAAGAACTTATCCAATCCTTTTTTAAACACAGCTACAGTAACTGCACTGACCACATCCTCTGGCAACAAATTCCAGAGCTGAATTGTGCGTTGAGTGAAAAAGAACTTTCTCCGATTAGTTTTAAATGTGCCACATGCTAACTTCATGGAGTGCCCCCTAGTTTTTTTATTATCCGAAAGAGTAAATAACCGATTCACATTTACTTGTTCTAGACCTCTTATGATTTTAAAGACCTCTATCATATCCCCCCTCAGCCGTCTCTTCTCCAAACTGAACAGTCCTAACCTCTTTAGTCTTTCCTCATAGAGGAGCTGTTCCATCCCCTTTATCATTTTGGTAGCCCTTCTCTGTACCTTCTCCATCGCAACTATATCTTTTTTGAGATGCGGCGACCAGAATTGTACACAGTATTCAAGGTGCGGTCTCACCATGGAGTGATACAGAGGCATTATGACATTTTCCATTTTAACCATTCCCTCCCTAATAATTCTCAACATTCTCAACATTCTGTTTGCTTTTTTGACTGCCGCAGCACACTGAACCGACACTGAAGAGGCAGGGTCGGTGCTAGCTTCTACGCTGCCTTGTGCATAGGGTGCCCACTGCTACCCCCTTCGCTGCTGCGCCCCCCTCTGCGCCACCCCATGCTGCCGTGCTGCCCCACCCCATGGTGGTGCGGGGAGCCCTCTGTTTTTTTCGGCTGCCAGAAGAGGATATGAGCTCATACCCTCTTCCGGTGGCGGCACTCTCTCCATCCTCCATCTCCGCCAACTCGCCGACCAGCCGGCCAGCTGCCCCCTGGATGTACCGTTCTGTGCATTTGCATGGTTTGCTCTCCAGGTCACACCGGGCCTGTTAAGAAGGGAATTTATAAAGCCATTTCCAAAGGGAAACAGAGCTTTACCTGTGGGAATGGGCTTTTAGAAAATTGTTTATTCTATATGCAGGTAAAAGTGCATTCACAGGGCCTCTCTGCTTGTACTTTCACGTGCATTGCGAAGAGCCATTCCTGGGCAAAGTTGTTGAAGGGTTTCAGCATGCTCAATTTATACTAGCTAATTTTCAAGGAGAACCTATGAAGATAACTTTCAAACAACGGCAGGCAGCAGCATATACATGTTAATTTGGTTGTATGCAGTTTTACCATAGTATTTTATAGCATGCACAAACCACATATTTCAATGCACTGTGAATGCATGTACTTTACTCAGCTATTTTAAAAATACGCGTGCATATATTTTAATTTTAACTGTTTATTGAGAGAGTTATGATACAAACAATTCCAAAACATACTTTACAAGCAAAAATAAAGTAGGACTTACTTGCATAAAATGAGATTTACACACATAGATCGGTGTATTTGAAAACACACATGTGGGAGTGAAATTGCAGGTTTAACAAATGAGTCCACCAGTTTATCCATTTCTTCTCCAGGTCCTTGAGACTCTCCTGATTCTTCAGCTTGAACTCCTCTGAGTTAACCCAGACAGTATTATGCAATCAGCACGTTTATTATCACCTTTGTGCGTATAAATAGGAGGTGTAAAAATACGTAAGTTGGAAAATATACATCTGTAAGTTTCTTTTAAAATAGCAACTTTTGTGCATAACTATTGGGCCTACCCAGGAATGCCCATAGATCACCCCTTTTTTACATGTGTATATGTGTGTCCACGAAAGTGAAAATATCCACGTATTTTGGACTTTTATAAAATACCGAAAATGTGAATACTAACATGCATATATGCAAATGTTTACGTGCGTAATGTTTTGAAAATTCACCTTTATATCAGTAGCATCTGTTTGAAAATTTTGCTTCAAAGAGAAATATCCCCCTGCCCCAGAAGTGTACAGTGTGATTGGAAGTGAAAGATAGAGAACATAATCTACTACAGAGTTAATTAAAAATTAAAGAAATGTAGTCCTAGTATATTGGAAAAGAACTGCAAGGATAACCAACATCTAAAACCCTGAAAATCCAGTGATAGCAAAAGCTTAAGTAAGATTATGATGAGGAAGTAAAAAATGTGATAAAGAATGTTCCTAGAGTCGATGACAACCTCCTGCAGAATTTCCCCAGAATGTAGATGAATAAGGTGCTAAATCCCTCACAAGTCTGCTGAATCAGATCTATAAAACTGGAAAACTCCCAGAAGACTTCCTTGTCAGTCTCATTATTATAATTCCCAAAATCAGCAAAGCATCAGGTTTCAGAGATCTTAGTGCTGTTCTACCTGCAGAAATGAATTTTAAAATTACCCAGTCTCTGTGAAGTCCTGCAAGTTGGTGCTAATTTGAAGTACAGTGTCTGTATTGGCAGCAGGACTCTTCAGTTGCTTCTGCAGATGTAGACTGAGGGGACCTTCAGAATGGTAAGTAGGAGGAGAAGGTGAGAACGGCTTGCCTGCTGGGAGCCCCGAGACCAGACGCTTGAGGCGTTGTGAGAGAGAGCAAAAAGAACTGCTTAGTACCTGGTCAAGGGAGAAGGGAAGTCCGGGCCGGAAGGACGGCCCCTTGTGACATCATCAACAGGTGCCCCGGGACAGCATAAAAGAGAGGGCCCTGCGGTGCACAGCCGCCAGCGCGCAGCCGAAGCCGCGCACCAAAGGGGCACGCCCCTGGTACATTTTTTCTTTTTTATTTACTATGGGAAGGAAAAGTAAATCTAAGACATGGACCTCCTCACCAACCACCCCTTTGTCGAGGATACATGGACCCATGGACAACCATATAATACATATGGCTGAGTCCGTGGTGGGGGAAGACATAGAAGGAAATTCCCAGCTGGGGGTTCCCTTAAGCCCCAGGTCCGTGCAACCCCCCTTACAACCATTTAGGGAGAGTATTAGTGTAGTTAACAGTGTTGAATTCCCTCTGTTAGTGACTCAGGCCCAAGCAGGAAATGAGTTTACTACAGAAGGGAATAGACATTCAAATGTATTGCAAGGGGATAATGCAACTGCTAATAATAAAATGGTACCATGCCCTATGATAGTTGCTGAGTTAACAAATGAGGGGGAAGGAAATGATGTTGAACCAGAAAATGTAACTCTATTAGAGGTATGGAGGCTATCTGCTAAAACTGATAAAAAAACTATCTAGGTCTATTTTACAAGTGCACGATTTTTCTGTGCAAGTAAGAGCTAAATTTGAAGATCTAGAAAGCAGAACTATAAAACTTGAGCAAGCAGTTGCAGTGTTAAATCCCCAAGTTAATGTTATGTATGCCACTAATACCATATTTATTAAAGATAACTTGATGTTACATAATCAAATTGAAACACTTGAGAACGAATTAAGGTCATTCAATTTACGATTATTGAATTTTCCTAAATCAAGATTAATGTCTGCTATTAAATTATTTAATAAATATGTTGTGGAGATATTGTCCTTAGAGATCAAAAAAATTCCTGTTTTGTCTAAGTTATATTATTTGCCTACAAAAAAATTGCTCCAAGCTCAAGAGGGTGGTATAGATAGTCTGAATAGTCCTGGAGTCTCCACTTTTTTGGAGTGCTCTATGGACAATATTCAGACTAGAGCTACATTATTGGTTTCCTTTTCTTTGAAAAAGGATAAAGACTTATTTTTCTCAAAGTATTTTCAAAATAAGGATTTTATATTTTGCGGGAAAATAATATTAGTATTTCCAGATGTTTCCCGCCCAACACAAGTGCGCAGGAAACAATTTCTTTCCACATGGGGCAAAGTCTGTGGGTACACTACACTTTAGCCTTAGACTTTACAAAAAATTTCAGAATGAAAGTATGTGCTTTCTTTCCCTTTGAAAATTATTCCAGAAAAACTAAATGCACACATTTCCATCTGCTAATTTGAGTGGGTAGGTTTTCTTGGTGGTCTTTGCTTCTAGTGCACTTTCCCCAGATGAGCAGAATTATATGTAAATCATAAAAGAATGTTTGAGCTTTGTGCTTGCCTGCCAATGTTTTCATCATTACCTCTATGACTGCAATATAATTACAGAAGAAACTAACCATATGCCATTGAGAGCAATCTTCAAGAAGTCCCTGTCGGGTGCTCCCAAACATCTTCAGAGCTTGCTGCTTATATTGCAGTATTACAACTTCAGTGTTGTTTGTAAGCCAGGCCCTGAGATCAATGTTCCCTCAAATTTTTTTTGTGCAACTTTTTATAAGTAGAATTCAAATGTGTGTGCTGTAAGTCAGTATAAAGCAAATAGCATTGGGATTTCTTGTGTACGCTATGTTTTGCCATGTGTGTGGGGTTTGTGACCTGTGTGCACATGCACACGTGCACAACTGAGAGGGATTGTGTTATGGATTGAGTGAAGAAAAGGACTTGTAAACCGTATTATTTTACATTTGGCAGCAATCTATCAGTAAAGTTATGTTGGAATCTTGTCATGGATATCCAGTGTGATTATTGCTATTGATTTTAGATACTGTGAATGATCAATACCCAGGGTCTAGAAGATTATTCTGTCCCCCATGGGGAATCCTGGAGAACCTGCAGCTAATGGACTGTATGAGAAGTAAAGCTAGCTAGATCCCCAGGATTTATTGTGTGCCTTTGGACTCCTAAAAAGTGAGATCAAAGACTTTGTCAGCAATTGTTCTAACAGCAACAAATATGCACACAAGCAGCAGAAGGAATATATTAGGGATGGGCATTCATCCTGGTTCGGCCACCCCGAAAAACAAAGTGGATTTTCCCACACTAACCCCGAAAATCGGGACGGCCAAAAAAAATCAGTCCCAACCACAGGAAAACGAAATTTCCCGTGGCAGGCCGATAAGGAAGGCTGAACCTTTTGGTTCAGCCGAATCACATCCCTAGAATATATGATGTTGCATGACACACCAATATTGCCTTGGCATATTGTCAATGGATCAACAAGATATCACTTCTAATGTATTGATTATACCATATTTTTATCACTCAATATTTTTTTTTAAGGAAAAAATCTCTAACCATCCATATTAATAATCCATTCTGATATATGAGCTTTGTTCCATAGAACTTAATAATATTTGAGTCTGGATAAATGTTGTCCAGGTTGTGTGAATGGTGAATAAGATATATTTTATGATGGTATTGCTATTAAATCAATATAAAAAGAAGACACCATGATACGCCGATTAGGAAACCTAAACACGTCGCATGATCCATATATTTAGTCTCTTAATTTAACCCAATAATAGATTAACAATGAAAAAATTTTTTAGGAGCGAAGAGGAAGGTTTCATATCATTTCCTTATATCACCGCATCCATCAGTGTATAGTAATTTTAATCCTAAACCAACCTCCCACCCTTTGTAGATTTTTTTTATGTGTATATGTGCGTGCAAATTTGTGATAACTATATATTAAATCAAAAACATTTTTTATATCTCTTTTTTCAAATTTTGCCATAAAATGCTTTTCTTCAACTCCTCTCGTGTTGAAATGACGTATGCCGAATTATTACCAAAAACACTGACAGACTTGTTTTTTTCAAACTATCGAGAGCTGTTAAACGAAACAACTTCCCTTCAACTTATCTGTCTTTGTTGACTTTAGCCAGTGCCATGTCCCAACATGGCCTTGTTTCGAATCCTTGATTCTTCATCAGGGGACATGTTGTTCTTGTCCAGTAGTTGGTAATATTCGGCGTTTCCTTTCGATTTAATCCGCCATCAACGTGGTCGCCATGTTGGTATCAAAGTCCAGGTAAGCATCACTCTTATATCTGTACCATCTACTAAGACCTATCCTGAATCACGTCGATGACGTAATCACGCAACGTGTTTAGGTTTCCCAATCGGCCTATTGTGGTGTCTTCTTTTTATATTGATTTACTAGCAATACCATCATAAAATATATCTTATTCACCATTCACACCACCTGGACAACATTTATCCAGACTCAAATATTATTAAGTTCTATGGAACAAAGCTCATATATCAGAATGGATCATTAAATGAGCGTATTCCATTCCAATTCCTCATTAAGTCCTCACGGGGACTGCGTACCCAGCGTGAAAATCCAATAGGCTTCCCTACGGTCCAGAATCTGTCTATGGTCTCCTCCCTGTAAGGTTGTCACCACCTGATCGATGATTGTCCATTTTATCTGCACAAATGTATGTTCATGTTGAACACAATGGGTCATGATCGGAGCTGTAAGCATCTGAGTTTTTAAACGCGACTTGTGTTCATTTAATCTTGTTCTAATATTGCGGGTGGTTCTCCCAATATACACTTTCGGACAGTCACAGATTCTTTCCAAATGAAAAAGATGTCGATAATATAACGACTCCACATGACAACATCTTGCCACCAGTCAGACGTATAAATATGTGTCTGTTCAAAGTGTGCCATGTATAAGTTGGCAGTGGTATGTGCCAACGGCAAACCCATGGGTATGCCATGGGTTTGCAAGTATAAGGTGGATTCAAACAGAAAATGAATTTTAGTGAGAACCAATTCCACCATTTAAAGTCATCCTGGATGTAAAGTCTTGAAAATGGTTAGGGTTTGGGAGCTGTATTTCTGGGGAATTAAGATTAAAGGGGCAGCAGTCTAAGCTTTGTCTTATTATATGTATTTTAATTATGAATGTATGATTGTACATCACTTTTATTGTTTTTACTGATTATGCGGTCTATACATTTTTAAGACATATAAATAAATAAATTGCCACACACCTGCAAGCTAATGGCAAAGCTGAATCAGCTGTGAAAAACCTGTGCAAGAAGGAAAAAAGGGATGGCTAAGACCCTTGGAGAAAAACACAAATGGAAGGCTTGGATAGCAGTTCAGCACAGTGCCTGATGTCAAAGATGCTGAAGATATCATTGCCAGTAGCAAATAAACTACTTGAGCCCTGTATGATATAAGGTATATCAGAAAGACCGCAACATAAGAGGCAAGTCTTTAAGTCAAATTAGGACATATCTGCTAAGGATTTGTTTGAGTTGAATATTGGAGAGCCAATCTGCATGAAACCATTATTGGGAGATTGAACGAGCCATTTGGTATCTACATGAAAAAGGTCACCCCCAGTCATATCTGGTAGACACTGAAGGAATTCTCTATTGACATAATTATGCGGATCTGTAAGTGGCTGAACAGACAGCTTCACAAGGCTGCTTCACAAGCACATACACAGCTCAGCTGAAGGACCAAGCAATCCTTTCTGCGCAAGAACATACCTTAGCATAGAAAGTACAGGATCTGTGGGGAACAGCACTGATGGGAACCCTGAGCAAACAGGCACATCTGTTAGTCATTTGAAGCCAAGCATGAGGGATAGTGCAATAACACCCACTGATGCTGGACAGAGATCAGCTGCTGCACTCATAGAAAAGTCCCATTTACCATCACAGTGGCTGTCATTCAAAGGCTCCTAATTAACTTAAAGGTGATTTTTTAAAGCCCTACGTGCGCCAAAGCTGGGAGATACGCACAGAAGTTGGGCCATTACGTGCATATCTCCCAGTATGCGCACAAATAAATATTTGCAAAAAAGGAGCGGAACATGGGCGTGATCTAGGAGGGGTATGAATGAAATCTCCATATAAATATTTACGTGCACAAGTGCACACTGGGGTCCCCTACCGCGTAACTTTACTTCTGCAATGGATGGCTTGTAAGCCCTGAAACAGAAAAATACTAAAGATGTTAACAGGGTTTTAAGGGTTGGGACTAATAGGGTTAAAGGTAGGCTAGTTAACTTGGGGGTTGGAAATCTTATCTTTTAACTGGGTGAACTGTGAATGAAGTGGGTAAACTGGCAATTGCATCGGCGCGCATATGTACCAAAATCCCCCCACTTATGTGGTAGAGATGGCATTTACATGCACATGTGCATGTCCATATAAAATTGCATGCACACGTACACACATACAGCCTATTTTATATCATGCATGCATATATGTGCGTATTTTATAAAATGGCCTTGTCCATTAGTGTGAACCAACATAGGCGCATATATGTGCGTCCACACAGCTGTTTAAAAGTTACCATCATAATATGTAAGGCATTTTACAATAGAAAGTTGTTCAGATACTGAGCAAAGAAAAAGGGAGATGTTACAGATGTTAACTTACAGATTGATGCCACCTTGTGGTTGATTGTTATATTTCACTGTTTTCTACTCCCTGTCTCTGTTGTTACTTTAACCTAATGTGTTGCTTGATGGATGATACAACATAAATGTAATATGTCAGCTCGAATGTCAGTATATAAAAATTAATAAGGAACTCTTAAAGATACCTGTCAAAGAAAAAAGAATGAATTATTCATGAGACCTTCATATATAGTGGGCAAGGACCAAAGGCACTTTTCTTGAAATGCAATGCTATTATCCTACTTACACAGCCTTTAACTAGACTGGTGCCCAACCACTTTTATAATCATAGGTCTCTTATTGAATTTTAACATCCATTTGTTTTCCTTTTTTCCCCATATACTATCTTATTTTATAAACATTATCTTAGACACTTATCTTGCAATTGCTCTTAGGAAAGGTCCTTAATGACACTTATGGTAAAGCCATTCCAGAAATCTTGTTAAGGAACATTAAAGGTCCAACATGGCATCCATTCACCAGCTGTCTTCATTGTCTTAATTTCTAAATATGAAACTACGGGGCTCAAGAAAAGGGACAGTGTTAAAGCACACCTCATTTTTTTTTTCCCAAGTGATGGTGTGGGGGTAAAGGTCAAGTGGCTCATCACGGGCTAACAGGGAACTTTTATCCTGGAAATGGGAGGCATTTACAATATGATCTTACAGCCCTTTTACAAGATGGTGGCCTTGGGCTATAATCGTACATTGTGGAGGCCCGGTGCCTGTACATTTCCAGCTGTGACAACATGTGTAAAAGCTTTAGGGGATTTATTAAACTGTGGTGCTTGGGTTCCACAGATTAGGAAATTCCGTGATAGTTTTACCACAGTTTAGTACATGCAAAGTCAGTAAAAGGCTTTCAATTAGGCTTCCTCCAGATAATTGCCATCCTAAGTGAAATAGCATTGAGGAAGGTGAATAGCCTCTCCTGAGTCTGGCAGCCCTTTGTAAATGATGAATAAAGATACAATATATTTTAGGATGGCTGCAATATATGCTTACTTATTTCATTGATGAGTATAAGTAAATAGCAAGTTGTACTTAAAAGATAATCTGGGTTAAACCAGATAATGTATTCTCAACAATTAAAAAAGTATATATATTTATAGAAAACCTGAGAATTCTGGTCCCTTTCTGATCAAGGTATCACTTATTTTTCATTTCCACTGGCGAGCTGAAAAGTAACTGAGGTACTTGCTGCAGTCAGCTTTGAAATTAGATGCTGTTGTACTCTCCGCTTTTGCTGAACAGCTTTACCAAATCAGCGCATCCCTTCTTCTTAAAATATTCATGATCCATGCTGCTATGGAAGATTGCCCAGGCCAATAAAATAGCAACACTAGGGTAATACATTGCTCCCCAGGCACAATTTAGAAAGGATTATTAGGAACCTAAAACTTGGAGACAAGATGACCTGAGAAGGGGTGTGAGAGAGATTTATAATATCATGAGTGGGGTGGAACAAATTAATAGAAAATGGTTGGTTGTTTATCCTTTTAAGCAGTACTAGAACTAGAGGACACGCCATGAAATTAACAGGTAGCAGATTTAAAACACCTACGAAAATATTTATTCAGGCAATGCACAATTAAGCTGTGGAATTTGTTGCTGGACGATGTGGTCATTTCTAGTAATATAGCTGGATTTAAAAAAGGGTTTGGATATATTCTTGGAGGATAAGTCCATTAAAAACTTTTAGCCAGGTAGGCTTGGGGAGCTCTACATTTAGGAGCGAGCAACAGGGAATGTATCTTCCCATTGGTATCTGTGGAGTAGTTCCTAGTTGCAGATGGGTTTCTGGGCTCAACAGAACACTGGTCTTACCTAGTATGGCACTTATTATATCTTTATTGCAGTAAGAATAATAAGCTTGTACAATAACTACTGCCATTGTGACTTCAATCAATAATCATTGCTGACTCTGTTAATCAGTTGTTTTGAGAGGCTCCAGCCCATTTATGATAAAGTTTGATCAGATAGCAATTGGACTTTCTTAGGAAATTTGCATCCCATCTCTACGCTTTTTGGTTACTTACTATACCACCAACAGTAGTTCAGATATAACCTGCTAGAATGTTTCATTTCTTCTGAAAAGCAGTGGTACCGTTCCCAGATACTCGTTTTTCAACATTCAGTTCTCCAGCTGACAGGCTTTGCTTCAGATGGGGGAAGGTTACAGCGTCACATGATTTTTCAATGTTCAGCCATTTCCCTCACATCCAGAGCATCACACCCATAATTCAGTACAAAATACATCACCCTCCTACAGCAGTAATACTATACCGAGACCTAATTTTCTTTTTAGACATGGAACTGAAGGGGAGAGTGATAGCTCATTTTCCATTTAGACTTGGAACAGAACCTCTTTAATTAATGTTGTTTCAAGTGAGTTCTGCAGAATTTTAGGAGAATTACTTCCTATTCACGCTGTAATTATGTGCATTGCAGAATAGAATAACATCTCCAGGTGTGTAGTCAAAGCAAAATATTTTTCATTTGCCAAGATTTTGTAATTCTCATAAATAATCTGCTTGCTGAGGCAAGAGCCATTTTGTTCACCAGTTAGGTCATAAATTATGCTTCACTTTCATCTAAGAGATATGGAAAAAGATACAAAAGATATAAAATATGCACTAAATTATTCAATCAAAATATACATTATTTGGGTAAAAACCACAGGGAGGGTAATTCACAAACAGCCCACATAAGGCTACTTTGTACCTGCAGACTGTTAGCCTGAATTTTCTAAGTGAACCTATGCGCATCAGTCCACTTTGGAAATTGACATGTTGCAGTGTAGTTGCATGGGCATACTTTCTCCTGAGCAGCTGTAATTTTGTGTGTATAGATTTTGAAAATGGCAAGTATGCATATAAATCCTTTCCCTGCCCCAACTCACCCCCCCCTCCCCCACCACTCCCCGGAATACTTCTCATGGCAACACATAAAAATATGTGCGAAATCAGGCTTTGTGCATACTTTTGTGTATGTAGGCCACCGGTTTGATTTTCAATAAAAGACATCTACATGCATAAGTCTGGGATTTAAGCGTGTAAATTATTTTGACAATCAGCCCTGGAATATTAACATCACAATATCACATCCCTATAAGCCCTCTGCAACAACAGTGCTTTATTTACTTTTTATTAATGTGTGTGTCTAATGGAGGCTTTTAGTTCAAAGGAAACCACTTGAAGAGTGAAATGGAAAGTCTGCTATGTCCATTAGAGTAGCTAAGTTCATAAAGTCAGAGGATAGTCAAAAACCTACAGTACCACTTTAACTTATGTATGAACAATGAACATTTTGAGCAACATAAAATATTATATATAAAAAAATTCAATTTATGTTTTAACTCTTTTATAAGGTGCAAAAGAAAAAAACATCAAAAAGCATATTGCTCAAGTACCTTGTTTCTTGCATATCCTGAAGGCAACTGCAAACAGTTATTTTTCCCAATATATCTGTACCCTCCCTTTCCCTATCCACTCCCCCACACCTTCTCTTTATTATTCTATAAAATACCCCTAGACATTACTAATTCCTCCTCTCCTCACCCTTTATTTACGAAATCCCTGGGTCCATAAATTCAGAGCCATTCTGGCATTATCCATTTCAAAGATGTATGTATGTATAATAATATCCCCTGTGCAGCCACAGTCCACTATTAATAATCAGACTTCATACTATAGGAGACAATGCCTGGATATACTTCTCTCAAACTGTCATAAACAGATTCCAATGATGAAAAATATATTTTGAGGCCATATGCTCCATGTATGTCATATCAAGCAACAAGTTCCTTCATTGCCAAAAGGATGGTACATTTTCTCCTCTAAAACTCGCATGGATAGTACTCTTGCCTATAATACAGGCTTTCCAGATAAACAATCTATTTCCCTTTGTCTTAAAAAATGCTGCAGGAAATAGTTCATAGCTTCTGGAGAGTTTGGAATGTCATAGCCTATAATTCTTGATATATAACTAGCTATCTTGGCCCACAGCAGTTGGATATTTGGACATGACCAAAAGATGTGCAAAACTGTACCCACTTCTACTCCACAATATCCACAGATATATATGAGAAAATCCAGGTCAATATGCTTGGGCCTGTGAGACATATGCCCTTCTCAGGAATTTATATTGCAACCCTTGTTGTGGCGCCTGGCCACGGCAGCCTCCGGCCAGACCCCCATACCTCTTCCGTCTGCCCGGCACGGTGGCCCTCCCTCCTCAGGAGGCCGAATGCTCATGGCCACACAAACCGGACAGCATCATCCCAGGCTGCATCAGGGCCTTCCCTGACGCACGCACGCGGGAGGCCCCACCTCTTAAAGGGGCCGTGGTGGGAGAATCAGCCCGGCCCCGGAAGATGACGCCAGTAGGAGGGGTATTTAAACCCCACAGCTGCTAAACTAACTTGCATTTGCAACAGATTTTCTCTGTTGCTGCTTGGCTGCCTTCGCGTTCCTGCCTTGCCTCCGAGTTCCTGCCTTGCCTTGCTTTGCCTCCAAGTTCCTGCCTTGCCTTGCCTCTGAGTTCCTGCCTTGCCTCGGCTCCAGTTTCCTGCCCTGATGCAGGGCCTGCCTCTGTTCCTGTAACCAGTCCTTGGCTTGATCTCCAGGTTTGACCTCGGCTTGTCTTCTCGTCTCTGATCATCTGCTGCCCATCCTGACCCTTGGCCTGTGACTCCATTCCGCTTCTTCGCTGCCTTCCCCGGATCTTCTGCCTGGACTCCATTCCACTTCTCCGTGGAGCTTCGGTTCCTGGTTCCTGACTCTCTCTGGGTGAATGCACCGAGCACCCGCTCCTTGGGGGCTCTCCTGCTTTCATAGGCTATCTGCTCCTCAGAGGGCCTTCCCACCTGATCTCTTGGAACCATTTCTGTGAAGTGCTTCTCTTCTCCAGCTCCACCTCCCGGAGACGAGTTCCATCAGGGGCAATCCCTCAGTGGTCATTACCGCTCGCTCTGGCTCAAGGGTCCACAATCATAACAGTTTGCAAAGGCCATGGACGCAGTGGACATGTTTGGCCTCCAGGCTATTCCAGGCCTGGCTCAATGACAGCAGCAGAAGCAGCAGCAGCAATGCCTTGAGGTCTTGTCCGCCACAGTAGAGCGCTTGGCGACTCGCCTGAAGTCCGCTTTTGGGCCCGGGGCTGCCGCCTCTCCTCCAGCGGTTCCAGGAGCTTCGACTTCTGTGACCCATATGCCTGCCCCACCTCGGTTTGCCAGAGAATCCAAGCAGTGCCGAGGATTCCTGAATCACTGCTTCATAAGGTTCACCCTGCAGGAACAGCAGTTTTCAACGGCCCGAGTTAAGACGTCTTTCATCCTCTCCTTGCTGGATGGTAAAGCCCTGGCCTGGGCATCTCCGCTTTGGGAGCATGGAAACACCATTTTGGGGGACCTGCCTCGGTTCGTTGGGACATTCCGCAAAGTGTTTGATGAGCTGGGTCGCCTGTTTACTGCTATCTCTGATCTGCTCAACCTCCACCAGGGCTCACGCACGCTGGCCGACTTTGCAGTGGAATTCCGCAAGTTGGCGTCCGAGCTGGGATGGCGTGAGGACAGCCTGCATGGTATCTTCCTTGAAGGATTGTCCTCCTGCATTAAAGATGAGTTAGCCACTCGGGAGCTTCCAGATGATCTCGAGGCGCTTATTGAATTGGCAGGTCGGATCGATTGGTGATTACAGCAGTGCGCTAAGAAAGTAAAGCCACACCGACGCACGATTCCCCTGGCTCCTTCCTTCTCTCGCCCAGTGGTTACCCCAACAGCTTCTGAGGCTTCACTGGAATGCAGGGAGGAGCTTATGCAGCTAGGCCGGAGCCACCTGACAGCTGAGGAGAAACAGCGCCGAAGGAGGCTTGGACTGCAGTAGCAAGGGACACCTGTTGGCTCAATGTCCTGAACGTCTGGGAAACTCTTGGGCCTAGGTATCACAGGGGGGCTGACCCTAGGTTGCATCAATCCTGCTCCTCCATGTACGGTTCTGGTTACGTTGCAATTTTCCGGAGGATCCTTTACAACGCTAGCCCTGGTCGACTCTGGTTCCGAAGAGAACTTTATCCTATCCGAGCTAGTTCACCGACTATAGCTAACCGTGATATCTCGTACACCACTGTTATTGATCTTGTCCATCCAAGGAGACCCTCTCCCGCGACGGGTTACTCATTGCACTGCTCCCGTGACACTTCAAACTGGGGTTCTCCATAAGGAAGAGGTTTCTTTCTTCATCCTCGAGAAATCTATTCATCCCGTGGTCCTAGGGCTTCCTTGGTTACAGAAGCATTCACCCACCATTGATTGGAAGACCTTACAGATCACGGCTTGGAGTTCTGACTGCTTTTCTACCTGCCCTCATCAAAGACCTCAACCACAGTTGGTACTCGCTAGCACTACCCTTCAGTTACCTCCTCAGTACAGCAACTATGCTGATGTGTTTTCCAAGGAGGAGGCGGAGGCCATTCTGGAGCATCGGTCCTTTGACTGTGCCATTGACTTGCTACCCGGCACAGTTCCACCCCATGGACGGGTGTATCCGCTTTTCTTACCCGAGACACAGGCAATGTCTAAATACATAAAAGAAAATCTTGACAGGGGCTTTATTCGCCCATCTTCCTCTCCAGTGGGTGCAGGCTTCTTATTTGTAGCCAAGAAGGATGGTTCTCTAAGACCCTGTATAGACTATAAAGGGCTCACGTGATCACTTGAAAGGATAGTTATCCACTTCCGTTGATTCCTGAACTATTGGACCGTCTTCATGGAGCCAAGGTATTCTCTAAATTGGGCCTTCGTGGGGCCTACAATCTGGTCCGAATAAAATCCGGGGACGAGTGGAAAACCACGTTTAATATGCGTGACTGCCATTACGAATACTTCGTAATGCCATTTGGACTATGCAATGCACCCGTGGTGTTCCAAAATTTAATGAATGAGATCTTCCGGGACATGCTTCATAAGGGGGTAATTGTCCACCTTGATGACATCCTAATTTATTCCAAGTACCTGAACCCGTCGCTCAGACGTTCATCGGGTTCTCCACCGTCTTAGAGAACATCGCTTATTTGCGAAACTAGAGAAATGTCTCTTTGAACAGGAGTCCCTGCCTTTTTTGGACTTCATCGTGTCCACCACTAGCTTCCGAATGGACAAAGACAAGTTAACCAGCATCTGGGAGTGGCCACGGCCTGTGGGTCTTCGTTCACTCCAATGCTTCCTTGGCTTCCCCAATTTTTACAGGAATTTTATTCCTTACTATTCTCACATTGTAGCACCCTTGACAGCATTAATTAAGAAAGGGGCAGATACTAAGCATTGGCCTGCTGAGGCACTCCATGCCTTTGAAGAATTAAAAAGAGCATTTCTGCATGAAACTTGTCTTCACCATCCAGATCCAACTCGCCCGTTCATCATTGAAGTGGATGCCTCTGGCTTCGCGGTAGGGGCAATACTCAGCCAACACTCTCCTCAAGGGACTCTTTTCCCCTGCTCCTTCTTCTCCCGCAAAAAGTAAAGGCCCCTTATCGCCGCCAGTAACACGCCCAATAGCATCATCTTTCACGGTGGCGCTATTGGTTTGCGAAAGCCGGCAGCGATAGCACCACAGTGGTGCAATCACTGCTGGCTTTCGCAGGCCCGCCCCCCGCTTCGCCCCCCCCCCCACCCCCTGTTACCACGTGATTCACTAAGGCCTGCGATTTTAGAAAATCCAGGCCTAAGGCTCCAAATGAGAGACAAACAGCACCAACAAAAGTGACAGGAACATCCCTAGTCACTGATAGAGGGTCAAAGCAGCATAATCGGTGGCATCAAAACGCCAAGTGGTAAGGCAGCAAGCAGAGCAGCCTGAAAACCGCAATGCACAGAGCGCAAAGCGGTGCTGCAAGCACAGCTGAATAAACACTACAAGACTAGAATGAAGGGTGAAGCAACAAGCACAGGCATAGTGCAGGCACATGGCAGGAAGAAGAGTGGCATCAAAGCCCCAAAGCAATACAAGAGGAGCAATGCACTCCAACAACAATGGCATTAAAACGTCCACAGTACTGAGAGAGGGGCAAAATAGCAGAAACAGTGGCATGAATATCCTAAGGCACTGTGAAGGGGCAAAACAGTACCAACAGCAGCTAGAGTTTCCCAAGTCACCATGAGATGGGAAGGAGCAGGTCAAGCAGTAATAGTGACAGAACAACACAGAGAGACACAGGGAAAGAAAAGAAGGTTTTTCTTTTTTCAGTGTTTTTGTTTTGAGTCCAAAGCACACCGGTGTAACTAAGAGAGAGGCAGGGTAGGAAGATCAAGTGGGACAGCAACACTGGTACCACAGCATAGTAAGGAGCTGAACCAGGAAAGAACAGAAGCAGGACATGGGCAGCAGACTAGACAACAGCTTGAAGAGTCGAATATTGGCAATACGGCGCGAGTGCAGGAGGTCGCTCCCGGACCCCCGCTGGACTTTTGGTAAGTCTTGTGGGGGTCAGGAGGCCCCCCCAAGCTAGCCAAAAGTCCCTGGGGGTCCAGCGGGGGTCTGGGAGCGATCTCCTGCACTTGTGACGTCGGGTGACAGGAACCAAAATGGCGCCGGCGCTACCTTTGCCCTGTCATATGGTAAGGGCAAAGGGCCACCGGCGCCATTTCTATTAACGCAGCCGTGGCCCGAGAGCGGGAGATCATGGGAGATCGCGCCGGGACCCCCCACTGGACCCCAGGTAATTTAAAACATTTTGGGGGGGTTCGGGAGGGTGGGGGATTTGTTTTAAAGGGTCGGGGTGGGTTTTAGGGTTATTTTGGTGTGCCGGTTTTCCCGCCCTCCCCCGATTTACGATTTTTTACGATTTAAAAAAAAGAAAAAACATGACGATCAGATTTCCCTCCCCCCCCAGCCAAAATCGATCGTTAAGATGATCGATCACACGATTCACACCCCTATTGTGAAGCAACTGTAATCTTTTTAATTTGGACTCAGTGCCTCCTAATTAAGGCCCTTCTCTTCTCGACCTTCAGGAACTCCTCTCCAGGCACCGGCTTTCAGGAGACCGCACGTAAGTCCAAGCGGCTCGGGTCCTCATGGGCTCCTCCTGGGGGAACCTCGGGCTTCCAGTGGTGAAGATCCTTCGGGTCTCCTGCGCTGTGCCGCCTCCCGGCTATGACCTCCATGGTGGGCCTTCCCACAAGTGAGCTTCATCTGTCACAGCTGGCTCAAGGGTCCATGAATCCTAACAGGTGCAAGGAAGAGGGATGCAGTTTTGTAAGGAACTCTAGAACCTTTTGGGGAAAGGGGACTCTTTTCCGAAGGGACAGACTTCTGGTGGGAACCAGGCTGCATGCACTAACCTTTAAAAAGGAGATAGAGCAGCTTTTAAACTAAATCAAAGGGCAAAGCTGAAAGTCGCACAGCAGCACATGGTTTGGAGGGAGGTATCTTCAAAGGAAACTAATGAAGCATTAGAATTAGGGCATTCCAACAGAGAGGTTCCAATAATTAGAAAAGTAGTCCAAGTGCCTATAATTAAAAACTCGCAGAATGTTAATACAAACAAAAAACACACTTTGAAATGTTTGTATGCCAATGCCAGAAGTCTAAGGATTAAGATGGGAGAATTAAAGAGTATAGCAGTGAATGATGACATAGACTTAATTGGCATCTCAGAGACATGTTGGAAGGAGGACAACCAATGGGACAGTGCTATACCGGTATACAAATTATATCGCAATGACAGAGAGGATCATCCGGGAGGTGGTTTGGCACTTTATGTCCGGGATGGCATAGAGTCCAACAGGATAAACATCCTGCATGAGACTAAATGCACAATTGAATCTTTATGGGTAGAAATCCCTTGTGTGATGGGGAAGAGTATAGTGATAGGAGTATATTACCATGCACCTGGCCAAGATGGTGAGACGGATAGTGAAATGCTATAGAAATTAGGGAAGCTAACCAAATTGGTAGTGCAGTGATAATAAGAGTTTTCAGTTACCCCAGTATTGACTAAGTTAGTGAAACATCAGGACATGCTAGAGAGATAAAGTTCCTGGATGGAATAAATGACAGTTTTATAGAGCAATTGATTCAGGAACTGATGAGAGAGGGAGAAATTTAGATCTAATTCTCAGTGGAGCGCAGGATTTGGTGAGAGAGGTAATGGTGGTGGGGCTGCTTGGCAACAGTGATCATAATAAGATCAAATTTGAATTAATGACTGGTAGGGTGACAGTAAGTAACTCCACGGCTGTAGCACTAAAGTTTCAAAAGGGAAACTTTGATAAAATGATAAAAATAGTTAAAAAATAATTGAAAGATGCAGCTACAAAGGTAAAAAGTGTACAACAGGTGTGGATATTGTTAAAAAATACCATCCTAGAAGCATAGTCCATATGTATTTCTCACATTAAGAAAGGTGGAAGGAAAGTCAAATGATTGCCAGCATATCTAAAAAGTGAAGTGAAAGAGTCTATTTTAGCCAAAAGATCATCATTCAAAAAGGATCCATCAGAAGAAAAAGGGATTAAGCGAAGGCCTGCGCAGTCGGCGCCCAGACCCACCGGGGTAAGGCCTCCGACACTGCTCTTACCTCCGCTGGGCCCGGGCTCGACCACGCGGCTTCCTGCTCCGTCTCCCGGCCGTCCCGACCGCCGAGAAGGTCCGCCCCCAACGTGCTGCCAGCCAATCAGACGCGGCCCTGAGGCCCCTTAAAGGTGCCTGAAGCTCCGGGGATCTTCCTCTTCGTGCTCCCGCGGCGATCCGTGACCGTCCTCGAGCGAAGGCCTGCGCAGTCGGCGCCCAGACCCACCGGGGTAAGGCCTCCGACACTACTCTTACCTCCGCTGGGCCCGGGCTCAACCACGCGGCTTCCTGCTCCGTCTCCCGGCCGTCCCGACCGCCGAGAAGGTCCGCCCCCAACGTGCTGCCAGCCAATCAGACGCGGCCCTGAGGCCCCTTAAAGGTGCCTGAAGCTCCGGGGATCTTCCTCTTCGTGCTCCCGCGGCGATCCGTGACCGTCCCGAGCGAAGGCCTGTGCAGTCGGCGCCCAGACCCACCGGGGTAAGGCCTCCAACACTGCTCTTACCTCCGCTGGGCCCGGGCTCGACCACGCGGCTTCCTGCTCCGTCTCCCGGCCATCCCGACCGCCGAGAAGGTCCACCCCCAACTTGCTGCCAGCCAATCAGACGCGGCCCTGAGGCCCCTTAAAGGTGCCTGAAGCTCCGGGGATCTTCCTCTTCGTGCTCCCGCGGCGATCCGTGACCTTCCCGAGCGAAGGCCTGCGCAGTCGGCGCCCAGACCCACCGGGGTAAGGCCTCCGACACTGCTCTTACCTCCGCTGGGCCCGGGCTCGACCACGCGGCTTCCTGCTCCGTCTCCCGGCCGTCCCAACCGCCGAGAAGGTCCGCCCCCAACGTGCTGCCAGCCAATCAGACGCAACCCTGAGGCCCCTTAAAGGTACCTTCATCTCCGGCGCCGCGCACCGAGCGTCGCGTGCTGAAGGAGCGCGACAAAGGGGCGCACAAAGGGGCCCGCCCCTTTGTGCGCCCCTTCGGGCAGCCCCTTCGGACCGCCCTGAAGGACCCCTGAGGACCCTTGAGCGTCCAATTGGACCCGTCCACCGTACCGCTGTCCTCGGCCCGAAGTACAGCTGCCTGCCTGCCAGCCCTCAGCCAGGACCTACCTGGACCCTGGAACACTGGAGTGAGTAGACACCACCCCAAATAACTTATCTCCTCCTCCACAGGAGTTAGTCTCCAGCTCACTTTCCAGCTAACAGCGTACAACCTTTTAGTACCCGGTGCTTCTTAGCACGGTATTACCTGCACTATTTATCTAGCACATATATCCCTCAACATACCTCCCAAGTTGCTCAACCTGCACCTGTGCCATCTGCATTACCCAATCTGCATGATGCATTATCTGCATTGTTTAACCCACATTGTTTAATCTGCATTAACCCGCATTGTCTAATCTGCATTAATCTGTTTTGTTGGTATTCCACCTGTACCATCTGCCCCTTCCGCACTGTTTTTCCAATCTGCATTAAATTGCTCTATTTAATCTGCACTGTTTTAATCTGCATCAAATTGCTCTATTTAATCTGCACTGTTTTAATCTGCATCAAATTGCTCTATTCAATCTGCACTGTTTTAATCTGCATCAAATTGCTCTATTTAATCTGCACTGTTTAATCTGCATCAAATTGCTCTATTTAATCTGCACTGTTTAATCTGCATTGTGCTCTCTCCCCCAGCAATACACACTGAAACCCTAATCCCCGTCTTGTATTCGCCTACTGCTACTCTGCCTCCTTCTTGCCTACCCCTCTCTCTCCTATCAACCCCTCCATCATTAACCACAATGACCACACAACACATCCGCCGCATTCACCTCCCCCACAACAGACGCCCCCATCTCCTCCCCCTCCGACCACCCCCCTCTTACAAGTCCCTTCTTCCCATCCTCTCGACCCCCCTCAACCAATTTCTAGGACTCACTACCCTCTCTATCATTTTGTTCAATGCCCAATCACTCTCTAAAAAAACCCCCATTCTAAATGACCTCCTCACTGATGCCAACCCAGACGTCTGTGCAATCATGGAAACCTGGCTCAAAGAAACCGACACAGTCCTCTTGAACCAGCTACCGACCCACTCCTACGAATTCCTATCCATTCCAAGACCCAAGAAAAAAGGAGGCGGCATCCTCCTAGCCTTCAAGAAGCACTTCAATCTCAAACTCACCCACTCCACCTCTCCCACCAAACTAGAAATTGGCCTCTTTAAGTCTCCCTCGCTACAGATTTGTCTTATCTATGCCCCTCCTGGCTCCATTGAACGGGACCCCTCCCCCTTAATCGAATTCTTATCCACCAACATCAACACTGAAATTCCTTCCATCATCCTAGGAGATTTCAACCTCCATGCTGATGCCACCCCCCTTACCCCCTCTTGTGAGACATTCCTCACAGCACTCCAAGCAATAGGCCTCAGACAAATCATTGCCTCCCCTATCCACCAAGCCGGACACTCCCTGGACCTCATATTCGTCAACCACTACTTCCTATCTTCCCACCCCCCCCACCTGCTCCCCGGTACCGTGGTCGGACCACTTCCTCATAGAAGCCATGCTTACCCTTAACTTCCCCACCACCCCTACCCCCACAAACAACACAACCTTTACCTTTAGAAAATCCTGCTCAGGAGATGAACTAGCTCTTGCTATCTCCAACGCCTCCACTATCCTTGACTGCTCCACTCCAGAAACTGCCATCACATCCTGGTTCAGCACAACCCTAGAAATCGCTGACAAACTATGTCCCATCACCAGACGTAATCTACCCCAATCCACAAAAAACCATCAACCATGGTACACGACTGAATTAAGATCCTTAAAACATACCCTAGGGCAGCGAGAGAGAATCTGGCGTAGAGCCCCCTCACCCCAACTCGCCTCAAGCTACAAATCCGCCCTTCACCACTATAGAATAACCACCCTCAAAACTAAACGAGACTTCTATGCCTCCAAGATCCACCAGTACATGTACAACCCGAAAGCCCTCTTCAATTATGTTGCCAACCTCACCAAGTCCTCCCAGCCCGCTATCCCTGAAAATGAAGCCACCGCCAAGAGCGAAGAAATCGCCCAATATTTCCTCGCAAAAATCACTAACATCCTCCGTAGATTTCAACTCCCATCCCCTTCAACCCCGCTTTCCCCTCCCCTCCAACCTTCCCCCACTACACCCACCCTCCTAACCCTCGAACTTACTTCCTCCAAAGAAGTGGAATCTATCCTCAGAAAACTCAAACCTGCATCCCACCCTTCAGACACCATCCCCACAAAATCCCTCCTCTCCATCCCGAATTCGATATCCAAACCCATTGCAGACATTATAAACTCCTCCCTCTCTTCAGGCTCTGTCCCTGATGCCCTCAAACAAGCAATTGTTAAGCCCCTCCTAAAAAAACCAGCATTAGACCCTAAAGACCCCGCCAACTTTCGCCCCATCTCTAACCTGCCCTTCCTCTCCAAAATTATGGAAAAGATTGTGAACATCCAACTTACAGAATATCTAGAAAACAACAATATACTACACCCAGCCCAATACGGCTTCCGTAAGCACCTCAACAACGAAACACTCCTGCTTTCCCTCACTGACCACTTGCTCATAGGCATGGACCAAGGCAACTGTTACCTCCTCGCCCTCCTCGATATCTCAGCTGCCTTTGACACCATCAATCACAACCTCCTCATCAACCGTTTGACCGAAATAGGCATCTCAGGCCTAGCCCTGCTATGGTTTAAATCCTATTTATCTAACAGAAAGTTTTCTGTCAAGATAGGAAACGCCAATTCCACACTCTACCCCCTGGCTCAAGGTGTTCCCCAAGGTTCCTCCCTCTCCTCTACCCTCTTCAATATCTATCTCACACCTCTATGCCAGCTCCTCACAGAACTCGGCCTCAAATTCTACCTCTATGCAGATGACGTGCAAATCATCATTCCCATTCACAACTCTCTCTCAGACGCCCTCGCATTCTGGAACACATGTCTTGCCAACATAAACGATTTCCTCACCAACATCCACCTCGCCCTAAACTCCGCTAAAACAGAGCTGCTCCTCATCTCTCCCCACCTCCCCCCTAAACCCCTGATCTCTAATGACCCAGCTTTCAATACTATAGCATCCCAACCTACTGTAAGAGACCTTGGGGTAATTCTTGATCAACAACTCAATCTAAAAAAACAGATCAACTCCATCCTCAAAGCAGGTTTCTTCAAGCTCAGTATTCTGAAGAAGCTCAGACCCCTCCTCCACTATCATGATTTCCGTACTGTCGTCCAAGCTACCCTTTCCTCAAAGCTTGACTACTGTAATGCCCTCCTCCTCGGTCTACCCTCCTCCATTACCAAACCCTTACAATTGCTCCAAAATGCAATTGCCAGGGTTATCACCAACACTCAGAAAGCCGATCATATCACCCCCATACTCAAAGAACTCCACTGGCTCCCCATCGCATCTCGCATTCTCTTTAAAGTCTTAACTATATTACATAAATCTATCCACTCTCACAACTCCAACTGGCTGGATGAACCCTTCTGTCCTATACGTTCTGACCGACCTATTCGTTCTGTCAACATAGGTACCCTCTCCATACCCCCTCTAAAAAAAGCCCACCTCTCCTCCACCAGAGATCGCGCACTATCCATTGCAGGTCCTAAACAATGGAACGCCCTCCCTACCACGCTAAGGCTTGAGCCATGTTACTCCAAGTTCAGAAAAAAACTTAAAACATGGCTCTTCCAACAAGCCTACCCTGTCTAATCTTCACCCCCTCCCCTTCAGCCCATACCTTCTTTGAACCTCCTTTGAACCTCTCCCCTCCCCCTCCAGCCTTTACCTTACCTTACCTTCTTTGAACCTTTTGTATATAGACCCTTGGGCCCTTGTAAGTATATAGACCTTGTAAGCAACCCTTTTAAGCCTGTATATTCAGACCTGTAAATAGCCTGTTACAGTTTTTAATGCTTCTATTTCATTGCCTTCTGCTCTATGTATATTCCTCCCTGTTTCCCCTCCCTGTTAATTGTAATTTCAGCCTTTCAGTTACAATGTGAACCGGTATGATGTATGCTTACTAATGCCGGTATATAAAAAGTTTTAAATAAATAAATAAATAAAGACAGGCTAAGAGAGAATTTGAAATGAAATTGGCTGTAGAGGCAAAAACTCAAAATAAAAACTTTTAAAAGTAAATCCAAAGCAGAAAACATGAGAGGAAGTTGGTTGAACCATTAGATAGGAGTTAAAGGGGCTCTTAGGGTAGATATGGTCATTGTGGAAAGATTAAATGATTTCTGTGCTTCGATGTTTGCTGAAGACAATGTTGGGTAGATACCCATTTCAGAGATTGTTTTCAAGGGTGATGATTCAGATGAACTTAACCAAATCACGGTGAACCTGAAAGATGTGGTAGGCCAGATTGGCAGACTGAAGAGTAGTAAATTTCCTGAAACGGATGGCATACACCCCAAAGTTCTGAAAGAACTAAAATCTGAAATTTCAGACCTATTTCACTGTTCACATCCTTTAAAGCTGACATATCTGGATAATTCTGGTCGTGCTGTAGAGCTGTCCTAAAATGTAAGATACTCTTATCCAGCTATCTTTAAGATAGCTGTCTATATTCAGCCGTGCAACTGTACCACTGAATATCCCTCCAAGGTTAGGCAGATAAGTTTATCTGGTTAACTGTGCAATCCTGAATATGGACCTCTAGATCTTAAAGTAACGAAGCTTTCTATCAGTGTGCAAGAAGTTTGCTCTTCTACCCTCAGTTTATTTCCTTTACTGGTTATTACTTTTAGATTGTTTTATCAATTCATATATTTCTGTCTGTTGCTATGAAAACTGATTATTTAAATTATTTTTGGCCTATTCTTCTCTCATATAAATTACATTGGAGTACTTTCACACCTGTCTTCTTAAAAATGAACAATTTAGGTTGTGTTCACACATATTGATAACTTGATATTATGCCACAGTGTATCATCTAGCCTGGAAGCTGTTTTAGTACCAATATCTGACATGAAGCTGATTAAGGTAAATTAATTTACTTTATTCAGTTGCCAGCTTTGATTTTCACAGCAATTACTCTGATACGTATTGTACATGTATCAGTAGCCATTTCTCTAAGAAATAATTTCACATTTAATTGACAAGCCTATCGGTAGATCAGTTTCTGTTCCCTCCATTGCCCTTATTTATGAGTTTATGGCTGTTGGACACTGCCTTGTTTACTTGAGTTTTCCATCAGTAAGGGCATATATATATATTTGTATAACTTCACCTGATATCCTGCATATGGCTCATGATTTGAGGTGTTTTATATTTCTGCTTCTGAAGCAAAACTTCCTGGGGAAAACTGTAACCTGGTTGCTAAGAAATCTAATGATGTCTTAATAACATTCTATCATGTTCTTCCTTCTTCTACCTTTGAAGAAGGCAGCTTGCAATTTTGAGTGCTTAAGATGAAATAATTGCCTTATGGGTCACCTACATTTAAATTTAGCTGCAGATAGCTCTCCTGGGATTTTTTTTTATGTATTTTTAATCTGTTTAATAATAGATAAGGGGAATGACTTGCAGATAGGAAAATCACCTTCAGAATCCTATTTAATATTCATTTAAACTACGTTTCTTGAATGGGGAAGAGGACAAAGAGGCTTGTATCAACACATTTTTTTAGCTTATGCCATCATATAGCAGGAAAATTATTGTTTGACTTTTCCAATATTGAGAGGTACTGGGACTCATTTAGAAAGTCAGGCATGATGAATGCAGTGGGCAGAGTAGAATAGCATCATAATGCATTTAGCTGCAAAATTTAGCCTTCCGGAAACTTACAGAGGAGATTGTTTTGCATCTCATGGCTGGCTGCAGTGTGCTGATGTCAAAAGGCCTGTGTGGAGCATAGCTCATCCACTAGAAAATATATAAACCCTATAACCTCATGGAATAAAAGAAACACTGGGATCATGATCTTTCATAGGAATGCAGAGAATGAAGAAGATGTGATCACATGGCACATACCTATTCCCACTGATAAGAAACTCAGTGATCGAAAACCAGACAGTGGTAAAGGAGAAAGACACAAACACATACCTAATATTGGTATCAGTACCAAGCAGCTATTCTTTACCACATATGGAAGGACAGAAGATTTTCAAGCACCAAGATATGCTTTTGAAAACAGGAAAATGTAACAGGAACATGCAGGCATATTTCCAATTGTCTCGGGTACCACCAGCTTGATTAAAAAGAATTTACAAGCATACCTCAATAAATTGCCTTACAAGCTTCAGAAAGAGCTCTCTTGGGGCAAAATGCAAGTAATAAGAAAAGCACTAACATTCAGTTTTATTGAGATTATATACATTGTGCAACATACCCTGCTTTAAGTTGAAATAAAAATTTAAACCCCTCACCCTCCTTAATCCCCCCCAAGACTTACCAAAACTCCCTGGTGGTCCAGCGGGGAGTCAGGACGCCATTCCTGTATTCATTTGCGAGGAGCACGTGACGTCCGCGTCACTCCGACGTGACGCCGACGTCACGTGGTCCACCGCGGTTCCGCTCCCGGACCCCTCGTTGGACCCAAACGGAACTTTTGGCCAGCTTGGGGAGTTTTGGTAAGTCTTGGGGGGATTAAGGAGGGTGAGGGGTTTAAATTTTTATTTAGGATCAACGATCGCGATTTCCAACTTATTCAACATAGCTATGTTGAATAAGTTGGAAATTGCGATCGTTTTCGCCTCATCACTTTTTTAAGTTAAAAAAAATAATAAGTTGCGTTTTACATATGCGGTCAAAACGAATGCACACCCCTAGTTTATAGTAAGGATGGATGGGCTGCTCAGACCCAGGCTCGTTTCTACATTTGTCTGCCTTGAATTTACTTATCTAATCAGAGATGTCTTTGACCCAGTGTAAATAAAAAAATGTTTCCAAAAGATATGGATTGAATTGGGTTGGTTTAGAGCTTATAGAAATGTCCATGAATGGATTTGTATTCACAGATCTGCATTCACACATGTACTCAATAAATCCCACCTGATTTCTGATCAGTCTGTTGGGCGAGCTGGAAACAGGGAGGGAGTTGCTGAAGGGAGATGTGCGCACTCATATACACAGAGCGAATCACATACTTCATTGATCTTTTGGAGGAAAATGAGACATTAAATATGCTTTTCATTTACTGTCTTGGTCTTTGCAGGGTAGGGATACATATTCATTTAGTCTGGTTTCAGAGCTTTGTGCACATGCATTTTTCACTTGCATGACATTTTATTTGATGCATATAAGTACACCTTTGATTTTATGCATGTAAAATGGCTTAACTTCTGAAAATGAATGAAAACTGGCTCAAACAAACCAAACCAAAGCAAATGTTTTTGGCTACACACCTCTGTTGTGGTGATGGGGCAGTTTTCTCCCTTAGGAGAAGAGAGGGGGTGGTGCCAGATTAGGTCAGACCTGAAAAATCATGGCTGGGCATTTCATTTTCTAATCCCCACAAATGCTTTATGCTGCTTTACTTTTCATTCTTTGCATCCACAAAGTATCTTGCATAAACTCTCCTCATAGCATTGGCCCACCCCAGGTTTTCAAAGGGAAACTCCACAGGGAGTTTCCCTTTGATAATTGGCTTGCAGGTCCACAGTAACAAAGGTCCTGAATGCACCACAAGGAGTCTGGAAATTGGGCTCTGCATTTGTCTGTGGTATGAGGAAAATGGAGCATGTAATCCCAACACTGGACAGGCCCAGTTGGAAACCCCAAACTACAAGGGATGCACATTCATTTGAAATGAAATGAGAAATTTTATTAAAATTGTCCATTTTGATTCAATTTGTTTAAAAAATAACAATAGAAAAATGAATTTAATTTTGCTCATTTTCATTCCTTTCAAAGTTTTAAAAGGCTTTTGAAACATCCCCAGCCCTGAGGTCTTCCTCCCAATTGCCCTATACTCTTACCACATTGATATTCTTCATGAAGCCGAGTGATCCCTCGTCACTCTTCCCCCTCTGGTATTGTGATTAAAAATGGCGCCTGTGACAAAGATCAAGAACATTTTTTTATTTCATCCCTACAAAATGTTGCTGGCTTGAGCTTGCGCCTGAATGACGTCATTTTGTACAATTCAATTAACAATGGAGCTGGTAGACCAAAACTGGTGCCATTGTTAATTTTTCTACACATAGTGGAGCTGGCTAGGTTCAGTCCAGTGCCATTTTGTAAAGAAGAAATTAAACATGGCACTGGCCATGGACTGCCAGCTCCATTTTTAATTGCAATACCATCAGGGCATTAGTGACTAGGGATCACTCTGTTTCCTATAAGGAAAGGCTAAAGAGGATAGGACTCTTCAGCTTGGAGAGAAGATGGATGAGGAGAATATGACAGAGGTCTATAAAATAAAGAAGACAGTGCAATGAGTAAACATTAATCAGTTGTTTATTCTTTCAAAAAATACAAAGACTAAGGGATACACAATAAAGTTACTAGATAATACACTTAAAACTAGTAAAAGAAAATATTTTTTTACTCAATGCATAATTAAGCTTTAGAATTCATTGCCAGAGGATGTGTTGAAAGATATTAATGTAGCTGCATTTAAAAAAGGTTAGAATAAGTTCCTGGAGGAAAAGTCCATAAACCATTATTAAGGTGGAGTTGCAGCATGGACTCTATCTACCCCTTGGGATCCTGCCAAGTAGACCTGGATAGGCTTCTGTTGGAAACAGGATACTGTGCTTGATAGAGCTTTGGTCTGACCCAGTATGGCAAATCTTATGCTCTTATGCTCTGTGAAGAACATTAGTGTGGTAATAGGGTTGAGTGGGGGTGGGGAGGAGGCTCAAGGAGTAGTTTTTTAGGGGGATAGGGCCAACATTTTTATATTTTGATTTTTCTTTTATTTTTTTCTTTATTTTTTATTTCATGTTAAATAAAAAGAAAAGAAACAAAAACAAATTCAATGAAAAAATGTTTAAAAAGCCAAAACAAAAATAAATGTCTGTGCACACCTTAAAATGTACAATCTACCTGCACAGAGGCACATTCTTTTCGGCAGATATTAAAAGCTACGTGTGGGTGTAGATTTGTGCGCGCAACCCAGCGCGCACAAATCTACTACCGATTTTATAACATGCACGCGCAGCCACGTGCATGTCATAAAATCCGGGGTCGGCGCGTACAGCCTTCCTCCATTCCCTCCAAGACCGCTCCGAAATCTTTCCTTTCCTTCTGCCCCCCCACCTTCCCCTCCCTACTTAACTCCCCCCCTTACCTTTAACTTAGAAGTTGCGCCTGCCTCTGGGCAGGCATAAGTTGCACGCACCGGCCGCTGGCTGGTCCGCGATCCCGAGCACAGCAGCAAATGGCCGCTGTGCCTGGAGGCTCCAGCCCTGCCCCCTCCCCATCCCCTTTTTCAAGCCCCAGGACATACGCGCGTCCCGGAGCTTGCGTGCATCGCCGGGCCTATGCAAAATAGGCTCGGCGTGCACAGGATGGGTTTTAAAGGGTTACGCCAATATATTATGCGCGTAACTCTTTTAAAATCTGCCCCTTTATTAAGACTCTATCTACACTGTCTGGGAACATTTTCAGGCATTCTGAGAAGGTGAAGTCTCCACAGATGAAGGCATCAGACTACTATGATCTCTTAAAGCAAAAAGTTAAATTTTCTTGATTCTTTTAGCAGACTATGAAAGCAAACCTGTAGAAAGCACTTAGTAACTTTTATATAACAGTAAATTGCTTGGGGAAATTAAAAATAAAACATTTGAAACCAAAAAGGTGTCAGTTTATTTTACAGGAAAGGAACTCAGATAAACAAGGGGAGACCAATGGTTTCCTGTCACAGTGAGTTTGTTGGTAGTTTTATTTTTACTTTCGATAGAGATTTTGAGTAAATTGTACTTCTATGCCTGTCAGTTGTACAATTAAGCATACAAACATCTCTCCATCCTACTTTAAGAATCTTCAGATGATGACTCATAAATCCATTTTCCTGTCCATCCCTTGAGCTAGAAACAGATCTTAAACACCTGATTAAACATTAGAGTTTTTAGTTTCTTTCTAAATGTCTTAGTCATAAGTTATGAGAAGATTCTGCCCATTATTCCTTGGGGAATGTGTGCCAAATTGTAATACCTGCTATTGCGAGCATTCAGGTGTGTGTTTCATAAGTGGAGGCATATGTAACCAGAGGGATAAAAATGAAAAAGAGAATATTAAATTAAACATTACCTTGCTGCTGGACTGTAAAAGCAGTGGCTGGGACTGTTAAAGCAGTACTGCAGAAAGCAGGGTGTGGGGCTGCAGAAGTAGTTGCTGCTGCTGTAGAGGCAGTAGTAGGACAGAGAAAAGCAGCATGTTGTTTGTTTTTGTGCTGTGCTTCCCCAGTGCAGACAGAGAGCCAAGACTCAGCTGTCTGAGAGAAGGCAAGAGAGCCAAGTATAGGTAACAGCAGTAGCCCTGTGACCTGGAGCTTGCATGCAGGAGGCTAGAGCTGGCTGTGACTTCAGGACAATCTCCTGCTGCAGAGAGGCAATCAGGCCACATGCTACAAGGGAATGATATCACATCCTTTCATGGGAGGTGGTCTTTTCCATGATTAAATATAAAGTTTAAAAAACAGAAAAACTTCCTAGAAGAGGAACAAGGACCCTTAAAATCAAGTGTGGGGTGTGATTTCGGTAAAAACAAGGGTTAAAGTTTAAATTTATTGAAAATTGGGACTCTGATCCGCCGGATGGCAAGAATCAAGTTTAAGATTTAGTTGTGACTTCCCTGCTGAGGTTCCAGCTTGGCAGCTTGCCAAGTGATTAGAAATTCCATGAGGTATTCTTCACGTGAGAAAAGAGGCCAGTGGAAGAATATACTAGTTCCTAAGGTGCTTCAGTTTAATTAAGGTTACTGAACTTTATTCCAACGATTTAGACGGTGTCAAAACTTATCATTCCTGCTGGCTATTAAATGTGTGTGGGGGGGGGGGGAGGAGGAAATGTTATTTAATTGTAAATTCTATCCCCAGGGACCCCCCCTGGATTTATTTTCTCTGATATCACCAGCAGAGGATTGAAACCCCAAGTCAGAAAATAGGGTCTGGCTACAAGTGTTTTGTGCAGAAGCAGGACAGCAGGTGAAAGAGGCAAAGCATCAGCTGAAGGAAACAGGTTGAAGCAGAGCAGTAGCTGAGAAAAAAAAAAGCAGCAAAGCAGTGAAAAAAGAAAAAGCAGAGAGACAAAAACAACTGGAACAGCACAGTTTAGGTGCCTAAAAGAAGAAGATACTACAAAATAATAAGTATATTTGATTTATTGCATATGCTTAGTATAGAAGACAAAGTCAAAAGTCATTTAATGGCAAACTGCCCAGCTGAAGACGCGTGTTTATTCAAATTCAGCTGATTAAGAACATGACAGTATAATCTTTATTGCTGAAATAATTTGAAAGTGAACATTTGTTTGATGCCACCTGTTCTTTTGAGAGATCCAGAATTTATCTGTGGGAGGCCCTTAAAGAAAGAACTCACTATTATTATTACTCGAGAATAATTTAAAAATGTATCTATGAGACTGTATGAGATTGAGTTTTACCACATCCTTTCAATGGTAAAGGCTGCAGCAACCTGCTATATCAGAGACTGCTAGACTTCACACAAGACAAAAGTTGAATTTGATCATTCTTAGCAAAGAAAATCCAAGTTAACTGAAGAATCAGCAAACAGCTTCCTCGTTCAAAGTTATTGTGCAAGGGAAGAAAGCTGCTGTAGATACAGAGAGTGAGAGAGTGCAACAGTCTGAATGCTACAGTCAATCCAGCTGCTGTAAAAGACACAGACCATTTTCTTATTCTTTTTGCACACTGAGAATAGGGGAGAAAAATCCTTTTATTTTTCCCTTTAGCTAGAGATACAGTGCCAACAAGTCATTAGGACCACACTGAATTAACACTGCTTTAAGTACAAGTTCGTAAGATTGTCGCAGAGAGTGTAGTTAGCCCCTCCCTATTTTATTTAATTGACACATAGGTAACATATTGAAGAAGAAAAGAAGATCTACAGATACACAATTCTAGCAACCGCACAGTCTGTTGTACCTGGAAAGGACCAAAATACAGGATCAAGATACAGGAACCAGCTACAAAGAAACCAAGCTACAAAGATTTTGAGCTAAGTATATTTGCACACAGCCTACAGCAGAGCTTTCCAAAGTGTGTGTCGCGACACTTTAGTGTGTCGCCTGCAGTGTGCCGATGTGTCACGCAAGCCCGGTGCACGTGACGGGGCGGAGCAAGTGGTATACCAAGGAGAGGTCAGAGGAAGCCAATGCGGCCACCGGTGGACCTCATCCCACTGGCGGCTGAGTAGTTAAGCATCGCTGTGCTATGCTGGAGACACACAGCAGGAAGATCGGCAGGGTCATGCTGGAGCTCACGTCACCACGACCCGAAGAAAAAGGTCGCCTCTAAACGTGCAGGTGCTCCTCCTCCTTCCTGCCCACGCGGCCCCGGAAGATAAATGTTGCCGGAGCCGCATGGGCAGGAAGGAGGAGGAGCATCAGCCGCATGCAGAAGAGGAGCAGCGTTGTTGCAGCAGGCTGAGAAGAGGAGGAGGCCCAGTAGCAGAGTCCCCACCGCGGATTGGCCCAAGAAGATCAGGGCCGCCGCCGCCGCGGATCGGCCCAAGAAGATCAGGGCCGCTGCAGAGTGCATCCTGCGTGACCTGTGAAGAGGAGGCCCAGAGGTAAGAGAGAGGCTGAGGGCCCGTAGAGTGTGTGTATGAGATGAGTTGAGAGATTGTGTGTGTGTGTGTATATGAGATGAGTTGAGAGATTGTGTGCGTGTATGAGATGAGTTGTGTGTGGGAGTGAAGACCTGAATGTTTGGAGAGACAGCATGTAAGAGCCTGTGTGTGTGTGTGAGAGACAGCATGTGACAGTGAGAGCCTGTGCTTGAGCAAGACAGCATGTGGGAGTGAGAGAGCCTGGGTGTGTGAGAGTCAGACAGCATGTGCAAGAGAGAGAGACTGTGTATGAATAATTGTATGAGAGAGAGCATGTGAGAGTGAGAGCCTGTGTGTGTGTGTGTGTGTGTGTGCGTGTGTGAGAGAGAGAGAGAGAAAGCATGTGAGAATGAGAACCTGATTGTGTGTTTGAGGGAAGAAGATAGATGGAGAGAAAAGAAATAGAAAAAAGACAATATGAAAGGAATTGGCAAAAAAATAAGAAAGGGAAGATGGAACAAAAAATCCTGTGACCAACTGATTAGAAAACTAAGATTAGACAGCAAAGGTAAAAAAAATAAATTACTTTTTACTGATTGGCACATTTAATCTTTGGTAATGTGCAAGAGTAGCACTTTCTCTATACAGATCTCACAATGTACGAGATCAACATGGAGGAAGTGGAAACCCACGGGGCCTGCACAGAGGAGGCAGCAGAATGGGCTTCAGTGCCAGTAGCAGCAGTCAGCGCCTCCCAAATAGCCATGCGGCATCAGTGACAGTGGCAGCAGAGGAATGAGAGAGGCTCTGAGGTTGCTGGCAAAAGAGAGGGGGGGGTCTGCCTTTAGTGTGTACATGTGTATGAATGGGACTCTGCCTGGGGGTGTATGTGTGTGAATGCATGGGTGCCTGCCTGAGAGTGTGTCTGTGTATGAGAATGAATGGGTGTCTTCCTGGGGTTTGTATGTGTGAGAATGTGTATGTGTGTGTGTGAGAATAAATTGGTGCCTGCCTGGGGGTCTGTGTGTGAGAATGAATATGTGCATGCCTGGGGGGATGGTGAGGGAATGGTGTGAAAATGAATGGGAGCCTGCCTGGGGGTCAGTGTGTGTGTGTGTGTGTGTGTGTGTGAGAATAACTGGAGCTTGCCTGGGTGTGTGTGTTTGTGTGAGAATGATTGGGAACTTGCCTGGGTGTGTGTGTTTGTGTTTGTGTGTATGTGAGGAAGCCAGAGAGAGTAAGAGCATGAGTGTGTATGAGAAAATCCAGGGAAGTAAGAGTTTGTGTGTGTGTGGGTGTGTGTGTGTGTGTGTGTGGAGGGGGAGAGCGTGTCTTAGAGCCTGAGAGTGTGTCAGTGTCTGTGAGAGCGAGATGTTATGGTGGGCATAAGAGCAAGAATGTGTATGTATGTGACAGTGTATGTGTGAGAGAGAATGGACAAGTGAGTATGTGTGAGAGAGAGAGGATAACCTCCTAATCCTTGACAATATCAGAGTGACTGGAAATCAAGGGCTCCCACATATGGACAGCAGGGGCTTTTTAAAATCCTTATTAGTTTTAATTATTGTGTGTTATTTGATATATGTGCTGTTTTGAAATATTTTATTGTTGTTTGGGAAATTGTAAAAAATGTATATGATTTTAATTAATAGAAATTCTATTTATCAGTAGTTTTAATATAATATTTTATTTGTATGGTTTTACTATTATAACTGATGCTTTATGTTTCTTGATTTTATTTGTTTTATGAAGAATGGTGGTTCTGTTTTTCCATTGTTAATACACAGAGTCTGGCTTCTTGGGGTTTCCATTTCAGTTTTTGTCTAATTTGTGCTCCTTTATTTTGTATTCTGTATTTGGTGAGGGTCTGTCTCTGCTCTGTGTGTGTGACCATGATGAGAGATTCTGCTAGCATGTAGTGTCTGTATAAGGATCTATAGCAATCGGGTTTGTTTTGTTTCCTCAGTAGGTGGTGTATTGGTATTCTAGGACCCAGTGTAATATTTACCCTTGCTTTTTCACAGGTAGGGTTATTGTTGTTTGAGTCCTTGGTGTTATTACTGTTATGTTACAATGGGATTGCAGTATAGATTTTGAGTGTCTTTTTTGCGGGTTTTGTGTTAGTTCACAATGTGCCTGGCAGTGGAAGGTGTTTGGCTGCTGTTACTGTGAGGTGACACCAGAATTTGAAAATATCTTTTAGTATGATGAGCTATAAGGGAAACATCCAAGCTCCATTGTTTGGGGGAATTTCAGTGGATGCACAGAGTTACAGAACTGGAGGTGCAGGATTTATATTGACATTCTGTCCCTTCCTATATATTCCAGACTTCACGCTCAAAGCCATATAGAATTAGTTGAATGAGGCTATCAAATAATTTTATAGTGTGAAACTGGCCAGCTTTTTAAAATTACGCAGAAGACCCTTTGGACTTTTTTATTAACACCAAATATTCAAAAGCTGTGTTCATCCCATCAAGCTCATATTAATCATTAAAGAGGTAAATTGAATAACACAATAACTTTGTTTTATTATTGTTATTCATAAATTAGAACAATAACATTAATCTTGGAATATTATATATATTTAATATAAATGAAAGGTTTTCACAAGATAGGTTGTGTCATGAAACATTTTATTATGTATATATTTAAGGAAACATACATAAATTGTCGAAATACATTTAGTTCATTTAACCTTTAACCTCTGGTTTGCTAGTAGACTGAATTACTGTGTCACGAAATTGTGTTTGTCTAAAAAGTGTGTCACCAACATGAAAAGTTTGGAAAGCTCTGGCATAGAGTATAGCTAGACCAAATCACAGGTTCATATAAAAAATGTACACCTACACAGACAAAGAAAGAGACAGCTATAAGACAACTCTGAGTAGAGAAAACAAAGCTGTTTAATATAGAAAAGTACAAATAATAAGATACAATTACAGTTTTAAGTAAAAGATACTCACCTTTTTGCCACTACCCGGGGGCAGGAACTGGAAAACCTGCAAAAGGACAGTGAAAACAAAGCATGAAATTCTTGAACCTACTGTTCATATTTTGGGAAACACTTAACACTTTACACAATTAAGGGAGATTTTAAGACATGCGCACACGCGTCCATGTGCACGCACTACCCGGCGCGCACACATGGATGCCCAATTTTATAACATGCGGACTCAGGTGCACGCATGTTATAAAATCGGAGGTCGGCGCATGCAGGGGGTGCACACTTGTGCATCCTCCATGCGCCGATGCCCACGGCCTTGATCAGTTCCCTCCCAGTCTGCTCCAATTTCAGAGCGGACTGGGAGGGAACTTCCCAACCCCCTAATCTAACCTTCCTACCCATTCCCTCTAACCTTCCTGCCCCCTATCCTATCTTAAACCCTCCAAAAATGTTTGTCCTACCTTTTGCGCCTGCTGTGTCAGAGGATTGTGTGCGCATGCCAGCACCCTGCCGGCACACAACCCTCCAACACAGCAGCAAATGGCCGCTGTTCTGGGGGCCTCTAGCCCCACCCTACCCCTTGGACGCCCCACCCACCCCTTCACCGCCCCCCACCCCACCCCTTTCTCAAGGCCCTGGGATATACACACGTCCCGGGACTTTACGCACGTAGCCGGGCAATTTAATATAAAGGGAATTGTAATAGTCTAATCCAGATATCACTGTGATTGCTGTACTGTTCAAAAAATCCTTGGACTCCAAAAATGGTTTCAGCTTCTATAGCAGGCATAGTTTATGAAAAGCACTCTTCCCTACAGCCTTAGCCTCAGGACTGTGACGGACGTTAAACAGTGCCAGAACACCAGGCGTCGCGTGCCGTGCGTCACTTCCCTTTGTGCACCCCTTCGTGCATCCCGTAGTGTTAGCCATTCCCCATGTTCTTTTATATCCCTTGTTAACAATCCCCATATTTAAATGTTTAATGTATTTGACAAAGGTAACACATGAGTTCCTGCAAATTTTGTTTAAATGTAAACCGATGTGATATGTGAAATCGAACACCAGTATATAAAAATAAATAAATAATAAAAATAAATAAATAAATAAATAAATAAATAATGAGGGGACAAGGATGGCTCACAGATTCCTCACTTGTGATGATATTAGGATTGTCTATTCCCCCAGTTGGATAGGGGGAGGAATATCATTGCTGGTGAACCTAGATGACTATTACTTCTGTTTTATTTACATTCAGTGCTCATTTGTTGGCAAACATCTGTTGTTTTTAGAATCTCAATACAATCTGATGTATATAGTAGTGTCTCATGAATTGTGTTTGTAACTGATTTGAAAATTGTATTCCATTCACATATGTATGACATTCTAATCCTAAATCAACAAGAAGACTACAGATAAGCCTTAGATAGATGTTAAAAAGTGTTGAGAACAATCAAGATGATTGTGCACACCTGTCTCTAGCAGAATTCATACTGAACCTGTGTCTCCAACCCTGATTTGATAAACACATTCTGCCAAACATGATGTAAACCATTTCAGCATGATATGCTGAATCCCCAAGGCTGAGAATATATCGTGATTCAGGATTTTGAATGTGGCAGATATTTTTGTCAAGAACTACTAACACAAGTATCTTTTTCCCCTCATTGAAATCCCTCCAATATGTATCCAGACTAGACTGTGACTGTTCCAGAAACCAAATTAGAACCAATCCAGTAACTTGTTTTTATCTAAAATCTCCTATAGCTGTTTCTGTACATCTCCCTCGATCACCTTGGCCATGAAGAAGAGGGATAACACTAGATGATATCTGACATGGTTTGTCTGGTCTAATTTTGATTCATTTAATATGGGGCATATTAGGGATGTGAATCGTTTTTCAACGATTAAAATTATCGTCCGATAATGTTTATATCGTCTTAAATCGTTATAGAACACGATACAATAGAAATTCTAACGATTTATCGTTAAAAATCGTTAAATCGTGTTAGTGCGCACTAACTCGAGTTAGTGCGCACTAACTCCCCGTTAGTGCGCACTAACTCGATTTAGTGCGCACTAACTGAAAATGATACAAATAAACACTTTCCAGGTCACTGAAGGTCAGTTAGGAATGAATATGTGTTCCTATTGGCTGGCTGCCCTCTTATCTATTGATGTTACCACTGAGGTGATGGTTGGGGGGATGGGAAATGGAACTGGAAACTCACGAACACCAACAGAAAATGAAACAAAGTGTTGACACTTCCCAGGTCAGTAAAGGTCACTTAGGAATGAATATGTATTCCTATTGGCTGGCTGTGCTCTTATCTATTGATGTTACCAAGGTTTCCACTGAGGTAATGGTTGGGGGGATGTGAAATGGAAACAGTTGCAAGCTTGACATGTGATGATCAGCACTCACGTGACTAGAACTTGTTTGTTTATTATTTTTGTTAGCAGGCACGTGAAATTTGCCAATCACTGTGCATTTTAGAAAGGTGGTCCTGGCTGGAACTGTACACAGTTCAAATATATGTAATTGATTGTTGGTAAGTGTATTTTTTAAGTAGCCACAGTGGCACCAGTATGTTTACTTATCCTCCTACTTAACTCACTAGCTCAGCTTTGTAAGAAGGGCTTCTCTGCTTGTGTGTTGCTTTTGTTTGGTGTGAGGGATTTATTTTAAAGGGTCATGGTGGGTTTTAGGGTTGCTTTAGTGTGCCGGTTTCCCTGCCCTCCCCCCACTGGACCCCAGGTAATATAAGGCACTTTGTGGGGGTTCGGGAGGGTGGGGGATTTATTTTAAAGGGTCGGGGTGGGTTTTAGGGTTGCTTTAGTGTGCCGGTTTCCCTGCCCTCCCCCCCACTGGACCCCAGGTAATATAAGGCACTTTGGGGGGGTTCGGGAGGGTGGGGGATTTATTTTAAAGGGTCATGGTGGGTTTTAGGGTTGCTTTAGTGTGCCGGTTTCCCTGCCCTCCCCCCCACTGGACCCCAGGTAATATAAGGCACTTTGTGGGGGTTCGGGAGGGTGGGGGATTTATTTTAAAGGGTCGGGGTGGGTTTTAGGGTTGCTTTAGTGTGCCGGTTTCCCTGCCCTCCCCCCCACTGGACCCCAGGTAATATAAGGCACTTTGGGGGGGTTCGGGAGGGTGGGGGATTTATTTTAAAGGGTCATGGTGGGTTTTAGGGTTGCTTTAGTGTGCCGGTTTCCCTGCCCTCCCCCCCACTGGACCCCAGGTAATATAAGGCACTTTGTGGGGGTTCGGGAGGGTGGGGGATTTATTTTAAAGGGTCGGGGTGGGTTTTAGGGTTGCTTTAGTGTGCCGGTTTCCCTGCCCTCCCCCCCCACTGGACCCCAGGTAATATAAGGCACTTTGGGGGGGGTTCGGGAGGGTGGGGGATTTATTTTAAAGGGTCGGGGTGGGTTTTAGGGTTGCTTTAGTGTGCCGGTTTCCCTGCCCTCCCCCCCACTGGACCCCAGGTAATATAAGGCACTTTGGGGGGGTTCGGGAGGGTGGGGGATTTATTTTAAAGGGTCATGGTGGGTTTTAGGGTTGCTTTAGTGTGCCGGTTTCCCTGCCCTCCCCCCCACTGGACCCCAGGTAATATAAGGCACTTTGTGGGGGTTCGGGAGGGTGGGGGATTTATTTTAAAGGGTCGGGGTGGGTTTTAGGGTTGCTTTAGTGTGCCGGTTTCCCTGCCCTCCCCCCACTGGACCCCAGGTAATATAAGGCACTTTGGGGGGGTTCGGGAGGGTGGGGGATTTATTTTAAAGGGTCATGGTGGGTTTTAGGGTTGCTTTAGTGTGCCGGTTTCCCTGCCCTCCCCCCCACTGGACCCCAGGTAATATAAGGCACTTTGTGGGGGTTCGGGAGGGTGGGGGATTTATTTTAAAGGGTCGGGTGGGTTTTAGGGTTGCTTTAGTGTGCCGGTTTCCCTGCCCTCCCCCCCCACTGGACCCCAGGTAATATAAGGCACTTTGGGGGGGGTTCGGGAGGGTGGGGGATTTATTTTAAAGGGTCGGGGTGGGTTTTAGGGTTGCTTTAGTGTGCCGGTTTCCCTGCCCTCCCCCCCACTGGACCCCAGGTAATATAAGGCACTTTGGGGGGGGGGTTCGGGAGGGTGGGGGATTTATTTTAAAGGGTCGGGGTGGGTTTTAGGGTTGCTTTAGTGTGCCGGTTTCCCTGCCCTCCCCCCCACTGGACCCCAGGTAATATAAGGCACTTTGGGGGGGTTCGGGAGGGTGGGGGATTTATTTTAAAGGGTCGGGGTGGGTTTTAGGGTTGCTTTAGTGTGCCGGTTTCCCTGCCCTCCCCCCCCACTGGACCCCAGGTAATATAAGGCACTTTGGGGGGGTTCGGGAGGGTGGGGGATTTATTTTAAAGGGTCGGGGTGGGTTTTAGGGTTGCTTTAGTGTGCCGGTTTCCCTGCCCTCCCCCCCCACTGGACCCCAGGTAATATAAGGCACTTTGGGGGGGTTCGGGAGGGTGGGGGATTTATTTTAAAGGGTCGGGGTGGGTTTTAGGGTTGCTTTAGTGTGCCCTTTTCCCTGCCCTCCCCCCCACTGGACCCCAGGTAATATAAGGCACTTTGGGGGGGTTCGGGAGGGTGGGGGATTTATTTTAAAGGGTCGGGGTGGGTTTTAGGGTTGCTTTAGTGTGCCGGTTTCCCTGCCCTCCCCCCCACTGGACCCCAGGTAATATAAGGCACTTTGGGGGGGTTCGGGAGGGTGGGGGATTTATTTTAAAGGGTCGGGGTGGGTTTTTAGGGTTGCTTTAGTGTGCCGGTTTCCCTGCCCTCCCCCCCACTGGACCCCAGGTAATATAAGGCACTTTGTGGGGGTTCGGGAGGGTGGGGGATTTATTTTAAAGGGTCGGGGTGTGTTTTAGGGCTGCTTTAGTGTGCCGGTTTCCCTGCCCTCCCCCCCACTGGACCCCAGGTAATATAAGGCACTTTGTGGGGGTTCGGGAGGGTGGGGGATTTATTTTAAAGGGTCGGGGTGGGTTTTAGGGCTGCTTTAGTGTGCCGGTTTTCCTGCCCTCCCCCCCACTGGACCCCAGGTAATATAAGGCACTTTGTGGGGGTTCGGGAGGGTGGGGGATTTATTTTAAAGGGTCGGGGTGGGTTTTAGGGCTGCTTTAGTGTGCCGGTTTCCCTGCCCTCCCCCCCACTGGACCCAGGTAATATAAGGCACTTTGGGGGGGTTCGGGAGGGTAGGGGATTTATTTTAAAGGGTCGGGGTGGGTTTTAGGGTTGCTTTAGTCTGCCGGTTTTCCCGCCCTCCCCTTCCCCTCCCACTTCCCCCGATTTACTAGTAAACTAGTGTGTTGTCTTACACTAGCCAGCCACTACCCCTGTGTTGGTGCTGGACTTGCAAATGCACGTGAGCCTTAAATTTATAAATAAATTGTTTGTGTTAGTAGTGCAAGTATAAGTAAATATAATATTATGGGGTAGCCTAGTGTCATTGGCTAGTGGCTGGCTACTAGCCACGCCAGTGAGCCACTAGTCAGATTACTAATCACACAGTGACCTGTCACTGACTGACGAAGTCACTCACTAACTGTATTTAACCCTTCTATATATCTTATCTATTAGGTGCTGCTCAGTACACTGCTGTGCCAGCTTACTTGTTGGTACTGGACTGGACTTGCAGCCATAACGTTTTAAAATGTTTGCTGGTAAGAAGAAGAGTGCTACTGGAAAGAAAATTCCAGTCAGTAGGAAAAAACTGCGATTTGATGATACCCCTTCTACTTCAGAGAATGTAAAGGAGCAAGGTAACTTGCAGGACAAGGAAGGAGCAAAATCTGGAAAGGTGAAAGTGAAATCTGTGCGGCAGCAGCAAAGTTTATTGATGGATGAAGTGCTACAGAAAGTGCTGAATAGAGAATCAGAGGACTCTGAGTCTGAGGAGGAGGATGACAATGATGATAATCAGGATGAGGAGAAAAAACACCGCCAATGACAGTGATAGTAGTGATGATGAATCAGATGATGGTAGTCCGATTGTCAAAAAAACCACTGTCAGCGCCAGTAGTATCCTCTCTAGTCCTAAACCAGTTGAACTTTTGCAGGTTACTACAAGAACAACTTCTGCTACTTCTACTCCTAGTACTACTACTCCTACTCTGATGACAACACTGACAAGAAATGTCCAGCCTAGAGTAAGGGACAGTAGAAAAAACATCTAAGGTTTGGAATCATTTTAATGTTACGGATGATTGGAGATGTGCTCAATGTATCCATTGTAAAAGGATGGTGAGCCGTGGAAGAACTATTGGACATCTTACTACCACCCAACATGAAATATCACCTTGAAAGAGAACATAAAGCACTGTTGCTTGCAGAAGAAGCTGCAGGGAAGCCACAGAAGGAAATTACTTCAGAAGATTGTGTGTATGTGAAGCAGAAGCAGTCTTCTTCTTCTCCTCTTCCCCGGCAGCAGCGGCAAGCTACTGTTGAGCAGATGGGGTGGTGTCCTTCTTCAATTTCACAGACTAGGAAGCAAGTAGTATCCAAAGTGGGTGACACGACAAATTGCTGTAATGATTGCTGAGGATGATCAGCCACTGCAGATTGTAGAGAATAGTGGATTTAAGAAGCTGATCCATCTTTTAGCCCCTGACTACAAAATTCCTTCAAGAACTACATTTACCCGTCAGGTGATTCCTTCCCTGTACTCACAATGTCGTGCTGAAATGCAGATTGTGATGGCAAGGGCAAAGGGAAGGAGCATACATCTCACCACTGATCTTTGGACTAGTAAGAATGCAACACATGCATATTTGTCTCTAACAGCACATTGGTGGCAGCTGGATGAGGCATTAACTGACAGCACAAGCACAAGCAGTGGCAGTAGCACCAGCAGCTCCAAAAAGCTTTCTCCAGGATACCGGTGGGCTTTACTGCATGCTCAAGTGCTAGACCAGAGACATACTTCTGCAAATATCTTACAGACAATTCAGGGGATGATGGAAGGATGGAAAGGGCTACTTAGAAGCAGTGATATGGAATGTTTAAATGGATATATCATTACTGACAATGCTGCCAATATGATTAAGGCTCTGGAGGATGGTGGATTCAAAGGCATCCGATGCTTTGCACATACACTGCACCTGGTAGTGAGGGATGCGTTGGGGCTAGGTGCCAAGGAAGTGCAAGGTACTAGTCGTCAAGCCCTGAAGCGGTTGATTGAAAAGTGCCGCAAAATAACTGGGCATTTCAATTGCAGTGTGAAAAGTGGGAAGGAACTCAGAGAAAAACAAAAAGCAGTTAGGGCACCATTGCATAACCTCGTACAGGATGTGCCTACCAGATGGAATTCCACCTATCTTATGTTGGAGAGGTTGTCTGAACAACAGACACCTCTGCATGATTTGGCAATGGAATCTGAAATTGGATTGGAAAATCCACTTGGATGTCAGGACTGGACAAACATTGCACAGATGGTGCATGTCCTCAAGCCTTTCAAAGTATATACTGATGCACTGAGTGCAGCTACAGCCACGTTAGGTGATATCATTCCTGTAATATATGATCTGGAGCAGGTATTACAGGAATATCTGCATCAGACAGATTTGTCGAAGGAAGTGTTGCAGCTTGTGAGATGCTTAAAGAGCAAGTACAGAAAAGGTTGAAACCTCTAATGGAGAAGGATAGCTATATCTTAGCTACTATGTGTGACCCACGTGTGAAAGGCAATGTTGCTCTCAAGTGCAATACTCTTGCATCCTGGACAAATAAGTTGATTGAAATGGTTAAAAAGATTTCAACTCCTCCCACTCCATCCTGCTCAGCTGCTTCCAGTTCCACCAGCTGCTTCCCTCCCATGATGACAACCCATTCTCCTCCCAAATTTCATGAAACTGGTCCTATTTCAATAGCAAGAGCAAAATTTGTCACATTTCAGAGTGGTGGGGCTGCTAACCAGCAGCACCTGCAAGAGAAGGTTGCAGAAATTCATGTGAATAATTTTCTCTCTGAGCCAGTTGAGAGCATGGAGTCAGATCCCCTGAGATATTGGGCAGAAAAAGCTTCAATGTGGCCTTATCTTACCAGAGTAGCACAACACTTTCTTTCCTGCCCACCCACCAGTGTGCAAAGTGAACGAGTATTTTCATTGACAGGGAATATTGTGAGTCCACTCCGTGCACGTTTGAATCCAGACTTAGTAGAGGAATTGGTTTTCATCAAAATCAACCTTCCGCTGCTTCATAATGTGAAAATTCGCTGTGACTGGGAGGAGGAGTGAGTCTCTTGTCTAGGATGGGGATGCAAGGTCATTTGGGAACACAGCAGGATGGAGCATTCAGCAGAAGCACTGCCAGTGCCTCATGATAGAACTGCCCCTGCCTCTTCACCTCAGGTGTCTGCTGTGCTGTTATCATCTATCTTGTCAGCTTGATGAATAAGGACTTTGTATGTGCAAGAAAGAAACCTAAGTTGTGTCTATCAACTGTGTGCGCTTATTTAGCAGCTGTTAGAAAACAGGCAGTTAAAGTACTTTTGAGTTTTGACCATAGTCTCTCTAAGCAGTTAATGTATATCATACTGTGATAGGGGCATGGTTTATTTTTCAGGCTGAGACAGTTTATAGCTCAGCTTACCAAACCAGTCCTGGGGATTCCACAACCAGTTGGATTTTTAGAATATCCACAAAGAATTATGCATGAAATACATTTGCATATCATGGGGACTCAGTATATGCAAATTTACATCATGCATAAAATCCTGCTGAGTGAGTGGTTATTTATTTGGAAAACCCTGGTTTGTAGGGACCAATTTGTCTCACTCTCTAAATAAAGCCTGACCACGTAAGTTAGTGCCTAAATCAAAACCATCTCCAGTTGTGTCATGAGTTACCTAACCTCCCTGTGGTCAGTAAAAGGTTTCTCTGGCCGAGATTTAATTATTTCTCCCTGCGGAGCAGATACATGTTAAGTTGAATTTTCAAGTTGCATTAATAAAAAACAGCATTTACGTGTTTACATAAATAGCATATACTTCTTTATATACATATAGTACAACATGAGTAAATCTACACGTGTGAAAAAAGGGATGGTCTAGGTGTTCCCAAGTGGAGGCCAACATTTATGTATGTTAGTCGCTATTTTATAAGAGATTTACTGTATGTGTAGATTTGGCAGCTTTATATTTACTCTCGCTCTTTATCTGGAGTAAGTGATAGTATAAGAAGTCTTAACAGTCAAATCATGACTAGGTCGTGGTCTGGGAGAAATGGGGGAAGCTGAGGCTGATCTTGATGAGTTGCAGATGGACTGGATTGGAAACTGAAAGACTAATTGATAACACTGGTAATTTTATTGCTGTGTCTGTGCATGTTAGAAATCTGTTGACTATAAATCCCAATTTATAATAATTTTAATAATTGAGTCCACTAATATTTCTCAAATTTAAAACATTTTATTAACTACAAAACTATAACGAAATTAAATAACACTGTTATAAAAATATAACTTTACAATGACAACATACCAAAAAAAAATTATGTGTTTTAGCACCCAGTACTCAAGGATGTGGAGAGGAGAATGGCAACCCGAGAGGAGGATCCTGCTCTGGAGCAGAGGGCAGTGGCATCTCCTCCTCACGAGGCATCTCATGAGGAGGAGATACCTGTGCCCTCAGCTCCTGAAAGGCCTCCTCCATGGCTGACAGCCTCCTCTGCACATCCTTGACATCTGCCCTGATGCTGTTTCCTCCCTGCAGGAGCTCCTTCAGTATGCCAAACTGCGCATGTGCAGTACATACGCAGCTTGGAGGAGATCCTGCAGGGAGTACAGCAGCAGTGCTGGTGCTGGTGCTGCTGGGCCCCGGCTGTGGCTGCCTCCATCCTTTGGGCACTGGCAGTGGCACTGGTGGCTGTGGCTGCCTCTTCTTGCCCTGTAAAGAAATGTAAAAAATTCTACATAAGATATAGAACAGGGGTGGGCAGTTATGGTCCTCGAGGGCCACAAACCAGTATTGTACGCACCAGCAAGTTTACAATATTAAAATACATTCAACCCCTTAGTTTACTAAATTGTAGGGTTTTGGAAAAAATGAGTTTATAGTCTACAACCTCGGAGAGGGAGAGTGGAGGGATATCATTCTAGATAATTAGAGATAATATTATATAAATATATAACATAACATACATCTATCCCACCCTATATAACTGACTGATCACAAACAATAATTTTGATTTTCTGCCTCAGACAGATACTAGACAAACTACTACTACTAGTACTACAACATACATACTGGCCCTGTGGGCCAAAATACAAGCCATTAAGCCCGTACACACGTGCTACATTAAAAAAAAATGTTTTTCAGTTCATTTTTTAACATGGCACTCTTCTACAGTTCTTCTTCCTCACTCATCCTCTTTCTCCCACTGCCTCCCTCCCCTCTCACAGTGACTAATACCCCCTTCCCTCAGTCTCACATTTATCCCCCATTCACATTTGCAGCATGTTGGTCAATGGTCAGGGCTCAATTATCTAATAATATAATACCTGGCCCACCAGTGACGGTTTGCTCCGTCCTCCTCTGCTGACAGCTACTGGGCCCAGGAAGCCCCGCCTCGTCCCTGCTGGTGTGTGGTTCTGTACGAAGACACAGATCAAATTTCACAGAACAACAGTTAAAATTTAAAAAAAAGGAATTGGAACTGACACAAACAATATTAAACACAAATTCCATTACAATTAATTGAATAATATTTGTGTACTTGTGGAGTATTCTCAAATAGCCTACCAGGCGAAGGACGCGCTAAAGTCAGGCGGACCTCCTCAAGCCAATCACCCTCGTGAAGTCTCAGATGCCGACCTGAGAATTAGAGGTAGAAAGGAAATAGAATAACATTAATTGATTAATAAATTACTTACAAACACAACATGCCCTGCTAGGTTATTTTTTTATGCAATATATAACATTTAGTAATAAAAAAAAAATTAGCTATCTTTTAATGTGGCATTCAAAATTCCCAAATACAAATCACATCATTTCAAAATGATAAATAAATATAAATAAATATAATACACCACTAACATTATCTCTCACCTTTCTTCTTGAGATCTTCGATCTCACGCGGGTAAGAGGCTCTCCGGCAGAACTCCTCCTGGAGAGCCACCCAGGCTGCAGACTCCCTTTGAAGGTTAGGCCTGCTGCCTGAGGGGGTGTAGAGATGCTCCTCATCCAGGAGGAGTAGCCAGGCTAGGAGGTCCACATCTGCCTGTGTGAACCGTGGCTTCCGGGACCTAGCATCACGATCGGCCTTTGAGGAGGACGGTTGGGCTGACTCCCTATCATGATCCATCTACAATGAGAAAATAAAAAAGAAGATGAAAAAAAGTAAGTTCAGAAGCTCAGACTGGAAAGGGCTGAAGTATCCCACCCTTCACATCCCCCACTGCTGGTATATGGGAGAGAGAAGGGGAAGGGGAGGGGGTGGGGGGAGGTGAAGGGGCAAGCAGCCCCACTCCCTGTGAGGGATGGGAAGGGAGAGCCAGCCCCACTCCCTGGGAGGGATAGGAAGGGAGAGACAGCCCCTGAATGCAGGGGCTGTCTCTCCCTTCCCATCCCTCCCCCCCCCCCCCACCACCACTCACCCACACACTATTCACTGGCTGGGACATGGGGAGGGGAGGAGTCAGGGTCAGGCACTGTGTGCAGGAAGATCACAACACCCCTGGTGCCAGGGTTAGGGCACTGTGTGTGCAGGAAGATCACAACACCCCTGGTGCCAGGGTTAGGGCACTGGGTGCAGGAAGATCACAACACCCCTGGTGCCAGGGTTAGGGCACTGTGTGCAGGAAGATCACAACACCCTGACCCTTGAAAATAAATCCCCCACCCTCCCGAACCCCCCCAAAGTGCCTTAAATTACCTGGGGTCCAATGGGGGGCAGGGCGGGGAAACCGGCACGCTAAAGCAACCCTAAAACCCACCCCGACCCTTGAAAATAAATCCCCCACCCTCCCGAACCCCCCCAAAGTGCCTTATATTACCTGGGGTCCAGTGGGGGGCAGGGCGGGGAAACCGGCACGCTAAAGCAAACCTAAAACACACACCCCGACCCTTAAAAATAAATCCCCCACCCTCCTGCCAGGGTTAGGGCACTGTGTGCAGGAAGATCACAACACCCCGACCCTTGAAAATAAATCCCCCACCCTCCTGCCAGGGTTAGGGCACTGTGTGCAGGAAGATCACAACACCCCGACCCTTGAAAATAAATCCCCCACCCTCCTGCCAGGGTTAGGGCACTGTGTGCAGGAAGATCACAACACCCCGACCCTTGAAAATAAATCCCCCCACCCTCCTGCCAGGGTTAGGGCACTGTGTGCAGGAAGATCACAACACCCCGACCCTTGAAAATAAATCCCCCACCCTCCTGCCAGGGTTAGGGCACTGTGTGCAGGAAGATCACAACACCCCGACCCTTGAAAATAAATCCCCCACCCTCCTGCCAGGGTTAGGGCACTGTGTGCAGGAAGATCACAACACCCCGACCCTTGAAAATAAATCCCCCACCCTCCTGCCAGGGTTAGGGCACTGTGTGCAGGAAGATCACAACACCCCGACCCTTGAAAATAAATCCCCCACCCTCCTGCCAGGGTTAGGGCACTGTGTGCAGGAAGATCACAACACCCCGACCCTTGAAAATAAATCCCCCACCCTCCTGCCAGGGTTAGGGCACTGTGTGCAGGAAGATCAAAACACCCTGACCCTTGAAAATAAATCCCCCACCCTCCCGATCCCCCCCAAAGTGCCTTATATTACCTGGGGTCCAGTGGGGGGCAGGGCGGGGAAACCGGCACGCTAAAGCAAACCTAAAACCACACCCCGACCCTTTAAAATAAATCCCCCACCCTCCTGCCAGGGTTAGGGCACTGTGTGCAGGAAGATCACAACACCCCGACCCTTGAAAATAAATCCCCCACCCTCCTATCAGGGTTAGGGCACTGTGTGCAGGAAGATCACAACACCCTGACCCTTGAAAATAAATCCCCCCCCCCCCCCGAACCCCCCCAAAGTGCCTTATATTACCTGGGGTCCAGTGGGGGGCAGGGCGGGGAAACCGGTACGCTAAAGCAAACCTAAAACACACCCCGACCCTTTAAAATAAATCCCCCACCCTCCTGCCAGGGTTAGGGCACTGTGTGCAGGAAGATCACAACACCCCGACCCTTGAAAATAAATCCCCCACCCTCCTGCCAGGGTTAGGGCACTGTGTGCAGGAAGATCACAACACCCTGACCCTTGAAAATAAATCCCCCACCCTCCCGAACCCCCCCAAAGTGCCTTATATTACCTGGGGTCCAGTGGGGGGGAGGGCGGGGAAACCGGCACGCTAAAGCAACCCTAAAACCCACCCTGCTATGGCCGGCGCCATTTTCCTTACGAAAAAACGATTTGCGACAGGAGATCGCTCCCAGACCCCCGCTGGACTCCCAGGGACTTTTGGCCACCTTGGGGGGGCCTCCTGACCCCCACAAGACTTGCCAAAAGCCCAGCGGGGGTCCAGACATTCACCACCACCTAATAATAATGAATTATTAATTCAGTGATATAACAAATCATTTAAAAAAAATTGAGTAGGTTAATATAAGAGATGACTGTAGTAGATTGAATACAGATCTGATGTTTCTGCTCTCCTCACAGCAAAGAAAAGCAACACACAAGCAGAGAAGCCCTTCTTACAAAGCTGAGCTAGTGAGTTAAGTAAGAGGATAAGTAAACATACTGGTGCCAGTGTGGCTACTTAAAAATACACTTACCAACAATCAATTACATATATTTGAACTGTGTACAGTTCCAGCCAGGACCACCTTTCTAAAATGCACAGTGATTGGCAAATTCAACATGCACTAGCATTTCAGGTGCCTGCTAACAAAAATAATAAACAAAGAAGTGCTGATCATCACATTACTTTTTTTGTCAAGCTTGCAACTGTTTCCATTTCACATCCCCCCAACCATTACCTCAGTGGAAACCTTGGTAACATCAATAGATAAGAGCACAGCCAGCCAATAGGAATACATATTCATTCCTAAGTGACCTTTACTGACCTGGGAAGTGTCAACACTTTGTTTCATTTTCTGTTGGTGTTCGTGAGTTTCCAGTTCCATTTCCCATCCCCCCAACCATCACCTCAGTGGTAACATCAATAGATAAGAGGGCAGCCAGCCAATAGGAACACATATTCATTCCTAACTGACCTTCAGTGACCTGGAAAGTGTTTATTTGTATCATTTTCAGTTAGTGCGCACTAACTCGAGTTAGTGCGCACTAACGGGGAGTTAGTGCGCACTAACTCGAGTTAGTGCGCACTAATCGGAAAAAACGATTTTTAACGATTTTTCAATGAAATAATCGTGCCTAAGACGATTTTCTTGCCCTGCCACACGATTTCTATCGTTAAGACGATATGGAAAACGATTCACATCCCTAGGGCATATGCTCACCTGTTTCAGCTGACTTGGCAGGCAACCCTTAGTAAGTGATAAGTTCACAATATTCATGATCACCTCTCCAATCTCTTTACACATGGCCTTAGATCACTGGAGAGGAAGAATCACATTCATAAATGTTATGTATTGAATAATCTCTTCACTGGATACCACTGAAAAATGTCCTTGACCTTCATAATCATCATGATCAATATCTGAGTCTGGGTCTAAATCTGATGGTAATAGTAAATACAATTTCAATTCCATAATTACATAGAAAAAACATGCACATATATTGGATATATGGTAACATACCAAAAGCAGCACAAGATTGAAACTTTTGAGCAGTAGCACCAATTGTCCAGGATTCAACTCTGCTCCTGTCCATTTGCGCCTCTTTCATATTTATGTATAATACAGTACACTGATAATTCAATTACCTTCAAAAAATAAAAATGTATCTGTCAGATACATCTTACATTCACTCATCTCAAGCCTGGATCAGAAAGACTGGGCATTCTGGTTACAACTTTTAAATTTAAATATTATTGAGGAAGCAGGTATGCAGGGGATGTGTTTGTCTAGAGTCTGGGTGAGGCTGGGAAAGGAACATCTTAAAAAAAAAAAAAGAAGAAGAAACTCAGATGTTGACCCCGGTATTGAAGCTAAAGCTCACAAAAATAGAGCAAGAATTATACACTGTTACTGATCCTACAATATGCCTCATCCTGTTCCTATATAAATTCCAAAGCCTATTTAATTCTGTGTAGGCTTTCGGAATGTCCAATTTAATTAAAAAACACTCCTGGAACTCTCTTGGCCAAATGATGATCTCTGCCCATTCAGGGGATCCATTTCCTTGCATCTATAAAGAGAGTATCCTTGGTACATACTGTAATTAAACAGAAAAGTATGTGCACGTATATTGGACCCATGGTAGCAGACACAGAAAAAAAATGTGAAGTTTGAAACTTGCGCGTAGAACCTCCAAATGTCAAGCTTTAAAACATAGCTTCTGTCGATTTGTACCTCTTTCATACACATTAATAATTCAGTCAGGCAGAGCTATGCATTTGGGATACAGAAATCGGATTGAACAGTATGCACTGAAGCCGGTGTGTGGTAGAAGCATAACTAGCAGAAAAAAAGAGGGAATAATGCCTCTGAACAGGTTTTTGGTTAGACCTCACCTAGAATATTGTATTAATTTCTGGAGGCCATACCTTCGAAAGGATATAGATAGGCTAGAAGCAATACAAAAGAAGGCAAGCAAAATGGAGCAAGACTTAAAGACCTAAAGATGTATATCCTAGAGGAGAAGATTGGAGGGGAGAGGGGAGGGGGTCATATAATAGAATCATTTGAATATCTAAAAGGTATTAATGCACAAAAAATAACCTTTTTCAATGAATAAAACATTATAGAAATGAGGGATGCGCAGGCTAAAAGTTTTCTTTCTTTTTTTTTTTTTGGGCAAAAGATGCGGTGAAAGAGGGAATCGTGGGAATGTTGGGCAGAGGGTGGGAGAAGGACCGGGAATTAGGGGATGATAACCAAGGAAGGGAGAGAGATAGGGTCCCAGTGGGACAGAGGGGCAGAACTGGGGATGGAACCTGCTAGGTTTGTTTGCCTTTTCCCCATCCCCCAACCCAAAATAGCATTCTGCTGCCCCTGCTTGAGACTGATATGGAGGAGAGTGGTATGAAAAGGGTTAAAAGTTCAGGTAACTCATATGGGGGATGGGGAACTGGTGTTGGGTTCAGTATGGGAATTTGTGTGCTCATTTTCCTAAAGTGGAAGAACTGCAATTGGGCAGCCTGGATGGGATAATCGGGATATTATTTTTGCTGTTATGTATTGAGATCAATATTCTGTAACCTGGCGAATAACACATTTTTCTGGGGGAAATTTACTCATGCAACTTTCTTGGATATTCATTGGGACATAAGTGCATGTCTCTTACTGAATATATATGGAAAAAGATACGCAGGGATCTTTAACCAGATAAATTTAGAATGTGATTTCTCCAAAGAGAATTATGCATATAACTTTAGCTGGTGAATGTTCAATATATGCATTCACCAACTAAAGTTTAGCTCCATCCACGAAAAGTCTCCATTCAAGCCCCTTTGTGTGCACATTTTGTACTCACAAAATCTATGCAATCAGTTAAATGCACAAAGGCTCTGAATATCAACTGCTGTATTTCTGTGTTACTGTTTCAAACGTGCTCTTTTTAAAGGTGAATTTTCAAAACTTTATATTCTTAAAAATTAGCATATATGCATGTAAGTAGCTTCTATTCATGCACTCCGTACTTTATAAAAGTTGAAACTATAGGCATATTTTCACTTTTGCACATACATATATGCGTGTAAAAAATGCACGGTCTAAGGACATTCCAAGCTGGGGCCAATACTTGCACGCATACGTTGCTATTTTAAAAGACTTACACACATATATATTCTGGCATAAATGATATTAAAAGTGTTTATTGTGTAGCACTGACTGGGTGAGAGGTTTGGGTGAACATGGGGGAGATCAGACTGAAGGACCAGGAAGTCCTTGATGACTTGGAGAAAAATTGGATAGATAATATGCATTAATGTGCATGAATGTCTAAAAGTGTAGACTAAAAGGTAAAACTGATCATTTCCTTGATGTGTGTAGGTTTTAAAATTGGCTGACTTACACATGTTAATCGGTACGTACATGAGTAAGTTCTACTTCACTTTCATGTGCAAAATATACATGAAAATATTTTTAAAATATATAGGAAAAATAAGGGCCAGATTTTCAAAAGCCTATGCACGTAAATCCAGTGGATTTACGCGCATAGGTGGACTTACACACGCCGGACACCTGCACGCACATGTTATAAAATCAGGAGTCCATGGGCGCGCACCAGATAGTGCGCACACATCTTCAAATCTAACCGGCATGAATGTTATAAAATCAGGGGTTGGCGCGTGCAAGGGGGTGCACAATTGTGCAACTTGCATGCGCCGACGCCCGCGGCCTTCCCCAGATTTCAGAGCGGCCTGGGAGGGAAATTCCCTACCCCCTAGCCTGACCTTCCTACCCCTTTCCCTAGCCTTCCTGCCCCCTAAGCCTAACCTAACCCTCCCTGGAGGGGGGGCAGACGCAAGTAGTGCACGCCGGCACCCTGCCAGCATGCAATGCCCCAGCAAGGCGGCAAATGGCCGCTGTGCAAAGGGCCTCTAGCCCTGCCCCACTCTCGGACTGTCCCGCCCACGCCCCGATGCCCCGGGACATACGCGCGTCCCAGGGATTTACTCGTGTGACCGGGCCTTTTAAAATAGGCCTGGCGCGCGTAAGGCCGGTCACAAGCATAAATCCCCAGGATTTACGTGGGTAACCTTTTTAAAATCTGGGCCTATATGTGTTTCATTGTAATGCCAATATTTGTGCATAAACCTATATATACATATGTTGCGGGGTAGAGGTGCACATTTTTTAAAAAACATGTAAATATCATACCCGCGAGTTATAAAATACTACGGTAAAACTACACGCAGCCAAATACACATGTATATGCTACCACACCAAGTTGTTTAAAGTTATCCTCCCTGGGAGCAATTTTAAAATAGCCTACATAGTTACAAACTACATGGATGGTTTTAACACACATACCGTAGGAAAAGTTTCAATGACAAATTGCCCACATAAGATAAAAGTGTCTGTTTACGTTGCACCTGTTTTCTGTGCAAGTGGCAGAGGGAGGGGAAAATAAGGCATGTAGATGTGATAATCAAATTTACACATGCTGTTTTCCTCCCCAACAAACACTTGCGTGCAGTACCACCTGTTACGATTCTGCCCTCAGGCAGCCTCTCCACCTTTTTTTTTTGCCTTCTTCAGCAGCCTGGAGGCTGCCAACGTACTCTCTCGCGGCTAGAGCCGCGCTACTATTTTCTTCCTAAATGGCCCGGAGGCCGTCAGCACGCTTCAGACGCGGCAGGAGCCACTGCAGCGTCTAGAGAAGGAGAAGGTACAGAGAAGGGCGACCAAAATGATAAAGGGAATGGAACAGCTCCCCTATGAGGAAAGACTAAAGAACTTTTCAGCTTGGAGAAGAGACGACTGAGGGGGGATATGATAGAGATGTTTAAAATCATGAGAGGTCTAGAACGGGTAGATGTGAATCAGTTTTTTACTCTTTCAGATAATAGAAAGACTAGGGGGCTCTCCATGAAGTTAGCATGTGGCACATTTAAAACTAATCGGAGAAAGTTCTTTTTCACTCAACGCACAATTAAACTCTGGAATTTGTTGCCAGAAGATGTGGTTAGTGTAGTTAGTATAGCTGTGTTTAAAAAAGGATTGGATAAGATCTTGGAGGAGAAGTCCATTACCTATTATTAATTAAGTTGACTTAGATAATAACCACTACTATTACTAGCAACGGTAACATGGAATAGACTTAGTTTTTGGGTACTTGCCAGGTTCTTTTGGCCTGGATTGGCCACTGTTGGAAACAGGATGCTGGGCTTGATGGACCATTGGTCTGACCCAGTATGGCATGTTCTTATGTTTTTCTTATGCCAGCATTGCCATGTGGGCAGGAGGCCGCTGCTTGCATTTCTATGTGGCCCGGAGGCCACCAACTTTCCTTGGGCCCTCCGTGGGAGAAAGGCCTATATACCCGGACTCGCCTGCGGCGTGGCGCCATCTCTGGTGCTCTCCCTGTGGCTTGGGAGTAGCTGTAGGCCTTGGCCTGGTTTGCGGCCTAGCTCCAGTTCCTGCTCCTGCAGTCTTCAGCATCTTCAGCAGGATCGCTGTCCAGGGTCCTGCACTGCTTCTTGCTTCCTCATAGGGGGCAAGCCCAGCTCTCTCTTCAGTATTTAAAGGAACAGCGAAGGCGTGGTGCTCTTCTGACATCATCGTAGGGGTCGCTTCTTCAGCCCTATAAAAGGGGCTCGTCATCATTCCTTCCTCACCTTCGCAAGGAGCCAGTCTTCCCTAGGACTTCTCTGCCATCCAGCTTCTCAAGGGTTATGTTCTTCGTTGGAATTCCATGTCTGTCTTCATCGTCCATGGTCTCACATCTTCAGATGTCATCTCATCCTCTCGTCCTCCTCCACGATGGACTTTCCTAACCTGCACCTTGGCATTCCCTTGCCTTGTCTTTACTGGCCTTGCAAGGCTCGCTTTGGTTCAGGCCTCGTCTGAGTCATCGTTGGATCTCTCTTTCTCTCTACCTGTTTGGGGAACCACATTCGTGGTCCGCAACCAGCCATGTCAGGCTGTGTAGAGCATGCCGGCCGGTGTGGTCCACAACCAGCTCTCATCGGTTGTGTAGGGCGCGTGTCATGGCAGTATCTGTTCAGGATGGGTGACCTTGTGACTCTTCGTGAAATCCTCACGTACCTTGAGTCATCCTTTTTAATTCTTCAAGCAACTTCATCTCCGTGATGCCCTCACGTATTTTGAGTGTTGTCTCATTTCTTTCGTCTTCGTCTGATGTCTTCATCCTTCGACCACCATTCACCCTGTAGCAGTTGCTGCTCCATGTGGCAGGTCCGAAAGGGCTAGGAGTAGTCGGAGGACCACTCATGTGTCTCTCTACTGCCTATAGGTGCGACAATGGTCAAGGTCTATCCCCATCAGCCTGCACTTGGACGCCTCTCACCTGCCTCGGTGCTTGCTGGAGCTCCTGTACAGCTATGTCATCGCCCAGGGGTATATGTCATCACCAGAGATGGGTCTGCTACCCGCGGCCCATAACACCACCTCTTTTTAATGTGGCTAAAAGAGTGCATGCTATAGCAGCAGCACTTACTTTCAGCCGCATTTGAAGAGGGAAATTTTCAGTTAGGCCGTTTTACATGGGCAGATATCTTTGAAAATTGCCCTCTCAACTCCTTTTTGTGTATTTCCATGAGCCCAATGTCTGCACAATTATTTTTCTGCATGATCCAAGAATAGTTTGTTTCTTTAACAATTACTTTTGTTTTCCTTTCTTGGTTTTGATTTTAAACTCACAGGCACGTGTTGCTTCTCCTCAGTCCTTTCCTTCAAATGCATTCGTGCACATCAGTGATTTTATTGGGACGGGGAAGGTTTCTGTATGAAATCTAAATACACATGAAAGGAATCTTGCATTCTCTTTTTTTATTTTTCTGTAAAAATGGAGACCTGGGCATCTAATTATATTTCTTATTTAATCAGCATTAATGACTGTGTACATATTTCACAGCTCAGGATTAGATATTGGGCTCTTGGGTTGCAAATTGTTTATGGGATACCCATATCTGATATAAAGTGAGAGTTCAGAATAGTGATTTGCAATCAGTAATCTGTAAGTTTGAAAATGCTATTGCTTCAGTAACTCAAAGCTTATTTTGTTTAATTAAAATGTGATTGTAATCACTTAAGTCGCAGCAATTTTTGCAACGCCCTTGAGCAACTATTTCTCTTTCTCTGCAAGTGGGAAGTGTATTTTAATTCTCTATATCAGCTGTTGCCCATCAAAGCAGTGGGATAGAAAACAACTAACTGATAAAATCTGAAACTGATTACTGGGAAAGGCAGTCCATGCTTTATAACTAATGATCTCCTAATGGCACAATGCAGTCTCTGTGCTGTGTAAGAAAAGTAATTTCAAGGACTAGTTTGAGCAGAAAAATGCTAGTCTATTGCAGTCTTCACAGCAGGTATATACAAAAACTGCAAGGCAGGTAATACTGTTCAATACTCTCAAAGTAGAGAAACCAAGAGCACTAATTCAGAAATTCACGAAGAAGATTTTAAAAAATACACATTTACGTATGTATTTTCATGCTCAAATGAAAAATGGTACAACTAAAAAAGGTACAGAAAAGAACAACAAAATTGATAAAGGGGATAGAATGGACTCCAGTGAAAAAAGGTTAAACAGGTTAGGGCTCTTCAGCATGGCAATGAGACGACTAGAGAGGATCTGATAGATCCACATTTATAAAATCATAAGTGAGGTGCAAGGTTTAAATAGTGGGTGGTTATTTACCCTTTCAAATGGTGCTAAAACTTGGGGACATACTTTGGGCCAGATTTTTAAACATACGCGTGCGGGATACATTTGTGCGCGCTACCCGTCGCGCACAAATGTACACCCGATTTTATAACATGCATGTGCAGCCGCGTGCATGTTATAAAATCCGGGGTCGGCGCGCGCAAGGGGGTGCACACTAGTGCACCTTACGCGTGCCGAGCCCTAGAGGAGCCCTGATAGCTTTCCCCGTTCCCTCCGAGGCCGCTCCGAAATCGGAGCGGCCTTGGAGGGAACTTTCCCTCTGTCCACCCTCACTTTCCCCTCCCTTCCCCTACCTCTCCTGCCCCCCAGCCCGAAAAAAAAAATACCCCCGAACCTTTATTCCAGAAGTAATGCCTGCCAGAGGCAGGCGTAACTTCTGGAATAAAGGCACGTGATCCCCAAGCCCAGCAGCCAAAGAAAGGCCTCTGGCCCCACCCCTCCCCACCCCACCCCACCCCACCCCGCTACGCCCATGCCCCACCCCTGGACTGCCCATTTTTTCAAGCCCCGGGACTTATGCGCATCCCAGGGCTTTACGCTCGCTGCCGGGCTTTTTCAAAATAGGCCTGGCACTCGTAACCTCCCTAAGTGTGTAAATCCACCTGGATTTACACACGTAGGCTTTTAAAATCTGCCCCTTTGACATTAACAGGTAGCTGATTTAAAATGAATAAGAGATTTTTTTTTCACAGCATAAATGAAGCTATGGAATTTGTTGCAGGAGGACATGTAACATAGCTGGGTTTAAAATGAGCTTGGACAAGTTCTTGGAGAAAAAGTCCATAAACCATTATTGAACAAGTAGACTAGGGAAAACCACCACATCTCTGGGACTGAGCAACAAGAAATGGATCTATTCTTTGGAATCTTCTGGGTACCTCTTATCGACCCAGATTAGCCACTGGATCTTTGATCTGATGCAGCATGGCACATTTTAAGTTCTTATTTATTTATTTTATTTAAAATTTTTATATACCGGCATTCATGATACAATCACATCATGCCGGTTTACATAGAACAGGGGTGTACAAAGAACAAATGAGTAACCTATTAGTGAGGAGGAAGCAGTTACAAATAACAAGGTACTAGAACTGGGAGTAGAGAAGAAAGGGAACATAAGAAATAAGAAATAAGAAATAAGAACATAAGAAAGTTCTTATGTTCTTATTATATGCTGTTCTAGTGATAACTGATAGGCAGTTACCAATGGGCCGGATTTTAAAAGGGTTACGAGCGTAACCCTTTTAAAAAACCCCTGTGCGCACCGAGCCTATTTTGCATAGGCTCGGCGGCGTGCGCAAGCCACAGGACGCGCGTAAGTCCGGGGCTGGCATAAAGGGGCGGTTGGGGGCGTGGCCAGGGGGTGCGGTTAGGGATTGGGGGTGTGTCCGGGGGTCGTGTGGGCGGTCCGGGGGTGTGGCCCGGAGGCAATAGTAACTTTTCCGATAAAGGTAGGGGGGGGTCTAGATAGGGCCGGGGGGGGGGGGGTGGGTTAGGTAGGGGAAGGGAAGGGAAGGGAAGGTGCGGGGGGGTAGAGAGAAAGTTTCCTCCGAGGCCACTCTGATTTCGGAGCGGCCTCGGAGGGAACGGGCAGCGCGCGCAGGGCTCGGCGTGCGCAAGTTGCACAAATGTGCACCCCCTTGCACGCGCCGACCCCGGATTTTATAAGATACGCGCGGCTACGCGCGTATCTTATAAAATCCAGCGTACTTTTGTTCGCGCATCAGGCGCAAACAAAAGTACATGCACGCTGTCTTTTAAAATGTACCCCAATGTGTTTTAATCTCATCACCTGAGCTTGAATAAAAGTATTAAATTATAAAGCTGAAGATGTAATTGGAACAGGCAGAGCTCATACCAATATATTGGATTCATTGATCTTAAAAGGGCCTAATTGTGCACCCGGAGGATTATAATGTGAAATGCACATCTGTAACATCCCAGTCTTCTTAGGAGTTCTGATTTGACACTTCCATTAATTGGTCAAATATTTGGCTCCATAGGAATATTAGACACCAATATTCAAAAGGATTTGTCAGCTAAGTCCCACACAAATCTAGAGTTTAAATGTATCTCTCACTGACCGGCCAAATTTTAGCCGGATAAATCATTTTCTGGCTCAAACTTAAAAAAGAAACAGGCAATCTGGGGGCCTTCAAGGAGAGAGGAAAGTGATCTGGCTTAGCTTAGCCCATATTCCGCAGTATCTGTCTAAGTGGGCTGGATATAACCGTATCTCAGTAGGCATTTGCTGACGATGGATGAGCAGTAGGGAAGTGGAATGAGAAACGGTTTTCTGTTCAGAATGGGGTAGATTTTAAGAGGCGCGCGAACAGCCTACTTTTGCTTGCGCATCAGACTCAAGCAAAAGTACGCTGGATTTTAGTAGATACGCGCGGAGCCGCGCGTATCCACTAAAATCCTGGATCGGCGCGCGCAAGGCTATCGATTTTGTATAGCCTGCGCGCGCCGAGCCGCGCTGCCTCCCCCCGTTCCCTCCAAGGCCGCTCCGAAATCGGAGCGGCCTCGGAGGGAACTTTCCTTTGCCCTCCCCTCACCTTACCCTCCCTTCCCCTACCTAACCCACCCACCCGGCCCTGTCTACACCCCCCCCTTACCGTTGTCGGGGGATTTACGCCTCCCGGAGGGAGACGTAAATCCCCGCGCGCCAGCGGGCCTGCTGCGCGCCGGGCCGCGACCTGGGGGCGGGTACGGAGGGCGCGGCCACGCCCCCGGACCGTAGCCACGCCCCGTACCCGCCCCCAAAACGCGGCCGACACGCCCCCGAAACGCCGCGTCGACCGGGCCCGCCCCCCGACACGCCCCCGACACGCCCCCCTCCGAAAACCCCGGGACGTACGCGAGTCCCGGGGTCTGCGCGCGCCGGTAGGCCTATGTAAAATAGGCTTACCGGCGCGCAGGGCCCTGCTCGCCTAAATCCGCCCGGTTTTGGGCGGATTTAGGCGAGCAGGGCGCTGAAAATCCGCCCCAATTTGTCTTACTTTATTGCTTTATTTTCTGCATTTTGATTATAAATGTTTTACTTTTTGTAAGCCACTTAGAACTGTAAGTTATATGGCAGCATAAAAATACCTTAAATAAATAAATAAACAAACTCTTGGACTGCGGGATAACTTGTTACCTAAATGGCTATATTCAAAAGAAAACTATAAGAAAAAACCTCTTTCAGGCCTTCAGGTCCCAATCACCCAGCCTCCCCATCCCAGAAAACACTTTTAATAACTGAGGATACAGCACCTGATATCCCACAACTTCCCTGCCCAAATCGTGGGCATTTGTATTGTATCGTGCACTCTAACGATTTTGGACGATTTTAAAATTATCTGACGATAATTTTAATCGTTCAAAAACGATTCATATCCCTAGCTATTAATCAATTTTTCTTGGGGAATAGCCACTGCTATTAATTTCATCAGTAGCATGGGTTCTTCTTAGTGTTTGGGTAATTGCCAGGTTCTTGTGGCCTGGTTTTGGCCTCTGTTGGAAACAGGATGCTGGGCTTGATGGACCCTTGGTCTGACCCAGCATGGCAATTTCTTATGTTCTTATGTTCTTATGAAAAGGATTAAGTGCTAGTGCTTAAAGCCAGCCCACCCCTCTTTTCCCGGTTTAATGCTTAAAACAACAAACCCCTCTCATGTCCCTCTCTCCATCCTCCACACCCTCATGCAACCTCCATTCCACTTTTCCTACTTCTCGGACCCTTCCCAGTGAATTTCCAAAACCCCAGCTGGGAGCACAGTAGCTTCATATCTGCTCCTAGTTGCTTCCAGCATTGCTCTGACAACAAAGCTGGAAGTGAATGATAATAACCTTGCTGTCAAAATTTACCATGATTATGGCTGGGGTTTCAGGGATTTGGAGGGCCAGGTGAGAACAGTGGGAAGGTAGATAGAAAGGAGGCCGTGGGTGGATGAAGAGGGTAAGGAGTGGGGCAGGAGGAGTTGAATAATTTTCAAATCTAACTGGTCATAGACAAACAAAATCAGTTACATTTGAAAGTTATCTGGTTAAAGGTAGCTGGATAACTTTAAGTGAATCTATTCAGCAAGACATTTATTCCACTGAATATCTGGTCCAAGTTATCTGGATAATTTTAGCCAGTTAACATGTCTGCTTGCCATCTTTTTGAATGTTAGCCTCCTAGTTCAATAGGACCCCCAGAGTTTGTTGTTCCTGAATCTATCCCCGTGGAGCCTCATATGATGACCCTCTCATTCTCCAACTTCCTTTTCATTGAAAATATTTTCCCTCTTGGGTGTTTCAAATAGCTTTCAGGTATTTGAATGTCCTTTTCATATCTCCCTTGTCTCTCCTCTCCTCTGAGGTATACATATTTACAAGTTTCATCTCATAAGGCAATTGGTGCAGACCCTGCACCATTTAGGTATTGCTTCTATCTACAGCCTCCATTCTGAATTATATATCCTTCTGGAGGTGCATAGTCCAGAACTAAACCAAATACTCCAGGTGAGAGCATATCTCTGCTAGTTAAATTTCTCCCTATGCACGCAAGCATCCCTTTTCCTTCAGCCATTGCCTTGTCTTGCTACCTTGAAATCATCAGATATAATCATCCCATTGTCTCTTTCCTGATTTGTGGGCATGAGTACCTCATCTCTCACTGTGTATTGCACCTGCAAATACATAACTGCATTTTTTACTATTAAAATTTACCACCTTGTTCTTTTGTCTTTTCCTTAACCAAGAGAGGAGAACAAATATAACAAAAACACCATCTCTACTGGCTATACAAATTACAAGTAAAAAACACAAAATAAATTCTAAAAGCAATAAACGTTGTTACTCCCTGGAGATTTGCATCTGTATTGTTTCCACTTAAGGAGTTAGCTACAACCACAGAAAATATTATCTAATTCTACCTACAAAAGGAAATGTGCTTCAAGCATGAAATGCTTTTTAAATAAATAAATAAATAGTTAAATAAATAAATAAAGTTTCTCTTAATGGGGGGGGGGGGGGGGGTGTCTATGATTATGTTTTGTCTAAATATTACAGCTGTAATTGATTACCCCATGAGACAGTTCAAATCATTTTTACTTATGTAACCCATGTAGTAGAGATAAAGCAATCCAAATGGATTATAGCCCCCATGTGGGCTGCTGTGTTGGTTGCTTCTTAACTTCTATAAAAAGGACAAACATCTAGAGAATGTGTGAATTTTTAGTTAGATTTTTGAGCAGGCAGGATGTTTCTGTTCCTGCTCTTGTATTGTATTTTCTTGCTTTTGGGAGAGTATCCTTTGTGCCTTAGGGATTAAGATCTGGGTATGTAAAAGGTAAAAGGGCTGCCTTTTTTCCAATTCCAAGGAATATTATTTCCATTTGGTCTTGTGTGTCATTTTTGTTGAAGGAAATTTTTGTCCATACTTCCTTCCGTTTTCTTTGGATGTTAAAGACTGGTTTTTAATTTTACAAACCAACTAAATTCCTTTTGGTCAAGGAATTTGGTTGCCATCAACTGGAGAAGAGATCTTTCAGAGATTAGAGATCCAGTGATCCATCCGAGGTCATGCATAGAATGAATCTTCATTCAGTCCTGGTAGCAGAAGATTGGGAAGAAAGGAGAATGTTGGGTTAACCAGTACAATATCATCAGAATATTCTGGCAGGAGTTTGGATAAGAAGGAAAATCCTTAATCCTGATATCTGAAACAAGGCATGTGAATTCTGCCAGCTAGTCTAATTCAGGTATCCTGTCTGCCAGTTTGGGATAAAGCTCAAAAGCTATCAGTTTAAACCGTCAGTGCAGAGTTAAAGATTTATTAGAAAATGATAAAGTAATGGGCTGTATTGAACTAGGACTTGTAAATTATCTTTCACTTCACTTTAAAATCAACAATCAGTAAAGTTATGTTGGAACCGCAATCATTGTCCAGAGTGCTTTTTACTGTAAACTTTAAAGATTGTTAAAACTATGCTCAGTGCCTTGGAGAGAAATCTTTCTCCCTCCCCTCAAACAGGGAATCATGGAAAGCAGTTGGGCTTATGGAAGGTTCTGGAAGTGTGAACATAGTAAACCCTTGGAATTGGAAGTGGCCCTAAGTGAGGAGACTCCTAAGTGAGGAATCAGTCTAGGAGTTACCCTTACTTACCTAATCTATGTATTTTGTTCAAGTGTTTGAATCTGTCAAAAAATATTTTTTTTGGTATATGACCAAATACCTGACCTACCTCCCACTCTACCACTCTTGTATTTTGGTCATATTACCTGTCCTAATTATTGTACTATATCATCATCCTCACCCCCAGAATTGTTTTCACTGTATTATGTATCTACTTTTTATGTACCCTCTGAAACCCGATCATGCTGTAATTATGGTAAACCAAATTGTTGCTAAAACACTGAGCTCTCTGGCATAATTTAAACATAATAAAGGATGGCAGAAAAAGACCAATTTAACACATCCAGTTTCCTCAGTTATAATTCTTATGCTTTAGATAGATAAGAATATGGATTTATTCAGCCCAGTCCCCAAGATTCTCACTCCCTTGTCTTTTACCTGAATTTTCAGTCCTTTTCCTACCTCTGCCTTATAAATCACTCCCAAGTGTGCCCAGAATCTACTAAAGTACTGGCCTATACCAATCCATTGTGGGTCATTTCAGGCTTTGTCATCTTCCTATATGATACTAACAGGACAACACTAAATCTAACACCCAGGTTCCCCTTCCATGTCTTAATAAATGAAAAAAAAAAAGTGCAGGGGAAAAGGAACACAAAAAAGGATATCTTAAGCTGGATTGTCTGCCTTCAGCTTCATTAACTACCTAATTTTAACCATTGTCTTACTATGTGCAACTCCCCAAGTCTCTTGACCTTTATGTTTGTCTTGATTAGATTGTAAACTCTACTCAGCAGGGACTGACTCTTATGTGGTGTTTGTACAGTGCTACATAAGTTGAATAGCACTAAAGAAATGTTTAGTAGTAGTAATAGCAGTAGTATAACTATAATCAACTGCAAGTAGTCTAAAAAGTAAGTTTAGATAGAATACATGGCACTAAATGAAGATGTAGACATAATCGGGGCAATTTTAAATGCCCAGCGTGTGCAAATATCTGGAGATATGCACGTTGCACGGGCCATGCGCATGCTGAGCACATTTTCAGAGCGACCCGGGCCACACACCTATCTCCCCGTACATGCAGAAGTGCCAGGTTTAAGGGGTGGGCCGGGGCTGGGGCAGCAGTGGGGGATGGCTGGGACTTCGCCATTAGGCGCTGTTCTAGTGAAGCGCGTGCCGGCAGCCGGCCGGCGTGTGGAACTTACTTCAACTCCTGAGAGCAAGTAAGTTTAAAAACAAAAAAAAATTAGATTAGTTAGATGGGGATTAGGGGTCGGGTCAGAGAGGGGAAAAGGGAGGAAGAGTAGTTAAGGGATAGGGAAGTTTCCTCCCAGTAAACTCCTTTATTGGAGCAAACTGGGAGGGAACTGAGGAAGGTCTGATTGTGTCGCCGCACACTTTTAAAGAAAATCCCTCCCCCTTGCGCACACGCACAAGCACGCGCCAATATAAAATCAGGTGCACATGTGTGCGTGGGTATCGGGTTTTATAACATGCGCACTACGACGCGCACATGGATGCCCGCACATACTTTTGAAAATTTACCCTATTCAGAGTAATATTCAAAAGACACACGGGCGGATTTTAAAAGTCCTGCTTGCGTTAATCTGCCCAGATTTATGCGAGCAGGGCCTTGCGCGCCGGCGCGCCTATTTTCCATAGGCCGCCGGCGCGCACAGAGCCCCGGGACGCGTGTAGGTCCCGGGGTTTTTGGAAGGGGGCGTGTCGGGGCGGGGGCCGAATGATGCAGCGTTTTGGGGGCGGGATGCGGCGTTTCGGGGGCGGGCCCGTGGGCGTGGTTTCGGGCCGGGCATTCCGGGGGCGTGGCCGCGCCCTCCGGAACCGCCCCCGGGTTGGGTCTCGGTGCGCCAGCAGCCCGCTGGCACTTGTGGATTTACGTCTCCCTCCGGGAGGCATAAATCCATGGATAAAGGTGGGGGGGGGGGTGGTTTAGATAGGGCCGGGGGGGGGGGTTAGGTAGAGGAAGGGAGGGGAAGGGGAGGGGAGGGCAAAAGAGAGTTCCCTCCGAGGCCGCTCCGATTTCGGAGCGGCCTCGGAGGGAACGGAGGCAGGCTGCGCGGCTCGGAGCGCGCCGGCTGTCCAAAATCGGCAGCCTTGCGCGCGCCGATCCAGGATTTTAGAGGATACGTGCGGCTACGCGCGTATCTTATAAAATCCAGCGTACTTTTGTTTGCGCCTGCTGCGCAAACAAAAGTACGCGATCGCGCAGTTTTTAAAAATCTACCCCAGTGTGCATAACTTAGCATATAAACACATAAGTAGCTGCACCTGAAGTTAAACATTTATTTTATAAACTATTCAGCAAGAGCTGCACAATTTATAAAATAGTGCATACCACCATCCTGAAAGTATGCACATATAATTCAGTGCATGCATATTTTTTAATGCAAGTAACTACATAGCTCATACAAATACTTTTATAAAAGTATGCACGTATATTATACGCTTTAAATAATTGTGGCATTTGCATATAATAACCCTCAGTTTGTGTGCAGAGGCATGTTGGCTGATGTACGTGCATATTTTCTTATGTTAATATTTGTTTGCTGAATCATTCATTTATTTATTTCTTTGATTACAAGTTTATAAATCACAAATCCAAAAGGTCTATGCAATGCATAGGTTAAAACATACATAAAAAATCAAAACATAAAATAAATGCAAAATTGTAAAATATAAAACACAATGACTATGTGGTAACTTGGGATGGTTGTGGTTGGGGAAACAGCCAGTAGGATAAAGGAGGCAAACACTGGCTGTTTATTATATATTATTTATTTACAGAGCAAAATCAAAAACAGAAACTGCTCACTTTGCAGTGCTGGTAAAAAACAAAGTCAAACATAACTGGTCTTGGTCTACTTCCTGCCAGTTCACCTTCTGGGACTCCTCTTTTTATGCTCGGCTGAAGGGATCCTCCCTGAGCCCAGAATCCCTTGCGGTGCTGATCCTTAAGAAGGACCCGATTAGACACCTGTGCCTGTTCTTTCAGGTGGGTTGAAGGAATTTAGTGTATACTCCTTCACATACCCTCCCCCTCAGCTCAGCCTTATTCAGGGACCAGCTCTCTGGACAGGAAATCCACATTGGTGTTTTCCTTTCCTGCCCTATGTTGTATTTTATAGAAGGGCTCTAGGGCCAGGAACCATCTGATCACACTCACATTGGACTCCTTATTTCTATATATCCATAGGAGCGGTTGGTGGTCTTTCATGAACATGAACTCCCATCCCAGCATGTAGAAGCACAAGGGCTCTAAGGCTCACCTGCCAAGGCCTCCTTCTCAACTGTTGGATACCAGCTCTCTCATGGCATCAACTTCTGGCTAATATATGCCACAAGATGTTCTTAGCCATCCTTCTCCTGCACTAAGCCTACTTCTGAGTCATCGATTTGTAGGGATGTGCATTCGGTTTTGACGAATTAGGAAATTCGTGCGATATTTCCTAATTGTCATGGATCAGTAAAACCGATAAACGATCGCATTTTCCCTGAATTTTCAGGAAAAATCGTTTTATGTTAGCATGCACTAAAGGGATAAACAATCGCATTTTCCCCGAATTTTTGGGAAAAATCATTTTATGTTAGTGCGCGCTAAACTGAAAACGATTCATTGTGATATCTTCTGTTTTATTTTCTATTTCTTTCCTTACCTAATATTCTGTTTGCTTTTTTCACTACCATTGCACACTGAGCAGAGTCCACAGTGACTCCATGGTCCTTTTCCTGAATGGTGACACATAATATGGAACCCAGAATTGTGTAACTATAGTTTGGATTATTCTTCCTTATATGCATCACTGCATGTGTGTCCACATTAAATTTCATCTGCCATTTAGATTCCCAATCCCCCAGTCTAGCAAGATCCTCTTGAAATTCTTCACAACTGGCTTGTGTCATCTACAGATTTGATAACCTCACTCATCACTCCTTTTTCCAGATTATTTAAATATATTAAAATGCACCAGTCCCCATAGAGATTCCTGGGGCACTCCACTATTAACTTTTCAGTCCTATTCTCTGTTTCCTATCTTTTAGCAGTTTGGACAAGTTCCTGGAGGAAAAGTTCATAAACCATTTTTTTTTTATTTATGAATTTTTAATTTACAATAAGTAAACAACAATTCAAGTTACATTATCCATATTTCTTTGAATATTCTTTAGGAAAACAGGATAATTCATAATCAAAACCATAAATATCACCATAATCAATTAAATGAATTACATTACCTGTTTCCAATTACCAAACAAAAGTGTGAGCACTAGAGCAAAATATAACAAATATGATAATAGAAGTTACTCAAAATAACAGAAATTAAGTAGATAAATATTATTACCCACTATTGGTTAAGTTAGGTATTAGTTTCCCCCCTTTGGTTCCTTCGTTCTTCCAGGAAATTCTCTAAATGAAATGGATCAAAATACACATATCTCACTCCATCCACCCGCATGACACACTTACAAGGGAATCTTATCATTATCTGAATGCCAAATGTTCTAGCAATATTAGCCAGAGCTATGAATCTTTTCCTTCTTTCTTGTGTCTCTTTGGACACATCTGGATAAATCCAGATTTTTTGACCCAAGTAGAGAGAGGTTCTTTTTGACATAAATGCTTTTAAAACCTTGTCTCTGTCAGAAGACAATGCAAACTTGACCAAAAGGGTACCTCTCATCTCTACTTGGGAACTATATGATGTTTCTATTAGCTCGGTTACATTTAAAGAGGTATCCAACTGCTCTGAAATTATAACTTTCTTTTCATTAATAAAATAAGCATTGATAATTAGTGGAAAATTCTCAGGCTGCCATGACAAAATTTCCAAAAAGTAATTTTTCAATTGTTCCCTCGCTGAGACCATCTTACATTTTGGGAAATTAACAAATCTTAAATTAGGATATCTGACATAATTTTCCAAAGATTCAACTTTTTTATTAAGAGCTAATTCCCCTTTAATTATTGAAGATTGCACATTTTTTATGGAGGAAATATCCTCCTGCACTTTTGTCAGAACCGTCCCATAGTTAACAACCATGGGATTCAAATTTACTAAAACAATTTGCATCTCTTTAATACTGATATTCAACTTCATTATATTATTTTGCAACATATTCATAGCATGCCATAGCATTTCCACTGTCACAGTTTTTGGATTGCCTAGCAGGGCCTCGGGCATGTGAGGTGAGAGAACTTCATTAGTTTGTTCCTGGGTTACGTTGTTCCCCAATGGGGGCCTTAATAACATTCCTGTTGATGGTACAGAGATCTTGGCTCCTTCCAAGATCTCACCAGCACCTTGCACCTCTCTAAAGGGAAGGGACCCAAGATCCTTGCCCTGATCTTGCCGCATCCTCACATCTTGGTCCTCCTCGAACGGGCTAAGCTGCTTAAACGGTGTCCGTGTCTCAGTTGAGCCTGAAACCATGAAGGGAATGCTGGTTTTCGGAGGTGCAGGAATAGTTGGGGCCCCGGGACTTAAGCTCACTTCTCCCAATAATGGTGGAGATTGCTCTCCTCCAACCATTATAGCGGGATTCTCCGGGGTCAAAAATTCTAATGGTGGGTAAAAGTTAGTCAACATTGTTTGCAGTGGGGGAGGTCTGGCGGGTGTCGAGGCTTCCGGACGTACCTTCCCCTTCCGCTTTGTATGCGGCATATCAATTTCAAATTAAAAGGAAGAAAAAAGTCCAGAAAAAACAAGTTGATTCTTTTACTCACGATTTCTGTTTCAAAACATCAATATGGAGTTGGAGATTCTGCCTGGGAAACCGTATCCGAATCCACGTCGAAAAGGAGGGAGGCCTTCTCGCCTTCGCCGGCCTAAGCTGGACCAAGCCGTGAGCCCCTTACGGAGCGCACGGCTTAGGCAGCGCGCGCCGACGGCAGCGGTGCGCCATCTGCCTCCAAATTTATGGGCAGACACTCTCCTCCAACGTCATCCGGCTCCACCCTCTCACAACCAGAGGGGGTCGGGTCACACTCCGGGGGTATCACCGCGTGAGGTCTGAGTTGTTCCGGGAAGCTTTCTCACCGGATGAAGGTAGGAGCTGGTGCCCCTGGGTCTCTCTCTCTCCCGGGCTCCCCCATAAACCATTATTAAAGTGGAGTTGTAGAAATCCATTTCTTATCTCTGGTATAAGACACATAGAATTTATCTACCCTTTGGGATTCTACCAGGTACTTGTGACCTGGATTAGCCATTGTTGGAAAAAGGATACTGGGCTTCATTGATCTTTAGTCTGACCCAATATGGCAAATTTTATGTTCTTATATACCAATCCACAAAAAACATTGCTTCCTATCCCATGATTCTTTAATTTCCTGATAAGTATCTCAATATCAGTTGACTCACAGAAGTCCACGTTTATTAACCCCTTCAATAAAAATCTAACAGATTTGTAAGAGAAGACTTTCCTTTACTAAATCCATGTTAGCTGTGCCCCATTATTCTGTGTCTATGCTGTAATTTTATTCTTCACAAAAGTTTCTACCATTTTGTCCAATACTAGCGCTATGCTCACTGGTCTGTAGTTTCCTGGATCACTCCAGACTCCTTTTTAAAAATGGATGTTATGTTGGCCACCCTGTAGTCCTCAGGTACTATAGCTGATTTGAATGAGAAATTAGAAATTACTAGTAATGTCTGCAATTTAATTGTATAGTTCTTTCTATACTCTGGAGTGTATACCATCCAGTGCTAGTGATTTGTTACTCTAGTTTGTCAATATTTTGTGATTTTTTTTGTTCTAGACAATGTTACATAGAGTTATCCATAGGATAAGATTGGTTCTTCCACAAATAATTCAACATAGTCAAATGTTTGGCTTTGCAATTGTTTATTGTTTGTTTATTGTTATTGTCATCACTTTAGTATAAATGGAAAATTGACATCTTTGGGTGCTAAATTAATTTGTGGAAGAAAGGCTGTTTTCTTCTATGTGTTTCTGAAATTATTTCAGCAATGATAAAAATTTGGAAACATTTTTTAGATATGTTCCATTGCATAAGCTTTGTTTTAATTTCACATTTCGAAGGAGCATTACAATGACACTTTTTCAAAAGGAGTTTGTGAGGAAACAGGTCAGAGTCACTGTATATAGAAATTCTATGAGATAATTTAAATAGTCATATGGACCTTCAGAGACTATTTTGTTGACACTATAGTAAATGTGAGGATCATCATGGAATTTGATGATCTCTCTATTTTTAAAGACCTCTTTGCTTCTTAGAACCAAGTTTACACATTGCATCAATTGGTGAGATTTTCTAAAGTTTGTCTATAGATAGCATGTTCTGGAATTTGAAGCACAGAACTTAGTAGTCCATCTATTGCCAGTAATATTCCTATACCAACATCTAGAAGCCACTGATTAAATTTTGTATGACCTTCAATTCTTATGTTGGAGATTAAAGAGAGCTTGACAAAATGATTCCATAAATGGCTTGATTTCAAAGATAAATCAATGACATCTGACTTTGATCACTTAGCCACTGAAAGTGTTTGAAGTCACCACCAATTACAATGACCTTTTCTGTAAAGGGTGTGTCATTATTTATCAGTTCATGTAAATGACATTTAATGCATCTCAACACATGTATTTGAAGCATGACTTCATCAATGATAATTTGAATGCATGACAAGCAATGTCAGCTTCAGGAAATGTTGGTTTGAGGAACTTTCAAATGCTGATAAATCCCCACCATTTTATTTCCATCTGAAAACCTTCTTTCAGGTTCTGTGGACAGTTGCTTCATAGGCAGAGTGTCACTTTGATGGGTAGAGGTAAAGTGGAATTGCATGTGCATAGATCTGTAGAAGTTGTGTGTGTGTATATCTAAGAGTGTTGAGGTTATATCTGCTGGTGAGTTTGAAGGAGTGTGCGTATTTGTGTGACTTTTCCCATTGGTTTGTATGTGTGTGTTCATGCAAGTGAGTGGGTGGTGTGAATGTGTGTGTTCATGTGAGTGGATGTGTATGTATATGTGTTATGACTTGTGAGAGTGTGAACCCTGGGCCGAGGTGAGAGGTGTCTCCACCCACAGGGAGGAGCCCTGTGAGCCTCACCATCGGTAGGCGAGGTCTCAGTGGTGTCAGACACAGCTGTGGAATAGAATCTTTGTTAAGAAAAGAGAAAAGGCACAGCCCGCGGAGCGGGAGGTGAAGTAAAAGTAAAGTTCTGAGCAGAGGGTTATACCCAAAGGTGATTCCTCCGATGTGGAGATACGGTAGTGGCCCGCAGAGCGGGGTACGCCAGGCAGTCTCTCAGTAGTGTAGAAATACCTCAGACGTGAAGATCCGGTAGTGGCCCGCAGAGCGGGGTAAGCCAGAGAGGTGTCCCAGTAGTGGTAATGAGAAGGTAGTCCGAGGTGCAGGAACCCTGATGAAGATCCTGTAGTGGGTGGTGCGGAATGACCTGCAGCACAGAGTATACCGGAGAGAATCCCACGATGAGGCTTGGTATAGTAGAAGTCCATAGAAGTAAGATACTCACAGGAGATGGTTCCAGGAGAAGTCCCAGGGAGCAGGACAGATAGAAGTCCAAGGCAAGAAGGCCCTCCGAGGAGCGTATGGCCAAAGACCAGGAAGGGCCCCCGAGGAGCAGGTACTCAGAGTATCTCACGCTGAGTGTAGGGTCTGGAACCGGAAGTCCAAGGATGGAGCGGAATTCAGCAACAAGGGAACTCCTTGATAACTCGTCAAACTGAAGGGTCAGCCAGCTTAAGTACAATAGATGGATGACGTCATCCGGAGGAGACGCCCCCGAGGTTCCCACCATGACGTGTACAAAGGTGGCCCGTGCGCGTGCGTGTGCATGACTAGGTAATTCCTGAAAGAAGATGGTGGTCGGCAGCGCCCACGCTGACCCGGGAACGCCAGGCTGGTCGGCGGTGGTTAGCGGAGACCGCTATTCTTCCCAGAGATGACAAGGCAGCAAAGAAAGAGGTGAGCATAAGTGGTTGCAGCTGTTTGCGACTGACGGGCATAACAGTATGTGTCTCTAATCAGTGTGAATACTCTCTGTGCAAATGAGGATGTGTGTAACTGGGTGGGATGTGAGCTCTGTGTGCGAAGGAGTGTGTGAATGGGAAGAATATGTATATTGTGTGTATGAAAGTGACTGAGAGGGATGTGAATAACAAAGTAGCCTGGATGCCAGTGAATGGGTAAGTTGCCCATGCTCTCATGGCATATGGATACTCTTTTATCCTAATTTATCTTGCCCTCACATTTCTTCCTTCACCTTTCCGTTCCCTTTTCCAACTATTTCTTCGACCTTCCTTCATCAGTTTGTCTCCCTCCCCTCCACACGATTCCATGCAGTAACCATTTTTCAGATCCCATGGCCAGATGCCTCTTGAGCAGTGACCAAGTATGTACATGTTTGGGGAAGAGGTGTAGTAGGGTGGTCTGCCTAGTAGTCCATCTGTGTATGTAAGTAGGTATGTTCTGTGTCTGCTGGTTCATGTGAGTGAAAGTAGGGAGTGTGAGTATTTCTGAAAGAGTGTGCATGGGCTGTAGGTGTGACTGTATGTAAGTGAGCGGGGTGATATAAGTTTATGTCTGTGCATGGTGTTGGTTTTGTCTGTGCAAATGTAGATTTGTGATAGTGGGAGAGTTATGAACTTTGTCCATGAGTGACTGTGCATGTCACTTTGAAGGGTTTAGTTGCTGTGGGGTGGATTTTAAGAGCCCTGCTCGCCTAAATCCGCCTAAATCTGGGCGGATTTAGGCGAGCAGGGCCCTGCGCGCCGGTGTGCCTATTTTACATAGGCCTACCGGCGCGCGCAGAGCCCCGGGACTCGCGTAAGTCCCGGGGTTTTCAGAGGGGGGGCGTGTCGGGAGCGTTTCGGGGGCGGGCCCGGGGGCGTGGTTACGGCCCAGGGCGGTCCGGGGGCATGGCCGCGCCCTCCGGACCCGCCCCCAGGTCGCGTCCCGGCGCGCTAGTGGCCCGCTGGCGCGCGGGGATTTACGTCTCCCTCCGGGAGGCGTAAATCCCCCGACAAAGGTAAGGGGGGGTTTAGACAGGGCCGGGCGGGTGGGTTAGGTAGGGGAAGGGAGGGGAAGGTGAGGGGAGGGCAAAAGAATGTTCCCTCCGAGGCCGCTCCGAAATCGGAGCGGCCTCGGAGGGAACGGAGGTAGGCTGCGCGGCTCGGCGCGCGCCGGCTATACGGAATCGATAGCCTTGCACGTGCCGATCCCGGATTTGCGCGGCTACGCGCGTATCTACTAAAATCCAACGTACTTTTGTTGGCGCCTGATGCGCCAACAAAAGTACGCCAAATCGCGCTATTTGAAAATCTACCCCTGTGTGTGTCTGACTGAGTTGGTGGAGTTTAAGTGATTAAGTGGATAGGGTATGACTACATCAGGTTCATATACCCATGACATCAGGCTCCCCTTTTCCCCTAATTTCTCTTGCCACACCATTTATCCCCTCACATCTCTGTTCCAAAAATAGTCCACATCTCCTTCTTCTCTTTCTCCTTCCCCTCTTCCCATTCCCACCTCAAACCAGCGCAACATTGGCAGGTCTGACACTTTGTTCTTGCTGCATCTCATGGCTCTTGCACAGCATCTTGGTCTAGTCATGGACCATGTCCACACTGGCAACTGCTCCGCACCTGTCCACTTTGGCACAGGTAATTCTGGCTCCATTTCTGCTGTGTCCCATAATGCCTCTACATCCACCGCTTCAGCAGCTCTCAGGTTCTGGGTTCTCTAGAAGCTGTGCCAGAGAATGCCTCTACTTCCACTTCAGTAGCTCATGATCCTGGCTTCCCCATGAGTCCATGCATGTGCACAGCACACCACTGTCACATAGGCTCTACATGCGCAGAGCCCAATGTTAGACCAAGACTGAGAATGACACACACAGTGTTAGAGCTGGCAAACTTTATTAAAGATACTATTATTATTATTTCATAAGTGGAATAACTCATGCATATATTGAAATATATGCACACTTCTTCAGTGCTTTAGTGCCTGACCTAGGATCTCAGGTATCTGATATTTCTGAAATTGCACACAAGAAACTTTACTGCAATCCTGCTGAAAATGGCAAATCATGTTGTATTTCCAAAAAAAAAATGTCATTAACAGAAATGATGTACTGCATCTTATGCAATATCCGCACTGTGGGACTTTGTTCAGCACATTATGTTTTGTGATCATCATCAGTTATCACTTGTCAACTGCTGTGTAACAGATTGTGCTTTTACCTTTCTGGGCAAGTGACACAGTGTAATGGAACTGAAAACAGCCACTACAGTAGTAAATTGCTTGTCATAGGGAATAGGCAGGTTATTAAACATCAAGGCTTTCCACTATGCTGATTACTCAGAAAAAGACTCAGTCTGAACAAACTTCTTGCACTCGCTACAGTTCTTGAAGGCTTGAGTTAAATATTCCATATACAAAGCCCCACCTAGGGGAGGAGCTACATAAATAACTATCTCTCATAGTATGATTTTAGAATGAGCAATGCCAATATGCAAAAGCCATTTAGATGGTTAACGTTGAAGTTTATGCTTCCAGCGTTGCCTCTATCAGAACAGTGCTGGAGGTGCCAGGAGCAGGGCAGAGGGTTTCTCGCTCCCTGCTCGCATGAAAAAAGGTTATGGGGAGGGTCCAGGGGATGGGGCAAGGGGGGACAGGTGGCCTAATTCATACTTGTGCCAGGGAGGGAAGGCAGCCAGATCGTATATGTATGTAATAATCAGGACGGGTTTAATGCCGGCACAATTTTAATGTTTGAGAAGAGATGTGTGTATGAGGTGAGGTAGGGTGGGAGGGTAGAAGAGTAAGATTTAGATGGAGGAGGAAGGGGATTCCAATACTACATTTTATGTTAGGACAACGCTACTTAGCCATGTATCTTTTAAAGCTATGTGGTCAAGTAGTGTTGTTATCCGGCCACACATGGCCGCATAACATAAAAACATAAACGGCTATATTTCAATAGTCATTTATATTTTTAAGTTATGTGGCCATGAATGGCTGGATAACACACTACTTAACCGCATAGCCGTTTATATTTTTATGTTATGCTACATGTAGCCAGATAACTTAAAAACATAACAGAAATGGCTATATGTTTATGTTATGTTTATGGTTTATGTTTTTAAGTTATCTGGCTACATGTAGCCGGATAACACTAAGCAAGTATATTCAGCAGGATGTCTACTAACTGCCCTACTGATTATTGGTCTCTGCATGTATAGCACACCTATATAACTAAAGGTTTGCTCAGAGATGGGGAGGAGAGTCTGGAGCAGAAAATAAAAGTAATATAAAATAAAATAAACATGCAGTATTACTTTTGCAAATAATATAAGCAAAAATCCTATATCAGACATTTGGATTCTTATACTCTATAGTAAACAGAAGCACATGGCATTATAGTAAAATGATTTGTTACTATTGAAAATTTTAAAATGTTGTTCTTTGCAAGGTATAACATAAAACCAATAAGCCACCTTAAATCTCAATTCAATTTATTAAAAATTAAAAAGTATTGTATTATCAAAATTCCCTTCTATATTCTGGTGGGAATAGTAGCATTGGTTGAATCCTTTAGATGAATTTCTCTGCAATCCAGATGAGTAATGAAGCAGTTGCAGATGTGTGGGGTTCAGCCCTCCATTTAGATACAGGATTAATTTGCTTTCCAGAAACAAATGTCCAAAATCTCCCAATGAAAATAAAATCTCCTCTCTATTCTAATAAAATTGTGACAAATCTTCTAAAACTTTTGTGAACTAAATTAATATAAATAAAGCAAAATATTTTTAAAAAATGTACTTAATTCTTTTGCTAAATATAAAAAATGCAACAAAAGCCTGTTTTTTACTGCTGCCAGAATAGGAATGCAGCAAGGAGAAAATACTGTACTTTTTCTCAGTCTGCAGACAAGTCCCTCTGTCTCTGTCTTTAAAATACATGTTTCATTACCGTTTACATTTAATTTAAAAGGTTCATTATTATTTAAATCCTTGCTTCACATTGGCTCCAGACAGGTATTACCCACTCTAGTTCTGATGCATAAGTCTATAACTGGTCTTTAAATATACATAAGAACATAAGAAATTGCCATGCTGGGTCAGACCAAGGGTCCATCAAGCCCAGCATCCTGTTTCCAACAGAGGCCAAATCAGGCCACAAGAACCTGGCAATTACCCAAACACCAAGAAGATCCCATGCTACTGATGCAATTAATCACCAACTCACGCTGCAAGGGAATCCTTGTGTGGTGGTAATCTTGTACGGAGGTTATCGATGAGGATAACCGATTTTGCAGTTATCCTTTCTTGTTCCTCCGTTTATTATTCTTTTATTAGGGTCAAAAGTATTTTTTAAAGGTGCTCTTTTGTGTGATTTTTCTTAAAATCCCTTCTCCCCTGCTGCTTTTCCGACCCACTGCTAGTCTTATGTCATACTTATCAAGGTCGTCGCCTTTATTGATGTCTCATGGGTACGGAGCTGCTTGTCCGACACGGGCCATGTTTCGGCACGGTGTGCCTGCTTCAGGGACTATGGGAGAGTGTGCTGTGTCCTGTATAGGGTTCACAGCATTCTAAAGTCTTGTCAAAAACTTCTGCTGTCTTCTCGTGCGACGCCAGACACACACAGAAGGCGTCGCACGAGAAGACAGCAGAAGTTTTTGACAAGACTTTAGAATGCTGTAAACCCTATACAGGACACAGCACACTCTCCCATAGTCCCTGAAGCAGGCACACCGTGCCGAAACATGGCCCGCGTCGGACAAGCAGCTCCGTACCCATGAGACATCAATAAAGGCGACGACCTTGATAAGTATGACATAAGACTAGCAGTGGGTCGGAAAAGCAGCAGGGGAGAAGGGATTTTAAGAAAAATCACACAAAAGAGCACCTTTAAAAAATACTTTTGACCCTAATAAAAGAATAATAGATGGAGGAACAAGAAAGGATAACTGCAAAATCGGTTATCCTCATCGATAACCTCCGTACAAGATTACCACCACACAAGGATTCCCTTGTAGCGTGAGTTGGTGAATTGTTGAAGAGGGAAAGAGGTTGGTTAGCGACTGATGCAATTAATAGCAGTGGCTATTCCCTAATTAACTTGATTAATAGCCGTTAATGGACTTCTCCTCCAAGAACTTATCCAAACCTTTTTTGAACCCAGCTACACTAACTGCACTAACCACAACCTCTGGCAACAAATTCCAGTTTAATTGTGCGTTGAGTGAAAAAGAATTTTCTCTGATTAGTCTTAAATGTGCTACTTGCTAACTTCATGGAATGCTCCCTAGTCCTTCTATTATCCGAAAGTGTAAATAACCGATTCACATCTACTCGTTCAAGACCTCTCATGATCGTAAAGACCTCTGTCATAGCCCCCCTCATTTTTCCCTGTTCAATAATGTCCATTTAGTATCAAATGTAGAACCAATAATATAGTGCTGGCTTTCAACTAAAGTGCACCCCCTCCCCCAGGGATATCACAAGAAGGTGTAATGACCCTGTTTTTGATTTTAAAAGAACATAACATTTGTCATTTGCATTCCTCTGTAACTAACAAACAAAAGGCCTGCAAAGAGTTGTTTACATGTAACCATTTGTCTTTTGAACTCAATTTTTTCTGAACAAGAAAGCATCAATTCTGAATTATAAATGCTTCTAAAAAGCCACTTGCTTATTGCTATGGTAACATGTTTCTATGCAATACAAAAAATGATGTGCACAATTGTGCATCTTGTACGCGCCGAGCACCGCTGCCTTTCCCCGTTCCATCCCCCCTAACCTGACCTTCCCACCCCTTCCCCTAACCTTTTCTCCCCCCAGCCCTACTCTAACCCCCTCAAAATTTTTATTTTACCTTTTGTGCCTGCCTCCGGGCAGGTGCAAGTTGCACGTGCCGGCAGTGTGCTAGCACGCGATCCTTCAACACAGCAGCAATGGCGATGGGTCGGAGGCCTCTGGCCCCGCCCCCGAACCACCCCTTTAGTAAAGCCCTGGAACTTACCTGCATCCCAGGGCTTTACGCGCGTCGCCGGGCCTTTTTAAAATAGGCCCGGCGCGCATAATCCCCTCTACACGTGTAAATCCACTTTGAAAATCTACCCCTTAGCTGGTCTCACAAATTTTTTAGGTCTCCTTGTGTTGTACTTTGGACATTGAGGCGTAGGCTCTTGGTCACTGCAAGAAGTGACACCTCCCACAGGGCGGAGCCCTATGGGGACTTGCAGCGATAGGCTAGCTCCTGAGCAGAGATGGACACAGAGAAGTTAGTTTTTATTATACTGCAACGTAGATGGTAACCCGAGGAATGGGTAATGATCCCAGCCAGCAGATGAGACGTCTGATGGCAATGTTCCGTCTAAAGGCTGCAGAGTGGAAAACGCAGTTCCACAGTCTCACCAGGTCCCGAGAGGGAGATGGGTCCTGTAGTGGTCCGTGAAGCGGGGTAGGCCGAGAACCCAGGCCTAGATGGAAAGGCCAGTGAGAGTAGATCCGGTAGTGGTGCGCAGTGCAGGGTAGGCCAAGGATCTATGAAGAGAGAGATGAGACAACGCAGAGACAGAACTGGAGCGGTAGTACTCACTCTGATGCTGGCAAGTGTAGTAGGAGAAAACCCCCGAAGAGCGGAGGTCTGGGACGAAATAAGGCCCCCAAGGAGTGGGTACCTTAGGCATCCTTGTAGGTGGTAGGCAACCCCAGAGGGTAGATAGCGAGGCAAGGTCCCCTAGGAGCGGGTACCTTAGGCATCCTTGTTGGTAGCAGATAACCCCGGAGGGTATAGAGGAACAAGGCAAGGCCCCCGTGGAGTGGGTACCTAAGTCGTCCTGGAGCGAGAGTACACAGAGCGGAAGCATCTGGTAACATAGAGAGATCAGCATGGAGGATTCCTTGATAACTCGTATTAGGAACCATGAACAGAGTTTAAATACCAGAGCTTGTGACTTCATGCGGTGGGACGCCCCCGAGGTTCCCGCCATGACGCACGTAAAGGACAGGGCTGTGCGAGCATGTATGTCCTAGGTGACTCCGGGAGAAAGATAGCGAATGCAATCGCCCATGCCAGACAGGGAACGCCGGAGGGGTCAGTGTGGAGAATCAGAGGCAGCCATTTTCCCAAAAGGAACTGAGTCAGGCAGGAAAAAGTGGGCAACAGAGGGCACAGCTGTCTGTGACTGACTAGCGTAACACTTTGCCTCTACAAGAGTGTTCTGTCTGTTCTTCTTGCGGTCTATCCTGACTCCCTCCTGGCCTTGCTTGACATCTTCCTGCCTAAGCCTATGACCTCCCCATGCTCCTCCACAGTGCACTCAAATTCTCTCTCTGCCTTCTCTTTCTCCATTTGTTTCTCTTCTCCACATTGTTTTTACTGTTTCCTTATGACCCAATTTATGATTCACTCTCCAGGTTTTTACCATTGTCAGTGCTTAGCAATACTTTATCCTGATAGCCCTGGGCAGTTGTCTCTCTCCAGTGTCATCTCATCCCCCTTTTGTCAGCAAAGCAATAGCTTTTATATCTTTGTGAGAATGTATTAACTATTTTGGGGTCAGAACCAAATGGTTCCCATGCTTTTACTAGCTAGCCTCTTTCCTGGATCAGCTGTCACTTTCTCTGACAGCACCTAGAGAGATCAAGTAGTTGGATCTGCAGTATTCACTGCACTATGTTTACAACAAACTACACAGGGAACATAGATTATTATTAATTTATTTGCCAAACTGGGTCAGAACAAAGGTTCACCTAACTCAGTATCTTGTTTCCTATAGTTGCAAGGAACTGGTACTTAAGAGGAAATTTATAAGAAACATGTCTGTGTCATATCCTCCCTGTTTCCAACAGTCATAGTTTAAGCAAGCACTGTTAAATTGCCATGTGATTGATTTATGACACGTAAGAAAAGAGAATGGATCCCAAGTACATTCTGTTAGCAGACTTTCACAAAAACTCAAGATTTGAATTTAAATCAAATGGGCTTACCTGCATTTAGTTCTTCAAGATTTTTTTTCTAGAAATATAGTTTGATGCACTTAAGAAAGACAAACAGTGCCATCCACTGGCACAAAAAGAAATGGAAGATGCTCAAAGACAAATTCATTGTCTTTCAGAAGTTCTTAGAAAAGAATATTTAGCCAAGGTGGAATGGTGGTCTCCTTTTTGTGTCACCAGGTTATTAGGATCGCCTTTCTGGAAGCTGGTGTTTTACTTGCTAATACAATCCAGCATCAAAACAGCACAAAATTCAGTGAATGCAGACACCAAAAAGTCACAAAGAACAAATAATAGATACAGATCAAGATAAAAGCAAAACATGGATTGATATACAATACCTAGAGCTTTGAGAGCTTGCAAAAAAAAAAAACAAACAAACAAACTAGCATCTGTCAACAGCAAGGAAATCAGTCAGTGCTTCTGATATTTAAAAAAAATAGCTGTTAGTGTCAGGAATAGTCTTGAAAACATTCTGCCAAACTTACAAATCTACAAAAATATTCATTGTAGAATCTGATGGGAGAATATCAGCAGAAAAGGCAGAAAAAATGGTGAAATTCAGCAGACCTACAGTGTTTGCCTATTTTAAAAGAAAAGGAAAGTTGATATAGCAAGAAGTTTACATTTCACCAATTTTTACCTGTTCTGTCAAAACTTTACATTCTGAAATCTGTGGCAGGGCTTCCCAAACCAATTCTGGTGTTATTTACAGTCAATAAGGTTTTTAGTATATTCACCATGACTATGCATGCAATATACTTGAGAATATTGAGATGCAGTATATGCAAATTTATCTCTTGCATACTGAACTTGCTGTGCAGACACTACTGTTGTATCCTGTATATGTAGGTATTAGGGATGTGAATCGTTTTTTGACGATTTAAAATATCGTCCGATATATTTTAAATCGTCAAAAATCGTTAGAGCCGCGATACAATAACAATTCCCCCGATTTATCGTCAAAAAATCGTAAATCGGGGGAAGGGGGAGGGGAAGGGGGAGGGCGGGAAAACCAGCACACTAAAACAACCCTAAAACCCACCCCGACTCTTTAAAATAAATCCCCCACCCTCCTGAACCCCCCCAAAATGCCTTAAATTACCTGGGGTCCAGAGGAAGGGTCCCGGTGTGATTTTTTACTCTCGGACCTCTGTGCGTTGTAGAAATGGCGCCGGCGCTACCTTTGACCTGGGCAAAGGTAGCGCCGGCGCCATTTTGTTTTTTGTCCCCCGACAGTAGGAGCGTAGGAGATCGCTCCCGGACCCCTGCTGGACCCCCAGGGACTTTTGGCCAGCTTGGGGGGGCCTCCTGACCCCCACAAGACTTGCCAAAAGTCCAGCGGGGTCCGGAACGATCTCCTACCGCGAATCGTTTTTCCGTGCGGAAAATGGCGCCGGCCATACAGCGTATGGCCGGCGCCATTTTCCGTACGGAAAAACGATTTGACTGCAGAAGGTCGTTCCGGACCCCCGCTGGACCCCCAGGGACTTTTGGCCAGCTTGGGGGGGCCTCCTGACCCCCACAAGACTTGCCAAAAGTCCAGCGGGGGTCCGGAACGACCTCCTGCAGTCGAATCGTGTTGCCATACGGCCGGCGCCATTTTGCGTATGGCCGGCGCCATTTTCCGTACGGAAAACGATTCGCGGTAGGAGATCGTTCCGGACCCCCGCTGGACTTTTGGCAAGTCTTGTGGGGGTCAGGAGGCCCCCCCAAGCTGGCCAAAAGCCCCTGGGGGTCCAGCGGGGGTCCGGGAGCGATCTCCTATGCTCCTGACGTCGGGGGACAAAAAAACAAAATGGCGCCGGCGCTACCTTTGACCTGTTGACAGGTCAAAGGTAGCGTCGGCGCCATTTCTACAACGCACGGAGGTCTGAGAGTAAAAGATCACACCGGGACCCTTCCTCTGGACCCCAGGTAATTTAAGGCATTTTGGGGGGGTTCGGGAGGGTGGGGGATTTATTTTAAAGGGTCGGGGTGGGTTTTAGGGTTGTTTTAGTGTGCCAGTTTTCCCGCCCTCCCCCCCCACTGGACCCCAGGTAATTTAAGGCATTTTGGGGGGGTTCGGGAGGGTGGGGGATTTATTTTAAAGGGTCGGGGTGGGTTTTAGGGATGTTTTAGGTTGCCGGTTTTCGATTTACACGATTTACACGATTTACACGATATTTAAAAAACCCAAACTGAGACGATCCGATTCCCTCCCCCTCCCAGCCGAAATCGATCGTTAAGACGATCGATCACACGACTCACATCTCTAGTAGGTATGGCAGTCACTTATTTCTGTAACTTCAATTTAGGGTACATAAACTATAACTAGTGACTGGGAGCTCTTGAAATATAGTTGAGCAGATGGTAGAGTGGCCCAGGTTCAGCATATCCCAAGATGAATTTTTTTATTGGACAGGAGAAATGTTTTCCCCTCCATGGTGAAGAGATGTTTCCCTAAGCAAATTGCTTTTCTGAACAGTAACAGTTCACTGGAATCTTCAACCTCAGGTGAACACAAGTTCTAGAATAAGTTAATCCACACCCGGGACTAGTGGTTCCAATAAAGCCAAATTTATTTAACAGAAAAAATATAGGGCATCTTCAACAATTCACAATCCACAGTAAACATTCAAACAGACTATAGCAAAATAATAATTTTAGCAGCAAACAGGTAGATAAAAATTATCCAGCTAGGCAAGCTAGCCTGACAGGTAGCTCCTCCTTATTGTGCCCTTGTCCTACCTACCACTTAGCTAGCTTAACTACTCAGCTGGATAAGTAGTTATCTGGCTAAATGGCAGCCTCTAAATGTGGCAGGATATTCAGATGCCTCCGCTTAACCAGATACCTTCAAACGTATCCAGCTAAGCTGAATATCTACCTCAGAATTCTTTGTGAAAGAAATCCATTCCTGGCAATATGCAGGAATGGATTTCCTGCACAAATCATTAACTCATTTCTTTCAGTTGCAATTATTGATGAGATCTCCATGAGGAAGGCTATACCTTCTTTGCTTTTCATTCATGAATCTTTTCAAGGCCTCTTCCACAAAGAACCTAGTGGAGTAACAGATTTACTCCCTCCATGGGAAAAAAGAGTTAATCCACTGGCATCTGTGCCAATAGGCTCAACAGAAAACAACAAAGCAAAAGAGCTCTTTTTCCAACATAAATGAAAGGCAAAATGAAAAATACTTTATACATAGTAAATATCACTGTTGACATCATCAAGCCTTGAGAGCAAACTCTGTAAAACTGAAAAAGTTGATGGACATGTTTGGTAAGGAATGCAGGTATACCACTTATAAAATATTAATTTGGGTATGAACTTCTGAACCCCACCTTCGAATGCTTCTAAACCACCTCTTTTTTAACTTTCACAATCATAGGCCATTGCACTGTGTGGGTAGAGGTTAAGTAATTTTCTGATAGAGATTAAGTATGGATCATGTGGGGCCGTGTGACATATCAGCAGCAGTACAGCAGGTATTTGTTGCAAGTGCAGTCTATGGCTGGTGTTGAGAGCATGGAGGCGCGGTTGCTAGCTCATAGGAGAGTGTGAGCCCCTGAATCATGTGTTATGGTTATTGGTGTTTGGGTGGATCCTTGGACACTGTGGCAGCTGACCACGCCCACAGGGGGCAGACCCATGAGGGATCACAGTGTGAGGCTAAACTCCAGACAGACAAACACAGATTTGAATCTTTAATTAAACAGTATTTGGAACCACCAGAGGTGGCAGTAGTGAGTAGTAGTTGTAGAGCCCGGCTGGGCGAGTCTCTCACAGAATGCTGGAACAGTTCCTCTGTAAGCAGTGCTTTAGTGGAAAGAGACTGAGAGTTATGAGCACACAATAGAATTAGCTTTCAGAGTCCTAAGTAGAATAGGAGAGCTCCAAGACAGGGAGAGCAGGCCCTCGAGGAGCGAGTACCTGATCCCTTAGAGCAGAGAGATTCGGTAGCCAAGCAGTAGCCAAGCAGTAGCCAAGATTCCACTAGACGAGAGGTCTGGCACCGGAGCAGAGAGCAGGCCCTCGAGGAGCGAGTACCTGATTCGGGTGAAGCGGTACTGTACAGAGAGATGTTTCTTGTACTCACAGATGATGATTGTAGTTAGTTCTTCCAAGTAGAAGGTAGAAGTTGCAGGCAGCGACTCAGGGAACATGGACCCTCGAGGAGCGAGTACCGGTTTCCTGATAGCACCTGAAAGAAGCAGAGAGGCCCCCGAGGAGCGGGTACCCAGTTAGTGACCCAAAGGGTAGTAAAATTTCCAGTAGAGCTGGAGTGGCAGAGTAGCTTAGGAATAGAGAGAGAATCCTATCCGTAAAGTTCTTGTTGCTAACTCGATGAGCTAGCAAATGAAGTAGGCAGATATACTCTGGAGTCATGATGTCAGAATAGGGGGACGCCCCTGAGGTTCACGCCAAACTGGAAATAAAGATGAGGACGGCGTGCGCGCATATGCCCTAGAGGTACCTTGAAGGCGCATGGCAGGAGGCAGCACCAAAGCCGGTCCGGGGACACCGGAGAGGTCGGCAAACAGACGCCGCGGTGGCCATCAGTCCAAGATCAGCGGGAGGAGCTGCAAGTAGAGAGAGGTAGGCGGGGCGAAGCCGTCGAGGACTGATGGATGCAACACCATGGCACGACTCAGGGAGGAGCCCCAAGGCACACCGTGGGAGGTGAGAGCATGCAAGCACAGGCGGAACAGGAACAAGGCAGGACTAGAACTAAGGCAAGGAACTTCAAAACAGGAACAAGGCAGGATCAGCCCTCCGCTGGACCTATACGCACCACTGAGACCCAGCAACTCAATGCTGGTCTCAGGAGTAGCCCTCTGGCCACTCGGAAGCCCTTCCGGACCCGCCGCTTGGGAACGACGAGTGCGTGAGGCCAGACCGAGGCTGAGGACTTGGAAGACTCAGATGAGGACTTGGAACTTGGAAAGTACAGATGGGCACTGTCCCTCAGGGCGCCCTACACAGCCCATCATGCTACCATGCCTGGGTCACGGACCACCCTGTCCTCCTGCGCACCCTGCACAACCTGGGAAGGCTGGTTGCGGACCATGCGGGAGCGAGACAAGTGCCAGAAGGGGATCCAACCAAATGAGACTCCAATGACCGGAAACAGGAACTGGATTAGTATAGATTTACCCTCGGGGTGGCCATCTGGAGGACTCGAGGAACTGGAAGACTCAGAACTTGGAAGACTTGGAACATCAGGACTTCAGGAACATCTGGACCTCAGGAACATCAAGACCAAGGAACATCTGGAACATCAGGACATCTGAAACTAGGACAAGGCAACGAAGGAGCTCTGACGAGGAATGAGACCAGGAGCATCGAAGACATGGAACGAAGAGCCATCTTAGACAAATGAAGACCACGGAAGACCTTGGCCTAAAGAGAAGCACAGACAACTGTGAAATCCAGATCTGAAGGTCCCTAGGAACAGGAACTGAGCCCTTATATAGGGCTGAAGTAGGAAGTGGACTGAGGCTTGCTTCCGGTGGGGCCACAGGCTTTTCCCGCCATTGGCCCTTTAAATTATGAAAGGAGGCATGGCCACATGCCTAGATGGCCTGGAAACAGGACCGAGGACAGCTGCGACCCTGCCACGAAGATGCAGTAACAGGCAGGCATCGGAGGCAGCCTCTGAGTCGCAGGATGGTGTCAGCAGCGGCAGCGGCTTCCCTTGCTGCGAAGGAGGAAGTCGGTGGGTGGCTCTCCTTGCCACGAAGAATGGCGGCATCAGACATAGAAACATAGAAACATAGAAATGACGGCAGAAGAAGACCGAATGGCCCATCCAGTCTGCCCAGCAAGCCTCACACATTTTTTCTCTCATTCTTATCTGTTACTCTTAGCTCCTTGTTCTATTCCCCTTCCACCCCCACCATTAATGTAGAGAGCAGTGATGGAACTGCATGCAAGTGAAATATCTAGCTTGATTAGTTAGGGGTAGTAGGGGCAGTAACCGCCGCGATAAGCAAGCTACACCCATGCTTATTTGTTTTACCTAGACTATGTTGTACAGCTCTTGTTGGTTTTTTTTTTTTTTTTCTTCTCCCCTGCTGTAGAAGCAGAGAGCCATGCTGGATATGCATTGAAAGTGAAGTATCAGGCACATTTGGTTGGGGTAGTAACCGCCGTAACAAGCCAGCTACTCCTCGCTTTGTGATTGCAAATCCTTTTTTTTCTTCACCCCTGTCGTTGAAGCTATGCAGGATATGTGTGAAGCATCAGGTTTTTTTTTTGTTTTTTTTTTTTCCCCCTGCCCTTGAAGCAGAGAGCTATGCTGGAAATGCGTGATGTATCAGTCTTTCTCCCATGCCGATGCAGGAGAGAACCATGCTGGATATGCATGGAAAGTGAAGTATCAGGCACATTTGGTTTGGGGTAGTAACCGCCGTAACAAGCCAGCTACTCCCCGCGTTTTGAGTGCGAACCCTTTTTCTTCTCCTTTGCCGTTGTAGCAGAGAGGTCTGCTGGATGTGTGAAGTATCAGTTATTCTTCTCCCCTGTCATTGAAGCAGAGAGCTATGCTGTATATGCATTGAAAGTGAAGTATCAGGCATATTTGGTTTGGGGTAGTAACCGCCGTAACAAGCCAGCTACTCCCCTCTTTATGAGTGCAAATCCTTTTTTCCATTACCTCTTGCTGTTGAAGCTTAGAGCGATGTAGGAGTCACAGTAAGCATGTGTATGTTTATTTAGTAAGGGTATTGTGTCAATAGCCATCATTCTGGCGAGTCACCCACTCTTCATTGGTGGCCTCTTGACTTTATGGATCCGCAGTGTTTATCCCACGCCCCTTTGAAGTCTTTCACAGTTCTGGTCTTCACCACTTCCTCCGGAAGGGCATTCCAGGCATCCACCACCCTCTCCGTGAAGAAATACTTCCTGACATTGGTTCTGAATCTTCCTCCCTGGAGCCTCAAATCGTGACCCCTGGTTCTGCTGATTATTTTCCTACGGAAGAGGTTTGTCGTTGTTTTTGGATCATTAAAACCTTTCAAGTATCTGAAAGTCTGTATCATATCACCTCTGCTCCTCCTCTCCTCCAGGGTGTACATATTTAGATTCTTCAATCTCTCCTCGTACGTCATCCTATGAAGATCCTCCACCTTCCTGGTCGCCCTTCTCTGTACCGCTTCCATCTTGTCTTTGTCTTTTTGTAGATACGGTCCTCCAGAACTGAACACAGTACTCCAGGTGAGGCCTCACCAAGGACCTGTACAAGGGAATAATCACTTCCCTTTTCTTACTTGATATTCCTCTCTCTATGCAGCCCAGCATTCTTCTGGCTTTTGCTATCGCCTTGTCGCATTGTTTCGCTGTCTTCACATCATTAGACACTATCACCCCAAGGTCCCTCTCCTGCTCCGTGCTCATCAGCCTTTCCCCCCCCATCGAGTACAGTTCATTCGGATTTCCACTCCCCATATGCATGACTTTGCACTTCTTGGCATTGAATCTCAGCTGCCATATCTTCGACCACTCTTCCAGTTTCCTTAGATCCCGTCTCATTCTCTCCACTCCTTCCGGCGTGTCCACTCTGTTGCAGATCTTAGTGTCATCCGCAAAAAGACAAACCTTACCTTCTATCCCGTCTGCAATGTCGCTCACAAAGATATTGAACAGGACCGGTCCCAACACCGATCCTTGCGGCACACCACTTAAAACCGCTCTCTCTTCAGAGAAGGCTCCATTTACCATCACACATTGTTTTCTGTCCGTCAACCAATTTGCAATCCAGGTCACCACATCGGCACTCACTCCCAAGCTTCTCGTTTTATTCACCAGTCTCCTGTGCGGAACCGTATCAAAAGCTTTGCTGAAATCCAAGTAGATGACATCTAGTGCTCTTCCTTGATCCAATTCCTTGGTTACCCAGTCAAAAAGTCAATCAAATTTGTCTGACAGGATCTTCCCCTGGTGAATCCATGCTGCCTCTGGTCCATCAATTCTCCAGACTGTAGATAGTTGACTATTCTCTCTTTCAGCAGTGACTCCATTACTTTTCCCACCACCGAAGTGAGGCTAACCGGTCTGTAGTTGCCTGCCTCTTCCCTGTTCCCACTCTTGTGAAGCGGGACCACCACCGCTCTTCTCCAATCACTCGGCACCACTCCTGTTTCTAGGGATCTATTGAACAGGTCACACAGCGGACCTGCCAGAACATCTCTGAGCTCCCTCAATATCCTTGGATGAATCCCATCAGGCCCCATGGCTTTGTCCACTTTCAGGTTCTTTAGTTCTTCCCACACATTTTCTACTGTAAAAGGATTTTCATCTATTCCCCCTTCCCTCCAGTTTCTTGTTGTTTAGAGATGGTCCTTCTCCAGGGTCTTCTTTAGTGAACACAGAGCTGAAGTATTCGTTTAATATTTCTGCCATTTCTTCGTCTCTCTCTACACATTGATCATTACCACCTTTCAATTTCACTATACCACTTTGGACCTTTCTCTTTTCGCTGATGTATCTGAAAAATGTTTTGTCACCATTTTTTATCTCCTTGGCAATCCTCTCTTCCGCTTGACTCTTTGCCAACTTGATTAATTTCTTTGTCTCCCTCAGTTGATACAAATATTCTTCTTTGTGCTCCTCCCTTTGGGATCCTTTATATTTCTTGAATGCTGTTCTTTTAGCTTTAATTTTGTCAGCCACCTCCATTGAGAACCAGATAGGTTTCAGTTTTCTTTTGCTTTTCTTTACATTTCTAACATATAGAGCAGTTGCCTTGGTGATTGCTCCTTTTAGATTGGTCCACTGCTGATCCACATCTCTCTCGTTCTCCCATCCTTTAAGTTCTTCCTCCAGGTAGTTCCCCATTTCCTCAAAGTCTGTGTTTTTGAACTGTAAAACTCGGGTCTTTGTGGTTCTTTTCCCTGTTCTTTTAGTGATATTAAACCATACCGTTTGATGATCACTGCTGCTGAGGACAATGGCAGCGGCGGCTTCAGGCCGCAAAAGAAGACATCCCAGCGGCAGTACTAGGCTGCGAAGATCCAAGAGCGGCGGCCCCTCCCGCCACGAGAATGGCAAAGGAAAGTGAAGCTGCAGAATCAGCAAACCGAGGTGGCAAGATGGTCCAGAGGTGGCCTAGGCCGCAAAGAAGAATCCTGCATCGGGCCGACAAGGGCCTCTGGCAGCAGAATGGCGGTAAGTGGAGACCTGCTCGCGGGATGGGGTCCGCGAGCAGGATCGTAACAGTATTTATGTAAACTAGAGACAGAAATTTAACAGAAGGTGGGTTTTCCCAACTGTATTATCCTGTTTCATTTTGTAAAATAACTAGGAATGTGATGGCAATATTTACCCAGATATTGGGGCTAGAACTAGAAATACTCTAGCTACAAGTTAAATAAACTAAAATAAACTAAAACAAAATGTGGAAAGTTTTCAAAATGTTAACATTGTAAAATTAGAAGCTATGCACATAGGTAATATTTTGCAAGAACTCAAAGTATGATCATACTAACATTGGTGCATGTAAATGTGAAAGGTGAAACAGAGGTGGTTTAGAAGCATTCTAGGGTGGGATTCAGAAGTTCACACACAGATTAATACTTTGCAAGTGGTGTACCTGCATTCATTACCAAACTTGTCCATGAACTTTTACACTTGCTAATTAAGTTATAGAAGTGAAATTGCACTTGTGCAAATGCATTGTGTAACTTTACCAGAAGGATGACCATTTTAGTGGCCATTCAAAATATCACACCTTCCACATACAATTAGCAGTATAAGACAGCTTCTGCTCTTCTACAGTACTCCTAATAGTTCTCTCAGTTTAAATAACCCTCCAAATGGAGACCAAAAAATTTCATTTTTTAACCCTGCCTCTCTTATGGGCAGTGATTCTCCTGCTTTCGATGACTCAGATGGTAGCAAATAATGAATGGGGTTTCTGGTGTTCAAAGAGTTGAACCACTGCATGTTGCATTCAAGAATGGGAGCCAGAAAAGAGCTTTCCTTCCAGATGGGTCTTTCAATAGGGAAAAGGGGGACAGAAATCCACCCGGATGGTTTTCCAGGGCTAGAGAGGGAGGGTAGGAGTTAAATCAGATCAGATGGAATCGAAATTAATTTGGAGATTTCAATAATTAAAAATGTATTATTTCAACAATACTCAGCTGACAATGTTCAATATTGTAAACAATTTTATGCAACTACAGCAAATAACATAACTTAATAAGAGCTCTTTTCTTTATAGATATAATATGGAAATACTCAGAACTGGCTTTCTCAGCCAATGAACTGTAACCATCAGATAAAGGCCCGGCGACGCACATAAAGCCCCGGAATGCGTCTAAGTCCCGGGACTTTACTAAAGGGGAGGTCCGGGGGTAGGGCAGGGCGGGGTGGTCCAGGGATGGGGCGGGGACCGGGCCAGAGGCCTCCAACACAGTGGCCATTTGTCGCTGTGTTGGAAGATCGCATTCTGGTAGGCTGCTGGCGTGTGCAACCTGCGCCTGCCTCCAGGCAGGCGCAAAAGGTGAGATAAGAAATTGAGGGGGGGTTAGAGTAGGACTAGGGGGAGAAAGTTTTGAGGAAGGGGTAGGAAAGTTAGTTAAGGGGGAAGGGAAGTTCCTTCACAGGCCGCACCAATTTCGGAATGGCCTGGGAGGGAACGGGGGAAGGCAGCACGGCTCGGCAATCTCAAAGTGCACAATTGTGCACCCCCTTGCTCGTGCCAACCCTCGATTTTATAACATGCACGTGCCTGTGCGCGCATTTTATAAAATCGAGCATACATGTGTGTGCGCCGGGTAGCACGCTCACATGTACGCTCACATGCAGGTCTTAAAATCTACCACAGAATATTTAGGGACCTTCATTTTTGGTTTTTAATTTTCTTTATTTTTCCTGGGTATTTATCAGATTTTTTTTATGATAAGAACAAAAACAGGAGAAAATCAGTTTAAAAAATGACTCATTATTTTTCCGGGTAAATATTGGAGTTTATTTTGGTGGACAGAAGCTAGGATAATTAAACAGCATTATCAGATTCACCCATTCAGCAGCATCCCCATCTCTACCCCATCCCCTGCCTAATATGCTGCTCTAGCTCTCCTTCCTACCCACTGAGAATCACCTGCCTTCTTCCTCCCGCACACCTTTAACAGTGTTCATCCTTACCCGTGGTGGCTCCAGGCTTCTCTTTCCCTTGGCAGCATGCTTACAGAGACTCCCTCGCTCTGCAACACTGCAGTTCCTTCTGCTTTTGTGCCGGGCCAGGGAGCCTGTGGGGAAGTGCTTCTGGTGGACAGGGCCTGCTTGAAGTGCATTCACAGCACCAGACAACGGCTGCTTGGGGGTGAGGAGGTGGGATTTGAAACACAACATGGGCAGCACTGGAGGCTGAGCGCTTTCACTGGTGGAGGGTGGAACATATTGGCCCACATTGGCTTCCAGTAGTGGTTGGAGGCCTTGAACCAGAACCAACGACAAACTCAACTCACACAGACAGACCCGATGTCTCCTAGCTGAATTTCTCCCTCCATCAACCGTAACTACCATTGTGCTTTACGCACCTTTCTTGCTCTACACCACTCAACTCAAAAGTACTCTCACAGTGTTTATTTACCATACCAGTCTGCGCCATCTGTTTGCTGTACCATCTAATCTTCTGTACCACTCATCTGCTGTACCATTTTTTCTTTTCTTTTTTACATATGAACTACAGCCTCTCCATTGCATTTGTTTGCTGTACCATTTATCTGCTGTATTTGTTTGCTGTACCATTTATTCTGCTGTATTTGCTTGTTGTACCATTTATCTGCTGTACCACTTTATACATACTAACTACAGCCCCCCCTCATTGTACCTAACCTATCCTCTTCAACCTCTCCCCCCCCCCGACACTTCCCATACTGTCCATCCCCTCTGCGCTCTGCCAATAGTACCCAATGGCATACTACCCCATCCCTCGTATCCATCATCCACGCTCCAGACTACTCTCCTCCCACGCCATCCACCCCCCCCCCTTCGCAAATCCCTAATCCCCATCCTCATCTCCCCACTGACACAACTCTTAGGCCTCACCACCATCTCCTTAATACTCTTCAACGCACAATCCCTTTCTAAAAAGACACCCATCCTCAATGATATCCTAATCGATTGCAAACCAGACATCTGTGCTGTCACCGAGACATGGTTTAAAGACTCAGATACTGCCCTCATCAACCAACTCCCTATCTCATCTTATGAAATTTTCTCTATCCACAGGCCCAAAAAAAGAGGTGAAGGTATCCTCTTGGCAGCCAAGAAACAACTAAACCTTAAACCCATCTGCATAACTACTCCACCCAAACTCGAAATAAGCCTTTTTAGATCAGATGCATTACAAATCTGTTTAGTTTACGCCCCCCCCCCCCCCCCCCCACCTTCCTCGAGTCTAACCCCTCACCTTTAATTGAATTCATTGTCGACTGGATAAAGACTAACATCCCCTCCATCATCCTCTGAGATTTCAATTTCCACGTAGACTCCTCACCCCTCTCCTCATCATGCGAAACCTTCATTCAGTCCCTCCACGCTATAGGTTTCCAGCAAATCATAACATCCCCCACACACAAAGCCGGTCACACCCTGGACCTGATCTTTATCAATTCTAATGTCCTTGCCCTCTCCACCCCTACTTGTACCCCTGTCCCCTGGTCTGATCATTACCTAATAGAATGCCTCCTCTCCACCAACGTCCCTCCCCCAAGCAACTCCTCTCACTGTACCACCATAATATCCAGAAAATCCTGCCCTAGCGATGAGCTTGCAGCTGCACTATCGACCTCCTTACCCAACCTTGTCTGCCCCGATCCTGACACAGCACTAGCATCCTGGAATAACCTTACAGGAAACATTGCTAACAAGCTCAGGCCGATCTCCAAACGAGTCATAAGTGCCATCTCGAAACCTACAAAGCCATGGTACTCACCAGAACTAAAGACCCTAAAAAACAATCTCAGGCAAAAGGAGAGAAAATGGCGCAAGAACCCAACCCCACAACACTCCTCCATCTACAAAACTGCCCTACACAGCTACAGACTCTCAACCCAAAAACACAAACGAGACTTCTACGCCAAAAAAATACATGATTTCCGATTCAACCCCAAAATGTGTTTCTCTTACGTCTCAAGCCTCACCACACCCATCCCCCCCCCCATGATACCTGACTCCGATGCAACATCCAAGTGCGAAGAACTTGCCAACTACTTCCAGAGTAAAATCTCTAACCTCCTCTCAATATTCCCCCTCTCCACCAACTGTACCTCCCCCACCCTACCCACCGTCCCTACACCCTCCCAACCCACAATGGCTGTCCTCGAATTCACCTCCTCCAAAGAAGTTGAAAACATCCTTAGAAAACTCAAACCTTCCTCCCATCCTAACGACACCATCCCATCTAAAGCCTTACTAGCCATCCCGAACTCCATAGCCAAAGCTATTGCAGATCTCATCAATTGCTCTCTCGCCCATGGGTCTGTCCCAGACCCACTCAAGCATGCAGTAGCCAAACCTCTTCTAAAGAAACCCTCCTTAGACCCGAAAGACCCGGCCAATTTTCGCCCAATATCCAACCTCCCATTTATTGCCAAGCTAATGGAAAGAGTTGTTAATTCACAACTCATGGACTTCCTCGAAAGTCATGCGATCCTCCATATCTCACAATTCGGCTTCCGAAAACACTTGAACACTGAATCTCTACTCCTCTCCCTCTCTGACCACCTCCTCAGAGGCATGGAACAAGGCCACAGCTACCTCCTTGCCCTCCTTGATATCTCAGCGGCCTTTGACACCATCAGTCACCACCACCTCCTGGCCCACTTGAAAACATTGGCATCACAGGCCTAGCACTCGCCTGGTTCAAATCCTTCCTATCGAACAGAAAGTTCTCTGTTAAAATTGGCAACACTGAATCCACCCCTCACCCCTTACATCTAGGAGTCCCACAAGGTTAATCACTTTCATCCACCCTCTTTAATATCTACCTCACCCCTCTCTGCCAACTCCTCTCTGATCTTAAACTAAAGTTCTATCTCTACGCTGATGACGTCCAGATCATCATTCCCATCCACAACTCCATCTCTGACGCCCTAAGGCACTGGGAAAGCTGCCTTGCGGCTATCAACTCCCTACTCACAAACCTCCACCTTACTCTCAACACAAATAAAACTGAACTCCTGGTTATCTCTTCTCATGCCCCCCCTCCACCCCCCTAACTATTGATCTCAAGCCCAACCCCCCTACAGCACAACCATCTGTAAAGGACCTAGGAATTCTCCTCGATCATCAACTAAACATGAAAAACTACGTTAATTCCATCCTGAAAGCAGGTTTCTTCAAACTTAATGTACTTAAAAAACTCAGACCTCTACTATACAACCACGATTTTCATACAGTGATCCAGGCCACCATACCTAGCAAACTGGACTACTGTAATGCTCTCTTCCTAGGGCTCCCCTACTCCACAATAAAACTTCTTCAAATGCTACAAAATGCCACAGCACGGCTTATCACAAATACCCGTAAACACGAACATATCACCCCCATCCTAAGAGACCTACATTGGCTCCCTATCCTCTCCCGCATTCACTACAAAACTTTGACCATAGTACACAGATCTAGTCACACCCACAACTCCAAATGGCTAGACATTCCTTTCAACTCTCCCCAGTCCACTCAACCCACCAGAACTGCCAACAAAGCCACTCTTCTGGTACCATCACTGAAAGTAGCACATCTATCCTCCACACGCGACCGTGCCTTTTCAATTGCTGGCCCCGCCCTCTGGAACTCCCTGCCTCCTAACCTGCGTCTTGAACCATGTATGACTAAATTTAAAAAGTATCGAAAAACTTGGTTATTTAAACGAGCTTATCCAGAATAGATTCAAAAGAGCATATCTAGAATAGATTCTCCCCCTCCGCCAACCCACAAGCTCCTCACAATGTGATTATACATGCCTTATGTTAAGGTTTTCTCGTTGTTTTTTATTTTTTTGTTATCTTAATCTATATTTTCCATACTGTTATCCCCCTCCCAGTTTCATCTCCCTGTTAATATGTATTTTCCAAGCTTAAATGTTCAAATGTAAACCAGTATGACGTCCCCTACTAATACAAGTATATAAAAGTCTTTAATTAAATAAATAAAAAAATAGATAAATAAATAAAATAAATGCTGCATCTGCAACTTGGGTGAAGCTTTTTAAGCAGCCTAAAATTAGGGTGAATATTGGTTTAAACTGAATGTCACTTTTGGAAAAATCTGGGAATTTATGGGTGAAAATCAGTTTAAACTGCAAACGCCTGCACTCAACTCGACTCACAAAGCAATTTCAGCCGGATAAAAGTCGATCTAGAGGTTCTCATGAATGTCACAACAACTTACAAACGCTCAGCGTTTCAATCGGAAAAAAAACAAAACAAAACAAAACACTGGGGGGGGGGGAAGTCAGCCAGGGGCTGATTTGGAAAAATAAATCCTAAAATGGTATACAAGAGGAAAAGCCAATAGCGAAATAGCGAAAACAATCCAGGAGGTAAAACGTGGTTTGATGGAGCAGTTGTTCAGTTGTTTTTCATTGATTTTTTGTCTTGAGCGCCGAGGTAGTCGGGCTTAGTTGAGCTACCTCCCGCTTCTTACTTCTATTCTCATGGGCTTGGGTACAGGACAATATTGATGAACGGTTGAAACGCTGAGCATTTGTAAGTTGTTGTGACATTCGTGAGAATCTCTAGATCGACTTTTGACCAGCTGAAATTGCTTTGTGAGTCGAGTGGAGTGCAGGCGTTGGCAACAGCCTTTGCGCTCATTGGAAAAGTTTACCTGCTGTATGGAGACAAATCATCTGCAAGAGATGTAATAGCCCCTGAAGCAGCTCATGGAGCAAAACTCAGCCTGAGTCGGGCTTTTATCATATTCTGTGCTCAATAAAGAACTCCTGTTGTTCATTGATCCTCTTTTCTTTTGGTCGCTACTGCAATATTGGATCAATTTCCGGTTTGTTTTTTTGGACCTATCAGATTCTTAACATAGAAAACATACATAGAAACATATAAATGATGGCAGAAAAAGACAAATAGTCCATCCAATCTGCCCAGAAAACTTATGGCAGTTTCTGCTGCACCATACAAGTCCCCCCCATACTTATCAGTTTCCCAGACCATCAACGTGAGGGCCCTTGTTGGTTGCTGTTTGAGTCCAATTCCCTGTTACCTCCTGCTGTTGAAGCAGAGAGCAATGTTGGAGTTGCATCAAGAGTTTCAGGCTTATTTGTTTTCCCAGAGTTCCCCTATGCTTATTTGTTTTCCCAGACCACAAAATTCAATGTCCATGTTATTTGCTGTCTGAATCTAATTCCCCTTTTCATCTTTTCCCCCTGCCGTTGAAGCAGAGAGCAATGATGGAGTTGCATCAACAGTATAAAGGCTTACTGATTAAGGGTAGTAACCACCACACCAGCAAGTTACCTCCATGCACTCATTTCTTCATTTCCATCCTCTAGCCTTTAGGGATCCACAGTATTTATCCCATCCCCCTTGAAATCTTCCACTGTTTTTGTTTTCACCACCCCCTCCAGAAGGGCATTCCAGGCATCCACCACCCTCTCCATGAAGAAATATTTCCTGGTGTTGGTTCTGAGTTGTCTTCCATGGAGTTTCATTTCGTGACCCCTAATTCTACTGATTTCTTTCCAATGGAAAAAGTTGTTGTTGATTATGCATCATTAAAACCTTTCAGATATCTGAAGGTCTGTATCATATCTCCCCTGCACCTCCTTTCCTCCAGGGTATACATATTTAACTCCTTCAACCTCTCCTCATAAGTCATTTGATGGAGACCACCCACCATTTTGGTTGCCCTACTCTCGACCACCTCCATTCTGTCTCTGTCCCTTTTGAGATAAGGTTTCCAGAACTGAACATAGTACTTCAGGTGAGGCCTCACCAAAGCCCTGTACATGGGGATTATCACCTCCTTTTTCTTAGTGGTTATTCCTCTCTCTATGCAGCCCAGCATTCTTCTGGCTTTAGCTATCACCTTGTCACATTGCTTCGCTCTCTTTAGATCGCTAGACACTATCACCCTAAGGTCCCTCTCTTGCTCAGTGCACAACAGCCCTTTACCCCCCCCCTTCCCCCCCACCCACCATCACATACAGTTCTTTTGGATTACTGCACCCCAGATGGATGACTCTACACTTCTTGAATCCCAGCTGCCATATCTTCGACCAATGTTCAAGCTTCCTTAAATTACGTCTTATTCTCTCTACTCCTTCCTGTGAGTTCACGCTGTTGCAGATCTTAGTATCATCCTCAAATAGACAAACTTTCCTTCAATCCCTTCCACAATGTCACTCACAAAGATATTGAACAGAACCGGTCCCAACACTGATCCATGTGGTACTCCGCTTAACATTGCTATCTCTTCAAAGCAGGTTCCATTTACCATCACATGCTGTCATCTGTCCATCAACCAGTTTGTAATTCACACCACCACCTTGGTGCTCACTCCCAAGCTTCTCTCTCTCTCTCTCTTAACTTATGTTTGACTTTCTGTTTTGTTTTGTGGTATTCTCTTTCACTCTGTTTTTATGAATGCTTCTGTCTAGCTAGTTCTTGCTGTGACTCATTTTAAGGGTATACACTTAGTTGTAGATTTATTGAACATACATGCTGAGATAGATCTTAAATAAGTACACACACGCGTAATTTTGTTCGCGCAACCGGCGTGAACAAAAGTACGCAGGATTTTATAAGATACGCGCGTATCTTATAAAATCCGGGGTCGGCGCGTGCAAGGCTGCGCAAAATCGGCAGCCTGCACGTGCCGAGCCGCGCAGCCTGCCTCCGTTCCCTCCAAGGCTGCTCCGAAATCAGAACGGCCTCGGAGGGAACTTTCCTTCCGCGTCCCCCCACCTTCCCCTCCCTTCCCCTCCCTTCCCCTATCTACCCCACCCCCCAGCCCTACCTAAATCCACCCCCTACCTTTGTTGTGCAAGTTACGCCTGCTTCACTTGCGCGCGCCGCCTCAGCATCCCCCGGCACAGGCCGCAGTGCTGGGGGACTCGGGACCGCCCTCTCGACCTGCCCCCGAACCGTCAACACGCCCCTGGACCCGCCCCGGATGCCCCCTGACCCCGGACATGCCCCCGGACATGCTCCCTCCCGCCCCTTTTACGAAGCCCTGGGACTTACCCGCGTCCCGGGGCTTTGCGCTTGCCAGCGGCCTATGTAAAATAGGTGCGCCGGCGCATGAGTGCCCTACGCGCGTAAATCTGGCAGAATTTACGTGCGCAGGGCTTTTAAAATCTAGCCCATTTTGTTTGAAGCTTGCAAATGTGGCTTGAGTCTGGCGATTCATTTTCCTTTCGTAAGTAGTTTGCATGGCTTGTGTTTGTGACTAGCTAATGTGGCTTGAGCAACTAGGGAGCACTATTCCTTCTTCTCTGTTTTTTTGAGTGTGTTGTCTTAACTCTGGTATATTTCTTTTTTATCATCTGAATGTGTTACCCTGTACTTTAATTAACATAAATGGAAAGATACTCTCTACTCTGGATCTAAATGTTCCTTGAGTCTTATCCTGTAGTCTTGCTGAAACTGAATATCTAATTAATATAAAATAAATGATAACTGAATGTCCCTAAAGTTAATTATTTAAGGATCAATTCTTCAGTGATTTCATACACTCACTTTTCTGTCTGTATGCGAGTGTCTTCTCTGGAAATGTATTTGCATAAACAATATATAATAGAACAGGTAAAGAAGTAACTCCTTAGTTGAAGAATTTTAGTCATAAAATCTTTCATGGTACAAGGCCTCCTCTTTCTCAATAGTGAGAAGTGTAGTGATTTCTAGTGCTGGTTTCCTTGATTCTTAATATAGGATTTTATATCCACCTTTCTTCAGCCACTAAGAAAACACAAACTTCTGACTGAAGAAAGCTGTTTATCTGACTTGCAAAGCTTCTGATTTCCATTATATATGTCTCCTCAAATTTCTATTTATGCTTAAGTTCCAAGACATAACACAAATGGAGATAAATGTTGTTCAATTTATGCTGTGGATAAATGCACGACAGGCAGTGAATATATTTCTAAAATTGTCAACAAGGTAATTCTAAAAAAAAAAGGAAATTGCATTCTAACCTAAGAGAAAGAGAACTCATAGAGTGACTTGTTTTATTGATGATCCAAGAGTCCTAAACTGAATGCACTTTTTTAACAGATACCATACAGCTGAGTGTTGAATATTTTCCTGCTGCTTCTGTTGCTTGAGATGCTCAATTAATTCTAAAATGAACTCAATCACTATTTGCTTAGTACATGAAAAGAGATGTTCTCTTCAGTGGATATTCTGAACACAACAAATGTAGAAAGGTTACTGCTGTGCAAAGTGACCATTAAGTTCCTTGCACACAGTGTTCTTAAAAATTTTCAAAGTTCAGGCACATTATGTATCTCACACATACACACACACACACACACACATACATACACACACACACACACACACATATAGTTTAATGTCAGTTATTTATACCTTCTTCTGAGCAGGTAAAACAGAATGAAGAATGTTAGCTTCATGAGTTTAATTTTTCCATCAAAAATGAAGCCATAAGAAAACTCAACAAGTTCCCCAAATGAATCAACAAAAGCTGTATGATTTGCCATTTCAGGCAAAGCAGAGCAAATATGCCAGTGTCATCAGTGCATATACATTAACTCTTGATTCTGAAGATGAAGTTAATCACAACCTTGACCACCCTCAAGTTCTGCAGATAGACCGACTTACTCTTCTCTGGGACTTCAATGCTATAAATGACTCAATCTCTGGATGGAACAGAACCATAAACAAAGAAGAAATGGGAAAGGTCAACTCCCATCCTCCTTAACCAAACGTGGCACATGAACACCCTCACTAATGCCCTGTTGCACATGTTCCTGCTTTCGTGTGCTGGCTTCCTGGTCTTGTCTTCCCTGTGTTTAGTATTCTCCTGCATGGTCTCCCTGGTATCTTCCCCTCTGTGGTCCTCCATTTCCTTCAGTTTTTCTTCTTGGATTCCTGGTTTGACCTTTGGCTCTGGACCTGACGCTGCTGACTTCTACCTGCCTCGACCACTTCCCGGATACCGATTCTGACCATGGCTTCCTGCCACAGACCTCAGTTTAGACCACAATCTTCTGTCCACTCACTTGGACCCCATCCCTCAGCTGGCTAATGCTCACTCCAGAGCTGCCTGCCACTGATTACCATCTGGATCTTGCCTCTTGGTCCTAACTTCTACCTGGTTTCTCTTTTGAACCTGGCCTGCACCTATAACATCACTACCACTCGTCATAGAGGCCCATGCCTAAGACCAGCCGGCCCCTTAATCCAAGGGCTCAACCTAAGAGGAACTATGGGCTAGTATTGGCAAAGCTCCAGTGAGGCCACTGCTAGACTTAGCTCCACCTGCTGATGGTGGGGACCTTTGAGACTCCTCCCCACAGGTGGCGCCAACTCCCCCTTGGCCCAAGGATCTACTTCACCAACATTAAAGCATAACTAGCCAGGTTGAGACCTGTACAACAATTCTGCAAAGTCATGATAGTGGACTTTTACTGTGTATTCCTAATTTGTGTCCCATCATGCTCCAATGGCGGTCTTTTCTCAGTTGATCCTTTTAATGCCCTAATAACAATGTTTTAAGTTTTTAATTGACCTGAGGTTGACTTTGAAGTTAATGATGTCCAATTCTATTTTTTTCCAAATGCATTTCTTTGCTGTCATGGATCTCCTTATGGGGTCTTTTCTAAGAAGCACATTGTAGTTCTCTGTGACCAGCTCCTGTATGTACTCATTTCCTTTGTGACCAAAGCACGCCTTCTATTTGCATAGTTGTGCCCTTGGTGCTGTGTTGTCTGTTCTAGCCTCCTTCTGCTTTTCCTCTTTCTGGACAAACAGAGAGGAAGATCTTTAAAAAATCCGGGGTTGGCGCGCGCAAGGCTGCGCAAAATCGGCAGCCTGCGCGCGCCGAACCGCACAGCCTGCCTCCGTTCCCTCTGAGGCCGCTCCCTCCAGCGGCCTTGGAGGGAACTTTCCTTCCGCGTCCCGCCACCTTCCCCTCCCTTCCCCTCCCTAACCCACCCCCCAGCCCTACCTAAATCCCCCCGCCTTTGTTGGGCAAGTTACGCCTATTTGCGCGTGCTGCCTCGCATCCCCCGGCACAGGCCGCAGTGCCGGGGGACTCGGGACTGCCCTCCCGGCCTGCCCCCGAACCGTCGCCACACCCCTGGACCCGCCCCGGACCACCCCTGACCCCGGACATGCCCTTCCCACCCCTTTTACGAAGCCCCGGGACTTACACGCGTCCCGGGGCTTTGCACACGCCGGCAGCCTGTGCAAAATAGGCTCACCGGTGCGCAAGTTTTCCATAAGGTTAATATTTGCATATATTATTAATATATACACACTGTGATTAATTTTTGATTTGGCATTGATTGATTTTTTATAATTTTTTATTATTTTATTATATTTTTTATGTCCTTTGACATTTTACTTGTATTTACACATATTTATGTTTGTTTCGATTTTTATATATGTGTGTCTTCTTTTAGTCCTTTTATTGTCATTTTATTATTATTATATTATTTTATTGCTCTTTGCAGTAGCCCCTGAGGCAGCTCTGTTATGAGCGAAACTCGGCCAGAGTCGGGCATTTTCCAATAAAGAATCCCTTGCTACACCAATCTTTACCGTTTGTCCTGCTTTGCTGTAATGCAAGCAAAGACATGATTTTTAGAACACTATATTTGTCTTCCAGTCATTTGTCTTCTAAGGATCATCTTTAGGCAGCATTAATGATACTTCACCAGAGCTCAAGGTGTTTCCTGTATGTTATCCATGTTTTATTTTCATATAGTAGGTTTTGACTGCTAGTAAACCATGAGTTTGTTTCAAATGTGGAGGACCTATACACTACAGCTAATGATAACAATGTTTTATTGCTTGCACACAACTAATTTTAGCATGCATGCTAAAATATCACTTCACATGCAGTGCATTAGAAGGGTAGTTTTTAAAACTGGTAAAATGCTTTTTATCTGAGTAAATTGACTTTGCAAATTGCCCAGTTTTAATGTGGGTAAAACTAGCGTATTTGCCGGAGTATAGGACACATTTTTTTCCCTTCAGAATAGGGGAAAAATATGGAGTACGTCCTAAGCACCGGTAATCAAAATTAACAGCGTCTGGTGGTGGTGGTGGCATCGGGGAGTGAGGGCGCACCACCCGATTGGGCGGTGCTGGCTAAAAGGGGCTTGCCGAAGCGCGGCTTCCCCAATCAAAATCAACAGCTTCGGCAAGCCCCTTTTGCCCAGCACCGGCCAATCGAGCGGCACGCCCTCGCTCCCTGACTCCACCGATTCACTCCCCCCCCCCCACCGAACACTGTTGATTTAGTGCTCCAAAGTTCTTCTTATCAGTCAGTTTAACATATGCTAAATTTGCTGGTTTTCCTCTCCAAATAAAAGAAATGACCAAGGAGTGACGTTTACCAATGTCTTCAGCAGCAAGCCAAAATGACAGCATTTGGAGCTTATGTAGTATTTTAGGGAGTAAGGACATCTTAAAGAAAACACTTCTCCCAAAAAGAGAAATAGGCAAGTCACGCCCAGCTTGCAGCTTCTCCTGGATTTTCACAATTGTGGAAGCAATATTCAATTTGTACATCAGAAAATAGACTGAGTTAAGAACATAAAATGACAAGAATGACAAGGAGATGGAATATCAAGGAAACCTCATTGGGAAGATCTCAACTCTCTAGATGGTTTGCAAAATTTTAATAAAGCATTGGACCATGAACAAGAATGTGAACTCAGCAGTTTGAATGTTGTCATTTGAATTTTGTAGTGGATTCTTTGGCCAATTGGAAGCCAATTTAGTTTTTCAAGAACAGGAGAAATATGTTCAAACTGCTTGGTACCTGTAACGAGTCTAGCAGCAGAATTGAGAAGAAGTTGTAGAGCATATAGTGAATTTTATGGAAGACCAAATAAAAGATTATTACAGTAGTCGTGTGGAAAAATGATTGCACATACAATTGTAAAAAAGTTGTGATAATGCAGAAGATAATGTAAACCAGCCAGAAGACAGAGTTTATAGAAGCCGGTTTTAATAACAGATCGAATGTGTGGATGGAATGATAAAGCAGAGTTGAGCCAAACACCTAGACTTTTCATCGAAGCATCAATTGAAAAAGTTATGTTTTCAAAAGAAATGGTTTGATGAGGGTAATTTGAAAGAGGTCGATGAATTAGAAGGAATTCAGTCTTGGAAATATTGTGAGAAAGTTTGTTTTGATGGAGCCATTGTTTAATTGAAGACAGACAAAGATAGAGATGTTCTATGTTTTGTCCCAGGTAGGTTGAAGACGAATATAAAACTGAATATTGCCAGCATAAATTTTGTATCCATCAGTGATTGTAGCAAGTAGTTTAGTTATCGGAACTAAATAAATGTTGAATAGAACTGCTGACAAAGCAGATCTGGTAGGACTCCAGATTTTAAATGGTACTGTGCTGACATTTGATTATGATATTTGACTTGTTGCATCCAGTTACTGAGATAAGAGAAAAAACATTTTAATACATTTCCAGAGATATCACATTCACGTAATTGAAAGCAGAGAATGTCATGGTCGTCAGTATCGAATGCTGATCAGATGTCTAATGAAACCGGGAGGAATTGTTGGCAAGAATATAAACCTTGCCAACAAAGCTCTTTTGATAGAGTCTACAAGAGATACTAACAATAATTCAGTGTTCATTGAATGTCTAAATCCAAATTGGTGAAGGTCTAAAATATCATTCTCTTCTATAAAGGTGGTGAGTTGACGGAGCTCAGAAGATTCAAGAATTTTGGATAAGAATGGCAAAGATGAAATCGGACGGTAAGGAGAAGAATCAATTGGGTCCAGATTAGGTTTCTTGAGGAGTAGTTTAATAACTGTACTTTTAAAGCAATCAGGAACACAACCAGATTGCAGGGAATGGTTAACAATTTTAGAAAGAAACGGAGCAATAGCATCTTTACATGTTTTAAATATTGCTATAGAAACATTAGCAGATGGACAAACTACATCATTCATTGCTGAAATGATACCAGGAATTTAATGGGCTGAAGATGTTTCAAATGAACACCAAGATTCAGGTGTTAAGGATGACAAGTCTTGATACCAAGGGCTAACACTGGAAAAAGAGAGGTTGAGATTTTTGATCTTAAGAGAAAAATATTTAAGAAAAGAATCAGCAGAAACAGTATCAGGTGATGAAATCACAGACTTAGGAGTACTGATTAGGTTTTTGGCAAATTGGAATAGGGCATGAGTATTGTTGCCTAATTTTTTATTTTTTCTGAATAAAAGTTTTTCTTTGCTTCAAGGGTATCAGTCTATATTTAGAAAGAGCAGACCTAAAGTTGCAAGCTGTATTGGCAGAAGGCGATTTACGCCAAAGACGCTCTGTCTTTCTGAGTGAAGCATGGAGAGACAATAAGGGGCGGATTTTAAAAGGCGCGCGAATAGCCTACTTTTGTTTGCGCTCCAGGCGCAAACAAAAGTACGCTGGATTTTAGTAGATATGCGCGGAGCCGCGCGTATCTGCTAAAAACCTGGATCGGCGCGCGCAAGGCTATCGATTTTGTATAGCCGGCGCGCGCCGAGCCGCGCAGCCTACCCCCGTTCCCTCCAAGGCCGCTCCGAAATCGGAGCGGCCTTGGAGGGAATCCTCTAACACCCTCCCCTCACCTTCCCCTCCCTTCCTCTACCTAACCCACCCCCCCGGCCCTGTCTACACCCCCCCCTTACCTTTCTCCGGGGATTTACGCCTCCCGGAGGGAGAAGTAAATCCCCGCGCGCGAGCGGGCCTCCTGCGCGCCGGGCCACGACCTGGGGGCGGGTACGGAGGGCGTGGCCACGCCCCCGGACCGCCCCGGGCCGTAGCCACGCCCCGTACCCGCCCCCAAAATGTTGCCGACACGCCCCGAAACGCCGCGACGACCGGGCCCGCCCCCGACACGCCCCCCTCGGAGAACCCCGGGACTTACGCGAGTCCCGGGGCTCTGCGCGCGCCGGGAGGCCTATGTAAAATAGGCTTCCCGGCGCGCAGGGCCCTGCTCGCGTAAATCCGCCCGGTTTTGGGCGGATTTACACGAGCAGGGCTCTGAAAATCCGCCCCTAAGGATGGATTCATTCAAGGATGAAGATGCTTTTTATTGGGACCAGTAGTTTTAAGAGGGGCCAAATTGTTGCGTATTGCAGAAGTAGCAGCTTGCCCAGCCAGACACTAATTGATCAAAATCATTGGCCTCATTTGAAAATAAGGGATCTAAGATCAACAGCATATTATTAGAAAATTTTAAACTATCAATGAATCCAAGAATTAATTGAGAAGAGGGGGCTATGGAGTTCTGAGGAGCCTTAGAGAGTAAAATAGAAAAGCTTATCAGAAAATGATCAGACCAAGGTACCTCAGTAATAGTCAATGAATTTAAAGGGAGATTGCAATATGAAGTATTCACAAAAAACAGGTTAAGTGTAATTCCTAGACGATGAGTGGGAGTATTAATTGATTGAGTCCAACCTAGTGAAACAAGAATATCAAGGAATAAGTCACCGTTTGCAGGATGATAACACACATCTCACTATTAAAACCTCTCATCTTGTCCGAGTTCTCCAAGAAACCACCCGAACCCCAACCTCTGGTGTCTGAGGAGGACATTACTTATCAGGTACAGGACATCTTGGATGTTAAGAAGCACAGAAAGTGATGGGAATACCTGATCTCGTGGGAAGGATTTGGTCCTGAGGAAAACAACTGGGAACCTGCAGTCAATATCCTTGAGAAAGACCTAATCCAGCAGTTCCATGCTTCTCACCCAAAGAAGCCCAAACCCCTGGGGAGGGACCCTAAGAAGGGGGGTACTATTACACCTGTCAGTCGCAGATGGCTGCGTCCACTGTTTCTCACCTCTGGCTTGATAACACTGACTCTTCTGGGTCGACTCGCGGCCTCCGCCAGCTATCGCTGGCCTACACGCCCTGTTTCCTGGGCCCACCTGGATGGCGTGGATGCTGCCGACCCAGAGGAGTCAGTGTAGTCAAGCAAGAGGTGAGCAACAGCAGTCGCAGTCGTCTGCGATCGACGGGCTTAACACCCCTCATGCAATAAGGTGATTAGCATGTCCAAAATGTATGTCCAATCCAGCGCAAAGCTAATAGTATAAATTCATTTTGATGAGACTATGTTATTACACCCCAATGCAAAAAAAAAAAAATTGTGCACCCGATGAACACATTTTTACTCTCAAAAATTAACACCTGCCCTAGAGCAGGCGTTAATTCTTGAGGAGCCCCTCAAGTTTACAGAAAAGCAGAAAATACTGTTTTTCTGTAGTTTCTCTGACTTAATATCATGGTGGTCAAGATAGGAAAACAGATCTCATAAAACTGAGTGTCCATTTTCCTAATCTGCTGACAGCTATCTCTGAGGACACAAAATTTTCCTTCATGCCTCCTTTTTACCATAGCAGCCCATTTAAATATTAAATCAGGTGTCTGGGAGAGGTGCATTGGCGCGTGTTAAGAGAGTTGGTGCTCATAAAAACATAAGAAATTACTATGCTGGGTCACACCGAGGGTCCATCAAGCCCAGCATCCTGTTTCCAACAGAGGCCAAACCAGGCCACAAGAAGCTGGCAATTACCCAAACACTAAGAAGATCCCCTGCTACTGATGCAATTAATAGCAGTGGCTATTCCCTAAGCTCAATCATGAGTGCCCATTTAATGCGCGCCGATATTGCATTGGCCTGACTTTGTGTAAATTTTCTTTCTGTTCAGTGTTAACAGTTTTTATCTAACATTGTTTCCTACGCTTCTTGAGAGAGCTGTACTCTATCTATTATCTAATTTATTTATTTTATTTTTTTTTATAAAACCAAGGCTTTTCATCCCAGGCAATCCAGATTTATTAAAGACCACAGTGCAGAAATAGTGCTGGTGGCTATGGTCAGCGAGGTCCGAATTGATGCAGATGGAGAAAAAGATTCACTCATAATTTGATATGCTAAATCAAACATTGCTGTTTAAAACATTATCTCATTAGGAAATGCAGTACTGCTTTAGCATGTTTTAAATCCTATTAATCTGATTGAACCTATAAGGTGTTGTGGGCATGAGTATTTCACAAATCCACGTTTTATTATGTGGAGTACAACAAGGATCGGTATTTGCACCCACAGTCTTAAATCTTTTCATCAGCCCATTAGCAACCCTCTTACATTCATTTAGTATTAGTTGATTTATGTTTTCCGATGATATCCAGTTTGACCTGTTTGAAGTTTACAACCCCAGGTGATATTTTGAACTTGAATAATTATTTGGAAGCAGTTTCAAAATAGCTGGTTGACCATAAATTGAAACTTAATCCAGCAAAATCTGGTATGTATCTATTTATGTACACAATGACCTACTAATTATAGTCCCAGGATAGAGAAAAATATAAATATACAATTTTATAAAAATTCCTAAAATATACTAATACTGGTGATATCTCCAAAATGTAAACAATTTTTAAAGGTGATGCTATATGCGTGTGGCAAATTAAACAATGCAAGGCAGGTCCTTCATATGCTCAGGCTAAATGCATCAGTATTAGCTTGATAGCAACCTCTGGGGCTGATGCAATACAATGCGCTCAGCCAAGCGCACTGTTTAACCCATAGTTGGATGTGGGTTATGAAGGTGCATGCACAGCCCCTTATGCTATAAGGGGATTAGCAGCCCCCACTATGCGCGTCCAACGCGCCAGGAATCTAATAGCGCACGGAGCAGGCGTTAATTTCTGAGCACCTCAAAACGTTGTACAGAAAAGCAGAAAATACTGCTTTTCTGTACATCTTCTGACTTAATATCGTGGAGATAATGCCATAACACATGCATTATTTATTGCGTCATGTGCCGCGAATGCAGATTTTCAAAATTTATTCAAAGGGGAGGAGTTGGGCGGCATCTTGGAAAATGAGGGGCATTAACACAGCATGTGATATCATAACGCATATTTTGAGAGAGAGCTCTGGGGTGGCACACACAATTGTCACGTATGTACCACTATAGGACAGTAATCTAGTAACTTGAGGTGAGGTTTTGCTGGTGGTCTAGGGTTTTGGGGGCAGTTTTACATGCAGAGTGAGACGTACGAACAGCACAGTACACATCAGTGAAGATTTGATGTGATTTTTAGTGAGGAAAGTCACACAAAGATGAGATTTCTACAATGTTCTCTCGCTCTAGCTTGATGGACTCTCTACCAGGGTAGAGATAAAATACCTATGCGAAGAGCTAAAATAGCCCATAGTACAGTAATTCTAAAATTATTGAAGCCATGCCCCTTTTTCTTATCGCGGGGGTTAATCATGCAAAATTTATTGCATTTTGATGAATCTAGGCCCTAACTGGTTATATGCAATATCGGCTCCTGAAATGCTCCTTTTTTATGTGGCTAAATAAGTCGGATTAGTGGCTGAACATGATGCATTAGCCATTTAGATGGATGACTCGTGAGTTATCCGTCTAAGTGGCTGACAGACCCCATTGTTACCTTCTTGGGGTCTTTCCGCCACTTAATCTAAACATTGATGAGAGCTGAGAATAATACCTAGCATTTTCTATAAAGAAATAAAGGATGTGTTTGTATATGTATATTTTGATGCTAATTTCAGTCCAGGTTTATGGGTTTTATTATTTTTATTAAGGTTGTTATTTCTGTTTGGATAAAGAATGGTACACATGTCATTTACAAGGATATTATTTATTCTATACATTGTATTGTGCAGTAATTTTTATTTTATTTTAGAAGAATCATGCATCCATAGTGTATCTAAAACCATAAAGTAACAGCAATAGAGCAACTTAATCCCGCTTCACTTAAAAGATAACAATTTATTGGTAAGCTAGATGCTTGTTTCTCATCTATATAAATAAAAATGTTAAATAGTTTGTACCAAATCGCTAATCTCAGCAACCACTTAACCGATTGCGTTCAAATTTGGACACAAGTTTCACCTCACATACGGCAAGGATCTTCTACACTTACATTACATATATGTCACACCGGGGGTTGGTAAAAAAGTTTTAAAATTTGGTTCCACAAAACAGCGACATCTGGTGGACGTAAGCAGAAGCTCTTACACCTTGCACAAACGCTCACACCCCACACACACGTGGACCATTGATGCGATTCTCACACCCTCCGGGCAGACACAAATCCACCCTCCTCACACACCCCCGAACACATGCCAATTGTACTTATTTCACACACCCTCAAAAAACGCACAAAAACCCACTAAATACCAGCATGCTACACCGGGAGGCCACTCACATGCCACATGTTTGCAATTCCCACACCCTACAAATTCACACACAAACACCCTCCTCGCACCCCTCACGCACATGACTTTTCTACTTACTGCCCTCAACCTCCGAACGCACGGAAAACTGCAGAATAGTTCGGGCTGCTCCAGCGGGGGGGGGGGGGGGGGGGGGGGCAACACCGCTCCAGGACACATCGCATACACTACGGCTGTCGGCTGCCAGCAATCAAAATGGCGCCGACGGCTCTTTCCCTTACTAGGACACTCGGGAACGCCAATAGCAGCAGTAGCCCATGTGACATAGTAAGGGCGAGGGCCCGTCGACGCCATTTTCTGAACTGGCAACCGGCGCACCTTCGTCCTTACTATCTCAGCGACATGACCGCTTCCATTGCTCCACCTCGAGGGCCCGGCGCCAATTCTTCCATGCCGGAACGAAAGCCCGCTCCACCGACTACCATTTTTGAAAGGTATCGTCAGGCCTGCAAGGGGGGGGGGGGGGGGCGTGGGGATGTTCTGTCTCTCTTGTATTTAATGTTATGTCTCTCTTGTATTTAATCTAATTTAATACCCTCTTCGGGCCTTTTTCTTCCGGCTGCCTAAGCTTCCAAGTTTACAGTCCTTGTTAAATGTAACTTTTGTTTTGTTTCTTGTTTATAAAAAAGTTGTTCCTTCTGTTATCTACCCTTGTTCGATGTAAACCGATTTGATATGGTATTTAACCATGAAGGTCGGTATAGAAAAATGCTAAATAAATAAATAAATAAATAAATAAATAAATGTTCTTGCGTCCGTGTTCGGGGGGGGGGGGGGGGCAGGGGGCAGTTCCGAGATTCTGCAACTCTTGTGGGTTAGTCTATTTCGCCGGCCTGGGGGGGGGGGAAGGGAGGGTGGGGGAGGCTTGTATAAACACAACGTTTCTGTGGGGATTACTTTGGGGTACAAAGGGGGAGGGCACACACAAACACATACACAAAATGTGCACCATCTCCGAAAGGTTACAAAACAGCCCTCACCAGGTGGGGAGTCACTGAGGTGACAGTGAGGGGAGGGAGAATGAGGAGGGAGGTAACTGTCAGGGGAGGAAGAATGAGGGGAGAGGTGAGTGTGAGGGGACAGAGTTGGAGTGGGGACAGGGGAGGGAAGGGGGGGGGGGGAGTGACCAAGGGGGAAGATGATGAGTGACTGAGCTAAATGAGCAAGGGGAAAGGGCAGGGAGGGCAAAGAATCTGACTCAGCCACTGCAACGCGTGGCAGGGGTCCGCTAGTGAAAAATGAATTGTGACATCTGGTTTATCCTTTTGATCTATTTTATATTTTGTATTTTGATTTACTATATCTGTTGAGTTTCTTATATATTTATATGTATAAAGGATATAGAGACATAGAAATCAGATTTTGGGATAAGTAATGGAATAGTAAACAAATGTAAAATAAAGCACTTATATACATTTCAACCACCAATTAGTGAGGAGTGATATGCTCAAATGCCAGTAGACACAAAAGCTGTCACGAAAGAGGGATCTTTAGAGTCAACACATATCACAAACACTCAAAAACTTACACAGTGCTTATAAAGTCACTATAGACTGTAATTCCTGAACAAAAGCAAAGCTGTATGAACACGAAAAATGTAACTAAGAATTCACTTGTCTTCATCAGCAGGGCTAATGACAGTGATATAAGAAAGGTACAAGAATGTAGCATAAGGCTGAAAAATGCCAGCAAAATTTCAGCAGTTTCATGTCCTGACATGGACCATAGTTCACACGTTCCAAGGGACGAAAAGCTGGGATTTCTACATTTTGCTCTTGAGACAGAGTGTCGGGTGAAACCCAGCCCTTGTTATGGTATGAAACTCTGCATTTTCACAGACATTTTTCATTGTTATTCTGTGAAAGTACCTTTGCTGTCTCACAGCCATTATCTCTGTTGATATAATAACATAGTAATGACGGCAGGAAAAGACCAAATATTCCATCCAGTCTGCCCAGCAAGTTTCTTACCGTAGTAACTTCCATTCCATGCAGGTTACCCCCACGTTTCTGTTAAGGGTAGTAGTAACTGTCACCCCGTGCAGATTACCCCCAAGCCTTATATTCAGTGTAATAATATTTACAATCGAATCCAAGCAACTGTCAATGTTATTTGAAGAGCATTGTTTTTGGTTTTGGCCATAGAAGCAGTCCTGTGTATCAGTAGCTCAAACCATAAAAGTTGGGGCCCAGAATTGTCTGCCATATAAATCCAGTTCCCTTTTTTCTTTCCGCCGCTTCCTGCCACCCCCATGAAGGTAAGTGAACAGAATTGATACATGTATTTTTCATGCACTTACAGCTTTGCAACTGACTTGTTAAGTAATTTATTGTATATGGGTTGCTTTTATGAGTGAATAATATAATGGCTTTATAAGTACTTTCAAAGCTTTAGGGTTGGGTTTTTTGTTTTTTTTGTATATGACGATTATAAAGAGCTGCCTTTGAATGTAGTTTTTGTCTGCTGGCACATGAATATATCGTGTCACCCCTCACTAACTGGTGATTAAAATTTTTCATAACTGCTACCGTTTGGACTTATTTACTGTGATATAATATATTTACAAGTAATATTTCTTTACAAATTCAAATGATGATTTTGGAGTCCATATCAATTTTGCCAGCAGAGGATGCTATTCTTCCATTTATAAATTACTGAACGCTACTCTGCTTCCATCCTCAGAAACAATTCTTCTCTAAAAGAGTAATGGATGCATGGAAAAGCCTCCTGGAATTAGTATCAAAATTCAAGAAAAATGGAATACGCACAGATTGGCCATGGAGGGAAGGAAAGGAAGAAAAATCCAACTAGGATCTATGGCATTACAAAAAGAAGACAATTGTGAGCGACTGAATGGCTTTACTCTTCTTACCTGCCTTCACAAGTTATATTTCTTTGCCTTTAAGAATGCATGTTATATGGAAGGTAATGCTTACTGGAAAATTTAGTAGCAAGAGATGTTATGAATTTTGGCTGATAATAAACCATGACAACATTTACACACTTTAGAAACAGAGCCCCTAACACTCCCCAAGAGTCCAGCAGCCTCTGTCTAGTCTTTATTACATACATTGTGTATTGTATTTATGAATCTGAAAACATATTGACTAGTTTGAATTCATACATTCCCCCAGAATATATTTATTTATAATTAAAGTAAAAATGATTTACTAAAAGCAATGTCTGATAATATATTGAGGGACAGATTTTTAAACATATAGGGTTAGATATTCAAAAGCCATTTATTTATTTATTTATTTATTTATAACTTTTTATATACCGGAATTCAACTAACAAAGTTAATTATCACTTCAGTTATAACTGAAAAGTTATTCATGCAAATGGCTAATATGGTAATTTCAGCCAGTTATCTAGCTAAATTATAGCTGGATAAGTTGTTATCCAGCTATAATTTAGCCAGATGTAAAATGGCTGTTCAAGGGAGGGGTTCTGTTATCCAGCTAACTTAGCCGAATATTAGGTATATCTGGCTATGTTAGCCAGAAAACTTTAGACCTGAACAAGAATATCAGGAACTTAATTGTAGATTCAGAAGAAGGAACACCAGGAACAAGTGAAGACACAGAAAACTTGGACAAGGTGGAGACTCCGAAGACTTGGACGAACAACCAAGAGACCAGGAACATGGAACAGGAATGAGAAGGCCAGGAATATCTAATGAAGAACATGAAGACCATCAAGACAGGGACATGACCATGGAAGCCCTTGAAAGATGAAGAGCCATGGACAACCATGAAAATCCTTATGAAGGCCTGGAGTGAAGACTGAGGAGCCTTTTTATAGGGTTGGCTAGATGACATCATCAGAAAGGGCTGTGGGGCTTTTCCCACTGCAGACCCTTTAAATTGTGAAGAGAGTCACGTGCTCCTAGAGATGTCGGATGCAGGAGCAGCAGTGTCAACGGCATCCAAGCCACAAAGAGACATGGTATTGGTGGCCCCATGCCATGAAGCAAAGGACAGCATTGGCAGCCTCCCCAGGCCGCACCGGGAGCCAGTGTCGGCGGCATCCTGGCCATAAAGAGAAGTGGTGTTGGCGGTCCTGTGCTGCAAAGCAAAGGAGAGCATCGGCAACCTCCAGGCCACACCAGGAGGTAAGTGAGGCTGCTCATGGTTGGGTTTATAAGTGGCAGAGCACAACATTAACTGAGCAAACTGGAACTAACTGGTTTTAGTGGCCATGGCATCAGAGCAGCATACCAAAGTGGCACATGCCTCTGCACAGATTTGGAGATTCAATTTCAGCAGGACTGTAAGTACTAATCCTTATGAGAAAGAAAAGAAAAGGCAATATCAGGCCTGTTCCCAGCAGGACTGATATTGCTCCCCTTTTCTACCCAACTGACATTGGAAACTTTCAATTTTACTAGCCAGTTGGGAGCAGGACAAATGGAAGCTGGAGCAGTTTGCTCAGCTCTTGAGGGTTTTTCCATCTCCCTCCATCCTGAGGGTCCACAACCATCATTAGCTTTTAGCTCCGAGCAACCCGGGCAAGGGACTATGATTGGGGCTACCGAAGCTGTTTCCATCTCTTCAGAGTCTTGGTGGGCTTCCCAGTACGTTGAGGTTTTTTACATTGTACCTCTTCAGGATCTCCTCTCTGTGAGTGACCTGCTGTGATTACCGCTGAAAGCTCTGGGCACTGCAGTGACCAAGATGGCATCAAACCTATCTGCTAGAATAGGTTCTATGTTAAGTACTTTGGGACCATTGTCTGTTCAGCCTAGCAAGCATGCTTAGACCATTAAAGAGCATAGTAAAGATATACCTGAATTAAAGAGACATCAGGAAAAAGTTTCTATTATGAATTTGTCTTTAGTAAAGGATAATTTGTTCTTGTGTAGGAAGGTTAATAATCTTGGTAATCAGGCTAAGAGATTTAATCTTCGATTCCTCAATTTTCCAAGATGTCCAATAGCTTCAGGGCCCATACGTATAGTATGAGCACATGCACATATGCCTAAAGAAGCCAGCAAAAGCATGGCTACCATGGTTGGCCAAGCTTTACAGTTGGATATTTCTAATCTTCTCTGTGATGCATTTGTCTCACACACTGTGCCAGTCACCAGAGAAAGACAGGCAGAAGCAATTGCTGCTGATTTTTCTCTTCACTGAAGGGTCTGGTCTGGGTGAGAGACAGGGTGAGGAGTTGCAGCAGTTCCAGTGATTTATTTGTCTCTTGTCTATCTGGGCATGAGCAGTGCACAGAGACTGAAGCAAAGAGTCTATTCCAGGCTGGTAGTCTTTTCTTTGGTGTTTTTTTTGTGTATGGAGCCTGTCAATACTAGTGCACGACACTGCATGCAGCATATCACACATACACTGTACTGTATGTGTGTGTGTGTGTGTTTGTGTGTGTCTGTATATGTATGTATGACAGATAGTTCTACACACACACACAATAGAGTGGTACTGGGAGTAAGGGTACAGTTATGGCACCAATAAATAAAAACGTCTCTGTAATCTGAGAACATAAGGCTTGCCAAACTAAGTCAGACTAAATGTCCATCAAGCCCAATATCTTGTTTCCAACAGTGACCAACCCAGGTCACAAGTACTTGGAGGATCCCAAAGGGTAGATTCCAATCTGCTTATCCCAAGAATAAGCAGTGGATTTTTGCAAATCTACCTTACTCTTGTTCCTGAACATAAGAAATTGCTATACTGGGTCAAACCAAGGGTCCATGAAGCCCAGCATCCTCTTTCCAACAGTGGCCAATCCAGGCTAGAAGTACCTAGCAAAGTACCCAAACACTAAGTAGACCCCATGCTACTGATGCCAGTAATAGCAGTGGCTATTCTCAATCTCTAAGACAACTTGATTAATAACAGTTAATGGACTTCTCCTCCATGAACTTATCCAAACCTTTTGTAAACCTAGCTACACTATCTGGACTAACCACATCCTCTGGCAACAAATTCCAGAGCTTAATTGTGCATTGAGTGAAAAATAATTTTCTCTGATTAGTTTTAAATGTGCTACTTGCTAACTTCATGGAGTGTCCCCTAGTCCTTTTATTATCTGAAAGAGTAAATAACCGATTCACATTTACCCATTCTAAACCTCTTTTGATTTTAAAGACCTCTATCATATCTCTCCTCAGTTGTCTCTTCTCCAAACTGAACAGCTCTAACTTATTTAGCCTTTCCTCATAGGGTAGCCATTCCACGCCCCATGCCATTTTGGTTGCCCTTCTCTGCACTTTCTTGCAGCTATATCCTTTTTGAGATGTGGTGACCAGAATTGCACACATGGAGCGATGCAGAGGCATTATGACATCCTCTGTTTTATTTTCCATTCCCTTCCTAATAATTCCTAACATTCTGTTTGCTTTTTTGATTGCCACAGCACATGGGGCCAATTTCAATGTATTATCCACTATGATGCCTAGATCTCTTTCCTGGGTGGTAACTCCTAAGATAGAACCTAACATTGTGTAACTACAACATGAGTTATTTTTCCCTATATTCATCACGTTGCACTTGTCCACATTAAATTTCATCTGTCATTTGGAAGCCCTATCTTCGAGTTTCACAAGGCCCTCCTGCAATTCATCACAATCCACTTGAGATTTAACTACTCTGCATAATTTTGTGTCAGCCGCAAATTTGATCACATCACTCGTCGTACCCTTTTCCAGATCATTTATAAATATATTGAAAAGCACCAGTCCAAGTACAGATCCCTGAGGCACTCCAAATTTACCTTTTTCCACTGAGAAGATTGACCATTTAATCTTACTCTCTGTTTCCTGTCTTTTAACCAGTTTGCAATCCACGAAAGGACATCACTACTATCCCATGACTTTTTAGTTTTCTTAGAAGCCTCTCATGTGGGAGTTTGTCAAATGCCTTCTGGAAATCCAGATATACCACATCTATTAGTTTACCTTTGTCCACATGTTTATTCACTCCTTCAAAAAATGTAGGAGATTTGTGAGGCAAGACTTCCTTTGGGTAAATCCATGCTGGCTATATCCCATTACATCATGTCTATCTAAATGTTCTGTGATTTTATTCTTTATAATGGTTTCCATGATTTTTCCCGGCATGGGTCCCCTGGATTTTGCACTTTTTGAAAGAGTAAACAATAACAACTGATTCACGTTAACTCATTCCATAACACTCATTATGTTATAGACCTCTATCATATCTCCCCTCAACCGTCTTCTCTCCAAACTGGAGTCCTAATCTCTTTAGCCTTTCCTCATAGGGGAATCGTTCCATCCCCTTTATCATTTTGGTCTCCCTTCCCGTTATTTAAAAATGGTTCCAGGGTGATCCAAGAAACTATAGACAAGTGAGCCTGACTTCAGTGCTGGGAAAAATTTTAGAAACTATTTTATAAATCACAATCACAGAATATATAGATAGACATGGCTTAATAGGACTCAACCAGCAAAGAGTTACCTTAGGGAAGTTTTGCCTCACAAATCTGCTACATTTTTTGAAGGACTTAATAAACATGTGGATGAAGGTGAGCCGGTAGATTTAGTATATTTGGATTTTCAGCAGGCATTTGATAAAATCCCTCATGAAAGACTTCTAAGAAAATTAAAAAGTCATGGGATAAGAGCAATGTCATTCTATTGATTGCAAACTGGCTAAAAGATTGGGTTAACAGTAGGATGCCTCAGCAATCTGTATTTGGACCAGTGCTTTTTAATATATTTCTGAAATGATCTGGGAAGGGGTAACAATGAGTGAGATGATCACATTTGCAGATGACACAAAATTATTTAGAATTATTGAATCACAAGCGAATTGTGATAAATTGTAGGCGACCTTGCTAGACTGGAAGATTGGGCATCAAAATGGTAGATAAATTTTAATGTGGACACGTGCAAAGTGATGCACATAGGAAAAAGTAACCCATGTTGTAATTACATGATGTTAGGTTCCATATTAGGAGTTCCCACCCAGGAAAAAGATATGGGCATCACAGTGGACAATACATTGAAATCATCGGTTCAGTGTGCTGCAGCAGTCAAAAAAGCAAATAGAATGTTAGGAATTATTAGGAAAGAAATGGTGAAAAAAATGGAGAATGTCATAGTACCTCTGCAATGATCCATGCTAAGACTACATCTTGAGTACTGTGTGCAATCCTGGTCACCCCATCTCAAAAAAGATAAATGATAAAGGGGATGGAATGGTTCCCCTCTGAGGAAAGGCTAAAGAGGTTAAGGATGTTCAGCTTGGAAAAAAGACGGCTGAGTGGGAATATAATGGAGATCTATAAAATCATGAAAGGACTAGAACTGGTAAATGTGAATTTGTTATTTACTCTTTCAGATAATATAAGTAGTAGGGAGCACTCCATGAAATTAACAAATAGCACAATTAAAACATATCAGAGCAAATTATTTTTCACTCAGTGCACAATTAGGCTCTGGAATGTATTGCCAGAGGATGTGGTTAAGGCAGTCAGTGTAGCTGGTTTAAAAAAGGCTTGTACAATTTCCTGGAGGAGAAGCCAATAAACTGCTATTAATCAAATTGACTCAGAGTATAACCATGAACCTATTACTGGCATTAACAGCATGGGATTTATTTACTGTTTGGGCATTTTCCAGATACTTGGAAACAGGATGCTGGGCTTAATGGACCCTCTTTCTGCCCAGAATGGCAACTTCTCATGTTCTCTATACCTTTTCTAATTCTGCTATATCCTTCTTGATATGTGGTGACCAGAACTGCAAACAATATGAGGTTGCCCCATGGAGCTGTACAGAGGCATTATGATATTCTCTGTTTTATTTTCCATTCCTTTCCTAATAATCTCTAACATTCTATTTGCTTTCTTGGCTGCTGCTACACATTCAGCAGAAGATTTCAACATGTTATCAATGATTACGCCTAGATCAGAGCTTCCAAAACTGTAGGTCATAACCCCAAATGGGGTCGCAAAACTTCAGCTGGGGTCACAAGTGTCTTCAGGCAGCAAACAAAATTGGCAGTAGAAGTCAGCGTGGGCCTGTGAGCCAGCATTCACTCATAGGCCTTGACGTGGTACTGTCCTTGCATGAATTTCTGTGGTAACAGGAAGCCCTTCATAAGGAGGGATAAGGGCCACTGCAGGGCCCATGAGTTTGCACTGGCTCACAGGTCCCATGCTGACTTTCAATATTGCTGCTGCTGCTGCTGCCTGCAGATCACAATGGAGGTCTGAACCAACCATGCAGGGAATGGAAGGCTGAGTGTTCATGGGATGGTGGATATTGCTACTGATCCTGTATCTTCAGCCCCCACTGAACCTACCCAAGAAAAACATTTTGTCCTTGCATCATCCTGCTCTCTCCTCCCAAAAGTTGTCATCCACCTTTGGTCTGTTGCCAAAAGGAAAATGTTTCCACTGATTCTAGCCAGAGGGATGTTTGGAGGAGGGGCTGTATGAAAGGAGCTTTCAGAGGCAAGAGGCATTTGAGGGTTTGATCAGCTGGAATGCAAAAAGGGAAAATGACAGAAGAACAACTGGAAAATATAAGAGGATCTTGGGGTGAGAAGAGATCAGCTTGTGGGGCTTGTGAGCGAAGGGTTGAAGGGTTGAAGGGGAAGGGGCTAGGAGTGAGAGAGAAGGGATGAGGTGAGAGGGAAGTCATGACAGAGGATCAATTGGGGGTTATAAAATGGTTTGGAGGTAAGAAGAGTTCAGTTGGAAGGATGCAAAAACAGCTGGAAGGAATGAAAGAGAGAGAATGGGCTGAGAAGGTGAGAGGAGCTGGGGGATGCAAGAGAGGCTCAGCTGATGGGTGGAGGTTGAGAGACGGAGGGATGAAGGTTGAGAGAAAGGATCGACTGAAGGGGATGCAGGTTGAGGGAAGGGGTCAGCTAGAATGAACCTAGAGGGAGTGATGCTGGAGGGAGACCATACCTGCCCTAATTTGTTTTGTTCATCCTCTGAGGTCATGTGAATTTTCAAGTTCTAAAATGTGGTTACACTGGCTAAAAGTTTGGAAAGCCCTGGCCTAGATCTTTTTCCTGAATGGTGACGCCTAATGTGGAACCTTGCATTGTGTAACCATAATTTAGGTTACTATTCCCTAAGTGCATCATTTTGCACTTTTCTACATTACATTTTATTTACTATTTACCTGCCCAGTCTCCCAGTTTTTCAAGGTCCTCTTATAATTTCTCACAGTCCTCTTATGATTTAACAAGTCTGAATAATTTTGTGACATGGGGAAATTTGATCACCTCACTTGTTGATACTATTTCCAGGTTATTTATAAATATGTTAAAAAGCAGTGGTTCCAAAACAGATACCTGGGGCACTCCACTATTCACCTCTCTCCTTTGAGAAAATTTACCATTTAACTCTACTCCAAGTTTTTTATTTTGTAACCAGTTCTCAATCTGTAATATGACACTGCCCCTATACCATGACTTTTTAATTTCTTAAGAAGTCTCTCATGAGGGACTTGTGTAATGCTTTCTGGAAATCCAAATACACTATATTAACTGTCTCACCTTTATCCACATGTTTATTTATATCCTCAAAAAATGTAGAAGATTGGTGAGGCAAGACCAAACTCCCAGTAGGCAATGCACTAATCCAAACAAATTCCATCATATCAGGAAAAGGGAGATGAGAGAATATTGGTAGGGTCGGCAGCAATAAAAAAGGCAGTTCACATCTAAATTGAAGCGGGACCTTTTCAAGTCCAGAATGGCAAGAGTGGAAGGTAGCTCCAGGCAGAAAAAAATCAAAATTTAGAGGAAATGCCACCACTGCCTGTTCCTCTCCCTGTTGTTTTTTAGAAGAAGGAAAAGGTGGTAGAGCCATCCAAGGCAGACAGTAGCAGAGTAGTAAGGGTATCAGAAGCAGAATGCCCAAAACCAGCTGTGTGCTCTTCTTTAGTTACTGCTGCTGAGGCAGAGAAGGCAGTATTTGCATTAACTGATTCTGAGAAAGAATCTTGATTAGGATTCTCTGAATTAGGAGATATTGAAGAGCTACTAGCTGAAGACAATTTTGGAGGATTAGTTAATAGTGTCTTAGCATCTCTTTCATTGATGAGGGAGATAGAGGAAACTTAGGAGGATGAGGAAGAGCAGGCAGTGCAAGCAGAACACATGAGGGATGCCTCTGGCATTATTTATCAGGGCCCATTCTTTACCTCAACTCCAGTGCTAGTATCAGCTCCCAATGATGTAGAAAAGGGATTGTGGAAGAAATCCCTGATCTGGAGGCACTTCAAAATGAAGTAGGACCTGCATTTTGCTCAGTAAATTTGTTGTGTGAAGGATATCAGTTGAGGGAAACAAATGAGGTACCTCACAAATGCTGGTATACCGCATCACCTGGAGAAGCAACACACATTAGCATTGGCATCAGAGGAGGATTGCGCTACTAGGTTGGGGCCCCCTTCTGCCAATCCAGATAAAAGCTAGAGAAAAAGGGGTTAAAAGGGGTTAAAAGGGGAAGATCTTTCCCCAAGCTAATTTGACACCCATTTCAATAGTCAGGTGGCAGACTAGAGACCTCTGCCATGCATTTGAAGTGGCAACCCAACATGGATGAAATGGATTGATGTTCTGTAGCACTATCCTGGGGCAAGAGACAGTCAGTATCAAAAGTTGTAACAAGGAGCATCAGGGAATTGATTACCCTTGATAATTGGTCCCTGCAGGTAATGGGGAACATGGGTTTTAAGCATCAGCTGCACATGTTAGCTCCCAATTACAAAGTCTCCTCCAGGACTATATTTAGTTGGAAGGTCATCCTCACCCTGTTTAACTAGTGCCATAGTCACATCCGGGCACAGCTGACTCAAGCAAAGGGGACGGATTAGCATGCATTTTGCCAGTGATATCTAGATCAGCACAAACACTATGCATGCTTACCTATCCTTGATGACACACTGGTGATACCTGGCTGAGGCAGGGTTAGGCAGTAGCTCTAATGGAGACAAAGTATCAGGATGGGCTTTGCTGCACTCCCAGTTGCTGTATATCCCACATCCCTCAACCAATATTCTATCAGTCATAAGAGAGATGCTGATGGGTTGGCAGCTAGATCAAAGAGCCAGGAGTCTAAACACATGTTTCTTTGTGACAGACAACGGTTCGTAAATGGCTGGTGGGGGCTGTGGGCATTTAAAAGTACTTTAGAATTTAACCTGAAAATTCATGGTTACTATTTTTAACTTACCATGCATTCTTGCAAAATTCACAAGTATTGGTGTAAATGGTTTTCCTGCCCTGACTCCATCTCCTGGAACACCTCTTGCTAGTCCATGGAAAAGTGCATGCAAAATCTTGTTCCATGCAAACCTTTCTCCAGTCTACCCTCTGGATAATTTTCAAAAACAGATTTATGCACATAAACCAGAGTATATGCATGAAAATGACCTCCTAAAAGTATTTGCATACATATATTTATTTTATTTATTTAACAACTTTTTTATACCGGTATTCGTGGGTACATCATATCGGTTTACATGTAACTGAGAGAAATTACAAAAAACAGGGAAGGGGAAAGGGGAGCAGTGGGAAAGGTAGAGGATAAAGTACAAAGGGCGAAAAAAGACAGGTAGGTTAACTAGAAGAGAAACCATAATTTGCATGAAGCACTAGTATATCATGGTACAAACGTTTTGCATTTATACAAAAGTAACTATATACAAGATAACATGGCAGAGTTGCATATCAGACTATTCAATTAATATTATCATAAGGGTAAGTGGGGCATGCTATGAGCTGTGTAAGCTAGGGATGATTAAAAGAGTCCTATTTAGGGTATGCTTGTTTAAAGAGCCATGTCTTCAGGTTTTTTTTAAATTTTTGAGTAGATGACTCTAGTCGGATTTCAGGGGGCATGGTGTTCCAAAGGGCTGGGCCTGCAACAGATAGGGCTCGCTCCCTTGTGCTGGTGAGGTGTGCGGTTTTAAGTGTGGGGGTGTGAAGGATACCTTTGTGGGCTGTTCTGGTGGGTCTATTAGAGGGGCGGAAGCGGAGGGTATCATCGAGCCAATGGAGATCGTGGTTATGGAGGGTTTTGTGAATGATAGTGAGGGTTTTGTATTGGATATGGGAGGAGATGGGGAGCCAACGGAGTTCTTTAAGAACAGGGGTGATTTGATCAGATTTACGGGTATTAGTAAGAATTCTGGCCATCGCGTTCTGCAACATTTGGAGTGGTTTGAATGTGGAGAATGGTAGGCCTAGGAGTAAGGAATTGCAGTAGTCCATTTTTGAGATCAGGGACGCTTGAATGACTGTATGGAAGTCATGCCTATGGAGCAAGGGTTTAAGTTTTTTGAGTACATGGAGCTTGTAAAAGCCTTCTTTTAAGGTAGTGTTAATGTTTTATAAAGTTTAAGTGTTGTTAATAGTGACCCCTAGGTCTCTTACACTGTCAGTGAAGGAAGTCATGGGGAGGGTTGGGTCGCAAAGGGAGGGAGGCGTGGGGTTGTGATGGTTGGATATGAAGAGGAGCTCTGTTTTTGAGGTGTTTAAGGCCAGGTGGAGATTGTTAAGGAGGGAGTTAATAGAGGCAAGGCAATTTTCCCAGAGCTTTAGAGATTTGGGAAGGGATTCTTGTATTGGGATGAGGATTTAGACATCATCCGTGTAAAGGAAAAACTTGAGGCCCATGTCTGAAAGGAGTTGGCAAAGAGGAAGCAGATATATATTAAAAAGAGTGGAAGATAGGGAGGAGCCTTGTGGGACACCTTGGGTGAGTGAGATGTGAGAGGATGCTGAGGTTCCAATTTTAACTATGTAGTTTCTGTTGTTCAGATAGGATGTAAACCAGTAGAGGGCTGTGCCTGAGATGCCAATTTCGGATAGGCGAGTGAGGAGGATATTGTGACTTATAGTATCAAATGCTGAAGAGATATCAAGGAGGGCAAGGATATAGGATTGTCCATGGTCTAGGCCTTTAAGGAGGGTGTCGGTGAGCGAAAGAAAAAGGTTTTCTGTGTTGAAAAACTTACGGAAGCTGAATTAGGATGGATGAAGGATGTCGTGATCTTCAAGGTATTCGGAGAGCTGGGAGTTGACGACCTTCTCCATAACTTTAGCTAGGAGGGGGAGGTTTGAGATGGGACGATAATTGGAGGGGTCGGAGGGGTTGAGGGTGGGTTTTTTGAGGAGGGGTTTGACTATGGCAAGTTTGAGGGAGTCAGAGACTTCACCAAGGGAGATGGAGCAATTAATTATGTCTGCTAGGGGTTTGGCTATGATAGTAGGGATGGTAAGCAGCACTTTAGTAGGGATGATGTCGGATGGGTGGGTTGCAGGTTTGATTTTATTTAGGATAGCTTCGATTTGCTTAGCTGAGGTAAGGTCAAGTGAATCTAGGTTGGCTTTAGGGTTTTTAGAGATGGAGTTGGCCGGTATGGGATAGTGGGGAAAATGAGGAGGATCTTTGCTATTTTATTTTTGAAGAATTGGGCGAGTTCTTCGGATTTACACTTGGCTTCTTCGTCAGTGATAGGAGAGGGAGTAGATCTGGTGAGGTCTGCCACATATGAGAATAGGGCTTTTGCATTGTACTGGTAGTCATGGATTTTGGCAGCATAGTAGTCACGTTTGGTCTGTAATGTGGAAAGTCTGTAAGTAGGAAGGGTGGATTTATATGTGGATAGGTGCTTCGGGGAGGGGTCTTTGCACCAAATTCGTTCTTTAACTCTAAGTTCAGTTTTCAATTTTTTTAATTCGGGTGTGTACCAGGGTTTTCTGGTGTTCTGCGTGTGATTAATCACTCTGCTGATGAGAGGGCATAATTCATCAGCAATGTTCTTGGTGAGGTTTTTCCAGGAAGAGAGAGCTGCATCAGAACCAGAGAAGTCAAGATTGTTCAGGGATTTAGAGAGGGAATTGATCAAGTCCTGAGTGGGGCAGGATTTTCTAAAGGAAATGGTGTTACTGTGAGTGGGGATATGTGTGTTGGAAGGTTTTAAAGACAGGAATGCATTGATGAGTGTGTGGTCAGACCAATGGACGGGAGTACAAATGGGTGAATGGGGGGAGTGCATATGGGAGTTGACAAAAATAAGGTCAAGGGTATGGCCTGCTTTTTGAGTAGGAGATGAAATGAGCTGATGGAAGCCGAGGGCATTTAGGGAATTGAGGAAGGTCTCACAGGAGGAGGTGAGAGGGGTAGAATCACATGGAGATTAAAATCTCCTATTTTGAAGGCAGGAAAGTCTATGTTGATGTTGTTGGAGATAAATTCTATAAGAGGGGAAGGGTTGTGTTCCAGTAGGCCAGGAGGGGTGTAGATGAGGCAGATTTGAATGTCTCGAGACTTGAATAAGCCAATTTCAAATCTAGGGGGGTTGTTTATGTTTAATGGTATAAGTTTGAGGTGTTTTTGGGTTGCTAAGGGGAGACCACCTCCTTTCCTTTTAGGCCTTGGGATGGAAAATATATCATATGTTTTCGTAGGGAGCTGATTGAGGATGACGGTGTCAGTTTGCTTAAGCCAGGATTCAGTGATGGCACAGATTTCTGGCTTGCAGTCAAGGAGGAGGTCAGTGAGGATGGGAGCTTTCTTCGTGAGTGATTGTGCATTAAATAGTACGATTGATAGAGTGGTGAGACCAAGGAGCTGGGTCAAAGGTGAGATCAAGATGGGAAGAAGTGATCTACACTGTGCAGGGGAGTTAGAGAAAGAGGTTATGGTGTTTCTGTGGGTGGGGTAATGAATGTTGGGGATGATGTCGGTTGTCATATTCTACTGTAGCAGTGGGAGAAGGGGTACAGAAATTACTGTTGGCAACAGTTTAAGAAGCTATGAGGTTAATGAGGAGTAGCAGGTCTTCTAATAGAGGTAACAGGACGAGGGCGTGATGAGTCGCCAGAAATGGAGAATACTAGTGGGGAACACATGAGATGTCACCAAAAGATGGTACCAGGGTAAGCGGGATGCTAAAGTGGGTGGCTGGGGGTGGGGATGAGGAGATATTAAGGGGAGCAAGAGAAGAGCAGAGGCACTAGAAAGAGGAGAAGGAAAAGGAAGGCTGGCTAAGCCACTCTGGAAGGATAAGCAAGAGGTGCCTACCCTATACGGGTGGACTACACTGCTGGCGCAAACAAGGGGACAGCAGGGGGTAAAGAGAGTGGGGGAGAGGAGAGCGGGGGATGGCACAAAGTGGCGCACTAAGGGGCATGCCCCTTAGGTCGCACTCCTTGAGGTGCGCGACGCCGAGTGTGCGACGCCTGTGGACGCAGCATCTTTATTGAGATGGGAGGAGTTCCAAAGATGATGTCGCTCAGGGGAGAAATCGCAGGGGCAGGAAATAAGCAGCCTAGGCCTTGGCTGCTCTGTGAGCAGCTGTGAGTTGCGGCGAGGGAATAAGGTGTTCTGGCAGTCGGAGGCTGCCAGAACACCTTATACACATAAGTTGTGCCTTCTATATACACACATAAAGTTGTGCCTTCTAAACATATACACACATAAGTTGTGCCTTCTAAAGAACAGCATAACTTGGTGTGAGAGAATGTGTGTAATGTGTGCGATTACCCTAGTATTTTTAAAGCAAACTTACTCACATAAGTTCGCTTTGAAAATAGTTGGCACAGTCTGCTTGTAATGTACAAACTTTACCACTGTGCAGGCAGTTTCAAAATTATCATCTGATTCCTTAGAAATACCCTGTCTAACTAATCTAACCCAAATCTAGCTTATAATGACAATAATATATTCCATGCATGGCAATTGCTGTCAGATAATGCCTAGTCTGGATTTTTTGGCCTTCCCCTCAGGCCCTTAACTTCCCTAGAAATGCTACTAATAGTGGGGATTAAATAACAGGGTACTTTGAGTACAAACATTTAAAGGCATATTTGAAAAGCATTTTTCCATAGGCCAATAAGAGGTGGTATAATTTTGCATGAGTGAATGTGTGTGCATTTTTGGCCAATTATCTGAGTATTTTCAAAGCAAACATGCTCAGAAGTTTGCTTTGAAAATAGAATGTAGAGTGTACTTGCAGAGTTTAAGGATGTGCAGGCTGTTTTAAAATTGACCTTCCAATAGCCTAATTTAGTAAAGATTATTTTATAGGCACAGAATAGGGAAATGCTCTGCTTCAATATAGCTCCAACTATTGACTAAGCTTTTAAAAATTTAGCTCATAATGCTCTTGTACACTGGAGGAAAAGTGATTTACTTCCAGCTATTGGTTTTAATTTTATTTCTTGGAAATTCATGATCCTCTCTCTAAACTGCAGTTAGAAGGATGGTCCTAAAAGACAAAGTTTCCCAAGCACCAGGTACATCATAGGAAGTTGGAGGGAGGAAGTTGCAGAGGACACATGAGAAAATATGACTTTATTCAGAGGCTTGTATATGCCTTGATTAGCCCTCAAGCGGAGATAGTAGCAACCAAATCCTTGACAGAATTTAAATATGCTTGGGACAAACAGAGTGCAATGTCAAGAGCAGGTAGAGAAGAGTGTAGCAGGTATAAGAAATGAGGAAGGGGGCCTGAGTGTTTACTCAGTCATATGGAACTGTAGTGGGCCAAAGATGGGAGAATTGAAGCTAACGGGCTAAGAGAGGCAGAACAGCTGCTATAAGTTTCGAAGAAGGCTGAGATATCCTGCATGGAATGGCAATGAGGTCTGGATTTTCTGCTAGGTAAAGTAGGAAATTGCTAGGGGTCTTGAGTTGAAAAGGGCACATCCTCCTCCATGCTGGTGGCACTTTATTAATGGCGATGTGCTGTAGCACTCTGGATATGGAAGGGAACCAGGCTGCTGGCTTAAACATAGGACTTGAATGAATCAAAGAGGGAGGTGATGATGCATGGAATGGCCTGCCAGTGGAGGAGGTGGAGGTCAGCACTATAACAGAATATAAATATGTTTCAAACAGATACAAAAGGCAGTGGTAGGAATAGTGTTGAGAGGTTGAATAAAAGAAATAGGATGGGGGGTTTGAGGCAATTGTTATTTTGGGAATAATAGTTTGGGAATTTATATGTTTGTCTACCAAATGTCATAGAGAACCCAGAGTAGAAGACATTTAGACAGCTTGAATTAAACTGAGCACACTGGATGATGGGCCTTATGATCTTCATCTGCTATCATATTCTATTTTTCGATAAAAAACCAGTTACATGAAGGAAGCTAGCACAATACAATTTAACAATCTGCACAACTATTTTATCAATCTGGTTATTTCAAGGTAGCATATTTAAAAGAAAGAAAGGAATTAACATATGAATGAGAGCAACTTCTCAGAGATCCTGCCACCCTCTGAATTCTGAGATGATTGAACAAGTCATGGCTTTACAGATGGTATCTTAACTGAGAAACTGGAACAGAATAAAGAAAAAAATGTTTAAAAAACAGTAAAAGGGGAGCTGCTGAAATATTCTAATTTGTCATGATTTCAGTTCCATCCTCAAAGAGGGTTTTTTCAAGCTCAGTGTTCTAAAGAAACTTAGACCCCTCCTCCACTATCATGACTTCCGCACTGTCATCCAAGCAATTCTTTCCTCAAAGCTAGACTACTGTAATGCCCTCCTCCTCGGACTACCCTCCTCCACCACGAAACCCTTACAAATGTTCCAAAATGCAGTCGCCAGGGTTATTGCAAACACACGGAAAGCTGATCACATCACGCCCATACTCAAAGACCTCCACTGGCACCCCATAGCATCCCGCATTCTCTTTAAAACTTTAACCATAATCCACAAATCCATCTACTCCTACAACTCTAACTGGCTTGATGAACCCTTTTGCCCCATACGCTCTGACCGACCCATCCGGTCTGTCAACAAAGGTACCATAACAGTACCTCCTATTAAAAAAGCCCACCTATCCGCCACAAGGGACCATGCACTCTCCATTGCAGGCCCTAAACAATGGAACTCCCTCCCGAGCCATGCTACTCTAAGTTCAGAAAGAAACTAAAGACTTGGCTCTTCCGACAGGCCTACCCAGAATAATTGTCTCCATCTACCGCCCCCCCTTTTAATTTCATGAACAGTCTTTATATAAGTGGTATTTAAGTTGTATATACACTTTTGCATATAAGCTGCACCTTTGTTTTTAGCCTATCTGTTACCGTTTAAAGTTACTGTTTTTACTTTCCAATACTTCTGCACTTTGTAATTACTCATTCCCCCTCCCCCCTCCCTGTTGATTGTACTTTCAGTCTTTTAGTTGCAATGTAAACCGGTATGATGTTTGCATACTAATGCCGGTATATAAAAATCTTAAATAAATAAATAAATAAATTAGTGAGAATTCCTGTCATATGGGATTAATGGTGATTCCTTGAAGCATTTTTCTCCAGAGTCTCATTCCCATCAAAGTAATTAGGAAATGAGAAAATAGTCATTGATGATGATGATGATGATGATGATGATGATGTGCAAAACCATTAAATAATGAAATTCAGAAGGTACATAAATGCTTAATCCTCTAACCTACCCTATAGAATAATGTATTTTCTTTGTGAACCGCACAGCACAATAAGAACACTAGAGGGTTCCTGTGATCCAGTTTTACATTTCATAGACATAGCCCATAGCCACGTACCATTATGAATCATTTTTACAAAACACAAAAAAGAAATTGGAAGCTACTCTCCAAAGCCACATAAAAAAAAAAAAAAAACCCAACCAAAAACCCACCCCAAAGCAGGCAGAATGCCTGGCTCAGCCCTTAAAAGTAGAGATCTACGTGGCATTTCTAGTTTTACAGCAATGCAGTGCTTTTGCAAAGACAGTTTAACACAATGGGCTTGAGAGCCTTCTGTGTTTTTTTTTTCAGGAACAACCCTGCAGCAGTCAGCAACTGACTTGCTGGAAAAGGTGAAAAACTTTTTTAAAATAAAAAATGTTTTCTTGGTTGTTGAGCTGATCTAGCTGAGACACTTCTGCCCTCTTTTTCAACACTGAGGACAGCATCCTTAGCACCGCACTCACTATTTTGCAAGGTATGGCTTTTATACAGAGTTTTATAATTTGCCTGCACAAAAATGAAATGACTTGCCAAATGATGCTTTAAAGAAATTGGAAACGTAAACCCCTGAGATTTCTGAAACAAATAGCACCGAAATTCAGTTCTTTGTTCTATAGCCTTTCTGATGTGAAAGACAGCACTCAGAAATGACAAATTAAAAAGAAAGCTTCAGTAGAAAGCAGCTCCGAGCTGAATGTCCAAAGCGAGGTTGCATTATTACTTCCTTTGATCATTTTAAAAATGGAAACCTGCATACAGACAGCAAAGCAAGGCGCAAGATTGAAGACTGCTAGAAAGTGATCTGCAGTGAAATAAATTGAAAAAATAAATACATTAAATGAAATGAAGGCATCATTTTTGGGAGGAAATCTTTCTATTTAATGTGTTGCTGTTGTTAGAAATCCTATCAAAACTCAACCCCAATGTCTCAGTAACAATTTTATGCTGTCAAAGCAAGTCTCTACAGGATGGTTGGGAGTGATGAGAAAGTTGAAATAACTTTCTTACTGTACAGTGGAGGATAAGGATATCAGTTCTCCAATGCAAACTTCAAAAGCTCCACCCACCCTTACAAGAACTGATGGATGACACTAGCTTCAAAAAATCTTGCCAGCAATGCATTGAATAAGGGCCAAATGCCTGGCCAATAAAATGTATTTTGTAGTCAACGTGGATGGACTAAAGTGCTTAAGAAAATCCTAAAGCCTACAGTATCAATCCTTTCAACAGAAAAGAAGAAAAATACATTTCTGTAACCATATGCTGCAGAATACTGCAGTCAGTAGAGCCAGGGGCTAATTCTACATTTATAAATGTCTGCTAGGACCAATTAAAAGGCTTGTACTTAACAATACAAAATTTGAACTTGCACTCAGAATACTGTGCAATTAAAATTATAGGCTGGAAATTAACTTCTCCCAAGTCTATGCTTTTAAGAAATAAAGTTAATGGTTAGAACGAGTATTGTGATTGAGCGTTATGTGTCTCTACAGTTCAACATAGCTGCAGAACACTCCCTTTCAGCAACCTGGCTCCATTAAATTGATGTCTTTAGAATAGACAGTAATTACTTTGCTTGGCATAACCATGCTAAACATTTGAATTTAATCACAATTTTTTCTTGCCTTGGTGACATTTTTGCACACAACCTAGCATATTTTAATGCCTATCTTACCCCTAGATTCATCAAAATGCAATAAGTATTGCAGGATAATGCCTGTGATAAGGGAAAGGGGTGTGGCTATGATAATTTTAGAATTACTGCAACCTCTTAGTGCTTCACATAGATAGGTTATTGTTAACATGCATTAAAGTTTTCACACCCTGTAATACTTATACTTTACCAGCTGAAAGGGAACAAGAGTGAGCAAGAGCATGCAAGAGAGAGAGAGAGAGAGACTTTTTATAAAGTTTTCATATTAATCAACACTTTATATTACTATGGAAGGGCCAACTAGTAACTCTAGGTGAGGTTTTGGTGGTTGTTTTGTGGCCAGTTTTACATATAGAGTGACATGTATGAACAGCAAGGTAGACCTCGGTGAAGATTTGATATGATTTGGAGTGAGGAAAAACACACAAAGATGAGATTTCTACAATTTTCACTCGCCCTAGCTTGATGGACTCTCTACCAAGATACTATCAAGCTAGGGTGAGAGAACATTGAAAGTAATCTCATCTTGGTCTGACTTTTCTCACTCCAAATCATGTCAAATCTTCACCGAGGTCTATTGTGCTGTTTGTACATCTCATTCTGCATGTAAAACTGTCCCCAAAACCCTAGACCACCACCAAAACCTCACCTTGAGTTATTAGCTGGACCTCCTATAGTGGTATAAAGAGTTGACTAATATGATCACTTGATAAATAATCTCTCTCTTTCTCTCTCTCTTTCTCTCTCTCTCTCAAAAAGGGTATACCTATTTCCAGCATGTGATAATGTCCCTCATTAATCCCACCCCTTTGAATAAATGTGCATTGCAAAAATTATCACAGGTGTTAATATCATAACACATTTTGATCAATGACCCTGTTAGTTTCTGAGAAGTCGCACATGTCTGTGGATACTACTTACATGAACAGCATGAATAAGATCTAAAAATGTGTATTTTCCATTTATTATAACCAAATATAATTAAAGAAATGATGAAACAGCATTTCAACCTAGCTGACCAAAAGTAAACTAAACTAATATTCTCCCCTATAGTTGTATATTTATTTATTTTTTTAAACCTCTTTTATATTGTGCACATATCCAATGTTGTTGTCCAACGGAGATTATAACATATACATCCACAAAATTCTATACAAATAAAAACATGATTATTATTATTTTTTTATCAAATGGTTTAATAGTAGGACTTGATTCACTGTCATCCTTTTTGGACTCTGGAGATAAATAGTGGAATAAACTCAAAAAGTTAAGTGTCAAGACAAGTATTTGGAAGATACTCAGAAAAAAAGATATTTATCATAGACTGAAAAAAAGATAGGCCAAGTTACTATAGATGATTTCAGGTTGATATTTATAGATATTTATCTAGATAACTCTTGAATTATCCAAATAAATGCCAAGTTTTGAACATAGTCTCTACTTATCCATATAAATTTTAACCTAAGTGGGAGGCCTTTTCGGGGCATTCCAAGCATAGTTGAGTTAGCAAAATAACTTATCCAGCTACCTATTTTTTTATCCTGCAATTCCAATAAATTCAGAATGTTTTACCAGATAACTTTAACCAGCTATATTTAAAGAATATATCCAGTTAAGTGGCGATCAGGAAGAAAAAAATCCAACCAAGTGGACTTGGAGGCCCAATCATCCATCCCCAAGCTAAGTGAGCCAAATGTTAGACCTCTCAGCATGATCTCTGCTTCTCCCTTTACCACCCTAACCCTAATCCTCCTACCCAATTCGACACCTTTCAAAACCCTGTGCACTAGAGATGTGAATCGTGTGCCCGATCGTTTTAACGATCAGGTTCGGATGGAGGGAGAAAAAAATCGGATCGTTAGAGATGTGAATTGGAATCGGTTCCGATTCCAATTCACATCGTTAATTTTTTAGTGAGGCCTGAGCAGATAAAAAAAACCCCACCCCGACCCTTTACAAATGACCCCTTTGCTCTCCCACCCTCCTGAACCCCCCCCCCAAAATGTTAAATTACCTGGTGGTCCAGTGGGGGGGGGAGGGGGTGTCCCGGCGCGATCTCCCACTCTCGGGCCATCGGCGCCATTTTGGCTACCACTGATAAAAATGGCGCCAATGGCCCGATAAAAAAAAACCCACCCAACCCTTTACAAATTACCCCTTTGCTTCTCCCACCCTCCCGAGCCCCCAAAAACCTTTTACATGTACCTGGTGGTCTAGCGGGGGGTCCGGGAGCCATCCCTTCAATCATACCCTCGGTGCCGGACTGGTTTCAAAATGGCGCCGATCGCCTTTGCCCTCACTATGTCACAGGGAGCGACGGTCGCTCCCTGTGACATAGTGAGGGCAAAGGCGATCGGCGCCATTTTGAAACCAGTCCAGCACCAGCACCAAGGGTATGATTGAAGGGATGGCTCCCGGACCCCCCGCTAGACCACCAGGTACATGTAAAAGGTTTTTGGGGGGCTCGGGAGGGTGGGAGAAGCAAAGGGGTAATTTGTAAAGGGTTGGGTGGGTTTTTTTTTTATTGGGCCATTGGCGCCATTTTTATGCCCTCACTATGTCACAGGGAGCGACGGTCGCTCCCTGTGACATAGTGAGGGCAAAGGCGATCGGCGCCATTTTGAAACCAGTCCAGCACCAGCACCAAGGGTATGATTGAAGGGATGGCTCCCGGACCCCCCGCTAGACCACCAGGTACATGTAAAAGGTTTTCGGGGGGGGGGGGTCGGGAGGGTGGGAGAAGCAAAGGGGTAATTTGTAAAGGGTCGGGGTGGGTTTTTTTTTATTGGGCCATCGGCGCCATTTTTATCAGTGGTAGCCAAAATGGCGCCGATGGCCCAAGAGTGGGAGATCGCGCCGGGACCCCCCCCCCCCCACTGGACCACCAGGTAATTTAACATTTTGGGGGGGTTCAGGAGGGTGGGGGAGGGTAAAGGATTGGTTTTATAGGGTCGGGGTGGGTTTAGGGGTTGTTTTGTTGTGCCGGTTTTCCCACCCTCCCCCCAAATAATTCCCGTACTTGATGTAACGATTTTTCACGATAAATCGAGGGAATTCCTATTGTATCGAGTCCCTTACCGATTAATGACAATTTTAAAATTATCGGACGATAATTTAAATCGTTAAAAAACGATTCACATCCCTACTGTGCACCACTGGGATTGCGGTACATTTTTAACATGATCCTGGCATCTTCCAGCATTGCTTTGACTGTAATGGGTTAAAGTAACTTTTTATAGTTAAGTTAGAAGCATAGAAATATGATGGCAGAAATAGACTGTATGGCCCATCTAGTCTGCATATCTGTCCAATTTATTTAGCATGATAATTCTCATCACCTCCTTAGAGATCCCATGCTTTCTTGAATTCAGATACTGTTTTTGTCTCCACCACTTCCACTGGGATACTGCTCTACACATTCACCACACTCTCTGTAAAGAAATAATTCTTAAGATTACTTCTGAGTCTACCCTCTTTCAACCTCTCTTTTGACCCCTCATTCTAGAGCTTCCTTTCCTTTGAAAAGGCTCATCTCTTGTACATGGAAACCTTTGAGATATTTGAATGTCTCACTCATATCTCCCCTATCTTGCCTTTCCTATAGGGTATACATGTTTAGATCTTTAAGTCTATCCCTATATGCTTTAGAATGAAGACCACTGACTATTTTAGAATCCACACTCTAGATGGCTGCACTCTAAAACAAGACTCCATGTTGTTCATTTTCTTTTGATGATGCGGTCTCCACAATTGTACACAGTATTCCAAGTGATGTCTCACCAGTGACCTATAAAGGGTAAATATCACCTCCCTTTTTCTGCTGACCATTCCTCTCCCTATGCAGCCAAGCATCTTTTTTGCTTCTACTATCATTTTATCCACCTGATCCATCAGATAAAATTACCCCAGATCCCACTCTTCCTTTGTACTTAGAAGATATTCACCTCCAATACTATACTTTCCCTTGGGTATTTGCATCTTAAATGCATTAATCTGCATTTTTTAGCATTAAATCTTAGCTGCCAGACTTTAGACTATTCCTTGAGCTTCATTAGTTCCCTCCTCATGTTTTCTACTCTTTCCTGGTTGTCTACCCTGTTACAGATTTTTGTATCATCGGCAAAATGACAAACCTTTCCTGACAATCCTTCCATTATGTCACCCATAAAAATGTTGAAAAGAACTGGTCAATGGATCGATCCCTGAAGCACACTGCTAGTAACAGCCATCTCCTCAGAGAAAACTCCATTTACCTCTGCCCTTTGTTGCCACCCACTCAGTCAGTTTCTAATCCAGTCAGTCACTCTAGGATCCATACTAAGGGTGCACAATTTATTTATAAGTCTTCTGTGTGGAACCATGTCAAAGGCCTTGCTGAAATCCAATTATACTATGTCTAGTGCTTTTCCTTGATCCATCTCTCTGGTCACTCAGTCAAAAAAATTGATCAGATTTGTCTGACAAGATTTACCTCTGATAAAACCATGCTTCCTCAGATCTTCCAATCCATTGGATTCCAAAAATTGCACTTTTTAGCAGTGATTCAATTAGTTTGTCTTGCGTAGGGTGGTGACCTACTGTGCCTAGGCCTATACAAGGCCGAGGCTTCAGCATGGGCCTAAGCCTTATGCTCGAATCCCCCCGGATCTGTTGTGAGCGCGGAGGCGCAGTCTCTTCTCAAGGGAGGATAGTGAGTCCTTGAATCACGTTAGGGAGGAGCCTCAAGACACATTGCGAGAGGTGAGCATGTACATGCACGAGCAGAGCAGGAGCAAGGCTGGACTGAAGACAAAGAAGGAACATCAGGAACAGGAACAAGGCAGGCTCAGCCCTCCACTGGACCTACACACACACCAATGAGACCCAGCAACGCAATGCTGGTCTCGAGAGTAGCCCTCCAGCCACTCAATAGCCCTTCCGGACCTTCAGCTTGGAAATGATGAGTTCGTGAGGCCAGACGGAGGAGGAGGGCAGGAACAAGAAGATTCAGACAAAGACTCAGGATACTCGGAGGACTCAGACGAAGACTCAGGATACTCGTAGACACAGACAAGGACTCGGGATCTTCGGAGGACTCAGGCGAAGACCAGAATACTCGGAGGGTTCAGACGAAGACTAGGATACTTGGAGGATTCAGACGAAGACTAGGATACTTGGAGGATTCAGATGAAGACCAGGATATTCGGAGACTTGGACAAGGTTTCAGGTTATTCAGAAGACTCAGACAAGATTTCAGGTTACTAGGAGATCTCAGGCGAGGATTCAGGAGAAAGTACTGGTGTTATGACCCTCGGTCACAGATGGCTGCAGCTGCTATTACTTACTTCGTGTGTTGCTGTCCTCTCTCCTTTGGGAAGACTCACAGCTGTGTAAAGCCACTTCAGACACTCATGGCTCTGTTCCAGGACTCCCCAGGGTGGCGAGGACGCTGCCGACCACCATGTCTCTCCCGGGCCTTCCTAAGCGCGCACGCATGCTCCATGGCCCTCCTTTAAGGATGCCAGGGCGGGAACCTCAGGGGCATCTCCCCTTGATGACATCACTAGCCCTGGACTCTTAAGCACCATTGGGGCCTGGCTCTCATTGACTTGGCAATGAGTTCCCTCCTTGCTGATTCCTGCTATTCTCGCTACAGATGCTGGTTCCTGGTTCCTGCTAGTTCTGGCATGAGACACTCTCGGGTACCCGCTCCTCAGGGGCCCTGCTCCTGTCTCTGGCTATCCGCTCCTCAGAGGGCCCTGTGCCTCGGAAGCTGTCTGCCATCTCCCCCGCTCCTTGGGGTTGCTCCAGGAACTGCTCTACCCGTAAGACTCTACTTCGGTGTACCCCTCTCTGCGGACCATTGCCGTTCTACTCTACCCGTGAGAATCTACTTTGGGGTATCCCGCTCTGCGGATCATTGCTGTTCTACTCTGCCTCATGGAGACTCAGCGAGGTACCCTGCTCTGCAGACCATTGCCTTACGACTCTACTTCGAGGAGACTAACATAGGTGAACCCCGCCCTGCGGGCCACTATCTCACTACTCTGCTTCGTGGAGACCTAGCACTTGTTTACCCTGCTCCGAGGGCCATTGCCATTGACTGCCGCTTCCCCACTCCGAGGGCCATTGCCACCACTTGTGACTGCCACTTCCCCGCTCCTCGGGGCAGTGCCTTGCACACTACTGTTACCACATTACGCTCCCCACTCCTCGGGTAGCGTCCTGCCTATTTCTGAGACTGTTTCGCACTACCCCGTTCATCGGGATAGTGTCCTCTTGCTCTGCCAGAGACCCTTGGGCTTCCCTATGACTCGGGTAAGCCTACGTCATTCCTCCTGTGCTGACTCTCTCAGTGGCTCCTCCCCCTGGGGTTGCCCTCGCAAGCACTCCTCCATACCCTGCCTGCATTCCCCGCTCCCTGGGGCCTATTCAGCATTCCACCACTAGGGGGACATATTCTGGCAACCGCAGCTACACCCCAGTCTCCTGCTCTTTCTGTACTCGCTGGGCTGTGTCACTTATTGCTCAGACCTCACCTCCCAATGGTGAGGCTCAGTGGGGCTCCTCCCCGTGGGCAGTACCATCTCTCACCTTGAGCCAAGGACCCACTAACCTACGAATCCTAACAACTGGGTGAGTGCTGCATCGCAGTGTGCCCTACACAGCCATCCATGGCTGGTCGCAGACCATGCCGAGGGCGAAGCAGACTCCAGATGAAGCAGTGGAACTTGAAGCCAGGACATGATGAAGATTCAGGAGAGGCCTGCATCGGGGCGTGCCCTACACAGCCACTGGTGGCTGGTCGCGGACCATGCTGAAGCGGAGCAGGTTCTGGCAGAGTCTTAGTCATGGATGGAAGCAGGCACAAGGAACTCCGAAGACTGGGACAGGATTCAAGACTCAGGATTCAAGACTCAGGAGTCAGACTCAGGAACTTGACATTAAAAACAGGAGCCTTCTGGAGGTTTGCACTGAAGATGAGAAGGTAGGCCTTGTGCCACGAGGTGCTCTACACAGCCCCCCATGGGCTGGTCATGGACCACGACAGTGGCATGCCACAGACAAGGAACCTGGGAGCTGGACGAAGAGCTGAAGATGAGATGGACGGAGTCAGGACAGGAACATCGGACATCAGGAACGTGGAACATGCTACCTCTGGACACGAAACATCAGGACATCTGGACACAGAACATCTGGATATTAGGACATCTGGACATCAGATCAAGAAACAAGCGACAAAGGAGCTCCGACGAGGGACGAGACCAGGAACATCAAGATGAAGAAAACCAGGAACTTGAAGAACATGGAACAAAGATCCATCAAGGCACAGGAAGACCACGGAGGACCTTGACCAGAAGGAAGACCACAGACACTGTGAAGACTGGAGGAACTGAGGCAGCGCCCTTTTATAGGGCTGGATCAGGGAACACGGTGATGACATCATCCAGTGGGGCCGTGGGCTTTTCCTGCTGCTGGCCCTTTAAATAGAAAGGTGTGCGCCCATGCCTAGAGGAAGTCTGGGGGAAGGCTGTATCAGCGGCATCCCTGCCACAATGGAGCAAGGCTGGAGGCAGCTACCACACCATGTGGGAAGTCCTGGCGGAGGCACTCAAGCCACGAAGGTGGAGGCAGCGCTGGTGGCAGCTTCCAGCCGCTAGAGGAAATCCCAGTGGTGGCTTTCCAGCTGGAGGCGGAGTCAGTGGCAGCAGCTTCCAGCCACGAAGAAGAACGTCGGCGGCATCTGGCCACACAGGCAAGGCCCCGGGGATGGTGGTGTCAGCGGCGGCCTGCTGCGAGAGGTAAGAGATTGCCTGCAGCTAGGCCCGCAGGCAAAATCCCAACAGGATTGGGTAAGAGGGGGCTGAGGAAGATCATGACCCTGGTTTTTTTTGCAGTTCAGAGGACTGGGTGGTGGGGTTTTGTTTTAAACTAAATACATGAAATAATCATTAAATAAAATGAAATTCATGGGGAAAATTCCTCTTAAAAACAAAGCAAAAAATGAAGCAAAATTTTTATTTTTGTACATCTCTACTGTTATTTGATCTTTGGAGAATGGAACGCTGCTGCATTACTAGAGAAGGGCTGTTGTAGTCCCGCTTAACAAAAGTGATAGCAGGTAGGAGGCTGGAAACTACATCCTGGTTAGCCTTATCTTGGTGGTGGGAAAATTAATGGAAACTCTGCTAAAGGAAAAAATATTGAACTATCTACAATTCAATTGTTTGCAAGATCCAAGGCAACATGGTTTTATCAGAGGAAGATACTGTCAAACAAATCTGATTGATTTTTTTTTTTTTTTTAATCAGTAACTAGAGAATTAGATCAAGGAAGAACATTCAATGTAATTTACTTGGATTTCAGCAAGATTTTAGATACACTCTCACATAGGAGGCTCACGAATAAAATGAGAAGCCTGAGATAGGTCCCAAGGTGGTGGAATGGATTACAAATTGACAAACTGACAGACATCAGCAACTAGTGGTAAATAGAACCTACTTTGGTGATAACAGGAGTTCCTCAAGGCGGGCGGTTCTGTTTAATATCTTTGTGTGCAATATTGTGGAAGGATTAGAAGGTATTGTTTGTCTTTTCATAAATGATGTTAAGATCTGCAACAGAATGGACATACTTGAAGACGTAAGGAAAATGATAAGTGATCTAATAAGTTTGAGTAGTGGTTGAAGGTTTGTCAGCTGAGATTCAATGCCAAGAATTGCAGAATCATGCATTTGGGGTATGGCATTCCAAAAGAGCCATATGCAATGGAGGTGGAGGAATGTGGAAACCCAATGTATATTGACCAGGAGAGAGCGCTCTATGCAGCTCAGCATCCCTCTGGCTAAGGCCAGAGGGATGCTGAGCTGCATAGAGAGAGGCATAACCCCAGGAAAAAAAAAGAGATAATGCCTTTGTATGTGTCTTTGGTGAAGCCTCACCTGGAGTACTGTGTCCAGTTCTGGAGACCTTATCACAAAAAGGATAGAGACAGGATGGAAGTGGTCCAGAGAAAGGCAATCAAAATGGTATGGAGTCTGCATCAAAAGCCATAGGAGATGAGAATGAAGGACCTGAATATGTATATTCTGGAAGAAAATAGAGACAGGGGAGGCATGATATAGACATGATATAAAACTCCAAATGGGTAGATGCAGGAAAAACATCAGGAAACATTTCTTCATGGAAAGGGTGGTGGATGCATGGAAGTCCCTCCTAGAAGAGGTAATGAATGCAAGAATAGTAATAGAATTCAAAAGGACTTGGGATAAACAGAAAGGATCCCTAATGGCTATAGGATAGAAATGAAGAAAAGGAGGAACAGTTACTACCCATAACAGAAGGCATGGGGAGTAACCTGCATGGAAATAAAGTTATTTCCCTAAAAAAAACCAACTTGCTAAGAAGACAGAATGGACTATTTGAGTCTTTTTCCTGCATACATTTTACTATGTTACTGTGACTCTGTACAGGTTGTTGGGGAGACCTCACATGGAGTACTGTATTCAGTTCTGGAGACCATATCTCAACAAGGATAAGGACAAGACGGAAGAGGTTCTGAGAAAGGCAATCAAAATGGTGTGGGGTCTTCAATGGAAGATTTATGAAATGAGACTGGGGAAACTACATATGTGCACACTAGAGGAGAGGAGAAACATAGCAATATGATACAGACTGTCAAATACCTAAAAGGAAATAATGATGCACAAAAATAAAATCTTTTCCAATGGAAAGAAAGTTGTAGAACTAGGGGTCATGACATGAAACTCCAAAGGGAAGACTCAGGAACAATTCAAGAAATATTTCTTCTCATAAAGGGTGGTGGATGCGTGGAATTCCCTTCCAGAAGAGGTGGTGAAGATAAGAATGATAATGGAATTCAAAAGGGTATGGGACAAATACAGAGGATCCCTAGTGGCTAGAGAATGGAATTGAAGAAAAGGGGTATTCTCTCTCTATAACATTTCTGGATGCGAGTACCTGCACAGCGCAGTGTTTTTACAATCCTTAACCAAAGGCATTGGGGTAACCTGCATGAAGCAATAGTTATTACCCTAAGCAGACTGGATGAACTATTTTGGTCTTTATCTACCATCATTAACTATGCTTCTATGTACTAGCTCTGTTTTTAATGACTTACCATATCATTATTTCTTTTATATTGCTGTTTCAGTTTCCTTATAGGGAAATGTCCTTGCTTAAAATTCAAAGTGACAGGTTGTTCAACTAGGAAAGAGTGTCTCTCTGGCTGGGCAACACATTTTATATCAAACTGTGCTCTAATCCAGCTCATGTTCAGAGGGCCACTGTTTCTGCTGGGATGTTTCATCATCAAGAGTCACTAGACTCACCTCGACTAAGACTCACCTCGACTAGAGATCAATTTTTTTCCATCTTCGGCCCTATATTTTGGATTCTTTATTTATTTATTTATTTATTTATTTAGAATTTTTCTATACCGACATTCTTGAACAAAAATATCAAATCATATCGGTTTCCATTTAAACAGAACAGTCGCGGCTATGGCGTTACATAGAACATTGAGCAATGAACATAGAACAAGTCAACAATTCAACAATACCAAATAGTGAAATAATTTGTCAGTGAATAACATAATATATTAGGGGTGTGAATCGTGTGATCGATCGTCTTAACGATCGATTTTGGCTGGGGGGGGGAGGGAAATCTGATCGTCGTGTTTTGTTTTTTTTTAAATCGTTAAAAATCGTAAATCGGGGGAGGGCAAAGTTAGCGCCAGCGCCATTTTGGTTCCTGGCTCCCGACATCACGCGTGCAGGAGATCGCCCCCGGACCCCCGCTGGAATCCCAAGGACTTTTGGCAGGCTTGGGGGGCCTCCTGACCCCCACAAGACTTGCCAAAAGTCCAGCGGGGGTCCGAGAGTGACCTCCTGCACGCAGGCCGTATTGCCAATATTCAAAATGGCGCCGGCGCTACCTTTGCCCTCACTATGTCATACCGGTGATAAGGGCAAAAGGCAAAGGGCCACCAGCGCCATTTCTCTTAACGCAGCCGTGGCCAGAGAGCGGGAGATCGCACCGGACCCCAGGTAATTTAAAACATTTTGGGGGGGTTCGGGAGGGTGGGGGATTTGTTTTAAAGGTTCGGGGTGGGTTTTAGGGTTGTTTTGGTGTGCCGGTTTTCTCGCCCTCCCCCTCCCCCGATTTACGATTTTTTGACGATAAATCGGGGGAATTGTTATTGTATCGCGGCTCTAACGATTTTTGATGATTTAAAATATATCTGATGATTGTTTTAAATCGTCAAAAAATGATTCAAATCTCTATAATATATACCAAACAATATCAGATTAACTGTAGATTCCAAACTATTTAAACAACTACTAAAGACATATTTGTTTCAGCTTACTTTACCCTGATAATTCATACCTCTCTGCATACTCTTACTATGTGCGAATTACTCTCTGAGATAACAGTGCCCTCTTTGTAACCTTAAGGGCAGATTTTCAAAGGGGTACGTGTGTAAGATACGTGCGTAACCCCAAAAAGCTGTCCCTTCCACCCCCCTGCGCGTGCCGAGCCTATGTTGCATAGGTTCGGCGGCGCACGTAAGCCCCGGGACTTGCATAAGTCCCGGGGCTTTCCTGGGGGGGCATGTTGGGGATATGTCGGCGGCGTGTTGCGGCGGCACATCATCAGGGGGGTGTTCTGGGGGCGGGGGCTGCGGGCAGGGTTCCAGCCCGGGGGCATTTCGGGGCGTGGCCGAGGCCTCCAAAACTGCTCCCGGGCCGGGGAATCGCCTTGGGCAGGCGTAACTTTTATAATAAAGGTACGGGGGGTTTAGATAGGGCTGGGGGGGGGGTTAGTAAGGGGAAGGGAGGGGAAGGGAGGGGAAGGTGGGGGGCGCCAGAAAGAAAGTTCCCTCCGAGGCCACTCCGATTTCGGAGCGGCCTCGGAGGGAACAGAGGCAGGCTGTGCGGATCGGTGCGCGCAGGCTGCTGATTTTGCGCAGCCTTGCACGCGCCGACCCCGGATTTTAAAAGATACGTGCACATCTATTAAAATCCGGCGTACTCTTGTTTGCGCCGAGTGCGCGCGAACAAAAGTATGCGCGCGCGTACTTTTTAAAAATCTGCCCCTTATTGAGCATTGAACGTATGCCTTCATGTTTTAGGAATTGTTTTTGTCTGCAATTATTGTTATTTGTTTTAAACTATTATGAATGTTTTATTGTATCCCGTCTCGAACTGTATTGGAAGGGCGGGTAATACTTTTAAATAAATAAATAAACTTCAGTTATGTGCTACATTGACAGAGCAGCCAGTGGTATTAGCCTCCCATAGCAAGAATTAGGGGACATGCTAACATCATTGGTCTGCTCCAAATAGCAGCAGGGAATCCTTTCCAAGGTTAATCAGATTAGGACCATTTTGCATCCAAAATCTGCCAATCCAGGTGATATTTTCACCTGGCTACATAATAACCTGCCTTAAATTTTATGCAACAGAATTCCCCCTTTAACTTGTTCCAATTCAAGGGGCTGTAAGGGTAAGAGCCACTTTACATGCATAAAACTCAGTTTTACATACATAAGTGGCACTTTGAAAATATGCCCAGCAGATAAGCAAGTAAAAAGTCCACACATAATCCAATAACGTGCATATTTTAACACACACTCATGGTATGCATTTGGGGTGAGAGAGAAGAGGGCTGTCAGGGCTGGAATTGGAACAGGGTTCACACGCAAACTTTTGGATTTTCAGAAGTCTGCAAATAAGTTTTATATACAGAAGTTATGCACTGCTAAGACTACTGTATCTTTCTGCATTTAACTTGTGCACATACTAGAGACTTTACCCTAGCATTTTCAAAGTGATTTTATGCATAAAATTGCTATGAAAATTAGTAGTAAAGTCTGCACATAACAGGTACAGTACATGCAGATTTTACTGTTATGTGCAATGTTATAAAATTAGCCTCCCTGAGTATAGCAGGGCTAACATTCCCTTATGTCTCAAATGCCTGTTTTTGCATGGTAAGTAAAACATTGCCAGAGTCAACAGTTACTTCCTCTGCTAAATGTTTGTTCAGATTCTCTAGGGAATTTATTTGCTGTACATGTTTGAGTTCTTGAAAGCAGTAGGACTCACATATGTAGATACAGTTTACTTACAAGGTGAAAAAATAAATTCGTTCCTGAATCTAGTGAAGTCGCTATTTTTCTAGACTTGTTCTCACTTTCAAATCAACCTGCAGTTCCTTTGGAAATGTCCTAGTAGTATGTAGATGGTTAGCCTTGCTGCTGAATTCCAGAGCCCAGTATGTAGGAAGAAGGAAGTGGAAATGAATGTTTTTAATGCAACCCTAAAGAGACAGAAGCCTTAGTAGAGTTCATATGCGGTAAGTTGGCAGACTTTATAGCCAAGAAAAAATGCATGTCGCTCATCTCTTAATAGTAAAGCTTATCAATGTTATTGGTTTAAGATTACCTTATACATGCAATCCTTATATAAGAACATAAGACTTGCTATACTGGGTCAGACCAAGGGTCCTTCAAGCCTAGTATCCTGTTTCCTACAGAGGCCAATCCAGGTCACAAGTACCTGGCAGGATCCCAAAAGGTCAATACAATTCAGGCAGCTTATCCCAAGAATAAGCAGTGGATTTCTGCAACTCTACCTTAATAATGGTTAATGGACTTTTCCTCCAGGAACTTGTACAAACCTTTTTTAAACGTAGCTACACTAATAGCTTTCACCATATCCTCTGGCAACTAATTCCAGAGCTTAATTATGAGTTGAGTAAAAAAATATTTTCTCTTATTAGTTTTAAATCTATTACCTTGTAACTTCATTGCATCTCCCCTAGTCTTTGTACTTTTCGAAAGAGTAAACCTCTGATTCTATATGGTATAATCTTAGGACCTGATTCACTAAATCTTTTTCCCATAGACACATAATGGGAGAAAAGTCTTAGTGAGTCAGGTTTTTAGTATTCTATTTGTCTCCCAAAAATGTCTAATCTGAGAGGCCCCTACTGTGCATATGAGCTTTCTTTTTCACAAGGAGCCTAAAGTGTCACAGGGAGGGCAATTTTCAAAAAGCTAATTACTGAGGTAAAAGGCCTTTTTTTAAAAATTCCTACCCTGAAAGCAGGTAAAAGTGTACATGTTGTGCCACAATGCATCAATTTTTCTCGCTTTGTGCAGAGGTGTTCCTAGGAGCAGGGTTAGGGTGGAACATGGAACAGTATGCCTAGTTCTGCATTTTCAAAACTAGGTGCATTGCTTTTCAGGGAAAATGTTATCTGTAGAAAAGCAGATGCAAATATCTTCTGGTGCTTTTTCCCTAGGCAATTTCCCTTTAAGAACAGGTGCAAAGCCCGCAAGTTAAAACACCTGAAGACTTTGCATCAAAACACACAATTTTGAAAATTGCCCCCATATAGACCACAGCTGGATTAAAGTTGCATGGCGATCTCAAACTGAAGGCTGTTGCCTAGATATAGTACCTCATTGCAATTAGCAACCAGGGACCAATGAGTAGCATTTGGGTGTTTTAAACCAAAAGGCTAACGTGCAAAAAAATACTTGCAAAACATTCTGATTTTCCCAGATTCCCACAAATTTGCTGGACAAATTTCAGCAGTTTGTACTCTGCCAAACTGTATACTATAATCAAGAAGCATCAATTTAAGTAATGAACCTAAAGGACTAACTTTCAAAAGTTATGAGATTAACAACTGGCTTCAGTTTTTTCAGGACTGATCTATGGACTCTTCAAGAAATCAAAACATAAGAACATAAGAAAATGCCATACTGGGTCAGACCAAGGGTCCATCAAGCCCAGCATCCTGTTTCCAACAGTGGCCAATCCAGGCCACAAGAACCTGGCAAGTACCCAAAAACTAAGTCTATTTCCATGTAACCATTGCTAATGGGCAGTGGCTATTCTCTAAGTGAACTTAATAGCAGGTAATGGACTTCTCCTCCAAGAACTTATCCAATCCTTTTTTAAACACAGCTATACTAACTGCACGAACCACATTCTCTGGCAACAAATTCCAGAGTTTAATTGTGCGTTGAGTAAAAAGAACTTTCTCCGATTAGTTTTAAATGTGCCCCATGCTAACTTCATGGAGTGCCCCCTAGTCTTTCTACTATCCGAAAGAGTAAATAACCGATTCACATCTACCCGTTCTAGACCTCTCATGATTTTAAACACCTCTATCATATCCCCCCTCAGTCGTCTCTTCTCCAAGCTGAAAAGTCCTAACCTCTTTAGTCTTTCCTCATAGGGGAGTTGCTCCATTCCCTTTATCATTTTGGTAGCCCTTCTCTGTACCTTCTCCATCGCAATTATATCTTTTTTGAGATGCGGCGACCAGAATTGTACACAGTATTCAAGGTGCGGTCTCACCATGGAGCGATACAGAGGCATTATGACATTTTCCGTTTTATTCATCATTCCTTTTCTAATAATTCCCAACATTCTGTTTGCTTTTTTGACTGCCGCAGCACACTGCACCGACGATTTCAATGTGTTATCCACTATGACACCTAGATCTCTTTCTTGGGTTGTAGCACCTAATATGGAACCCAACATTGTGTAATTATAGCATGGGTTATTTTTCCCTATATGCATCACCTTGCACTTATCCACATTAAATTTCATCTGCCATTTGGATGCCCAATTTTCCAGTCTCACAAGGTCTTCCTGCAATTTATCACAATCTGCTTGTGATTTAACTACTCTGAACAATTTTGTGTCATCTGCAAATTTGATTATCTCACTCGTCGTATTTCTTTCCAGATCATTTATAAATATATTGAACAGTAAGGGTCCCAATACAGATCCCTGAGGCACTCCACTGTCCACTCCCTTCCACTGAGAAAATTGCCCATTTAATCCTACTCTCTGTTTCCTGTCTTTTAGCCAGTTTGCAATCCACGAAAGGACATCGCCACCTATCCCATGACTTTTTACTTTTCCTAGAAGCCTCTCATGAGGAACTTTGTCAATCGCCTTCTGAAAATCCAAGTATACTACAACTCCATGCATTGAAATGGGTTAAAACTAGACATGGATCAACCTACACTGAAACAACAGAGCCAGCAGTCAAGCCTAGTTTTAAAATCTGCAGTTATAGCCCAAGTTAATAACCATGGTATCCAATGGGAAAAAGTTCTTTAGGTGACTATTGAAGCCCAGTACATTTCAAATAATCCCAGTTAAGTGTCTAAGTATCTTAAATGGCAGTCTCAGTGAGAAGTCCAAAGCTTTAGTTTTCCTTTAGACATCTGGATGTAAGTTTTAAAGCACTGGAGTCTTACATGTAAACTAGCAACTGTACCTGTTCTACGCCCGGGCGGCGAGCCTTTTTATTGGCACATATGTATGGAAGCGTTAGCTGAAAAGGAAAAACTAAATTGTTTTCACCCAGGGCAAGGGGCATGGAGGCACATTTGCTAAAGCCAGGGCTGGCAAAGTTTATTTACCAAGCTGTCTCTTGCACTCCCCCACAGCCCCTCTCCTCTCTCACACACTTCCCACCCCTCTCTTACCAACCATGCTCTCTATCACCCCCCCTCTCTCACCGGCATCCCCCCCCCCCATGCTCCCTCTCACACCCTCCTGCTCTCTCTCACCCTCCTCTCCCCGGCATACATTCTCTTTCACCGGCATGCCGCGGAACCCGCGCCGTTTGTGGCGAAGATGAAGGTCCGGCGCGCCATTCGCAGCACACAGGGGCCTTCCATTTTCACCTTGAGCAGAAAATAGCAGCGGAGACCCCGGCATGCCGTGAACGGAGTGCGTCCCGCGGCACATGCTCCATTCATGGCGAAGATGAAGGCCCGGGGGCGCCAATTGCAGGACATGGGGGCCTTCCCTTTTCACCGCAAATGGCGCACCGGGCCGTCATCTTTGCCACGAACAGAGCGTGTGCTGTGGGACGCGCTCCATTCGCGGCATGCCAGGGTCTCCTCTGCTATTTTCTGCCTATCCCGCGAGGGCCGCTGTCCTTCCAGTTTTGAATAGTCTTCAGGCGAGGGAGGAAATTGGCGAGGTAAGGGAATAAATCTGCGGGAAGGAGGATTTCTGTGTAAAATCTGCATTCTGCAGTAGCGCTGAATTCCCCCAGGAATACCTCTTGTAGCTGGTGTTGTGACATGGCCGCTGTATGGCATGTTTGAGCCTCCAAGGTGACCAGGAAGCCACCTGCGCCATCTATCGGCAGGCTGGGGAACATGCACGAGCACTGATGGACAAACTACCAAGCTCGATATATTATAGCGCCATCTATCGGTGGGCTGGGGAACATGCACGAGCACTGACGGACACACTATCAAGCCTGATATATTATAGCACCATCTATCGGCGGGCTAGGGAGCATGCACGAGCACTGACGGACACACTACCAAGCCCGATATATTATGGATGCCATCTAATTCTATATCTGCATCAAGGATTAAAGTATCCAAGCAGGAAGTTGTTTTGGCTCAGAATACTCTATAGTAGGGGGTTGCCACCTTATCTGGGTCAGGTTGATCCAGCCTCGGTTTTGCCTCATGGCATGCATGGAAATGTAGTCCTACCTTTCTTAAGAAAATCTGAATTACGTCATGCATGCTATGGGATAAAATCAGAACTGAATCCACCTGTTCAAGTTGACCTGGGGGAAGAGGCAACCCTTGCTATAAATCACTGGATGTTCTTTTCTTTTTAATAATGATCGTATTTCTTGAGTTGCATCCTATTTAGTATGTTTTATCATCCTTTATTTTGGACCTTGACTGTGTCAGTATGATACATGGAAAATACTTTTAATCCAAGTTAGAACTTTCTGTTTTGCTAAATGGTGCTGAAGTCATCTCTAGGGGCCACATGGACTTTCCCATGGCTCCTAGAGTTGGGGTGCATGCATACCTAGTGGAAAGTGTGGCGCCTGCTGTCAGTGGCATCCCGCTGGCGGCATCCTGCTGCATGGTTGACTGGCAGTGCTCACCGCGACAGAGGGAGACCAAGGAGGCCGGCTGAGAGAGGTAAGTGCAGCGTTCGTGGGGGTGAATTGCTGGGTTTTCCTCCTGAAAGGGTCAGCTGACTGTGGAACCAGTGAGTCTCCTGGAGTGGGTATGCCAAGAAGGGTGGGGGTGGGAAAGAAAGATGGAGATGGAGAGGGCTGCTGTAGGCTGGGGAATGGCTTACACCAAGCAAAAACCTTTTAGATAATGATGTGGCAGTACTGGAGCAGGGACACTCACTGTGTGAGCATATGAACATCTGCACAATGAAAGAATGTGTGTATCAGAGAGAGCGAGAGAGAGAGAGTGTGTGTCTTTCTCCCTGACACAGAAAGACACCCATACACACACTTTCTCTATGACACACCCATACTCTGAGAGCAAGTGTGTGTGAGCATCTTTGTGTCAGAGAGAGATGCACACACACACACACCCTCTCTCAGACACAAAGTGAGTATCTGAAAGAGTATGTATGGGTGTTTGTGTCTGAGAGATTGTGTGTGTATCTGACACTGGCTGGCAATGTGGTTGTCATATTACTTAGCAACTGATTGGCAAGAGATTTTAATATCAGACCAAGAATCTACACTATAATTATGATAGATGTAACCAGACTTAGGGGTGAATGGAAACAGGTTGCATGGATGGAAGAGGGCATGCAGCTGTTTGCTTATCCTGATTTACTACTTAGTTATTTAAGAAAAATGTGAAAATTATGGTGGTGATTTTTTTGGCTCAGTTCTGCCAGGCTCCAGGTCACAAGCACTTATGAAGGGTCAGTTTGGCATGCTTTTGGGAACTGTTGAAAAACCTGCGGCAAGGAAAATGCACAAAGGGAGTCAGACAGATAGATATGGGCTGGTTTTGAAAAAAATCCCCCAGGCTGATATTTTCCTGCAGTCTGTCCCTGGTCACCGCACTGGAGGAGCAGGAGTTGAAGGGAGGCCCAGAAACAGGGGCAGGCATGCCGGCGTTAGCTGGCGGAGGCCGCAAGTCTACCCAACAGAGTCAGTGCAGTGAGGCAAGAGGTGAGCAACAGCAGTCGCAGCCATCTGCGACCGACGGGCATAACAATCACATGGCTATTTTATTTCCTTTGATCAAACTATTTAGGAAAAATCCTTAAATTACAAAGAACTTCTATCAAAGGCTTCTTGTCTTCATGCTTACTTGACTGAGCAGGACATCAACTTTTAGAAGCTGAGTCCCCACAATTCGAAATTCCCCAAAGTCCAACTCAAATGAATAGCACACATTAAGGGCTTAAACTCTGGTATCTGATGCCTTCTCAGCACCCACAGAGAAGAAAACAAATGTAGAGCCCTACTGGGTCTCTACTAGTGGAGAATACTAAGCAAGTGGGTAGAGAAGAGAAGTAGATTTGGTTGGGTGCAGCTCCCCCATACGAGAGGTTTCAGTGGTGGAAACTTGGTTCTATAAAAACTAGTGACACCGTGTTAAAGCATGGATTTTTTGTTAACCCTTACAGGAGAAAGGATGACCTTGTGCCTGCTTGGAAGGATGCCAGTTTTTGTCCCTTTTCCTTTATTGGGTGAAGGAAGTTTTTTTGCACCCTTTCTTCCTCATTGTTGGTTGAATTTTGAGACTGGTTTTATTTTTACCACCTACCTGAGTTCCCCAAGGATCCAGGGAGTCAGTGTCTAATGTCATGAATGAGTTTGGGAGTCTCTAAACTGAAGAGACTCTATGGCTCTTTGAAGATCACTGAAGGAATGAATTTTGATTCATTCCTAGGAGGAGGTGAAGTTGAAGTTAAATGAAGACTAGTGGCACCCACTACTATATCATCTGGTTATCGAGTGGGGGGGAGGTAGGATAAAACGTGAGAAGTAATTTTGGTAGATCTAGACAGAGGTATAAGATGTGGGACTTTAATTTATGTCACCTAAATTGGGTTTAATTATCTTATCCACCAATCTTGAGAGGGGAGCATTAAAACTACCCCTGCAAATTGGAAAGGACCATCATGAAAGAACATATTACATCAATTTATAAAGTCACAGATTTATTGGAGGCTAAAAGTGTCAATGAACTGTATTGAACAAAAATGTGTAAATGAGCATTTTCATCAACTTATCAGTAAAGTTAAGTTGGAAGCCACAATCATTTTCCAGTGTGATTTTTACTTTAAGCCTCAAGGATAGTTTTAACAATGCTCAAGGCCTTGTCCTTCCCGCCTCTCCCCCGATAGGGAATTCTGGAAAGAAATGGGCTTAATGAAAGTATAAACAGTTAACAATTTGAGCCCTTAAAATTTAAAGGTGTCCCTTGGTGTTATTTGGGAAGGACCTCAGCCTAGGATTTACACAAACATACACACAAAAGACAAATGTAAAGAAATGTCCTCTTTCTGGTCCTTTCAACAGGATAGCTCACAACAGGCAAGACAGGAAGAATTCAGTCCTTTAACTATAACAGCTGCCTACAATTTATGGTTAATATCATGCAGAGTCTGCTATTCTAACACTGGCTCCTCTAGGCAGAATTCTGATGGCAAAATTGTGAGCAGATCCATTGTTCTCACCACCATACTTGCATATGATCCTCCCCACTATTCACTGTGTACACTGCTTGCACATAGTAGTCTTCCCCAAAGGATGATTTCTGGGAAATTACTTGTAGGCTATGTCCCTTCTCAGTTGGGGGTATATTTTCTCTCTCATACACGCCTCCCTCTTGAGCTCTACTATGTTCATGATGGATAAAGGCACATGTGAGTATTGGTTCCCCTACAGTTCATACACTAGTCTTCTCACCAATCATTTCTCTTTTGATTATCTAGTGAGCTTCTTCCTCCCAGGACACCCAAACTCAAACTAAGGCTCCCTCACTAAATCCACAGTTATTGCGATTGTGGTTAAATCAACCTGTAAATCCTCCTCTAAGTTACTGAAGTGAGCTTAGGGCAGCCCCAGAATGCAATGTCTCCAAGAGGTGTTCCTGCTGGCTATTTTGGGCTCCAGGCTGGATACTGATCACCTTGGTAAGATACCAGATGAAGAGATATCTTTCAATAAAAGTACCTATTTCAAGATGAACAAAGTTCTGCATAATTTCCATAATTGGAAGCCCAGTCTGAGAATCTTTTTTAATTACCCACAGGCAACTAACTGCTTGTAAGGAACACAGCTTCTATCCCGGTAGAACTCTGGGCCTCCCAAGCATCAATGTTTTTGGTTCAAATGGACCTCTCAGCCTCTGGAAGGAGTTGCTGCAAGCATGGCTGTGGGACTGGTCCTAGTACTTGCTCATGCAGGTACTGTATTACCTGGCCTTGGCCCTATCCTCTAAACTGAGATCTCACAGTCTCAGAAGCTAAAGATTGGGCTGGCAGTAAGTTCTCACCTTCCCCTCCCTACCTATTGGTGCAGATACAAGCGCTGGAAACACCTGGGGATCACTTGGAACAACTCCAATCCCTATGGCCCCCAATTCTTCCCCTTCTTTCTGGTCGCCGCATCTCAAAAAAGATACTGTGTACAATTCTGGTCGCCGCATCTCAAAAAAGATATAATTGCAATGGAGAAGGTACAGAGAAGGGCTACCAAAATGATAAGGGGAATGGAACAGCTCCCCTATGAGGAAAAACTAATAAATGCTGTGATTTGCACAAAATGCTCAAAAATGGATCACTAAATCTTTAATCTTCTTTAACCACTCTGTGTACAGGCCACAATTTTCTAACCCATCTCCCCCTCCCCCCCCCCCCCCAAGCTGCCTTTCAATGGGGCACAATTCTAAACCCTGCTTAGGGCTGACATCTGTCACTTCTAAACTCAACTTCTGCCAATGACTCATAGAGTCACCATCCATACTTGCATATGACGGAACCACCTTTTAGGCGGGGATGAATCTTCCTGTCACTCTTAGCTAACCAATTTCACCTTGAACCTCCCATTCCTGGAATATTCTGAATAACAGGATATTGGGAAAACTAGCTATACGGACATACAGGGCACAATAAACTAGCATTTTTTCCATAGACACAATTGGGTCACTTTTCAAATAGCTTGTACAATTATAAAGCTGTGGGTACTTATAGCATGTATGGTAGACTAATTTTCAAAGAGAAACAATGCAGGTAGTTTCTCAATGAAAATTAATGTAAAGTATGCTTGTTAAAAGCCTCCATGATTTTTACATCTGCTTTTATATTCTAGCGGCTAAAAGGGGTAGAATATCTTGCATACTTATGAAAATGTCATGTGCGTGAACTGCATTCATCTCTCAACTTATAAATATCTCTGGAAACGCCTCATCACAGCACAGTTAAAAGTACATAAGCTATGAAAGCCTACACATCCTTTCACCTGTGCTGAGGAGGGTAATGTTTAATTATAAAGAACATATAGAACATATAGAAACATGATGGCAGAAAAAGACCATATGGCACATCCAGTTTGCCCAGCCATCCAATTAATTTAGCATTATAATTATCACTTCCTTAGAGATCCCTTGTATTTATCCCATGCTATCTTGAATTCAGATACTGTTTTTGTCTCCACCACTTTCGCTGGGAGGTTGTTCCATACATCCACCATCCTCTCTGTAAAGAAATATTTCCTAAGATTACTCCTGAGTCTACCCCCTCTCAGCCTCATCTCATGATCCCTCATTCTAGAGCCTCTTTCCATTGAAAAAGGCTCACCTCCTGTACATGGAAACCTATGAGATATTTTAATGTCTCTATCATATCTCCCCTATCTCACCTTTCCTCTAGGGTAGACATATTTAGATCTTTAAGTCTATCACCATATGCTTTAGAATGAAGACTGCTGACCATTTTAGTAGCCACCCTCTGAACTGAGTCCATCCTGTTTATATCCTTTTGAAGGTGCAGTCTCCAGAACTGTACACAGTATTCCAAGTGAGGTCTCACTGGGGATCTATACAGAGGTATTTTATCCAGGTGAATGGTTTGAAAATTGTCCCCAAAATTGGAAAGTCCAGCATTTAAGTCACACAGCTGTATACCAAAATGCTACAGGAATGCATAGTTTATCTGTAAATCCATTGCAGAATTTTATGGGAGATTCTCTGCTTTCCATGGCACGTCTGTGGTCCACTATATCTTTTTACTAGATATCACTGGGCTTAGCTATTTTGCATAATTGTATTGTTCCTATTGGAGGCAAATCATTTTGATGAAATCTGTGAATGAATATGAAAAATAATGATGAAATTGTCCAATGGCAGGTTTAGCAGATTGAATGCTGTATTTTATTTGATCACTAAAAAATGGAGTAATCCTGCCAAAAAAAAAAGAATACAGCATTTTAAGGATAAAACAAGAAGGAAGAATAATAGAAAAAGTAAGTAAGAAAGAAAGCTCTATTTTAGAAGATTGTTACCATATAATCATTTTAAAGCAAACATAGTTCTTGTACTATATTTATAATACCAGAATGTCCCACCCACCAAGCCTGGGGGATCTACCAAGAGATGCAAAACAGTATAGAGCTGAATTTATAAAAGCTTTTTCTGACAGGCACAGAGTCTCTGAGGAACATTCTAAGTACCTTATGTGAGTAAGCATAGCTAAGATGCGGAGAAATTAAGATCTTCTCCACCTCTGCATTTTTTACCACTGGAATTTTATATTGCTGTGTAATGCTGCGGTTGTCATGGAATTATGTTAGCTTTGCCAGATTTTACATTTGGAACTTGGTAGGTGCCATTTAAAAAGAACTGTATTTAGTGCTTGGAGGTTAACAGTGAGGCTGCTGCAGCTGACTGGTGCTGCTGATAGCCACGTCACCTCCTCCACGCTAGCCCTTACATTTTCCCATTGCAGAAAATTCCCTATCATCTTCAACCACTGGTAATTATCTTCTATTGGCAGTGGATCCACAAAATACTTTCTTTCTATTTTTTTATTTTTTTTTTGTCCATGAAACATAGATTTGAAACTTCATAGGCTGCTTTTATTATGACCACCAGGGTTTTCCATGTGTGTTCTTTTTGGTTACTGTGATAATTTCTCTGTGAGAGCCTGTAGTCATCATTGTACTAGAGAAATCTGGTTTCATCCAGCATCAGAAGACAGAGAGACCTTCCATTATTCTCTGATTGTAAAGCTGCAGTACAATAAATTAAAAAATCCAAACAAATCTTTGTACCGAATACAATATTGTGTGAAGATGATCGCTAAAATATTTTTAACAGTTCTAAATTCCCAGACTGTTGCAGTTGTGACTAATATGTTTCTGTGGAGTTTTCTTTTTTTTTTCTAAGTAGCAAAAGCTCCCAAAAACAGTAAAGAGAAGCAAATCTTGGCAGTTCTACTGTTTTCACATGCCAAAAACTCAGTCCAGTTATTGCATTCATGGAAAGACTTACCTAACCATAAATGCTACATATGAATTGTATTAGTTTCATCTGATGCACAGGCGCACAGTAAAAGTACTTGGTCTAAAGATGAAGTGGAGCCTCTGTCGACATATTCTATGGCACAGTTACTCAACTCTGGTCCTAGTGTCCCACACAAATAGGTCTAACTTTAGCATAATTGATAAATATTCACACTATATTTCCCCATATTTGATCTAAGTATCCTGTTAACCTTTTTGCGTTCATATATGCTTTTTGAATCCACAAGATTATTTTTATACACATCTTGAACATAACATTAACTTTCTAAAAAAGTCTCTAATGAAGAAATTATTTCAATGAGCTGTATTCTATGCAAATGTAGGCAAAGAAACTTGCTAAAAATTAAAATGGTTTATAGCATATTGCATTAAACCATACAACTTGCAATAACCCCCTGGCTAATGGAAAAAAGTCATTTATACCTCAAGAGATGTAGTTAACTTTTCTGCAAAAGCATCAGCAGACTAACCCACCTGCTGATGCCCCAATTCACACCCTCCTTCTGAACAAGTGAAGGGACTCCAGGCCCTGATGTCTATCTCCCATCCCCTAGAGCTAGTGAAGAGGCTCCAAACCCTGAACTCCTCACTCCTATCCCTTGCTCTCCATCCCTACCTACCCCATATGATACCAGCCAAAGTCAGAAGGAGGCAGACGAGATCCCCAGTTGATCCTGTTGCACTTGCTTTGAGGCATCAAATGTTTGGCACCAGCTGGCCTGATGCTCGTCTTTGCCCCATTTCATAATAATCTGAGCATCAATCACAACTAATGAAATTGTTGCCCAAAATTGCTTAGATTGTGCACCCAAAATGGTTTTGTTTTGATTAGTTTTTCATTTTGAATTGGTTTCTTTTTCTCTGTTTCTTTTGGTTCTGTTCATTTGTTAAACCAAAATAAACCTTAAAACAACAAACAAAACCAAAATAAAAAAATAGGGACTCCCCAGGCCCTACTGCCATTTCCCAGAGCCTCAGTGAGACCCTCCTACCCATTCTTGCCCTCTCAGAAATCATCAGGGACCCAGGCCTACCTATCTGGTCTGAGACCAGCCCAGCCCTTTCCAGGCCACTCTGCCCCTTCTCCCATTCCCCAAAAATCTGCTGGGGCCAGAGATCTCCCTGGCCCCTACCTACTCCTTTTTAAGGGTCCAGGCAAAAGAAAGGAATGGGACAATCTCCACTTTCTCCTGCCATTCCAGAATCCTTTTTAAAAAGGCATTGACCAGCCCAGAGACTCATGCCAAGTGTGACATCAAAATGGTGCTGATCTCAATACTAGCCAGTGCTCTTTTCTTGTATTGCCATATGTTTGTGCAGCCATACAAAAGGGCACTGGCTGATCTTGAGTCCAGCACCGTTTTGATGTCACCCAGAAGTTATCTGGCTAAATGAATATTTGGGCACTTATCCGGCTGAATTCTAGCTGAATAACTTTTAATTCAGCTAAAATGTGGTTGAATAAGTCAGGGGCATTCTGGAGGTGTTACTGGGAGGAGCTGAATTAACCGGATAAGTTATTGGCTAACTCCAATATTAAGAGTTAGCCAGATAAGATATGATAAGATATCTGGCTAACTCTGGTTGGCCCATACACTTATCCTAAAGTTAGCCAGATAAACTTCTCCAGCTAAATTTAACATGGCTAGATGTGTCCATGCCAATGAAGGTATTGGTTAAGTTAGCTGGATAATTTAGCCAAATCATAGTGGCTGAATATGGATCTCCTGGTGGCCAGTATTAAAACTCATGAGACAAGGTTGCAGAAAGAGCCTTGCTGAATGTCTCCTGGCCTTAGGACCATTGCTACAATGTCCAGGCTAGGAACCATAGAGGAAAAATATTCAGGTAGTTTTGTATAAGGCTCATAGTGCAAGAATTCCAGCACTGGTTATGGTTAAGATGGAAAAAAAAAGAAGAGGACTAGTGGGCCAAAAACATAATTGTGGATAATGCCCATGTTAAATTTAGGGATTTTTTGGTGACCTATTTTTTGGTGACCTTGGACATCCTTTCCCTTTATTCAGATATTCCTCAGCAGGTTGCTTTGAATTTGATAGAAGATATTCTCAATAAACGACCAGACCCCATCCGCGTTTCTATTCCATTTCTACTTACACTCACACGCTTATTTATTTAATAATTTTTATATACTGACTTTTCATGCAAGCATATCAAATTGGTTTACAGTAGTTAGCAAATATTCATTTTAAAATGTTTGCATTTCCAAAGAAGAAAGGAAGTAAATACATTGTTTCATAATATTAAAATTAACATAGCAAACTAAATAGTAGGCTAAATAATCAAAATTTAAATTTAAAATTAAAACACTTAGAGAGGTGGTATAGTAAGAGTAGAGATAGTATAATAAAAATAAAAATATACATTACCTTGGCATAATCAGAAGTGTGAGATAACTATGCTAACAGCTCTTGGTAGGCTTGTTTAAAAAGCCAGATTTTAATTCCCTTTTTAAATAATTTGATGTCTGCTTCTAATCGTAATTCCTGTGGAATAGAGTTCCATAGTAAGGGTCCAGCAATAAAGATAGTTCTTTCTCTTACGTTATTTAGATGCGCAATTTGGGGGAAGGAATTGGCAGCATCCCTATTCTGGTTGATCTGGTGATTCTTGAGGGGGTGTGGAAGTAAAGTGAAGAGGTTAGCCATTCAATTTTTTCATTGTAGAAGGTTTTGTGAATTAGTGACAAGATTTTATGCTGGGTGCTGTATTTGACCGGCAGCCAAAGTTCTTTTAATATTGGGGTGATATGTTTGGATCTTCTAGTACCTGTCAAGAGTCTAGCTGCAGAGTTCTGCAGAAGTTGTAATGGTCTTGTGATATTTGCGGGAAGGCCTAAGAATAGTGAGTTGCAGTAGTCTAGTCTTGATAATACAAGTGCCTGTAAAACAGTTCTAAAGTCTTTTGGGAATAGGAAGGGTTTTAATATTTTGAGTATGTTTAATTTGAAGTACCATCGCTTAGCCCTCACTAAGAATTATTTTCAGTTTCAGTCAATGATCTTTCAACAGATTAAAGGAACAGCAATGGGGGCCACAATGGCACCAGGTTTGGCCTGCCTTTATGTCAGTAAATTTGTAGACGACTTCATATATTCATCCTCCTGGTCATCATTTATTTTTTCATGGCATCGGTACATCAATGATAGCTTTTTAGTTTGGACAGGCACTGACATTCAATTTTTTCTTTCTTAGATTGGTTGAATAGTTGTAATGAACATCTTCAGTTTAATTTTTCCATTGACTCAAATGAAATAGCTTTTTTGGACGTATTAGTATCTATTGAGAATGGCAGTTTCAACACTTCAATATTTCGAAAAAAGGCTGACCGGAACACATTACTAAGATTTGATAGTCATCATCCCACTGCTTTAAGAATGAATATTCCAGCTAGCCAGTTACTTAGCCTTAGATGCCTCTGCTCCTCACAAGCAGATTTTATCAACCAAACTAAGCAGATGATGTTAAGGTTTAAGGAAAGAGGGTACTCTCAGTGTGTACTCCATAGAGTGTTCAAATGAGCCCTCTACGTTAATTGTGATTACCTTTTTATTCCCCAAGTCAGAGCATCTGATGATTCCATAAACTACCTTTTTCAACTCATGTACACAGTATTACTACCATTATTAATCGTCACTGGTCCCTACTTTCTCTATACAAAACTTTTGATCATCCTCTCCGTTTTTCATTCTGCCAGGGCAGGAACCTTAGAGACATTTTAGTTCACTCACATTTGAATGACCAGATACCGTCAGACTCCTTAAGGTTTTTAGGTCACCAGCCTTGTGGACACTGCTCGGTTTGCCCTCATACTTCTTCTTTAATGATTTTTGAACACCCCACCTCTCATACCAAATTCCAATTAAAATTCTCTGCTACATGTCAAACAAAATCAGTGATCTATGTGATTATTAGGGATGTGCAGCCAGAAAGTATTCGTTGGATTCGGGATACGTATTCGTCGGGGCTCAGATACGTTGCATTCGGTCAAGGGGGGGAAAGCACGATCCGTTAATATGTTGAATTCGGCATTCGTTCCCTTTAAATTTAATTAACTACAACCCCCCACCCTCCTGACCCCCCCAAGACTTGCCTAAAGTCCCTGGTGGTCCAGCGGGGGTCCTGGATCAATCTCCTGCACTCGCACCGTCGGCTGCCGGTATTCAAAATGGCACCGATACCCTTTGACCTTACTATGTCACAGGGGCTACCGGTGCCATTGGTCAGCCCCTGTCACATGGTAGGAGCAATGGACGGACTGCGCCATCTTGTGCTCCTACCATGTGACAGGGGCCGATCAATGGCACTGGTAGCCCCTGTGACATAGAAGGTCAAAGGCTATCAGTGCCATTTTGAATACTGGCAGCCGACGGCACGAGTGCAGGAGATGATCCAGGACCCCCGCTGTACCACCAGGGACTTTAGGCAAGTCTTGGGGGTTCAGGAGGGTGGGGGGTTTATTCGTTCAGGATTTGTTGCATTCGTGGGGTTTCACCATACATTTCACGAACCCACGAATGCAACGAATAGGGACCTATATGTTACAGATTGCGCATTTGTTCACAATGAATGCACATCCCTAGTGATTATATGCCCCTGCCTTAAGTTGTATGTAGGCAAAACTTCTCATCCGATCCGTACTCGGATCATTGAACACCGTTCTAATATTAAAACTTGACGTGATACAGCCCCTTTACTATCTCATTGGATTGCATCTGGACACTCTGAACACGATTTGAAATTTTATGTTATTGACATGCTGCCTCCTCCACCCTGTGGCGGTAATTTTTCAGAAATTCTGATCCGCAGGGAACAGAAATGGATCTACAAATTAAATTGTCTCACATGGGTCCGTGTCGGGAGACGCTTTATAGAACTGTGTTGTTCTGACAGATGAGCAATGGAGCTGCCGTTTCGAATTGTTTTCTTCACGAGCTACTTTAAAGTTTGGGACTGAATTATTTTGTTTGCATCTCCTTGGATGTTGAAAATTTAGGAATTCAGACATGATTTTTAATGTGGCTAAATAAAAAGACCCCAAAATATCTTTATGGAGGACAATGTTCAAAGACTTTTACAAGGGTAATTTTCAAAGATTTTTGGACATGTAACACAAACTTACAGTACCTGTGTGAAAATGATTTTTTTTTAAATGCCTCCTTAAGTACAGGTAAAAGCATAAACATTGTTTCACAGCACTCATATTTTCTCCTGTGTGGGAAAAGGGGGCAGGGTTAGAATGGGTGAGGAAAAGTATACACAGATATTTCATTTTCAAAGGACCTGCAAAGCATGGAGGAACCAAAGCACTCGCATTCCCCGCAAGCCACACATTTTCAAGGGCAAGCCAAGGGGAGTTTCCCTTTGAGGAACCTCAGGTTTTGAAAATTGCCCCATGTGCAGGTAAATGATTGCCTACTGCATAAAAAAGTTCTTTTGAAAGTTTGCACTGATTCACAACCCACATACTTTTGCCTACTGGGAAGAGAGGGCGAGGTTAGGTCAGGGGAAGGAATGTACGGTACATGCAATGATTTCATTTTGAAAGCAGCAGCGCACTTTACATCCTGCTGTAAAGCGTGTGCAAGTATATGTACGATGTCTGCATGTATTTCCATACCAGTAGGATGTGCACATCCATGCTCTCTGAAAGGGAAATTCTGTACTGAGGGACCGGAAATGGCCCTCACCATGTCAGGAGATATTTTCATCATGTTAGTAGTTTTTCTAAGTCCTAATCCAACCATTTCTTGACCTTCTGCATGTGGAATATGCTTGAAGAAGGCTGGCTAATGTGACATTCAAAATCCAGAAGAAAGTCCACATTTTGGACCCTCCCTTCTGAAGTATCAAGAAAAGCAATAGACATAGCACTGAGGTGGTTGAGGAAGTCACTTGAAAAGTACATGTCTCTCGGTTAGTATGTGCTATACTTGTACATGTATTTAATTATTTTATTTTAAAACTGTATAGACTGCTTAAACCAAGTTTAGTTATGCACAATAAATTAAATCAGAATATAAACCAAGAGCACATTTGTATAGTAAAATAAATGAAAGTAGATTAAATTGGATGAACTATAATAGCATATGTGAAAATATAGGTATGTTGGAAATGGATGAGTGACATAGGAGGGCTCTTTGTGCTAATATCAGGACTCAAAACAAAGGAACTAACAAAGCTATCTGAAAAATATCTGCATATTTGTCTTTTTTTAAATTTCATATCTTTGTTGTATACGCCTAATAAAATTTAAGATGCTAAAATATGATGTCTAATTCACTGTGTATGAGATAAACCTGTAAACATTTAGCATGAACAGAGGAGTATGTAACAGATATTCATTTATATATTCGGTGGGATACTAATCAATGACTACTAAAATATATAAAAGCACCTAAAATAAAACTATGCAAAATTAATAAAAAAGATATAATAGTTTAACAATAATGTAGCCAACCATCAGTTCATCACTATTTATTTATTTATTTGTTTGCTTGCTTATTTTTTTATTTATTAAAAAATATATAACCTGCACTCTACAGGGTAGCTCAAGGCGGCTTCCAATATAAAACATTCATAATTTTAAAACACAAATCAAGTGAAAAATGACACCATACATCAAAAACAGAAAAGTAAAGTATTCACTGCTGTGGATACAGGGACGGTAACTTTTAAACAGGCGCGTGGGGGCACGTGTGCATGTTTGCCAGCTCGCACCCATGGACGCAGCTATTTTATAACATATGCATGTATAATTGTGCATGGTATAAAACAGGCTGAATGCACGCACATGTTCATGCAAGTTTAGATAGCCGCACGCCTATGCGCACAAATGCTGCTTCTACTGCGTAAGTGAGAGGATTTTAGTAGACACACATGCCGACACAATTACCAGTTTTCCCAGTTCATTTCCAGTTTGCCCAGGTAAGGGATAGGACTTCCTAACCCCCCTAGTCAAATAGCCTCCCTTTTACCCTTTTACCCTTTTACCCTTTTACCCTGTTAACCCATTCCTTTAGAAGCCCGCTCACCTCTTTACTTTTTTTGTTCTCTGACTTACACGCCATCCATAGCAGAAGTAAAGCTGCGAGACAGAGACCCCGGAGTACACTTGTTCATGTAAGTGTTTATGCTAGGGTTGCCAACTACCTGGTTTTGGGCCAGATAGCCAAGTTTTTAGGCACGTCGTGCAGCGTCCAGTCAGAATTACCATCCGGGCACTAAAAGTCCAGTTTTGCAGGTGGTACCTCCTCTCCCCCACAGTCTCCTAGTTACAGGGAGAGAAAGTGAGGTCGGAGCCTCTCAGAGGAGAGCTGTGTCATATTCCTGCCACCTCTTTTCTTATGCTGTGATTGCACAGCACAGGGAGAGGAGGTGGAGCACAGCAGAGCCCTCAGCAACCAGTGGCTCCATGGATTTCTGAAGTAATGACCCTCTTGGACCCCCTCCACCTCCCTCTCACAACATGCTGAGCCAGGAGCCAAGAGAGGGGCTGCAGTAAGCCAGCTGAGATAGACACAGGCACAGAAGGAGGTACAGGGTGAGGAGAGAGGAGAGACACAGGGGACAGAGACAAAAGGGAGGAAAGAGGAGACAATATGGGGAGCATGGTAGGGTTGAGATACAGAGGGGGGCATGGAGGGAGGGAATGGGTCACAGGGTCTCTTGATGAGTCCAGCCAACAACTACAGCTTTCTTGGAAATTGCTCTGTAGGCTGTACCTTTCCCCCTCAGGCCTCACTCTGGACCCACGCCTTGTCCCTTAGCAACTTGGAATTTACCTATTAAACAAAAACATATACAGGAGGATTTTCAGAGATCTACGCGTGTAAATCCCGGGGTTTATGCGTGTGGCCGGGCCTTGCACGCACCGGGTGAATTTTCAAAGCGGCCCGGCCACACGCATAAAACTTGGTACATGCACAACTGCCAGGCCTCTTCAAAGGGGCAGGCTGGGCGGGGTGGGGGAGAGAGGTCTGGGTGGGGAGGGGCGGGGAGGGGCAGGGGGGGGGGGGGGGGTGAGCCAGAACAGCGCCAATGATTGCTGTCCCAAAAGCTCATGCACCGGCAGCCGGCTGGCACTCGCAACTTACTTCAGCCTGAGGACCTGAAGTAAGTTATAAAACAAAAAAAAAGGTAGGGTTTAGGGGGTAGGGAGGAGAGGAGAGGAGAGGGGAAGAGGGAAGGAGTATAGGTATGGGGGTAGGGGAGTTCCCTCCCAGTCCGCTCCTTAATTGGAGCGGACTGGGAGGGAACTGGGGAAGGACCAAATGTGTCGCCGTGCGGAAATTGCGAAAGTCCCCCCCCTTGCGCAAACCGCCCGCACATATGCGTGTGGATTATAAAATCCGTCGTACATGTGTGTGCAGCCATTGAATCGACATTCACATGTTATAAAATCGGCACGTCCATGTGTGCACGTCGGGAAGCATGCGCATATGGATGCATGTGCGTACATTTGAAAAAATCTACCCCATAGTATTCTGCAGTGACCCCCCTTCCCTTCACCGTGCATGCCTGTACCCCTTTTCTGGACCTTTCTCTACCCAGCATCCCCTGCCCTGAACTCAGGCTTCCCTCCTGCCTATTATCTCACTGCTTCCCTCAGACCTATTGCAGGGCTGCCTAGTTCCTTGGGCAATATAGATATGGCGGGTGGGGGGATGCCAAGCAATGCCACCTTGGATGACATGACTGGCCAGCTGAGCCAGCAGCCACTTAGGGGCTAAGGAACACTTGTTCCACTATAATTGTGGCAGGCAGCATTGGTGGCCAGCACCCTGGTGAGGTGCACTAGTGCCCATTGGGCCAGGTACCCTGGGCAGTTGCTTGCCTCTTCTGACAGCCCTGGTTCTCCCCTTTTTCCCCCCTTCCCTGCCCAGCATGCTTCTCATCTTCTGAGATCATGTGTGAAAGAGGGAGAAAGCATGTATGAGTGAATGTGTTTATGTGTGACAGAATGAATGCGTATGTGTGTGAGAGGACACAGGAAAAGGTCTGTGCCACTCACTGCCACCCCCTAATAATCCAAGAGATATGAAATGGGGAGCAGCTGAGCAGGGGCGGATTCCCGCTGACGACCGGCCCGGGGATTCGCCGCCCAGGCCAGCCCAGGAGATACCACGTGGTCTGCCGAGCGCGGCTCTGTCACAGCCGGACCACCAGGGACTGGCCATCCATTGCTCCTACCATGTGACAGGGGCCGACCAAATGGCTCCAGTAGCCCTGTGACATAGTAAGGACCAAGGCTATCAGTGCCATTTTGAATACCGGCAGCCGAGGGCGTGAGTGCAGGAGATGGCTCCCGGCCCCCCGCTGGACCACCAGGGAGGTTTGGTAAATCTTGGGGGGGGTCAGGAGGGTGGGGGGTTTGTTTAAATTTGCTCCTTTAGAAGGCTGAATAATTCAGCGAAGATTCGTTGTATTTGCGGGGACTCGCGATACGTTTCGCTTCCCCACGAATACAACGAATATGGCCCTATACGTTGCGGATTACCAATATGTTAGAAACGAATGCACACCCCTACTGCAAACCAATTAGAACATAATGAGCCTATTCAGACTTGTTGAGTTCTACTGGTTAGGTATAATGAAAACCATTTTAAGACTGAGCCAGAGATACCAACTGATTGTAACCTCATGAGAAGAATTGCATGGTCCAAAGTTTTGAATTCTTCACACATGTCTAGTAAGACCATAGGGCCAGATTTTAAAAAGCATTTACATGCGTAAAACTGGGTTTTACTTGAGTAAATGCATTTTACTCGAGTAAGTGGGCTTTTGAAAATTTCTACAATACATGCCACTGAATGGTCCATAGGATTACTCACATAAGTACACTATACTCAAGTAAATGACTTTTGAAAATGACTACAATAGTATGTTACATTTATGTGTGTAACTCCTTTGATACTTTGTGTCATAATATAATCAATGTTTGTACCAAAATCACGAATTACAGTGTCAAAAGATGATAATAGAGTTTTGGTGCTAAAGCCACTCCTAAAACCATGTTGATGATAGTCAATGATGACATTATCTTCAGCAAAGTCTGTGAGCTTCTGGTGCCAATTCAAGCCTGCAGAAATCTGTTTTGTTAGTCTGTCACATCTGTTGTTTGTACAAGACTTCATGCATTCAACTACTATGCCTCAAAACTATGGAAAAAGTTACTGCCTTGAAGCAAATTACCTAATCTTCACTAAACAAGCCAAGGCTTGGTTATTTGGTCAGGCCTTCTTATAGATTCCATGGCAGAGATCTCCCTTCTTATAATGACTACCAGAACTCTGATCGTGACCACCTTATCAATACAAAGGCTCTCTTAATTAAGGACTTTTCTCTTTCTACACATAGTGCCAGGTTCATGCTTATGCATCTGTTTCCATACTTTCTCTACCCTTACTCTCTAATTGTTACGACTGTCATTGCCCTCCTTACCTCTTTGGCGACTCCTCCCACGGTTGATGGACGTCTGGCTGCCGCGGTGTCTGCCTGCCATCTTCTCCAGCGTCCCCAGGCCGGCTTGGGCGTTGCATCCCACCATGTTGTCCAGCTACCATAGGGCGCGCGCGCCGCGTGGCCCTGCTTCTTATTCCTTCTTTGGCACGAACCTCAGGGGCGTCCCCCTGTGATGACGTCACGTATCCCAGATACAAAAGCCTACTCTGTTTGCTAGCTATTCGAGTTAGCAAGGTGAAGGGACTCCATACGGATGGGATTTGCTCTCCGTACCTAGTTACTCTGCCTCTCCTTAATTGGACTTACTCTATCGGGGTACCCGCTCCTCGGGGCCCTCTCTCTTTTTCTTTCAGGTCACTGTCTGGAACCGGTACTCGCTCCTCGAGGGCCCATGCTCCCGGACTCGCTGCCTGAGCTTCACTTCTGCTTGGAAGAAACCACTGCCTACACCATCCATCAGTGAGTTACCATCTATATTCTCTCAGAGCTGTTCCCTGGAACCAGGTACTCGATCCTCGAGGGCCTATCTCTTTTCCAGCTTCTGTGTTACCTTCCGGGAGAAATCGCTGTGTGAGTAATCAACCAACGAGCCTCTATACCAGAACCCTGTGTATGCTCCACTGTACTCACTATCTCAGTTTCTCTCCACTACAGCACAGCTATTGCGGGATCACTGTTCCAGTGTCCTGAGGGTCTACAAGCCCAGCCGGGCTTCATCTCTACTCACTACTGCCACCTCTGGTGGCTTCTCAACTCTGTTTAATAAAAGATTATTCTGTGTTGTGTGTCCTAAGCTGAGCCTGACCTGTGGCCCCTCACAGGACTTCCCCCTGTGGGCATGGTCAGCTGCCACAGTGTCCAAGGGTCCACCCAAAACCTTACAAACAATAACACTAATCTATCAAGCAGACCAGTGATTTAGCACTTATTCTACTGCATCCCAGATGATTAAATTAAGTGTCCTCGTAGCTCTACTCTTATCTGGTTTTGTGCCCTCCTTTGTGATCAATGTGCCTGTAATGTGTTGTGTCTGTGGACCCCTGGGCTGAGGTGAGATTGGCTGTTCCTGCAGGGAGAAGCCCTGCAGATTCTTGCCATCAGCAGACAGACCTAGGCAAAGCAGAGACCGGACACGATCTTCACCTTTACCAACCCATGTACCCCTCACATTGAGCCTTTGGATGCTGAGGCTGGCAGGACTTAGGCAAGGGTCTCTGCTGATGACTAGAAACATGGTTCGAGACCAGGTGAAGGTCATAGGCAGGTAGTGAGTAAACATGTCAGGATCCAGGCAAGGATCAGAGGCAGGCAGCAGTCAAGCATATCCTGAGTCCAGGCAAGGGTCAAACCAGGTATCTGTCCAAGGGAGAATAAGAGGAACGGATAAGGCTGAGGCAAGCAGGCAAGGCAGCAGCAGGTCGGGTAAATGAGGACTAGGGCCGGCTGGAGATGAAGACAGGCTGAAGATGAAGGCTGGACCTGTTGTTGAGGCAAGTTGCTTCCGGGGAGCTGCCCTTATATTGGGCGGTGCTGATGACATCATCTATCAGTGCTGCAAAGACTTTTCTGCAGAGGTCCTTTTAAATGCTGGGAGGTGATGCGCATACACGCCTAAGGAAGAATGTAGCACATTGCAGCTGGCATCGTGCTGCCGTGTGGTAAGCTGGCAGTGTTTCGCCACATCGAAGAGCGGCGCAGCCAGCCCGGACCCAGAGGTGAGAGCAGTGGTTTGCAGGATTAGTCCACAGACCCCCGAACGCAACATGATGATTGTAACTGAGATGAAACTGTAACTGTAATTATGATTGTGATCCGACTTGAAACCATCTTAGGAAAAGGCAGAATACAAAATACTTATAAAGAAATAAAACATAAATATCCCATCAAACTTCACTTTTAGCATCTCCTAAAGTACAAGAACCTGTTTGCGAGGAAACAGTTCCCAAGAAGTAGGAAATGTTTCCTTTTATTTGTGTTATTTTGTCAGCACTGATCCACCTTTGAAGAGGAATGTCTCCTCCAAAGAGTTCTGGCACAATTGGTGGCATTGTAAAAGTGAAAGACAGCCATTTTATGAACAGAGGAAATGGCATAGCTACTTAGAAAACAAAATAGAATGCAATGGAAACAGAAAAAAGTATGGAAAAGAAGGGAAAATGTGTGTGGAAAAAACATGGAAGCAGGAAAAAAAGGATAAAAATAAAAATAAACCAATAAAAAAAGGCACAGAATGCAGCAAATAGGAATCTATGTTATACAATTTGGGGTAGATTTTAAAAGCCCAGTGTGCGTAAATCCTGCCGGATTTATGCGCGCAGGGCACTCACGTTTTGCTTAGGCAGCCGGCGCGCGCAAAGCCCCGGGATGCGCGTAAGTCCCGGGGCTTCGTAAAAGGGGCGGGGGGGGGGGGGTGTCCGGGGGGGGGGGGGTCGGAAGTCGGGGGGGTGTCCGGGGGCGTGTCCTGGGTCAGGGGGCGGTCCAAGGCGGGTCCGAGGGCATTGCGATGGTTCGGGGGCAGGCCGGGAGGGCGGTCCCGAGTCCCCCGGCACTGCGGCCTGTGCCGGGGGATGGCGAGGCAGCACACGCAAGTTACGCTTGCTTCAAGCAGGCGTAACTTGCACAACAAAGGTAGGGGGGGATTTAGTTAGGGCTGGGGGGTGGGTTAGATAGGGGAAGGGAGGGGAAGGTGGGGGGACGCGGAAGGAAAGTTTCCTCCGAGGCCGCACCGATTTCGGAGTGGCCTCGGAGGGAACGGAGACAGGTTGCGTGGCTCGGCGCACGCAGGCTGCCGATTTTGCACAGCCTTGTGCGTGCCGACCCCGGATTCTATAAGATACGCGCGGCTATGCGCATACCTTATAAAATCCGGCGTACTTTTTTAAGATCTACCTCAGCATGTATTGTTTTGTTTTATATCCTAGTTTATTTCTATATCAAATTTGATGCTTTACTTTTCTCTGTACACCACTTAATTCACTTTTATTATTTGTAGTTTATAAGTTTTATAAATAAACAAACAAATAAATAAATAAATAAAACTAAGAGTTAAAAATGTGGATTTTGATTTAATGTCTCGCCTTTCCAAATGAAAGCTGAAGGCTAGTTACACTTCAGGTTTAGTAGGTATTTCCCTGCCCCTAACGTATTACAATCTAATTGGCCGATGTAATAAGAAGTGCTCAGCTGTGTATAAATGTTAGTGCATGGTTGTGCACACAGCTGGAGCCAAGTAGCTTCACACTTTTATAGATCTACAAGGACCAATTAGTTGAACTCTGATTTTCATCTGGTGACCTGAAGGCCACTGTCAGAGACATGATACTGGATCTGATGGACTATTAGTCTGATCCAGCTTGGCCTTTCTTATGTTCATACATTTTTGTGCATACAACTTTACTGCCAATTTTACAAGGAGTTTGGCAAATGAAAAAAATGCGCACAGATGTGATTAAAATTATGCACACAAACTATTGTTCCTCCATGCAAATCCATGTTTATCAAGGCATTAGCTATTATTCCCCAATGCAGAGAGGTGTCTAGGCTTAACATATATTTTCTTAATTCTGGAAATTTAACTCCTTGTCAGAGACGGAATAAAGTTTCTGGGGTTAGTGTTAGCCTATAGGACTGAACTTGCAATTTGTGGTGTATGGTCCTATACTCAGGATTTATGCATATAAAACATGGGACTTCATTTCCTAAGCATTTTTCCCAAAGATAAAGAATGGAAAATCAGGCCCACGATTTGTGCAGAAATCATATTTTATGTGCAGAGACCATGCTTTGTTCAGAAATTGTATTTTCATTGCATAAAACACATTTTGTGTAAATAAATCATGTTCTATGTGCCAAAAGCACGATTTGTGTACAAAATGTTTCCTATGCAAAAAAAAATGACTCGTGAGGATAAATCATGTTTTTTGTGCACTAAGCATATTTTGTGTGCACATTTGCAAACTAGCACTTTTTTTTTAACTCACAATGTATTAGCATACCATTACTCATGTAGGGTAAAATGAGAACCAGAAATTAAACCGGGCAGGTAGAGAATCATAAAAATATGTCCAGGTCTAAATCTTGATCGAGCCGATGTGCATGTCCTATATTAAACTAAAAAATAAGTCTCTACCTCTCCATATGTGAGCTTAACTGTTCACAGGGTGCAAAATCTTTACTCCTCAAAAATATAGTTATACAGGTATGTACCACTATTTATGTTTTCATTCTCTTACCTTGAATATTCTTTTACCCTTGAATGTTCAGGAAACAAAGATATTGAGGGTGGGAAAGCACCCCTAAGGTGATAGAGACAAGTTTATTTATTATGAGGGTGCATAGTTGCCCATCATAATTAGTGACTAGTTTTTGGGTGTTTTTAGATTCTCAACTATTGTTAAACCCTCATATTCACCATATGGAAAATTTGTCTTTTTACAGATTAAAGCTGCTGAAACCTTTGAAATCTCTTTCCCATGCTAATTTGTGTAGAGCTGTCTTGCAGACATTGGTCCTAGGGCAGCTTGACTATTGTAGTAGTGAATGTGTGGGGCTCTCTGAAAAACTCATGCATGTGTTACAACTAGTTCAGCATGCGCTGTCTGGCTTTTAAAGGGATTATTACAACAATATCATGTAACTCCCACTTTATGGGCGCTGTATTGGCTTCCAGTTAAATGGAGGTGTATATTTAGATTATTAGTGATTCTTTATAGGTTATTGAATTTGGAAGATTTCTGTTCTGTCAGAAACAGAGTCAAATAGTATGTTCCTTTGTGCACATTGAGCTTGACTAGAAAAAGGATCCTGCAAGTACCTAGTATAAGAGACCATAGGTATGAGCAGACTCAATCTAAAGCCTTTTCTTTTGATTCCCTGGTCCTATGGAATTCTTTACTGGTGGATTTAAGGGAGGAGAGATATATAAAGGGTTTCATGAAGCAGATTAAGACAATGTATTTTAAAGAGGTGTTTGGATGAAGATAACAGTTCAAATTGTTTGTTCATTGTTTTATCTGTTTCTGTGTATTTATTACCATATTTATTTTATGTTTTATTTTATTTTATGAATGCAAAATATGTAATTTGTACTGGATAGAATTTTTTCTTGGAAACTGTGGAATAAGTAAATAAATACATGTAATACTGCTCTTGAGTCCTAATATCTTTTCTTCTTCCCTATGTATAATACTGGCAAAATATTTTATTTCATTTTATTTTTGTTTTGATTTCTGTTTAATTAAATTTTTTAGTTTCATTTAAATAATTTTTGTTTTAAAATCAATGTTCTTTTTAGTGCGCATATTCAAATTAGTTCACACTAACTTGAAATACTGTGCATTAACTCAAATAGCATATACTATTTGAATTACTGTGCACAGTTTGATTTAGTGCACATTATTTTCAGTTACTGTGTACTATTTCAGTTATGCATATATCATGGCAATATCATGCAATATTCATGATTTCATGCAATTTTTAAACTAAATATCCACCCCTATTGAAATTAGATGCTTTACATGCATTTGCATGCATTAAATTGTCTAATGCATGCAAGTAACTAATGCGTATGCAATACAAAGTAAATAAAATAGTGCAGCTTAAACAAAAAAACAGTCATGTTATTTTATTGCCTTTTAAGGAAGTGAAGTTATTTCATACCAAGGACATCAGAATGCTGTCCAAAACTGGACAGTTGGCAACCCTAGTTATAACTGCTGCACTGCAGGTTACAACATTTTATTTATTTATCATGTAAAGAAGTGCATTTGTTTGAAAGAAATGGGTAACATAATGAATGTGTCCTAATAAGTTTTATTTGTGCCCCCTCCAAAAGAAATGGAGGAGTCCCACAAATGAAATGAATATTCTTCATCTCTTTTGTTTATGCTTCTCATTCATTTCAGTAACTCATTGAAGTATATGGCTGTATACTGCTGAGAAAAAAATCAACTGGTGACTACTGCAACCAGCTCTTGCCTGTGTAACTTCAACACCTTGCCAGAGTAAAGGCAGGACAAATTGGCAAGGAGACTAGCCAGACTATAAATCATGGACAACATCTTTTTAAGTTGCCTGTAGCTGCTATCTGGATCAAATAACACTGATGTCCTCCCACTGTACAGTCAGAGCATGTGCAAAAAAACAGTCTGTATTATCTCTCTACCTCTTCAAAAAGAAGAACATGCTAGGATAATCTCTCTGTGAATTTTTTTTAAAAAGCTTATATTTTGGATTTGGCACTGCTTCAATTCTTCTCTGTGCTGCAATAGTCTCACACACAGTGCCAGCTAACAAGGCAGGGCACTGCTGCTGATTTTGATTTTTCCCTTTTCTGGGGGAGGATCAGGGTGGGAGACAGTACTGAGATTGAAGCTTTGGCAGTTCTAGTGATCTTTTTGTCTCTGGACAGTGAAGTAAGCACAGCACACACAGAGATGGAAGAAAAAACTCTTACTTTGGGGTTCTTGCTGCCACATGCCTATCTGCCATGCCACAGATGTACCAAGAAGGGAATCCAGCTGAGTTGAAACTCCAATGACGAGGCAATGTGTCATCTGGAGGTAGTTTCGTAGCTGTCGTGGACTTGCGAGGAGGTTCATCAAAAATTTGTCTAAAGGTAGCCACAAATTATTCCAGGTCCCCCAAGATGGGGTCTTTACATTCCCACAGCGGCCAGGCACAGACAAGAGCCCGGCCTTCCAACAGGGAAATGATATAGCTGGTCTTGACTAAATCAGACAGAAATTGCGAAGGGAGCAGGGTGAAACGAACAAAGCATTGGTTCAGAAAACCACGGCACTGTTTAGCATCCCATGAATACTGGGAAGGGGGTGGCAGCTGTGTGGTAGTCACCAGTTCAAGGCTAGGCATCTGAGCAGGCACCAGCTGTGGTAATGGAGGTGTGGCATCCATTCGGGTTGCCAGTCTTTCCACAGTGGACATTAGGACATCCAGACAATGTTGTTGTTATTGTAGTCCTGGGTGATGCCAGGAATTGCCTAGAGGCCAGAAAGGTCCGCCAGGTCCATGGCCTTTCAAACTGCTGAGTTCGTGGACCCTTGAGCTGGCTGAAACAGATAGTGACACACTGTGGGAACGCCCATAGTAGAGGTTGCAACCGGTAGGCAGCCCGAGGCAGGAGACCTGATGGATCTTCACCACTGGAAGCCTGAGATCCCCCCAGGAGGAGCCCGTGAGGATCCAATCTGTTGGACTTACTAATGGTCTCCTTTGGGCAGTAACTGGAGAGACGCCATGGAGTGAAGATGAGGAAGCTGGTTCCAGGAGGCCCTGGAGCTTCACCACTGAAAGCCCGAGATCCCCCCGGGAGAAGCCTGTGAGGACCCGAGCCACTTGGACTTAGGTGAGGCCTCCTGGATGGAAGCGCAGGACACAGAGGGTTGGCACGAAGACTGAAGCGAAGGATCAAGCTGGAGTCAGAAGCCAGGAACAAGCTAAAGTCAGAAGCCAGGAACAAGCCGGAGTCAGAAGCCAGGAACAAGCCAAAGTCAGACCTGCAACTAGAGACTCCAAGGTGAGTGAACCTCATTGCAAGGCAAGGATTGGAGCTAGATGCAGGGTTTAAATACCCTGAAAACGTCTGAGTCATCCAAGGGCGGTGCTACTCTTTCCCATGTTGGCCCCTTTAAGAGTGGAGCCCCTGCGTGCGCGCGCCTAAGGGGCAGGGCCAGGCCCGGAGCATCGGCGGTACCTCCTTCGCGCAGGGAGCGCAGTGGAGAGGAGCCATACAGGCCTGTACAGGCCGGAAGAACGCCGCAGCAGCCCGGACCATCCCCGAGGTAGGAGGAGGGACTGGGGCACGGCCCAGGACTGCAACAAATGCAAGGCAACACAGGAGTGCAGGAGAAGTCCTTATATAGGGCTGACACAGGAAACCAGGTGAAGCTGACTTCCGGTGGGGCCAGGAGAACCCCACCTACGCTGCCCCTTTAAGAAGGGGAAGGAGATGTGGGCCTGCCCCTTAGGAAGGGGGCAGGACCTTGGAGAGCGGTCATGCTGCCGCAGAGATACTGAAGGAACTGGAGAAGCTGGGCCTGCGTGCAGGCAGGATCTGACGTCGGCAGCGGCTCCTGTCACTGCTGGAGGAAAAAGGCGGCTCCAGCCGCCAGGAGAGACCGGGGACCGCGGCCACCGGGCCGCAAAGATGAAGCAGACGTCGGAGGCGGCCCCAGCCACAAAGAGACACAGCGGCAGGCCCGCTGTGCCGGCGAGGCATCCCAAAGTCCGCGGCTCCTGCCGCTGTGAAGGAAGAAAGCTGACTGCGGCTCATGCCGCGAAGAACAGCTGCGGTTCCGACCGCAACAGGAAGGGCAGCACAGGAGGTGAGAGGCCTGCTCACGGGGAGTAGCTCCGTGGGCAGGAATCATAACAAGGAGTTTCTGTTATCTGTGAAAGGAGAACAATGTGTGGGTTAAGTGAGCAGGTGGCATGAAAGGCAATGAGAGCTGAATGTGGATACAAGATGTCAGTTAGGGGTAAGTGTGTTTTTGTGACAAGCTCATGTGAAGGACACAGTGAGATACTATGTAGTGATAATGGGTTGCAGGAAAGAATCTAAGTAGTTGCATACAATGAGGCTTTCATAAGTCAGGCAAGATCAGCATGGTGACAGCATAATGCATGAGTTCTTGACCCGGATCTGGACCTCAGAATGCACCTGGATGGTCAGATTTTCAGGATATCCATATTGGATATGCATAGAATAGATTTGCATGCTCTGCCTGCATTGCATGTGGATCTGTCTCATGCGTGTTCATTGTAGATTTCCTGGGGGCCTGGGTAGCTGACTGTATTCTTGGGACTGGATTGAAAATTCCTGTCATAACAGTAGAGCTAAGTTGTATGGCCTTCTGTAGAAGCAATTTTTGGAAAGCTGATTCCAATTCCTTTGTGTGTGTGGTGATGAGTAGGCTACTTAGGAAACAATTTAAGCTCTGGAATTCATTGTCAGAGGATGTGGTAAAGGCAGTTAGCATAGCTGGGTTTTAAAATGATTTAAACATGGACAATTTCCTGGAGGAAAGGTCCATAAACCATTATTAACCAAGAAAAGAAAAGCTCCTACTTACTCCTGAGTGTAGGCATTTAGTAGGGATTCTATCTACTATATGGGATGCTGCCAGGTACTTGTGACCTGGATTGGTCACTGATGGAAACTAGAGATGTGATTCAGCCAAACCTTTCGGTTCGGCCTTCATTATCGGCCTGCTCCAGGAAATTTCGTTTTCCCACAGTTCGGGCCGATTTGATTTCAGCTGCCCATGAAATGAAGTCCAAAACCCGCCCCAACCCTTCAAACTGAATTTACAATGGGGGGTTGTAAAAAAAAACAAAAAACAAACCCACCTTCAAATTTAATTAATTGCAACCCTCCACCCTCCTGACTCCACCAAAACTTGCCAAAATTCCCTGGTGGTCCAGCAGGGGTCCTGGATGTGACCTCCCACTCTCAGGCCATCGGCTGCCATTAATCAAAATAGCGCTGATGGCCCTTTGCCCTTACCATGTGACAGGGGCTATCGGTGCCATTGGCCGGCCTCTGTCACATGGTAAGGGCAATGGACGGCCAGCACACGCAACAGTACTCCTCCCCTTACGACCCCCCCTTGGAAGTCTGGGTTTGCCCGGTTGGGCACAATGAAACTGAAGGAGAAGGTTTTTATCCAGGATGTTACGAGTTGGCTCCCACAAATTCTCTTCTGGGCCGTACGCCTCCCAAGAAAGGAGGTATTCCCACCAACGACCCCTATGGCAGACATCAAGGACTTCATGGACCTTGTAAGTGGTGTCAGACTCCGCAACCAGCTGAGAAGGTTCAGGAACCTTACAAGAAGGCCAAGAGAGAATCACCAGCTTCAAAAGCGACACATGGAATGTGTTGTGAATTCCCAGAGTTGGTGGCGGCCGGAGCTGGTAGGGTGACTGGAAAAGGTCCAATGTATCTTGGTGAGAACCTTTGAGAAGGTATCTTGAGGCGAATGTATCGTGTACTTAACCAGACTTTTTGACCAGGAAGAAACTCAGGAGCTGAGCGTCGATGGGTGTCTGCGGACGTCTTAGCCCGGATCACGGCTTGGCGCAGGTTAAGGTTTGTCTGATTCTAAAGAGCCTTGAGGGCATATGCAGTGGCTTGCACGGCTGGAGAAGGTACAGACAGCGGTATAGGTAGTGGAGGCCGTGGCTGCTTACCATAGACAATGGAAAATGGTGACATTCCTGTGGCAGCGGCAATATGGAAGTTGTGGGAGAACTCCACCCAAGGAAGAAGTTCTGCCCAGTTGTCTTGCCGATCACTTATATAGGCGCAGAGAAAGGCCTTTAGGGAATGGTTCATACATTCGGCTTGACCGTTGGCCTGCGGATGGTAAGCTATGGTGAGGCTGATGTTAATGCCGAACTTGCAACATAAAGTGCGCCAATTACAGGTGACGAACTGGGGACCTCTGTCCAAGACTATGTTCTTGGGTAAGCCATGCAGACGGAATATATGGAGGAAAAACAGGCATGCCAATTCTGCAGCAGAAGGTCGGCCCAGCAGTGGAACAAAATGGGCCATTTTTGAAAACCTGTCAATGGTGACCATTATGACAGTGTGACCTTTAGACGGTGGCAAATCCACAATGAAATCCATGGAAAGGTATGTCCATGGCTCTTTTGGAGCAGGAAGGGTTGGAGCAGGCCCCAAGGTCGACCGACCGAGGGATTCTGTTGAGCACAAGTGTTGCAGGAATCAACGTACGCTCTGGCGTCAGAGACCATAGTGGGCCACCAGAAGAATTGCTGGCTGGGGTAACGCAAGAGCTCGCGCCCATCCTGGGTGGCCAGCGAACTTAGAATCGTGTACCCATCAGAGAACTCTTTCACGGAGGCGGTGGGGCACAACAGTTTTCCCAACAGGGACTGGGAGAGTCGCAGACAAGCAGTTACAAGCAGGGTCGATCATGTGACTTGGTTCTTCAAGAATATCTTCAGGTTCAAAGAAACGAGATAAGGCATCTGCCCAGAGATTCTTCTCTGCTGGGCGATACCGGAGCTCAAAATTAAACCTGGAAAAGAACAAGGCCTATCGGGCTTGACAAGTGTTGAGACACTGGGCATGACTCAGGTGTTCAAGGTTTTTGTGATTGGTGAGAATTGTAAATTTGTGCTGGGCGCCCTCCAACCAAGAGTGCCATTCGTCCAAGCCCACCTTAATTGTGAGTAATTCTCGGTCCCCAATACTGTAATTCTGTTCTGCAGGAGAGAACTTATGAAAAAAGAAGGAACATGGGACCAGGGACCTGGATGCCAAATGCTGGCTCAGAACTGCCCTGGCCCTGATAACAGAGGCGTCCACTTTGACCAGTAAGGGCTGGTTTGGGTGTGGGTGACGAAGACATGATCCAGCGCAGAAGGCCACTTTAAGGCACTGAAAGGCTGTAAGGGCTTCTAGAGTCCAATTCTGAGTGTCTCGGCCCTTATGTGTCATAGCTGTGAGGGGAGCCGCCAGAGTAGAATAGTTAGAAATAAAACGGCGGTAGTAATTTGTAAATCTGAGAAACCGTTGCAAGCCTCAGAGGCCCAAAGGCTGAGGCCAGTCTTGGATTCCCTTGTGTTTCTGTGGGTCCATGGAAAACCCTTGTTGCGAGATAATATATCCCAGAAAAGGCAGACTGGATTGTTCAGAGGCACTTGTCCAACTTTGCGTAAAGATGATTCTCACGGAGACATTGGAGGACTGTGCGAACATCTGCACGGTGCGTAGTGAGGTCCTTTGAAAAGATAAGAATATCATTGTCCTTGCCGCAAATGAAGAAGGTTAGCACTTGCCACAGCGTGCCACCCTGGGTCATCAAAAATCAGACAGAAGATGGTCACAAAATGAGATAGTTCTTGTAGGAGCGAATCTGAGTGCTCCCATAGGGGCGAGGCCCAGGGCAACGCTTTCCCCTCCAATCGAGACAGGATAAAGGTGACCTTTATGAGTTCATCTTGGAAGATGGACGGCTGCAGAGCAAACTGCATATAGCATTGGTTAATAAACCCTCTGCAGAGCTTGGAGTCACCATTGAAGAGAGGCGGAGCTGCTAGGGCCATCAAGGCCCTGGAAGTGGAGGGAGATGGCTGTTGGTTGGTGAAATCTTGTGCTGGAACTGCGTGACCGGATTGGCCAAGTCCAGAGTAGAGACAGTACGGGCGTCGTAGAACAGTCTGAAGTCAGAGCAGGCAGCAAGCAAAAAGCAGTGGCAAGGCAAGGTCAGGTCCAGGAGATGATCAGTAGCATGTTCAAGCAAGGCAGAGGTCAGGTCCAGGAAATCATCAGTAGCATGATCTGGCAAAGCAGAGTTCAGGTCCAGGAGATGATAAGTAATGTGGTTGGCAAAGCAGAGGTCGGGTCCAGGAGAAGATCAATGACATGGTCGGGCAAAGCAGAGGTTGGGTCCAGGAGAAGATCAATGACTTGGTCAGGCAAAGCAGAGTTCGAGTCCAGGAGAAATCAGTCTGTAAATCAAGTAGAATAAACATAAGGCACATGAACCAGGAGAAGTAACAAAACCAGGATCAGGAACACGGAAGGAACAGGAACCAGGAACACGAGGAAATTACCAGAAGAGGCAATGATGTACACGTCCAGCGTGGAGACCTGTTGCAAAGGCAACTAACTGAGGCTGGGCCCAGCCTTATATACTGGAACCCAGTGACGTCATCACCCGGGGCCGCGGGTTGGTTTCCTGCCACGGCCACTTTAAAAGGAAAGGAAATGCGCGCGTGCGCCTCGGGAGGAGTGCGGCGCGAGCCTGCAGCGTCTCTCCGCGGACACGTGGGGAGGCCCGCCGCGGAGCATAGGTGTCCGCCTTGGAGACAGGAGCAGCGGGGGGCGGCCCGAGGTGGAAGGTGGCGGCCCACAGCCGCAAGGGAAGTGGAGCCAGATGCTCGAACAGGCAGAAGAGGGTAAGAGGGCCTGGCCGTGGGCCTGCCGCGGCCAGCATATGCAGCAATGAACACACACCCCTTTTAAAATTTCCCAACTTATGCAGTAGAGCAGGATTTATGCGCATAGGCGTGCGTACACTTAAAATTGGGTGAGCATGTACATGGTCAGGCTATTTTATAATATGCATTCATATTTGTGCAAGTTATAAAATAGCCATATATCTGGGCACGCACTGATGCACACATGCCAAAGTGCACCTGCTCATCAGTTTGAAAGTTACCATCTCTGTGTTTATCCTACAATTTTTTAATTATTCTATTCTTTTTTCTCTACCACCTCCCTTGGTGAGGGAAGGGGGGAGGGGGGTTCCAGCATCCACCATCTGTTCCTAAAAAACTATTTCCTGATATTGTTATCCTTCCTTGGATTTTCACATTCTTTCCTAGTTGATGGGTTAGTAAAAACTGTTCTCTATGAGGGCAATAATGAAAGGCAATTCTGTGAATACAACAGTGCTTTTCCCACATAAATGAGAGCTTTGTTTATTGCCCACCCTCAATGCAAGCAAAATTACCCACATTGTAGAATAATGTGGGTAATTTTGCCTGCATTGAGTTCACATAGTTTTGTACAATCAAAACCTTAAGCATTGTTTCCAGTTAAAACAAATACCCCCAGAGAAAGCAGGCTTAATTTTCTGCAGGTAATTGTTAGGGTACAATATTGAAAACAGTAGTACACATGCACTTTTGCATTCATTATTGTGTCAAACCCTGTAGGTTTTAATTCTCCATGGGATTCGCCAGACAATGGGTAGTTTGATTATTTACCCCATGTGAATCAATTTGGATTCCCTTAGAGCCAGCTGGTTCACATGAGTCAGCTCCAACCAAAACTGAAAGGGATTTGTTTCTTCTGGATCTAAGCAAGTCCCCCAGTTCAGAGGAGGAGCCTTGAACATTATGAAGGCCATAATGATACCCCACGGGCAGCTTGCAGAACTGTTGGTAGTTTGTACGCACAGATCTGCGAGTGAATTTTCAAAGGGAAACTCCCCGCAGAGTTTTCTTTTGAAAGTTTGGGTGGTGGCCACATTATGGATATGTTGGTACACATTCCCTTTGCATCTGCCAAGTTTGTACTGGAAACTATACATGGTGATTTGAAAATTAAACCGACTTACATATTTTCTCTCCCCCCCAAACTAACCCCACCCCCTGTGCCTTTACCCACAATAAGAGGGAGGTAATATTCAAATTGTTTTATACAGATACAAACATATTTATTCACATAAAAATGTTCACCTATCGCCCTCTATAATTTTAACAGTTTCACTCATCCCAGTCACAGGTCTGTGTTCAGTGCTCCGTGGCTCTCTTTATCCTATTGAATAATTTAAAAAAAACTTTTCTGGTGCTACATCTGGTTCTTAATGACAGCAAATTGTCAATTTTTGATTTAGGTGGTCCATAAAAATCGAAAAATAAATAAATATATATGCTAAACGGTACTGATGAAATTTTTGTCTTTTGTTAATATTGTTCATGTCTTTATTTTTTTAATTGATTTTCTCTGAGTTGCTTACCCTTATGCCTTCTAATCCCATTTCATCTGTGTCCTCCACACAAGACTATCAATTACTCTAAAACTGCAAAAAAACTTACTTTTTTAAACTTTGAACTATCAACATACCTTAAAGCACTGCAATCTAAATATAAAATGTTTCCTTCCATGCTGTCCTTTGAAAAATTTCACAGAAAAACAGGGTTTGCTTAGTTCCTCATGAGTGTTATAGAATGCAAGCAGTAATAAAGAGAAGCAGCTATATTATTCCCTAATCTTAATGGCACTGTGCAACAGGAAAATAGAAGCAATTAAAGTTCTGAATAGTGTTTACATTCATGAAGTACACACATATAATTAATGGTAATTTCTAGTGAAGAAAAATGACGTGGCAGTGAATCTATTGAAAAGGCAATGGATGTGTGTGAGGGCTTTTTTTTTACATGAAATAGGAAATCTGCTTTCTGGTTTCCATTCTGCTATGGAATGTGGGATCTCCATAAACCGCAACCTATTCAATAAAGCTTTTTTTCCCCCATAGGCACATAATGAGGGAAAGACCATTTTGAATCTGACCTACTGAGACTGATATTCAAAGGGATTTATCCGGATAACTTTTGAGTTACCCAGATAGATGCCATCTCTGAATATCCCTAGCACTTATCCATAAGATCTAATCTCCTGGCTATCATTAAAGGTTTGGGAGTGTGGATGAGGTGGGTGGGTAACAGTGAACTTACAGGGGGGAGGGAGGATTCTGCATGCCACTGCCTTTATCACATTTTTTAACTTTGTGGGGTGGGAGAAGGGTGGAAGGTTTTTCAGACCTGTAGGCCTATAACTTTAAATCTTATTTTTGGGCATTCAGCAGTGTGGGGGAGAAAGGGCTTGGGGATCTTTGGGGTGGGAGGGTGAAGGATCAAGCCTTGAGGCCCATGCAGTAGCTGCTTTTTTTTTTTTTTTAACTAATCACTGCTTAACCAGTGATATCCTTTGAATATGGTTCCATGTAATGCCTTCAGGCAAGTTTTTTTGTTCATTGTAAACCGGTTTGATTTGCATCTAATGTAGGAAGATCGGTATATAAAAACTATAAATAAATAAATAAATAAATAAATAATAAATATCACTGGTTAAATTAAATGTATCTGGTTAAACTACCACGTCCGCGGCCCCACCCCCGAATGACGCGCCCCTGACACGCCCCCCAACACGCCCCCCGATACGCCCCCCCAGGAAAGTCCCGGGACTTATGCGCATCCCGGGGCTTGCACGCGCCGCCGAGCCTACTCAAGATAGGCTCGGTGTGCGCAGGGGGAACTTCGGGCAGGTTTTCGGGGGGTAGGCATGTATCTTACGCACGTACCCTTTTGAAAATCTGGCCCTGTGTCTACTAGCCAATGCAAGTAGCCATAAATAATGGCTCCTTTTAGCTTCCCTAATTGCCCTATTATATTCCAACTATTGGACGTTATGTGATGATAAGGCTATTTCAGATTGCTGTTTAATCCAAGCCCTCTCATTCTTATATGTGTTCTGCTTCAACACTCTCAAATCTGAGGTATTCCACGAAGCCAACTTCTTACCTTTTCTCAATACATATGAATTTTCTGGTGCCTTCCAATCTAAAACTGATCTTATTTCCTCTTCCTAATGGGAAGTTAATTTGGATACATCCACATAAGAACATAAGAAATTGCCATACTGGGTAAGACCAAGGGTCCATCAACCCTCAACATCCTGTTTCCACCAGTGGCCAATCCAGGCTACAAGTACCTGGTCAGTACCCACATATAAAATAGATCCCATGAAGAATGCCCACTAGTCCTTCTATTCTGCAAAAGTGTAAATAACCAATTCACATTTACCCATTCTAGACCTATCATGATTTTAAAAACCTCTATCATATCCCCCCTCAGCCATCTGTTCTCTAAGTTGAACAGCCCTAACCTCTTTAGCCTTTCCTCATAGGGTAGCGGTTCCATCCCCTTTATCATTTTGGTTACCCTTCTCTGTACTTTCTCCAAAGTAACTATATCTTTTTTTGAGATGCGATGACCAGAATTGTACATAATACTCAAGGTGCAGTCTCACCATGGAGCAATACTGAGGCATTATGACGTTTCTATTTTATTCACCATTCCCTTCCTAATATTTCCTACCATTATGTTTTCTTTTTTGACTGTAGCAGCACACTGAGCTGACAATTTCAATGCATTGCCCACTATTATGCCTAGATCTTTTTCCTGGGAGGAAGCTCATAATATGAACCTAACATTGTGTAACTACATCATGGGTTATTTTTCCCTATATTCATCACCTTGCACTTGCCCACATTAAATTTCATCTATAATTTGGATGCCCAATCTTCTGGTCTCACAAGGTTCTCCTCCAATTTCTTGCAATCTTCTTGTGATTTAACTACTCTGAATAATTGTGTATCATCTGCAAATTTGATTACCTCACTCACTGCATTTCTTTCCAGATCATTTGTAAATATAAAGAGAAGCACCGGTCCAAGAACAGATCCCTGAGGCACTCCATTGTTTACCCTTTTCCACTGAGAAAATTGACCATTTAATCATACTCTTTGTTTCCCGTCTTTTAACCAGTTTGTAATCCACGAAAGGACATTGCTTCCTAACCCATCACTTTTTAGCTTTCTTAGAAGCCTCTCATAAGGGACTTTGTCAAACGCCTTCTGAAAATACAAATGCATTACATTTACCGGTTCACCTTTATCCACATGTTTTTAATCCCTTCAAAAAAATAAAGCAGATTTGTGAACCAAGAATTCCCTTGGGTAAATCTATGCTGACTGTGTTCCATTAAACCATATCTTTATATATGCTCTATGATTTTGCTCTTTAGAATAGTTTCTACTATTTTTCTTGGCACTGAAGTCAGACTCACTGGTCTATAATTTCCCGGATCACCCCTGAAGCCCTTTTTAAATATTGGGGTTACATTGGCCACCCACCAGTCTTCAGGTACAATGGATGAGTTTAATAATAGGTTACAAATTTTAACTAATAGACCTGAAATTTCAATTTTGAGTTCCTTCAGAACCCTGGGATGCATACCATTTGGTCCAGGTGATTTGCTACTCTTTAGTTTGTCAATCTGGCCTTCTCCATCTTCCAGGTTCATAGTGATTTAGTTCAGTTCATCTGAATCATCACCGTTGAAAACCATCTCTGGATCCAGTATCTCCCCAACATCCTCATTTGTAAACACAGAAGAAAAGAATTAATTTAGTCTTTCTGCAATGGCCTTATTTTCCCTAAGAGCCCCTTTAACCCCTCGGTCATCTAATGGTCCAACCGACTCCCTCACAGGTTTCTAGGTTCAGATACATTTTAAAAAGTTTTAATATGAGTTCTTGCCTCTACGGCCAACTTCATTTCAAATTCTCTCTTACCTTCCCTTATCAATGTTTTATACTTAACTTGACAATGGTTATGCTTTTTCCTATTTTCTTTAGATGGATCCTTCTTCCAGTTTTTGAAGCATGTTTTTTTGGCTTAAATAGCCTCTTTCATCTCATCTTTTAACCATGCCAGTAATCATTTTGCCTTCCTTCCACCTTTCTTAATGCGTGGATTACATCTGGACTATGTGTCTAAGATTGTATTTTTGTACAAATTCCATGCCTGTTGTACACTTTTAATCTTCGCAGCTGTATCTTTCCATTTTTTTCTACTATTTACCTCATTTTATCAAATTTCCCTTTCAAAAATTTAGTTTTAGAGCTGTAGATTTACTTATTGTCCCCCTTCCAGTCATTACTTCAGATTTGATCATGTTATGATCACTATTGCCATGTGGCCCCACCACCGTTACTTCTCTCACCAAATCCTGTGTCCAACTAAAAAGTAAATCTAAAATATCAGTAGCTCCCTCTCTCATGGTTCCTGAATGAATTGCTCCATGAAGGCATCATTTATTCTATCCAGGAACTTTATATCTCTACCATATCATGATGTTATATTTACCCATTCAGTATTGGGGTAATTGAAATCTCCCATTATTACTGCACTGCCAAATTGGTTAGCTTCCCTGATTTCTCTTAGCATTTCATCATCTGTCTGATCATTTTCACCAGCTAAACAGTAATATACTCCTATCACTATACTCTTAACCAACACACATGGGATTTCTACCCATATAAATTCTATTGAGTATTTAGACTCTTGTATGATCTTTATCCTGTTGGACTACCCTCCCAGACATAAAGTGCCACACCCCCACCAAGTTCATACTCCCTATCTTTACAATATAATTTGTACCCTGATATAGCACTGTTCCATTGGTTATCCTCCTTCCACCAAGTCTCTGAGATGCCAGTTATGTGTATTTGATCATTCACTGCTATACACTCTAACTCTCCCTTCTTCTTAGACTTCTGGCATTGGCATACAGACATTTCAAAGTGTGTTTGTTGTTTGTATTAGCAACCTGCTTTTCAGTTGATAGGGATAATTTCTTTAGCTTAGGTAATTCTTTACTTATAGATACATGGACTACTTTTGCTTTTATTGGAAACTCCCTGTTGGGATGCTCTAACTGTCCTGTTTCATTAGTGTCCTTCAAATATACATTCCTCTGAACCATACACTGTTGAGTGACTGTTGACTTTTCCCCTTATTCTAGTTTAAAAGCTGCTCTATCTCCTTTTTAAAAGTTAGTGCCCTCAGCCTGATTCTACTCTGGTTAAGGTAGAGCTCATCCTTTTGGATAAGTCTCCCTCTTCCCCAAAAGGTTGTCTAGTTCTTTACAAAACTGAATCCCTCTTCCTGCACCATCTTCTCCTCCATGCATTGAGACTCTGGAGCTCTGGGGACCTACATGTAGAACAGGGAGCATTTCAGAGAATGCCAACCGGAGGTTCTAGATTTCAGTTTTCTACCTAAAATCCAAAATTTGGCTTCAGGGACCTCCCTCCCACATTTTCCTATGTCATTGGTGCCCACATATACCACAACAGACGACTCCTTCCCAGCACTGTCTATAATCCTATCTAAGTGATGCATGAGGTCTGCCACCTTCTCACTAAGCAGGCAAGTTACCAGGTTGTCCTCACGTCCACCAGCCACCCAGCTATCTACATTTCTAATAATTGAACCACCAACTATGATGGCCGACATAACCCTTCCCTCCCTCTAAAAAAGCTTAAAAACATGGCTCTTCAAAAAAGCCTTTCACAGTGAGGACATTGAATAACAACACATACACACAGCTGAAAGTCACCTATAAAAAAGCAGAATTGCTCATTTTATTATTTTCTCATAATTAAGTATTAAATTAGAAAGACAGTATAAACATATATGATTATCCTAACAATCATATAAATGGTAATCCCAACCCATTCCCCATTTAGAGTATATTATTGAACTATGTAACCGTATAATATTGGCACCCTATGGATAATTTAGAAACCAAACCAAATCTATTTGTGCCTAACTGTGAACTATTGTGATGGTGCATTACTAAACGATGGTATAGAAAAGATTTTAAAGAAATAAATGAGCAGTAGCCCTGAGAATCTTGTCCTCAGTGTGAAAGGATAATGCATCATCTGGGAGCAGATCCTTGCTACAGGATCACTTCCTGCTTCACAGGGTGATGCTCTCCATCCAGGAGACCTGTCTGATCCAAGGTAGTATTGGGGCTGCTAGACTGGATTTGGGACTTGGCTACTATGTTCCTGAAGGTCTCATCAATGTACCTCTCTTACTGCCTCAGCTCCTCCAGGTCTGCCACTCTAGCCTCCAGAGATTGGACTCATTCTCTGAGAGCCAGGAGCTCTTTGCACTGGGTGCACACATACACATACAATTTCTCTGGCAGATTAGAAAATCATTCATGTGACACTCGATGCAAAAGACTGGAAAAGCCCCCTCTTGCTGCTGGATTGCTGCCTTCATCTTCATTTTGTTGAGTTCCTAGTTAAGTTCAGGTTGCTATGGAAGTTGGAATTAGAGTACTTTAAATTTATAGGTGTACTCACTAATTTATCTGCTAGTGACATACAAGGGGATAATTAAATTCTCAATAAGGGCTGGTGTAATAGTATGATTTAGACATGAGCCTGATTGATTTTTAATGAGAAAGTGTCTCTTGCCTAAATATCACGGGTTGAGCTAGCAGTGGGTGAGAGGGAAAGACAGACACTAGAATTAACTCCCTCTAGCTTGCTTATTATCTCACACACACACACACACACACACACACACACACACACACACACACACACACACACAAATTCTAAAGAATATATCCCACTATTTCACCTCTCTCTAAACTTTTTTAAGTCCTAAGATTTCCCAGAGCTATACTTACCAATCCTCTTCAATCACCATTAAGTTGATCTTCACTCAAAGGATTGAGAGGTTTGAGATTCAGTATGCAGATGAACCTTCCAGTCCTCTTCCACATTACAGTACAATTCAGTAACTGGTTCTATAAAGTCATTAAATTCCTTCACAGTGGGAAAGATATAAAACAGATGATCAACATACTCACAATCATCATACAATTATCCATCCATGATTATTAACAAAAATGTAATTTGTGCATGGTCTGACCATGGTACTACCAATGTAATAATATAATTTACTTCCCTACCTTCCTATGACCAATGACAGAATACCTTTTCAAAGTTAACCCTTGGAATGAATGGATATTTTTATTATTAATTAATAACCAATATTGCCATACCTTTGATAAAAGAAAATGAAGTTAGTTCACAGTAGAGATGTGAATCGTGTCCTCGATCGTCTTAACGATCAATTTCGGCTGGGAGGGGGAGGGAATCGTATTGTTGCCGTTTGGGTGTTTAAAGTATCGTGAAAATCGTGAAAATCGTGAGCCGGCACATTAAAACCCCCTAAAACCCACCCCCGACCCTTTAAATTAAATCCCCCACCCATGCCTTAAATTACCTGGGGGTCCAGCGGTGGTCCGGAACGGCAGCGGTCCGGAACGGCCTCCTGCAATTGAATCGTGTTGTCTTCAGCCGGCGCCATTTTTCAAAATGGCGGCGCAAAACGGCGGCGGCCATAGACCAACACGATTCGACTGCAGGAGGTCGTTCCGGACCCCCGCTGGACTTTTGGCAAGTCTTGTGGGGGTCAGGAGGCCCCCCCCAAGCTGGCCAAAAGTCCAGCGTGGGTCCAGAACGACCTCCTGCAGTCAAATCGTGTTGGTCTATGGCCGCCGCCATTTTGCGCCGCCATTTTGAAAAATGGCGCCGGCTGAAGACAACACGATTCAATTGAAGGAGGCCGTTCCAGACCACTGCCGTTCCGGACCGCCGCTGGACCCCCAGGTAATTTAAGGCATTTGGGGGGGTTCGGGAGGGTGGGGGATTTAATTTAAAGGGTCGGGGTGGGTTTTAGGGGGTTTTAGTGTGCCGGTTTTCCTGCCCTCCCCCTTCCCCCGATTTACGATTTTTTGACGATAAATCGGGGGAATTGGTATTGTATCGTGGCCCTAATGATTTTTGATGATTTATAATATATCGGACGATATTTTAAATCGTCAAAAAACGATTCACATCCCTAGTTCACAGTCACTCGTTCAAAGTGCAAATTGAAATCTCCCATTACAATCAAATCTGCAAACTCAAAAGGTTCCTCTACCACCCACCACAGATACCAACTGCTGTACTTGAGCCACATTTTGACCAGATGGCTGGTAACAGTATCCCTACATTAAGCAGCGAGTTTATCCTCATCCATAAGCTTGCTACCCTAAGGACTTGTAAGGTGCTCAAACATACTGGCAGCCGACGGTCCGAGTGCAGGAGTTCGCTCCCGGACCCCCGCTGGACTTTTGGCAAGTCTTGTGGGGGTCAGGAGGGTCCCCCAAGACTTGCCAAAAGCCCCTGGTGGTCCAGCGGGGGTCCAGGAGCGATCTCCTGCACTCGGGCCATCGGCTGCCAGTATTCAAAATGGCGCCAATAGCCTTTGCCCTTACTATGTCACAGGGGCTACCACTGCCATTGGTCAGCCCCTGTCACATGGAAGAAGCACAAGATGGCGCCGGCCATCCAGTGCTCCTACCATGTGACAGGGTCCGGCCAATGGCACGGATACCCTGTCACATGGTAAGGGCAAAGGGCCATCAGCGCCATTTTGATTAGTGGCAGCAGACAGCCCGGGAGCGGGAGATCGCTCCAGGGACCTCCACTGGACCACCTGGTACCTGTAAAATGTTTTTGGGGGGGTCAGAGGGTGGGGGAAGCTAAGGTATTAGTTTTAAAGGGTCGGGGTGGGTTTTTTGTTTATCGGCTCGGGCGCAGGCAATAAACAAAACCGCGATCGGGCCCGATGAAAAAAAAAACACATGTGAATCGGAACCGGAATCCGAACCAATTCAGGTTCCGATTCACATCTCTAGTACCCAGAGGGACATAAAGCAATAAAAACTGTGACAACAGTATCAGTAAATCAAGTTCAGTAATACCCAGAAAATCTAGGTTATTATCTAATACCAAATCAAAAATGGTAGATGTTTTCTTCTTAGCCAAGCAAACATTCATCAGCAACCCTTTTAGAGCTACAGGTGGATTAGACAAGCTAATCTGTTCATAGCAATAAGCACCAAATTCTCATGCCTCCTCACAAAACTATTTCCTGCTTCTCTAACAACCCCAACTCCTTTGTTTCTTCTATGACAAATCATAACAGAAATAGGCAGGTCAGTCCCAATATCCAACCCCAACCATTCTTTTCCCTAACAGATCACTCCCACACATATCTTTCAATAATACTAAAGATAGATTTCCAAGTTATTGAAGAAGCACAACGGTGATATTCTCAATGCCACATGCAGAAACATTTCCTAGACATCAGAAGCTTTAGATTTCACAAAGATTGCTCAAAGAAGTGTTCAAAGAGGCAGGCCCTTTGATGAAGGCCCAACTGTAGGACCTCCATCAAATAGGGAGGGGGAAAGAGTTGGATGACATCCTCCTAAGCTGGGGGAAGGTCATCAGTGCCCAGCCAGGGGAAGCAATTGAACACACCAGCACAGCCTCTGGTAAGTTGAAACAGAGCAGTAAAGTGACAAGTGCTGACTATCAGACCTCCAAGGTGCTTATGGCTGCAGAGTGGATAATACTTTAAAATCGTCGGCTCAGTGTGCTGCAGCAGTCAAAAAAGCAAACAGAATGTTAGGAATTATTAGGAAGGGAATGGTTAATAAAACGGAAAATGTCATAATGCCTCTATAATCACTCCATGGTGAGACCGCACCTTGAATACTGTGTACAATTCTGGTCGCCACATCTCAAAAAAGATATAGTTGCGATGGAGAAGGTAAAGGCCATTCCCAATCATCCACAGGATTGGAGCAGTCACTTACCAGTTATGACTGCCTACCTCCATGGGAATCCACAATAACTTTCATGTTTCCCTGTTGAAGCCTCTGGTCTTGAACTGGCCTTCTCACAGACCCCCCCCCCCCCCCCCGCTCCTACACAGGTCGCCACAGAACCCGAGGATGTCCTCCAAGTTAAATAAGTGTTGGATGTCAGACGAAGACGAGGACATTGGGAGCACCTCTTATCGTGGGAGGGCTTTGGTCTGGAAGAGAACTCCTGGGAGCCCTCCCACCACATATATGACAAGACCCTTCACGTAGAGTTCCATAGAACTCATCCTGACAAACCAAGGCCAGTAAGGGGGAGGCCTAGAAGGGGGGGTACTGTTGCGCTTCCCAGCTGCGTACACTCCGCGGCCGGTCCTGCTCACATAGCCCGACTATCTACCAGCTCCGCCTTGAGTCCCTGCACTGTTCAACCACGGCCTCCACGGGCATCCCCCGGCTCCCTCGTCGCAGCTGTCCTTGCGCCAGGGCTCGGCGTCCTCCTTGGCATCGGCCCCACCCACTAGCGTGCGTGTGTGGAGTTCTCCCATAGTTAAAGGGCCAAGCACGGGAAAACCTCGAGCAGTACCCAAGTCTGATGTCACATGAGCTGGGTATTTAAACCTCACTTCAGCGCCTAGCTCTTTGCTAGGGGTGTGCTTTCGTTCCCTATGAATTAGTAATCCGCAATGTATAGGGCCATATTCATTGTATTCGTGGGGAAGCGATATATATCACGATTCCCCAAGGCCATCCATTGCTCCTACCATGTGACAGGGGCTGACCAATGGCACCTGTAGCCCCTGTGACATAGTAGGTCAAAGGCTATCAGCGCCATTTTGAAACCGGCAGCCGAGGGTGTGAGTGCAGGAGATGGCTCCCGAACTCCCTGCTGGACCACCAGGGAGTTTTGGTAAGTCTTGGGGGGGGGTCAGGAGGGTGGGGGGGTTGTAGTTAATTTAATTTTAGCCGAGAAACGAATAAGAATTAACGTATAAATGTATTGGGGGGCCCCCCTTGCTGAATGCAACGTATCTGCCCCCCCGACAAATACGAATCACAAATGCAATGTATGGCATCCCTCTGCACATCCCTACTCTTTGCCTTGGCAATTAGGTTGTACACTCCGGTGTCTCTAGTTTGCCTTCCAGCGTTTCCTGTTCCAGTGTCTCTCCTTCCAGTGTCTCCTGTTCCAGTGTCTCCTCTTCCAGCGTCTCGTCCCAGCATCTCCTGTGTTTCCCTTTCCAGCATCTCTTGCTCCTTTGTCTCTCCATCCCTGGTAGTACCCTCTGGACTGATCTCACGGTACTGACCATTGCTTGCTCCTGACCTTTCTTGACCGCTGCCTGGAACTGACCTCTGCCTGGACACTGACTACTTCTGGATTGACTACAGGTACTGACCCCTGCTTCGGCTGACCATTCTGATCTACTACTCTGGCCTTGATTCTTGCTATTCATTCGGACTCTCTGTTCTGGCCTCCTGTAACCACTAGACATTCTGGTTTGGACCTCGACCGTGCACCCTTGTTCGTGGTGGGCATGCCTCTATACTTTCTCTCCAGGAGATCCTGTGAGGCCCACTTAAGACTAGGCGTCCCGGGAAACCAAGGGCTCAACCTGAGGGAACCCTGAGTTGCTATTGGTGAAGCTCCAGCTAGCCTCTGTCTCCTCCTGTGCTCCACCTCCTGGTGGCAGGCACTCTCCGGGTCCGACCGGAGGGCTGTACAAATCCTGCACTGGGCCAAGAGTCCACCTCCAGTGCAAAACCAGGGGGTGAGCTGGACTTGATGGATCTTAGGTCTGACCTAGTATGGCAAATCTTATGCTCTTTTGAAAAGGAATTTAGCACAGCATAATGAAGATTAATTTGAATCTCATGGCCAAAGCCTATAATGGTCTTCCTTACCTACTGGTGGAAAATAATATGTCGCCCTTATTAGGTATATTTATGCTGGTCTCACGTATGGGGTCTTTTCCTATTGGAGTGAGCAAAAGTAACCACAAAGTCAGTAAAAAAAAACAACTTACTGAAAAAATGTTAATACATATTCAGTACCTAGGATCCTAATAATTAAATATTAATATCCAGTGGAAAGCATTGTATCATGAGCTGTGAATCTGGGTAAAGTAACATGGACTTCAATGCTCTTATTAGGACATTGGTTCAACAGTTGGATTTAATTACCCACTTTCCCAAACCTGTGCTCAAAGTCAATTACAATTCAGGTACGTCCCCAGAGGACTTCCAATTTAAGGTTCTCATTTACTAAGCATTTTTCCCATAGACACAGGGCCTGCAAAGATTTTTCTCATAAGAATATAAGACATTGCCATGCTGGGTCAGACCAAGGGTCCATCAAGCCCAGCATCCTGTTTCCAACAGAGGCCAAACCAGTTCACAAGAACCTGGCAAGTACCCAAACACTAAGAAGATCCCATGCTACTGATGCAATTAATAGCAGTGCTATTCCCTAAGTAAACTTGATTAATAGCCGTTAATGGACTTCTCCTCCAAGAACTTATCCAAACCTTTTTTGAACCCAGCTACACTAACTGTACTAACCACATCCTCTGGCAACAAATTCCAGAGCTTTATTGTGCGTTGAGTGAAAAAGAGTTTTCTTCGATTAGTCTTAAATGTGCTACTTGCTAACTTCATGGAATGCTCCCTAGTCCTTCTATTATTCGAAAGTGTAAATAACTGAGTCACATCTACTCGTTCAAGACCTCTCATGATCTTAAACATCTCTATCATATCTCCCCTCAGCCGTCTCTTCTTCTCCAAGCTGAAGCCCTAACCTCTTCAGCCTTTCCTCATAGGGGAGCTGTTCCACCCCCTTTATCATTTTGGTTGCCATTCTCTTTACCTTCTCCATTGCAACTATATCTTTTTTGAGATGCGGCGACCAGAATTGTACACAGTATTCAAGGTGCAGTCTCACCATGAAGCAATATAGAGGCATTATGACATTTTCCGTTTTATTAACCATTCCCTTCCTAATAATTCCTAACATTCTGTTTGCTTTTTTGACTGCTGCAGCACACTGAGCCGACGATTTTAAAGTATTATCCACTATGATGCCTACATCTTTTTCCTGGGTGGTAGCTCCTAATATGGAGCCTAACATTGTGTAACTATGGCATGGGTTATTTTTCCCTATATGCAACACCATGCACTTGTCCACATTAAATTTCATCTGCCATTTGGATGCCATTTGGATGAATAGAACAGTTTAGAGCATTAGAAGGCTGCATAGATTTCAAGAGTAAAAAACCTCAGCAGTAGAATGACACGTCAGCTTTTTCTGAGATTAAAAAAAAATTCATTTTAAAATATTCAAGAACTGTTTGCAGCACGGCAATGAATAAAAGGGTGGATATGTTTCAAACAGCTGTTGGACTCACTTCATTTTGGGCAATATACAAGTTTAAATAAAAACAGAGTTTTGAGCATCTGGCGAAAGAAAGGCTACAGAAAATGTAAGGGCTGAGATACACAAATGAAAGAATTCAGAATCAATATATATTAAACAACCTAAACATTCACATTAATTGTAAGTAGTGAATTGACTTGATTGTATCAAGTGCATAAAAAAATGTGGAGATTTACTTTGCACAAGCAAAATGGAAACCATTGACGTGTGTTCTAGTATAGTATAGTATATGCTTAGATTCTGTGGACCCTATTTTTTAAATCTTTTTTCTATTTTATGTTAGTGGTAGAGATGGATGATCCAAAATCATTTGGATCCTGCATGGCAACTCAGTGATTGAACAATTTGGATTTTGACTAAATGAAACCTATGCAATAAAACTCAAAGTAAAAATAGTTTGGCATACTCTTGCAAAAAATTGGGAGGCAGATATTCAAAAGCCATTTAAATAGATAACGTAAAGTTAGCCATCTAAATGGCAGGTTTTGGTATATTCAGCCTCTTACCCAGCTAGATTTTAGCCGGATAAGCCATTATTTGACTTTGATCTAGCCAAATAAAAAAGAAGCATTCCGGGAGCATAACTGGGAGGAGTTAAGAACATAAGAACATAAGAACATGCCATACAGGATCAGACCAAGGGTCCATCAAGCCCAGCATCCTGTTTCCAACAGTGGCCAATCCAGGCCATTAGAACCTGACAAGTACCCAAAAACTAAGTCTATTCCATGTTAATGTTGCTAGTAATAGCAGTGGCTATTTTCTAAGTCAACTTCATTAATAGCAGGTAATGGACTTCTCCTCCAAGAACTTATCCAATCCTTTTTTAAACACAGCTATACTAACTGCACTAACCACGTCCTCTGGCAACAAATTCCAGAGTTTAATTGTGCGTTGAGTGAAAAAGAACTTTCTCCGATTAGTTTTAAATGTGCCCCATGCTAACTTCATGGAGTGCCCCCTAGTCTTTCTATTATCCGAAAGAGTAAATAACCGATTCACATCTACCCGTTCTAGACCTCTCATGATTTTAAACACCTCTATCAAATCCCCCCTCAGCCCTCTCTTCTCCAAGCTGAAAAGTCCTAACCTCTTTAGTCTTTCCTCATAGGGGAGCTGTTCCATTCCCCTTATCATTTTGGTCGTCCTTCTCTGTACCTTCTCCATCGCTTACTTATCTGGCTAACTTAGCCAGAAAAATTGTGATATTCAAACTTATCTTGCCGAGGTATCCAGTTAACTTTAAACTTGCTATTGAACATGTCTAAAGTTAGCCAGTTATCTTCTCCGGCTAACTTTAAATTTATCTGGGTATATTCAATGGCATGGCCGTATCACTGAATATCCTGGCTAAGGCCTGGATCCTCTAATACCGCCGGGCTGTTTGAGTTGTGCGGTACAGGGGGTGGGGGGAACAAAGTGGGGGGCAGGCCTGCGAAAGCTGGTAGTGATCGCACCTCTGCACTATTGGGTGCGATCGCTGCCGGCTTTCGCACCCAATAGCGCCATCATAAAAGATGGCGCTATTGGGCGTGGAATTGGCAGCGAAAAGGGTTTTTACCTTTTCGCTGTCCGCGAAGTCTTTGCGGCGTCCGCCCTGGTGCTGCCCCGACTCCTCCTGTTCCGGTCTTGACGCTGCCCCGACTCCGCCCCCATTTAGTGATCCCTTTTCGCGTGCGATCGCTTTGGAAAATGACCCCCTAAGTTAGCCAAATAAGTCTTATCCGGCTAATTTACTTATAATATAACACACATAATAAAAACCACAACCTTATCTAAAAACAGCTAAAACATTAACAGCAACAACATCTTAACCATGCTCATATGCTTCCTGGAACAGATAGGCCTTAACCAGTTTCCTGAAAGTTTTGTAATCCTTTAGCTGACATATCTCCTCAGGTAACCTATTCCACAGGGTTAGTACCTACCAGGAAAAAGCCCTCTTCCTGATTACCTGCAGCCCAGCAGTTTTTACTCCTGGTACTGTTAATAAGAGTGTCCCTGCTGATCCCAAGGCATGAGTCAGTAACTACAGTGACACTAAATCATTTAAATACTCTGGTTCTTCCCCATGGGTGGCTTTAAATGTTAAATATAGCAGCTCAAACGTCACTTTCTAGATAATTGGCAGCCAGTGTACTGATTTAAACACTGGAGAAATATGATCTTTTTATGGGGTCACAGTTACTGGATGGGTAGCTGCATTAAAACCAGTTCAAAAGTTGTAAGTGACATTACGGAAGCCCCATAGAAAGGGCATGTTAAACACGACAGCTCACGGGATGGCCACGGGAGCCGCTTCACTCTCCCAAGGATGCTGCCAGCCCGCTCTGATGCCATGCTTCATGGCACGAATGCCACCGCTCCCATGTGCACACACACAGGCATGCGTGTGAGCACCTCCACCTGGGTTAAGGACCCCCACAGTGGGAAAACCATCTCTGTGCCTCCTGATGACATTGAAACCCTGCATAAGCCCTGGATCCTCACCTCAGCAACAGGTCTCCTGGAGTTCTTTGGCCTTCAGAGCGCGTTGCCTTGTTCTTGTGTTCCTGTTCTTGTGCCATGGTATTCTTGCCTCTGTTTCTACTCCTGTGTTTCTATGTTCCAGTGTCCTTGCCTTGTCCAGCCCTTGTTCATCTTATCCTGCCTAGACTGAGTCTTGTCTTGTCTTGTCTTGGTCCTTGTCTTCGTATTGTTCTCCTTGACCTGCCTTCTTGGGTTCTGACCTTTGCTTGAACCTTGACACTTTTGGATTGCTGCCTGCACCCAACCCCTGCTTTGGACCTGACCTCACCTTTTCTGCTGACTGCCCTGACCTTTTCCTGGCTTTGGACTCCATATCTTGGATTGCTTTATAGTAAGGCATTTCTATTATTATTTCTTGTTTTCTAGCACTTAGGTTATCAAATTACAAAGTTTTACTTTAATGCGGGTCAAATAATCTATTCAAAAAAGTCTACTTTCTCCCGTTTTTGACAACAGCAATTCAGCCAGCAACTATAGTCTGCTTGGTAGAGATGTACACCAAAAAATTTATTTTCTCATTTCAGAGGGGAGGGGTTGTTTTTTTAATTTCATTTCATGTTTATTTCAGTTTGGTTCCTTTGCTAAACTGAAATAAACATTTAAAAAACAAAACAAAACATTATCCCCGCAGGACCCTCTGAGTCTTCCTGTCCCCAGGAAAGCTGCAGGGCCTTAACCTCTCTGATCCCTGCAACCCCCCTCCTTCCCCCAAAAATTCTGGCAGGGCTGTGAACCTCCCTGGACTCCACTTACCCATTCCGTGGGGGTCCTTGAAAAAGAAAGAAGAAGAAGTAATGCCCACTGGCTCTTTTCCCATCTGCGTTCTTTAAAATTATTGCCAGCTGGCTCTGATACCTGCACCAAAAGATGTCAAAATGATGCCAAGCTCAGAGCCAGCTGGTGCCATTGTGTTGGGCGGCTGTACAAAAACAGAGTCAACCTTCATGGCATCACATGTTGTCAAAAAGTCCAAAAAAGACTCCATCACCACATGAAATGACTACCTCCAAGGTATTGGAACCAAAACCTCCCTTAAGATGATTATTAAGGAGTTGCAATCCCTGAAGGACCTAATGACATCACAGGAATCATGATGCAACCAAATAAATGAATATATTTACAAAACCACCTTGCTACTAATTATACTGGCATTCACTATTTAAATGTGTGATAAACCCTCACACATGTTCTAATTGCCAAGTCTTGAAAATGACTGATAGCAGCCGTCTGTATCTTTAAAGTCAATTTATATTGAAGATTTCAAACATTCTGGTGCACCCTAAAAATCCTTGTGACTTTATACATATACAATCGCACCACCAATCATCATAAATGGTATGTCATATCTTATATGACTCTAATATCAGTGTCCGATTATCACACTGTACTTATCTTGTCCTAAACATTTTCCACATATGGCATTCACTGCAACCCCACACTGGCCCCATGTTTCAAAACTTGCTGTCTGCATCAGGGGTAATCAACTTTACTTCCAGCTTCACTCTGAGTATGTCGGGTCCTGCACTACAGGAAGGGATACCACTTTAAATCTATGTAAATCACACGAAAACCAATCAAAATGCTTGACATCACACTGACAGGTGACAAACTAATTAACAATATGAAAATCCGTACCCGAATAACTTTAACCTTAACCAGTTCTATTCAAAAGAATATAATTGGTTAAAAGTGGCAATCTCATGTTAAAAAAACATAAACTCTCTCACGGGCCTGTAGCCCCAGCTCTCTAGCAACCACCCCCAGTGCCACAAAAATGCTGGACTGAGCCCCACAACTCTCTGAGCCCCTCCAAACAGTGCTGAAAAGAGTAAAGACATACAGGGCCGATCGTCACTCCTCCTCATCCCCTACTGTTATTTAAAGAAAAAACTTATCTCCAGCCCCTCCTCAATCATTCTTCTCTCACTCCCAGACCAATCATTACCCTCCCGCCTACCCAACATCCTCCCAACTCCCTTAGCACCTCTGGGATCATGGTATTCTCCTACCATTCCCAGCAACTTTTAGCGTTGCTCTGAGAGCAATGCAGGAAGCATAAACCTACCAGGGTAGTTGTCAGAGTGATACTAAAATATAGCCAGTTAAGCTTAACGTTATCTGAGAACATGTTTCCATCTCATTTTAGACCTGCTCCAGCCTACTTTTAGAGTTAGCCAAATAATTATTTTCCTAACTACAAATATCAGAGTTAGCTAAATAGGTTTTCAGCTTAACTCAATTCCACCTCGGAATTGACCGGAAAGCCCCTAACTTATTTGGCTAAAATTTAGCCAAATAGCTAAAATTTAGCCAAATAACTGCTGCAAATATTGAAACAGCATTCAGATAAATCAAACATCATCTGGATAAATTCCTTTGAATATCAAGGAATTCCTTTGAATATCGGCATCAAGATATTTTTCCTGCACATGAATTACAGACATAGGCCTTATATAGCATAGTCAGCACTACATGAATAATGCTAATTTTTAAATACAGAAAATAAGAATACGTGTAAACTAGCTGTTTAAGCAAACTAGGGAATAAAGTTGAAGATCCAATCCTCTAAAACATCATTCCTTAAGCCCCCTCCCCCTTAGTACTACTATGATATGTCTGTGCCATTCACAGAATACAGTTCTGAAGCTAAGGCATTTTATCATAGGGAGGATCCCTTCATGTTTCTTCTGTCATGATTTGCAAATTGTAAGTCTTAAAAACATGATGACTGATTAGTCTGCCAAAGCCACAGATGCATCAACTGGCACATGTTTTGCTCTATTTAGGTCTCATCAATGTGGCTGAGTTCAGCCTCAGGAAGAAAAATTGCCCCGTAGAGGAAACCTGACAGATATTTCACACAGCCATAGGCTGCAGCATGAGGATAATTCTGAAAGGGACTTCTGTGTATAAAACAGTTTTAAGTGCAAAAATGGCCTTTTCTAAAATTGCCTACTACTGGGGGCTTTTGCAAACTTTCACATGTATAACTTGTATGCACAGACTACGCCGAGGTTTGGACATATGCATTATTTTTGAAAATTCAATATGCATGTAAATTTCCCCAAAAAATGTACATGCACCAAATAGCAGTTGTGTCTGTGGGTAAATTTGGTGGGATAATTTTAAAAGTAGATTTTATGCATGTAACTCCACTTTGAAAATTAGTGTAATTTATGTGCATATTTACTATTGAGCTGATACAGTAAAAATTGCGATACATTATTAAATTTATTTAAATTAGGGCCGGCGGTAAAAAGAGGTGCTAGGGACACTAGTGCTTCCCTAGCGCCTCTTTTCGGACAGGAGCGGCAGCTGTCAGCGGGTTTGACAGCCGATGCTCAATTTTGCCGGCGTCGGATCTCAAACCTGCTGACAGCCATGGGTTTGGAAACCAGACGCCTGCAAAATTGAGCGTCCGGTTTTCAACGTGTGAGCTGCGGGCCTATTTCAAATGTTTTTTCTTTTTTTTTTACTTTTTTTAACTTTAGGGACCTCCAACTTAATATCGCCATGATAGTAAGTCGGAGGGTGCACAGAAAAGCAGTTTTTACTGCTTTTCTGTGCACTTCCCCGGCGCCGGCAGAAATTAATGCCTACCTTTGGGTAGGCGCTAATTTCTTAAAGTAAAATGTGCAGCTTGAATAGTCTTTTCGACGTGCTATTACCCCTTACTGAATAAGGGGTAAAGCTAGCACGTCGAAAACGCGCGTCCAATCATGGGTTAACAGTGCGCTCCACCGGAGCGCACTGTACTGTATCGGCCTGTCTGTAATTTAGGCACAATGTTACATAGGGAGTCAATAATCCAAACTAACCATGTTAGTGTAAGTTCTATGGGTTGTACCAGTAATCAAAGCAAAAGTCCATGCAGGATTTTCCTTTGATTATTGTCCCTAGAAAAATTATTTTTGAAAATTGGTGTAATTTATGTGCATATTTATTATGTAATTTAGGCACCATTTTACAAAGGGGCGGTCAATAATCCAAACTAACCATGTTAGTGTAAACTCTGTGAGTTGCACCAGCAATCAAAGCATAGTCCATGCAAGCTTTTCCTTTGATTATTGTCCCTAGAAAAATTACTTTTCCCTGCTTTCTCTGAGAGAGAGAGAGAGAGCGCAATAACCTATTTATAAGGCCTTCATAGTAGTCAACTATTTATATCTCTATATGAGAGCCAGCTAATAGCTCGAGATGTTGGTGGTAATTTAGGGTTTAGGGGCCAGTTTTACATGCAGAGTGAGAGGTACAAACAGCACAGCCCACCTCGGTGAAGATTTGAAGTCATTTGGAGTGAGGAAAATCTCACAAAGATGATATTTCTACAATGTTCTCTCACCCTAGCTTTGTGGACTCTATAACAGGGTTCTATCAAGCTAGGGTGAGAGAACAAAGTAGAAATCTCAACTTTGTGAGACTTTCCTCACTTCAAATGAAGTCAAATCTTCACCGAGGTGTACTGTGCTGTTCGTACGTGTCACTCTGGATGTCAAACTGGCCCCTAAACCCTAAACTACCACCAACACCTGATCTCAAATATTAGCTGGCCATCCTACAGAGATATAAATAGTTGAATACTGTGAAGGCCTCCCCAGAGGCTCTCTCTTTTTCCCTCTCCCTCTCCCTCTCTCCACCAAGCCCAGAAATAGCCAAAATGCAATTTGTAAATTCCATTATGGCCATTTCAGGCATATCATACAGCTTAACACCAGGAAAAAAGATGTAGTTATTTCCAGCATTTAAACTGTGCAATACCAAGTATTATGTTATCGCACAGTGCAATATTGCACCTCATTTTAAGTAATCCCACCCAAACCTCTCCCTAATCCCACCCCTTCAAACAATTAGCATTCACACCATGCGGTAACATGATTATCGCATGCTTTATGGCGTTAATGCTTTATCGTATGCATTAACGCCATTACGCATTTTGATGAATGACCCTGTATGTAAATAGGTTTGAATAATCAAACCTATAGAGTGAGTTTTCAAAATGTGTGAAAATGCCTTATTTGTGCATACGGTGATGTATGCATGCACATTGCATAAGTGGTTTTCAAAACAGGCCGAGTACATGCATATTCATGTGTTCCGAAGGGAAGGTATGCATGAAGAAAGTGGGTGTGTCAGGGCATGGGTTGGATGTCTGAGTGTACTTTGATATTTCATAATGAATGTATGCGCAAACATCATCAAGAATGTGTGAATACTTTTACACCTCCAAATTAACACACCAAATTCAAACTTCCATTGTCTTTTGTAACCTGTCATTTGGCATACTAGCTTCTCATGATGAGTAGAAAGGGCAGCTTGCTAGAATTTGAGGCAGAGAGTGTAGAGAGCTAACAGGGAAAGCATTATTCTTGCCCATAAGTTTGTTTGTGTGTGTGTGTGTGTGTGTGTGCAAGTGTGTCACTTTGGCAGACTGGAGCTTACTGGGAAGTGTGAGTGAATGGGGCTAACTTGGAGGTGTACAACTGTCATCGGGGCTCCAAGGGCTATCTGAGGGCATGTGTAAGTGTCACTGCAGCTGCTAGGATTAACTGGGATGGTGTGGGAGTGTCACGAGTTGGACTTGGACTCTGTGTGTGTGGTGAAGTGACATTCAACATGAGTATTACAAATGTATAGATTCTCAAGGCTAGGGTTGCCAACAGCTCTAGATTTTCAGGACAGGTTGATCCAGTTCTGGTTTTACCCCATTGCATGCTGGGACTTATTCTGATTTCCCTATTGCATTCCTTAAGAAAAGCAAGACTATAAGTACCTGCATGCAGGGGAGTAAAACCAGGACTGGATCAACCTGTCCTGAAAATTTGGAGCCAGTTGGCAACCCTTCTCAGGGCAGTATATCTGAGAAGGGAGAGAGAATTAGGAAAAGAATGAGAAGGAAGAGAATGTACTCTTTAAAGAGACTATATAAGATAAGTTTCTGGATCTGTCTGAGGAGTAATTCTTTTGCAGGTTCAGGTTCAACCAGGAAACCATACTATACCTATGCCAGCAGCTAGAGCAGGCCCTGTACCCTTCCACTCAGAGAAGCCAAGCCTATACTTCTGTAGATCTGGCATACGTTAGCCAGATAAACGTATTTGGCTAACTTATCCAGCCACTGATACTGAACACAAAGAGGTCAGTATTCAAAAGGGATCAAGGCTCTAGGTTTAGGCTCCTAAATTAGATTCCTAATTTCAGCTGAACTTGGAACTCTTAAGTTTTCGGAACCTAAGGTCCTAAATTTGCTGCAAATAAGTGCTTAACTTTAGAACCCTAAAACTGAGGATCCTAAATTTTGAGCCTCTATTCACACCCCTAATTTTATGTTCCTAAGTTAGATGCCTGGCATTGGAATTCCACACTGTGCTCCTTTGTTCCCTCAACCTGACACCTCCCTTAGACCAGACCACTCTTTAGGCACCTAGAAAAATTAGAGGTCTAAATTTAGGGGCTCAGATAGGGAACATTTTTAATTTTCCAGATCTAGGTGCTTAATTCATTAAGTAGGTGCCTAGATCTTATGAATATTGGCCTCAATAACACTGAACTATTTTCTTTTCCTTCTTACCAAAGAAATGGGCATTAAGAAATTGATATTGTTCTCTTTCTTACTAGTGTTAACAGTTTCATAATGAAAGCTATCTGCTTTGGGAAATCAGTGATCAATGGACACTTTAATGCATTTTTGGGATTTATGTTTTTTTTTATCTTGTTCATTTATATATTTGTTTATGTGTTTTTATTTAAATTGAGTTGAGTTTTCCCCTGATGCATGATACATCTTATTGAAGCATAGCGATATTGGAAATATTTTAGTTTTTCAGATTTTGCGTTATATATTTAATAAATTGTCTATTTTAAATTGTTTTGGTATAATATTTGCATGTGATTTTGTATTATCATTATAATATTTTATTTCCTTCCTCCACCACTTTTCACTTCTTGATATCCCTGTGATTGGCTCTGACCACTAAAACCTAATGAAAGTTGGGTTAAGGCCAAAAAAAAGGGAGTTTCACCATTCTGAGTCCTCTCAGGATTCTGCTCATGGTTAGACATTCCTGCAGAGGAGCCAGATTCTACCTAAGCTGTATTTCCACCAGCAGTTTCTTCGGTAATATGAGGATTTCTTTTTAAACCTAGTTTAACTTCTCCAAAGAAGCACGTTCATCTTCCACAATGTCATTAAAAAAACCCCCAAGGCAATCTTCCTTTGACCTTTACTATCTGAAGACTGGCTGGAAAGTATGTCCTGATCCTCCTCGTTACCAGTCTGATCAAGCCTATTTCTTACCCTACTTCGCGTTGCACAATATATATACAAAATCAAATCAAAAAATGAAATCCAGGATTTCAAGGGCTAAGACCTGCAATGTTTGCCTCTTGTAAATCAATGCCATAAATAGTACTTTCAACACATTTTTTAAAATGTGCCAGTGTGTCTGCTCACACTTGCCAGAGAAGCCCCAAATTCAAGCAAAGTTTAAACACACCTGAGAAAGTTATTTTTAAGATCAATTACTGAAAAATGCAACACTCTCTATTTTAGCTTCTTGGTATGATTATGCACTTGTAGTTTACTCCTTAATCCAACCTGTAATGGCATATTTAAGGCAATTCTTGGTTTCTGGTAATGAAAGTGCCTGTACTGCAAGCCATGATTAAATGAATTACACGTACCCAGAAACAGCCTTTGTAAATCTGAAAATGGGAACTTAATTCACAAATGTTAGGGTAGAATAGGAAGGACAAGAGCCAGAAGCAGTAGACTGGAATCTTTTGTTTGACAAACCCAGTTTGAGCACATTTTGCACCTTCTGTTTACCTGATCCACCTGGAAGAACTTTCTTCTATCTTTATTGCAGTCAGAAATCAATCTGCTTCGCTACCATTGCAGATATGCATCAGCAAGATGGTAACTTTTTAATGCCTCGTTGTAGCAATAGATTGCTGGTTGTTGCTTTCCTTCGTTGCACAGCGTGTGCTGACTTGGAACCTGGGAAAGGCGCCAGCAATTGCTGACTTTGGCATTGCGTTCATTTTTTTCTCCTGCTGAGATTGTGAGCTGAGAAAAATTGCTTTGGAAACCAGTGCTAGCCAGGGCACGACTTAACATTTTGCTATCTTGATGCTTAAGATGCTTGTGACAAAGTTATCTATTTCCTGTTCCCGAGTGAAGGATGTTACTGTATGTTAACCAGACAGATTAGAACCAATTAAATTAAAATAATGCATGCTTACTTTGCTTCTCAAGTTTATTAGTTCTACTCACTTTTACTGTTTCTCTTGTCTGATTGTTTCCAATGCAAATGTTTTTTGAGATTTTGAGTTTGTTTTTTTTAGTAAACTATATTTTCAAATCAGCTGTGAACTTTGATAGCCAGTTAAATTTGGTTTGGGACATTTAACATCAAGCCAATGGCATGTAGTAAAATGTCTTTTTCTGGGACATGGAGCATTTGTTTCCTTTCATCTCTTTAAACCTAAATCTTATTCTAAATGTAGCCTAGACAAAACAAATTAAATTGCTATATAAGATTCCATCTTGTAAACATACCAAAGGCTGAAACCCCATGACTCGTAGGCCAATTGACTCAACCAAGATTTGTAGCTGTGAGGAGACAGTGGGGTTTGTAGGTGTGTTAGACTTAACAGATGGCGCCGGTGTATCTACTCTATTAACTGATGAAGATCCTTCTGAGATCAAAGTGCTGCTTTGAAAAAAAATAAACTGGAAAGCACAGAACTTAGTGAAAGATGAAATTGATATAAGAATAACTGTCACAAAGTCTCTGAGTGTGTAATGGAGCCTTCTTTGAATATTCTAGCTGAATCGGGATAATTCTTTTTTGAGTTCTGAGAGAAAGACTGATTTAACAGAAACTGTAGGATTATCAGCGAGCTGCTGCCAGAAAATGGTGAGTCCTCAGTGAGCCAAATCTCCCAGAAGCCACTGTTTCCTGCTCAGTCAGAGGAAGGCTTACAAACTTTCAGCTAATAGTACATAGGTAACTTGCTAATGCAGTTTTTTTCCTCACCTAGCAAGTGGAAAATACAAATAGCACAAAGGTATTGTGTATACACAATAGTAATATAACCTGAAAATACTGTGGATACAGAACAGTCAGGCTGATACAGTAAAGCGCGGCCGCAGTTACCCCGTTTCTAACCCGCTGTATACTCACAATTTTGCCGCATAAGTCTAACCTGCGATTCACTATCTGTTTTTACCGATCCTTACCGCTTCTTTAACTCGACGCGTATCCCTTTCCGCCCGTGGCATGTATATGTATGTAAACGATCCAATTAGCTGTTCCCTCCCATACAGTAAAGTGCGCCCCGACTATCGCCTTTTTAACCTGCTATCTTGCCACGTCTTTAACCTACTAATTTACCGCCTACCCTGACCCCTGCGTTAGTGTGGTTCACTGGTTGCTCAGCATATTCAATTTAAAGCTTTAACCTTGATATTTAAGGCTCAGCATGATCCCATACATTCCATTGCAGTGTCTGTATTCACAAGAATGTAATTATCTGATTCTACCACCAAAAGCCGCCCAGTCCCAAACCAACCCAATCCAATCCAATCCAAGCCCAAGCAGAGAGAGACAAAATTTCACAGTCCCAAACTTTCCCCCAGCCCCCGCTCACCTGCGAGAAGCATTTTTTTTCTGTGGATTGGGTTGGTTTGTCCGAAGGAGGGTGCTTTGTTGCGCTCCTTCCCTCCGATCTCTAGCTGCTGGGGCTTGATGGCGCCTGGCGCTCAAGCCAGCGGGGTCTGTAGGAGAGCCATCCACTTTCTGGTACCTGTCATTTCAAACGTCATTTGAAATGATGTTTGAAATGACAGGTACCAGCACACCCAGGATACTGTATAGGCGCTGTATAGTGCCTATACAGTAAAATGAATTGCGCTTCATGGACGTGCGTTGGACGCGGGTTGGACGCGGCTTGCATTTGCATGCCATTTAAATACAGTATCGAGCGGTAGGTGATCCGAACCGTGCATGCGGCAAACGCGGGTGCGCCCGGCACCAATGCACCTCTTTCTACCGCCCCTTACTGTATCGGCCTGAGTATGAGAAATCTGTTCTCTGAGGAACAAGGCAGCCTACCCACCTGCCGTAAACTCTGCAAGTATAATTGCTGTCTCTTCCAGATACTTAGCGATATAACTGCTATGGTCAGTGATAAACTGGACAACAAAGAAGTGGCTTTTATGGCATCAGATGGAGTCAAAAGGAGCAAACAGAACCATCAAACCACACAGAAACAGAACCCTCTTTTGCCGTGATCACAAAGGAGCTCAATCTCTAAAGATGCTAATGAGAGAAAATCATGTTGCAAGTACAGAAATTAAAATGGAGGAAGGGGTTACCTTATTAGAAGTAACTGTTAAACTAACAGAGGACAAAATTAAACGTATTGCAGAACTGAATGGGGACTTCAAACATACAAATAAAAGGAGATGGAAAAACTATTTGAGAATTTTGGGTTCTTAAACTAAACTACTTAAGTTACCCAGGTAAACCCTATGAGGGTTAAAAATAATCTCCTTAGCAGCTAAATATAACTGCTGAGTTCCACAAGGTGGTTTGATTTGGCTTTGGAGAAAACAGGCCCTCCTGGTGTAGAGGACAGGTCGGGAGAGGGAAAGTTTGGGCAAATCTCTACGTGTACCTTCCCCACACAGGCCCTGCCCATAGCTGAAGCAGGTTCAAAGTCCCCAGCTAATTTTGTATCAACAGGCCTTGCAGAAACAAATTTACAAAGAAATCAAAGAAACTGCCTGCGTGGCTTCCCTATGAAAATTACCTTGAAGATCTGTGGATACAAAAGTAATCAGGAACTTTCAGATGATCTGTACTGCTGAAAATTGACCCAATAAGACCAAAACACTTGAAGATCCTGAAGATTTGCAAGGCTATATGAATTCTTCTTCGAAAAACAAAACTGGAGGCTCAGTGTGCATCAGGAGGTAAACTGAGAATACAAAGGTGAGACAGTGGTTAAGAGACAATATGCTGTTTTTTTTATTTGTAGTGTCATTATAATCACAGTGAGTACCTGAGAAACCTAGAAAGAGTTTCTATGAGTTACTTCACATGGTGCTTGCATAGTTTGAGAGTTGCAGATCTGCAGGTACACTTGTTACTATGAAGAATGACTGTGTATATGAATGGAGTCTTCTAATGCCACAATACAATATGAAAAATCTTCCAGAGATTTCTTGTGACATGAAATATTTGTGGAGAGAATGCAATGTAGTTATCCAAGTCTATATGGAAATCTTGCTGTTATGCTCCGTGGCCGCAGGCGTCAGCGGCCTCTGTTGCTCACCTCTTTTCTTGCTACTCTGGCTCCGTTGGGCGAACACGCGGCCTCTGCCAACTGCCGCCGGCCTTCCTGCCTCCGTTCCGGGACCACCTGTGCAGCATGGACGCTGCTGACTGCCATCTTACCATCGGGGTTCCCTATGCGTGCGCATGCGTTCACCAACCTGCTTTAACCATGTCATGGCGGGAACATCGGGGGTGTCCCCATCAGATGATGTCACTCATCTTTGGTATTTAAACTCGCTGGCCCAGACAGCCAATGACTTGGCAACGAGTTCATCTTGCTGAATCCACCTACTCTCGCTTCAGTGCTTGTTCCGGTTCCTGCATCCATGATGTGAGACTATCAGGTACCCGCTTCTTGGGTATCCGCTCTCGGCTATCCGCTCCTCGGAGGGCCTTCACCCAAACTCTTCCCTGCCTCGCTCCCCAAGGCTTCCTATGGAACTACCTCCTTCTCTTCAGTCTCTGTGAGTAACCATGCTGTGGTCCACTGCTGTGATATCTACGTGGGAATCCTCTCTGGTGTATCCCGCTCTGCAGACCATTGCCTCTCTGAGTCTACCCCACTCTGCGGACCAATGACATGATATCGCTAGAGGAACCCTTGCCGGTGTACCCCACTCTGCGGACCACTGCCGTGACCTCCCACCAAGGAACCCTCCTGTGTACCATCTCTACGGACCCCATGTAACTTCAGTGACTGTAACTATCACTCGGCACTCCTGCTCCTCAAGTAATGCCACATCTATTGCCTGACTACAGTATCCGAGCCGAGTCTGACATCAGCATCTGCGCTGTCGACCTGTGGCCCACCTCATGGGGGTCACCGTGTCCTTCTCTACCTCTGCTGTATCCCATCTCGCAGCTGAGACTCACCTCCCGATGGTGAGGCTCAGTAGGGCTCCTCCCCTGGGTGGTACCACCTCTCACCTCGGCTAAAAGGCCCACACACTTACATTTCCTAACACTTGCAGATATGTATCGATACATCATTTAACTTCAAACATGAACCAATGAGTTTTTCCAATAACCTATGGAGTGAATCTTCAAAGGAGTTACTCATGTAAAATTAACATATATGCACATAAGTAGTTTGTACTCACATACATGCTATTTATAAACATGAAAGTGTGCACATAGTTTCCATTTCACAAGTACGTTCATCTACACAATAAAAGGGTGGTACAGGTGCATTCTAGTGTGGGGCTAAGAGTTGCTATTTATATGAGACTTATGTGAGTACATGTGATAACTTATTCACACAACCTGCTAATTAATTAGCGCAATTGATATGAGACTGGTCTCTTGTCAAGTTTTGGTTGAGTGGGAGGTCTGGTGAACTGGAGGGAGATCAGGCTGAAGAACTAGGAGGATCTCAATGACCTGAAAAAGGACTGGGTAAAGTGGTTGAGGAATCAGCAAACTGATAACTTCAATTATGCGTGCATGTTTTAAAATATACCAACTTACCTGTATACATCAGGGTTTTACAAAAGCAAGTTGTATTTATTTTTGTGCATAAAATAAATGTGTGTATGTTTACAAAATAGGTAGGAAAAATATGCAGCTTCAATGCAGTGCAGGTATTTGCGAGTAACCGTATATACATTCGTATGTTGGAGGGTAGACACATGCATATTTTATGATCTGCACATACCTGATATACTCAGGATATAAATACTATAATAGAGCTCAGTAGGCCATATGCACATGTACAGGAGGCCACACGGAGTTGTTTGAAAGTTATCCGCTCTATCTTTCCAAATAGAATTGATACATAGTAGAAGATACAAATGAAGCAAATTCAAGTTGCATGAAATTAAAACTAATAATACCAGAAAGGGAGTGCTAGAGAGCTTGCTGCTGGATAAACATATAAGAGATCTGCTTCATGAGAAACAAGAAAAAAAAAATCAGTTAACCCCGAATATAAAAGTGCCGCCTCTTTCCAATACTTGATCTAAGAGATACAGGTCATAGCCAGTGGTAAATAAGATAAAATAGAAACATTAATAGCATTAATAAAACCCCTGTTTTATTGTAACTTTTTGCAACTTTGTTTTGTTAAGGTTAATGTTTTATCACAATGTTCCTTGTAAACCGTTATGATATGATATTCTTCATGAATGTCGGTATAAAAAAAGTATAAATAAATAAATATATGGTGTCAAAAGGTCCAAAAAGGAGACTGCTTCACCACACAAAATGACTGCTGTCAAGGGAAATGAAACCACAAGCTCCCTTTAGCTAATTATTAAGGTGCTACAGTTCCTGAAGGTACTAATGAAAGCAATCACAGTGCACTTAAAATGGAAGTGGCTTTCTCTTTCGGCTCTTAATTTCAAAAGAGAGTGGATGAACTGGAAGAAAGGACATCATTATTTGAAGATGCTGTGTCACTAACACAGGATGAAACCAAAATAACTGCTGACTTGAAAATGGACTTAAAAGATGCGAAAAAGAGAACTGGAAGAAATAATCTGAAAATTTAGAGGTTCTTGAAAGAGGTGATGACTGATTGAAATTTATGAAGACTGTTCTGCCAAAGTTACTGGAAATTCATTTTATAAAGGAATATACAGAATGACTTCCCACAACATCATCATGAAACCATACCTGAGACCAATGGTGATTGGTATCTTGAGATACCCTCAGCTATTGGAAACCTTGAAAAAATATCAAGGTATGAGCACTTATACAATGGGAAGGAAAGACAAGTTTGATTGTCATGGATCCCAAGTCACAACATAGTGAAGGAAGAAGTTTCTGGCAATGGAAGAGAAACTAAGAAATATGAAAGCAAAGCTTGTATTATTCTATCCAGCAAGGGTGCCAGTCACAATGAAAAATAAGAGCAAAGCCCTTCTCCTTGTCCCTCTGTTGACATAGACTCTTTGGTCATGCTCCATGGTGAAATTACTGCCCGAAGGGTGAAGAACCAGCAAAGTCCTGTCACAAGGGAGCCATGAGAGAGTCATAAGGACTCTATGATTGGGAGGGAAGGAGTGTTTTATTTTGTTTTAGTTTAGTTAATGTGCCCTGGTACTTTCTCTAATAAGAGTAGGGAGAGAGTGGGCCCGTGTTAGGATTTTGTGCATTGTATTTGATTTATTTTATTGCTTTTGTGATATAAGTCATTTTGGTATTGTACATTATGATGCAAACCACTCTGGATCCCTTTTGGGAAAAGGGCAATATATAAATTTAAATGTAACTAAATGTAAATGTGTGAATACAGAAAAACTGCAAGGTTATATATATTTTCTTTCCAGAAAACAAAAGGGACATTTGGAGGTCAATATCCAAAGATTGGTTCAAGTATTTTCAGTTGAATACTTGAACTGGCAAGAATTCAATTGAAAATTTTGACCAGATAGATTTAATGTGCCTGGGTTCCCTGGCTAAATCTAGCAGGTTAGTGCTAAAAGTCAGGCACTAAATGGCTAAGTTAGTGCCTGACTTAAAAAAAAGATATGGCTCCTTTTCCCTCTTAACTCTTTAAATGTATAATAATGTCCCCATGGCAACCTGATCTGTTCCCTGGCTCTGTACTATTGACATTTTAAAAAATGTCTCCCAGCCTCAGGAATTTTCTTCCATCCCCCTTCCTGCTGGTCAAATAAGGAGAATGTTCTGCTCCTCTTTCTCAAACACCCTTTCACTGAAAAACCCACACCATCAATGTTTTTTGAAAAGCTCCCAGCTGGGTTTGCCATGATCCCCCCAGCCAAGCCCCATAGACACCGTGGGTCTCTCCCATCTCTCTATCATATCCCATCCATGAGTGAAAAGGAGGTAGGAGCTATCCCCAGTCACTTCTCCCCCAAGAGTGCCAAACAACAAAATTGTGCCAACCGACCTGAGGCTGGTGCCGATTTGGAGTACAGCACTATTCCAAAATGGTGCTGGCCTCAGATTGGCTGGCACCATTTAGAAATATAGTACCTGCAGGGCAGGAACACTGGGGATGGCTCCTTCCCCCTTTATACCCATGGACTGGGTAAGATATGGGATAGGGCCCAGATCAAATTTGAATTAATGACTGCAAGGGGGACAGTAAGTAAATCCACGGCTCTAGTGCTAGACTTTCACAAGGGAAACTTTGATAAAATGAGAAAAATAGTTAGAAAAAAACTGAAAAGAGCAGCTACAAAGGTAAAAGGCGTGGACATTAAAAAAATACCATCCTAGAAGCATAGTCCAGATGTATTCCACACATTAAGAAAGGTAAAAAGTCATGGGATAGTTAGCAATGTCTATCATGGATTACAAACTGGCTAAAAGACAGGAAACAGAGAGTAGGATTAAATGGACAATTTTCTCAGTGGAGGGGGGTGGGCAGTGGAGTGCCTCAAGGATTTGTCCTAAGACCCGTGCTTTTCAATATATTTATAAATGATCTGGAAAGGAATATGACGAGTGAGGTAATCAGATTTGCAGATGATACAAAATTATTCAGAGTAGTTAAATCACAAGCAGATTGAGAGGTCTAGAATGGGTAGATGTGAATCGGTTATTTACTCTTTCGGATAGTAGAAAGACTAGGGGGCAATCCATGAAGTTAGCATGGGGCACATTTAAAACTAATCGGAGAAAGTTCTTTTTTACTCAACGCACAATTAAACTCTGGAATTTGTTACCAGAGGATGTGGTCAGTGCAGTTAGTATAGCTATGTTTAAAAAAGGATTGGCTAAGTTCTTGGAGGAGAAGTCCATTACCTGCTATTAAGTTCACTTAGAGAATAGCCACTGACATTAGCAATGGTAACATGGAATAGACTTAGTTTTTGGGTACTTGCCAGGTTCTTATGGCCTGGATTGGCCACTGTTGGAAACAGGATGTTGGGCTTGATGGACCCTTGGTCTGACCCAGTATGGCATTTTCTTATTTTCTTATGTTCTTATGTGATAAATTACAGGAGGACCTTGAGAGACTGGAAAATTGGGCATCCAAATGGCAGACGAAATTGAATATAGATAAGTGTAAGGAGATGCATATAGGGAAAAATAACCCATATTGTAGTTACACGATGTTAAGTTCCATATTAGGAGCTATCACCCAGGAAAGAGATCTAGGCGTCATAGTGCATAATACATTGAAATTGTCAGCTCAGTGTGCTGCGGCAGGCACAAAAGCAAACAGAATATTAGGGATTATTAGGAAGGGAATGGTGAATAAAATGGAAAATGTCATAATGCCTCTGTATCGCTCCATGGTGAGACAGCATCTTGAATACTGTGTACAATTCTGGTCTTCACATCTCAAAAAAGATATAGTTGCGATGGAGAAGGTACAGAGAAAGGCGACCAAAATGATAAAGGGGAAGGAACAGCTCCCCTATGAGGAAAGACTAAAGAGATTAGGGCTGTTCAACCTGAAGAAGAGATGGCTGAGGAGGGATACGATAGAAGTCTTTCAAATCATGAGAGGTCTAGAATGGGTAAATGTGAATCGGTTATTTACTCTTTCCGTTAATAGAAGGACTAGGGGGCACTCCATAAAGTTAGCTTGTAGCACATTTAAAACTAATCAGAGAAAATTCTTTTTCACTCAACGCACAATTAAACTCTGGAATTTGTTGCCAGGGGATGTGGTTAATGCAGTTAGTGTAGCTGGGTTAAAAAAGGTTTGGATAAGTTCTTGGAGGAGAAGTTCATTATCTGCTATTAATCGTTGACTTGGAAAATAGCCACTGCTATTATTAGCATCAGTAGCATGGGATATACTTAGCTTTTGGGTACTTGCCGGGTACTTGTAGCCTGGATTGGCCTCTGTTGGAAATAGGATGCTGGGCTTGATGGACCCTTGGTCTGACCCAGTATGGCAATTTCTTATGTTCTTGTGCTCTTCTTACTTTACAGATGTAGAGAACCCTATGGGTTCCTACTAAGAGGATTGTCCCATTATAGAATAGGAGACAGAAGTACCATAGTTGTTGGTTTATGGCTCCCCTATATGGGAGAATATAATGGTGGAATATCAGAATACAAAACCAAGTGGCACCATTTTTGAGTGTGTACTCTTTACTTATCACTGGTAGGTACAACATATTGTTTATGCTGGTGCATGCTTTTTTCTTGTTTTCCTAGGGAAAGACTATTAGTTCTTGTTATGATTTCCACTGCTATGAAGCCCCACCGCACCCTGGCTAGGACATCTGCCTACCAACAGAGGCCTGCAGTGAGCCCAGCTCTGAACTGTTCTCACCATCTCACCCCTGTTCTCTTGACTCAGCCTGACCTGCAGCCTCCGCTCCAGCAGGGGACCTCAGTGAGTATACTCTCCGGGCTCACAAAGCTCCTCCTTCCTGACAGCACCACAACTAGACTCCAACCCTTCATAACCCTGCCTTACCAAACCCAAGAAGCTTCCGTAGCGAATCACCCTTGGCTTCTTGCCCTAGCCACTCTTGCCTTGTGGCCTCCCCAGGCCTATCCTTGTTTTACCTTGTGGCCACTGGGCCTTCTCGCTCCTTTTCTTGGCTCATGGCCTCTGGACCTTCTGATCTCAGCCTTGCCTTGCCTTGCCTCATGGTCTCTGGTCCTCCTGACCTCAGCCTTGCCTTGCTTTACCTTGTGGACCTTTGGCCTTCTGACCCTTGCCTTGCCTTGTGTCCTTTAGGCCTTCTTGCCTCTTGCTCTGCCTTCTGGTCTATATAGGCCTTGCCTTGCTTTGTGGCCTATCTAGACCTCTCCTAGTCTTGCCCATCATGGCCTACCTGTATCGCTGCCTTCATGCTTGTATGTTCCATGTTCTATCTTGTCCTCTTCATGTCCTGACATGTCCTGTCTTAGTTTGTTCTTGTCTAAGCCTCACTTCCAAACTTACTTGCACTCTGTTCCTGTCCAAGCCTCAGTCCAGCCTTGTCTGCACTCTGTTCCTGTCCAAGCTGCAGTTCCAGTCTTACTTGCATGCTGTTCCTGTCTAAACCCCAGTTCCAGTCTTATCTGCATACTGTTTAAGTGTCATTTCCAGTCTTACCTACACGCTGATACTTTCTTACCTGCACACGGTTCCTGTCCAAGCCTTACTTCAGCTTTGTCATTCTATCCTTCACCATTCTGAGGGTGGTGTTCCCCACGTTCCGCCTGAATCAGAGCCATAACAGATTTCCAGAATGGAGACCTAGGTATGGAAAAGTAGATGCCGTTTTGAAACCCTTTTGGTTTTGGGGAAGGAAGATGTTCCACCCTTCCTCTCTCTATTTTTAGTTTCTTTTTTCAGGTTTAATTTTACAACATGCCTGAACACCCTAGGACCAAGGGGCTCAGGGTGTTCTAGGGATGTGCAGCAGGGACAGATACGTTCGACTCGGTATTCGTATTCGTCAGGACCCAAATCCGTTACATCCGTTTTTGGGGGACGCCGATACATCCATTAGTTATGTATGGTATTCGTTTCCCATTAAAGTAAAAAAAAAACCCATCCCAACCCTTTAAATTTAATTAACTACAACCCCCCACCCCCCTGACCCCCCCCCCCCCACCAAGACTTGCCAAAAGTCCCTGGTGGTCCAGCGGGGGTCTGGGAGCATTCTCCTGCACTCGGGCCATTGGCTGCCAGTATTCAAAATGGCGCCAATAGCCTTTGCCCTTACTATGTCACAGGGGGCTACCAGTGCCATTGGTCAGCCCCTGTCACATGGTAGGAGCACAAGATGGCATCAGCCATCCATTTCTCCTACCATGTTACAGGGGCCGACCAATGGCACCGGTAGCCCTTGTGGCATAGTAAGGGCAAAGGCTATCGATGCCATTTTGAATACTGGCAGCCGACGGCCCGAGTCCAGGAGATCGCTCTAGAACCCCCGCAGGACCACCAGGGACTTTTGGCAAGTCTTGGGGGGGTCAGGAGGGTGGGGTTTTTATTTGTTAGTGATACCTTGCATTCGTGGGGGTTTGCTATACGTTTCAGAACCCCACGAATGCAACGAATAGGGACCTATACGTTGCAGATTGCGCATTCATTCAAAACAAATGCACATCCCTAGGGTGTTCTATCTACAAAGAATGGTGTCTCTCATCCAGAGAGAACCAATGGACTACTGTTAGCTCTGGAGATGAATGAATTTGCATTCATTCCTGAAGAGAAGAAAATTGTCAAGAAGATCTGTGACACCCACCCGGAGTATACCATATATACATCATTAGGATTTTGAAGAAAGGAGATGATACACCATCCAGGTATCAACTAAGGGAGTCAAGAGGAAAAGAAGTAGAATCTGAAACAAGTGGGGCAAAGGCATTAAATATGGGATTGTAAAATAGTACATCTAAATTGGGTTATTATCCACCGGCTAATGGAAGGAAGGAAGCTTAAAAACTACCGCATGGATTGGAATGGAAAAGGTTTGAAAGGATCAATTGACTTGAGTAACAGCACAAGTTCATTGGAAGTATAAAGTGACAAATGTATTACAAGAACTCCAGCTGTAAATGGGCTGTAGACAGTAAGAACTTATAATTGAACACTCATCAATGTTCCTTATTTAATTAAAGTTACGGTGGAAACCAAATCAGCTTCCTGCCTAATTAGCAATGTTGTTTATAGTAAACTATAATGATGGATTGACTATTGAATAACATTCAGAGCCTAGGAAGTCTCCCTCCCTGGACAGGGAATCTTGGACATCAGGTTGGGTGTGACAAGGAGAGAACTTTAGCAGCTTAAACTATATTTGCGGTGTGGTGTCTGGGGGTCTGATGATGGGCCGTTAGCGAGCCCTGGGGTTACAGAGTCATAAAACAACTTGGCCATGGCCAGCACTGCTATTATTAGTATCGCTTTGCTAAGATTGCTTAAAAGCAGGTTTTCAAATAAAAATAAATATATACATAAGCACTGAGGCCGGTGTCATTTTTAAAGTGGAACTGGTAAGGCAGTAATGGATTGGAGATTGTGCCTGCCCCTTTCACCCAGAGGAGGTCCACTGAAGATGTAAGGGGGCTGTAGGGGCCTGGCATGGTTTGTTTACTTTATTTACATTTCTCTGCAGAGAGATGCATGCTGTTTGCTAATAGACCACACTTTTTACTAAAATAAACAAACAACGTTTTCAGGACGCACCAGGGATTTCCTTTTTTTTTTTTTAGTCTTGTTTTTTCTCTTTGAAATGCGCATTGGTTTCAAACACATGTGCATCCCTATTTTCTGAAACTCAACACCGAATGTGAGGAAAGCTGCATACAAGGGCAGGTCCTGAGCTGCAAGAACACTGCTCAGCCTTGCCATTCTGATTTAGTAGGATTTATTAAACATTTCGGAATGAGAATCCGTTGTTTGCAGGCAGAATCAAAGAGTTCATCCCATGCATTTTCCCACTTCTTTGTATGTTTTGCACTTTCTCCACTGGCCCTCCTTTGTTTTAGCTTCCTCTTTCTTTCATTCCGTTTGTAACTTCTGTCTTTTCTCTTTTTGCATCCTCTGCCTTGCTCCCACTTCTTTTTTTCAGCATTCTCCTTCCATCTTCTTTACAAAATACCTTTTCTCTGTCCTCTTTCCTTTGGGTTCGCTTTATTCTCCTACTTGTCTCCACGTTCCTTTTTTTTTTTTTCTATCATCTCACTGCACTTCTGTTGCTGTTGGTTTTTTCTTACATCCCTCTCGCTCCCTTCCCCCTCTTGCTCTGACTCTGTTTCCCCCTCCCCCCCTCCCAGCAGCCGGTTCATACTGGCGATAAATATACTTCATCAGAGAAACAGCAGAAATGTTGGAAAGAGGCCACGTGAACGGCAAAAATCTGTTGTATGTTAAGCTAGACTGGACATCTTGAGAAAGCGGGAGGCTGTGAGTCCCTCCATCGCCTCTGCTCACACCTACGGTTTAGCAAAATCCATAAAGAAGCTGGAACAGCATAGTTCCTATTGCAAAATGGCATCTGTCAACATGTCGCTTCTACAATGGCCATGGGAGTTCTTATTTGCATCCCAAACTCCGTACCATCTCCCTAATTTTCTCACACATTGCTTTTGAAAAGTATGTGTGTGCTGCTGGGGGGAGGGGGAGCAATGGAGAGGGAAGGCCATTTTAATCTGAAAGCTGCTTTACATCTGCTTGGGGTTTTTTGGGGTTTTTTTTAAATGCCTGTTCGTGTCAAATACCTGGATAATATTATCATGGAAAAGCCCATCCTGATTTCCATACGCCTCTTTTGCCTCACAGCAACTCAGTATGTACATGAAGAAGAGGTCAAGATGTTGAATGAATAACGTGGAAGTGATAGAGCAGGTACACAATCACATAATGCCAGGTTTCAGTTTTACTGCAATTTCTGTGGCTGGCGGAGTCCGTTTTTCAAAACCACAAAAATAGGACATTGTGTTAATAAGCAGTGTTTTGTCTCCTGAATGGTACAGCAAAATATCAGTTTAAGGCCTCTACATACCAGGCTGAAAAAAAGTTCCAGGAAGACAGAAACATATGAAACTTGCAAGGTCCCAGTATGCACAGTATTCAGCTTGCTATCAGCAGCGATTTATAGAAAAGGAGCTGCAATCTAGTACTGACACTGCTAGAGGCAGCAAATGAGATGCTAGAAAAAGATCTGGTAACTGGATAGGGAACATTTAAATACTAGATTAACTTTGATCTGAATCTAGTTTATGAATTGTGCTTCTAAATATTTTTGTCTATTCATTTGAGAAAGCTGTTGCTTTGGACAGGCAGATGTTTTTTAGTTGCAAATAAAAGTGCAAACTTAACTGAATAAAACACAGGAGGCAAGTTACTGAAGAATCTCAGTCCCTTTGAATCTATTTTGTTCTTTTTTAAAGCAAAAATGCACATACTGCATATGTTAGATTTCTCACTAGTACTGGGAGATCAGCTTGATCATCCCCTGCTTTTTCGATTCGCAGGTTTAATAAAGAACGTAAAACACAGCTTAAGAGAGCCTTTGGTGAAGTAGAAAAGTAAAGTGGCATTTTCATCCTGCTTTAATTATTGTCTACTCAAAGTTCCCCTAATGCTTCCCAGCTGCATTCCTTATATGTCTTTGTTTTGGCTCAGCTTTCAGACAAATCTTGATCTATTTTGCATGCCAAAAAAAAAGTCTTTGCCTGCAACCATATTCTAACAGAAAACAGATTTTATACTCGTTTTCTAGAAGAATGTGATGAGCTGGAAAAATAAAATGTCTGCCGTTTAGTTTCTAAAACATCCACAAGAATTCTTTTACAGAAGAGCAAAATCACAATTTGAACAAATAAAAAGTGCATTTAATGGACATTAAAAAAAGCCTTAACAAATCTGATAAAATGATAATGCTTTTAATGTGAACATGCTTTGTCCTGCAAGAGAAGATTTTATTTAGACATAGGTGTCTAAAGGATATTAAATTTGAAAGAGAAATGCAAATGTACTGCAGTCATAAGAGTAAAAATAGACGTGTCTTCTCCACCTAAAAGTAAAACTGACCTTAAGTCAGGTTTTCTATCATTTTTCCTTTTCAGCCCGAGTCGCCTGCTGAAGCAGTGTAACTGCGACTTAAGAGTGAAAAAGTAGATTATTGTGGGGTTCACTGAGGAAACAAACACAGTTAATCATCACCTTTGTATCCACTGTATTACAGTACTTCTAATTTTGATTCTGTCCTTGCTATAAAGAGCCAGCAGTGAAGAGCATTAATCAGAGTCTCTGTGGTAAGTTTTTTTTGCCAGTGCAGCTGAAGCTACCGGTGCTGCTCTACACAGGGAAGTGTGACTGGCTGGAGGGCACCTTTCCCTTTTCTGCCATTAGTGCTGCCTGCCAAGTGCAAATTGTTTTAAATAACTTTCCAGCTCACCTTCCCAAGTGATGAAAACTACCTGAGGCCCTGATGTTAGAAGTTTAGTTTTTTATTTTTTTTTTATATAGGAGCAAAATTGTATTTAGGTAATTTAATAGCTTTTGTGCCATAGGTACAGAATAGTAGGAATGTACATTTGTTCCATTTGTTTCATTGGCTAAAATGTGTGCATAACGTTTTAACATGCATAAAATTGTACTAACGCACTGGAGACATTTTTAAAGGAGTTACATGCATAAAATAAGCATATATGCAAATAAGTATCTTGTGTGCATGCTATTTTACAAACAAATATAAGCACGTATATTTGGGATCGCACACAAATTTACACATGCCAAAGAGGGGCAGTCTGGGGCATTTCAGGACAGGGCTAAGAATTGTGTACATAAGTTGCTATTTTATAAGAGATTTATGTGAGTACATTAGGCAATTTATTTAAGTAATTTTATACCTTCTAATTATCTCACACAATTGATACCAGACTTGTCTTTTATATGCTATTGGTTGGGTAGGAGATCCAGTTGAACAGGAGCAGTTCAGGATGAAGAACTAGGAGGGTCTTGATGAACTGGAGAAGGACTGGGTAAACTAGTGGAGGTATTGGTAAACTGTTGACATCAGTTATAAGTGCATGTTTTAACATATACTGACATCTGCATATAAATCAGGGTATTATGATGAAAGTTGTTTTATTTTTATGCATATATACGCCTATATGTTTATAAAATTGGTAGGAAAAGAACGCACTTGCTATGTATTGCAGGTATTCGTGCATAACCAAACATACACACATATATTGGAGGATAGATATATGCCCTGATGTCTCTTAGGGGTCTATTTACTTGAGGTTTTCTCCTATTCTGTATCTATGAGAAAAATGCTTAGTAAATAACCACCTTAGGGGGTTATTTTCCAAGCTGTGTTATGGGCTTTTTGCATGCAAAAAGCACCATAACACATGGTGTGATGCTAATTTAGAAAAGGGGTGGAGTTTGGGCAGGATTTCTGGCCAATGGGGCTGGCTTTGCAAGTTGTGAAGCCATATTGCACAGTTTTAATGTGGCCAATAACTACACCTCTTTCATTTGTGTTAAGCTGTGTGAAATGGCTTTATTACACTTTGTAATGTTTTTACTCATGGCATTGTTAGTCTTGAGAGAGAGAGAGAACCTAGCCATAATACCTTCATACTAGGTAGGTATTTATACCTCTATATGAGGCCCACCTAATTACTCAAGGTGAGGTTTAGGTAGGAGTGTAGGAGTTAGGGTCCACTTTGACATTCAGAGTGAGACATATGAACAGAACAGTGCTCTCTTGTGAAGATGTGATGACCTTCGGAGTGAGGAAACTCACCCAAAGATGAGATTTGTGCAATGTTCTCTCAACCTAGCTTGAATACTGGCAGGTGATCGCCTTTGCCCTCACTATGTCACAGGGACCAACTGTCATCTCTTCACAGCCCTTTGTACGAGACCTTGGTGTCCAGATTGACCAGCACTTAAATTGGAAAAAACACATCAACTCTGTTCTAAAAGAAGGCTACTTCAAGCTCAAAGTTATGAAAAAACTCAAACCCTTACTTCACATCCATGATCTCCGCTCAGTCATGCAAGCGACCCTCTCCGCCAAATTAGACTACTGTAACTCCCTATTTCTAGGCCTCCCCTACTCCACTATAAAACCACTCCAAATGCTGCAGAATGCCATCTCCAGAATCATTACAAATGCCCGTAAATCCGACCACATATCCCCTATCCTTAAGGACTTCCGTTGGCTCCCGATCCCTTCCCGTATCCTCTACAAAACACTCACCATCATACACAAATCCATCTACAATCACAACTCCAGCTGGCTCAACGAACCCATTCATTTCATACAATCCAACCGCCCCACCAGAGCAACCTGTAAAGGTACCCTCCACACACCTTTCCTTAAGCATGCACACCTCTCCATCACAAGGGAGTGAGCCATCTCCATTGCAGGCCCCACCCATTGGAACTCACTACCCCTGAATCTCCGCCTTGAGCCATGCACCATCAAATTCAAGAAGAAGCTAAAAACCTGGCTCTTCAAACAGGCATTCCCAGATTAGGACATATCCCCCCAAACTCATTGCAACTATATTATGCTACTAGTTTAAATTGTTACGTTATTGTTAACCTGTTTCTTGGACTTTTCTTTCACTCCCTCCTCTACCATGTAACCCGTTATGCAAGTTATTGTTCTCTGTAATCCCATTCCCCTCCCCTGTTCATTGTGTTTTCTACCTATAGTTTGATGTAAACCGACTTGATGTTCCCACTAATGTCGGTATAGAAAAGCCACTAAATAAATAAAATAAATAAATTCTTCTGAATTATCAGCATTAAATACTTCTTCCAACATGGGTCTCTTCAATATCCTCTTCAGTAAACACCAAATTAAGGAAATCATTTAGTCTTTCCATTATGGTCTTATTTTCCCTAACAGGTAGATTTTAAAAGCGTTGCTCATGCAAATACGGCCCCATACAAGCATGTGCGGGCTACGCAGGAGCAACACAAATTTTAAGAAGCCAGGAAGTATATGCATACTTCCTGCATTTATCAAGAATAAGGAGGTAGAAAAGGGGCAGGGCATTCCAAAGACTTACATGCATAACCCCTGAATTTTGCAAGGCTGAACATGGCAACATGCACCATGTTACCTGTGTAACTTTACTACTGGTCCTGATGAGCTGCAAATCTGGAGAGTTTGAGCCAGAGGGATACTGAACACTGTGGGGGGGGGGGGGGGAGAGGGAGGGAGAAAGAAAGAGAGAAGCACCTCTGTTAGAGAGAGAATCTGACATTCTATATATCTCCCACTGTAAGAGGGGCACTTTCAACTCAGGATGGGTTGGGGGGGGGGGGCGGTGTTGCATTGGTCTACCTAGGGCACAAGGGTCTGTAGACCCTTGGAACACTGCCCCCCTCCCCCGAAACCCACCTTGAGTTGAAAGTGCCCCTCTTACAGTGGGATATATAGAGTATCAGATTGTTTCTCTACCAGAGATATTCTCTTTTTCTCTCTCACGCTTTCTCTCTCCCCTCCCTCCCCAAATATAGACACATGTGTGAGTACACGTGTAATAGCTGCATGCATGGCAGGGATATTTTAAATAATATGCATGTTCTTGAATGACTGAAATAAAACTGAGTGTTTATTTGCTGAGGTGCCCAATGGGTGCATGTACACTCCTTTTAAAATTTATCTGTAAGTGTTTTTTTAACCCCATGATAAGCTAATGGTCCAACCTACTTCCTCACAGGCTTCCTACTTTGGAAATATTTTAAAAAGTTTGTATTATAATTTTTTTGCCTCTATGGCCCGCTTCTTTCCAAATTTTCTTTCTGTCTGCCTTATCAATATTTTGCATCTAACTTGCTAGTACTTATTTATTTTATTTATTTTCTTCAGTTGCAATCTTTTTCCAATTTTTGAAAGAAGTTCTTTTTCACTGAAATATCCTCTTTCATCTTACTTTCTAACAATACAAGCAGTCATTTGGCCTTCCTTCCACTTTTTCTAATGCATGGAAAACATCTGGTCTGGGCTTCCAAGATGGTATTTAAAAAAAAAAAAACGTTGCGCTCCGGTGGCTGGGAGCGCTAGGGGTGAGATATGTGCCCCATGCGGTAAGACGGACCTCGTCTAGGGTTGGAGCTGACCAGGCCCCTGCCGACCTGCATGCCTGGATGAGGCCAACCACCCAAGGTTGGTCTCTGAGTGGTCCTCCGACTACTCCCAGCCCTTTCGGACCTGCAGCACAGGCTGCAGGCCGGACGAGAGACAAGGGCGGACAAGGGCTGAAGCTTGAAGGCTGAGACGAAGGCTTCAGGACTCAGGAGAAGAACACAAGGCATCGACATCCAGAAAGGCAAGCAGATGGAAGCTCCGGTCATAGAAAGCATCTGAGACAAGAGTAGGTGGAGTCTCAAGGCAGCAGAAACGTCCGAGGCAAGGATGACTCTTACGGACCTTGGGAAATCCAGACAAGATGAAAAGGACTTGGAAGACTTAGACGAAGACAAGTGGGCACTGTTCCTCAGGGCGCACTACACAGCCCACTACTCAGGGCAGACCCAATGGACTGGTCATGGACCACCCTGTCCTCTACGTACCCTACACAACCTAAGAAGGCTGGTCACGGACCGTGCGGGAGCGGGGCAGGCTCAGGAAAGGAATCCAACTGGCAGGGGCTCCAGTGACCAGAAACAGGAACCGAACGGAACGGATTTACCCTCGGGGTGGCCACCTGGAGGACTCAGAGAGCTGGAACATTGCAGGAACAGACATCAGGAAAATCAGGTAGATAAGGACCTCTAGCCATCGAGGACGTCAGGCCTTTTGCAACATCAGGAGGGCAGAGATGGAGGACGTCAGGAACATCAGGACATCAGAGACCGGGATCAGGAACAGCAGAGACGAAACAAAGAGGGATCCCTTGGAATACTGGAACACCAAGCAAGAGCAGGAACATGGCGTCAAGGAGAAGCTCCTCAGACGACTGGCTCATTGCAAAGGCAAAGCTGACTGGAAGTTGGTCCTTTTATAGGGCTGAAGACAGGCAACTCCCTGGGAGGAGTTTGGATGGGCCACACCTAGCTGGCCCTATAACTGAGGAGAAGTGCTGCGGGCTGGCCCCTAGGGAGAAGGGTGTGGCTCAAACCAGGAAGTCCATGCAGACCCAAGCAAGCCTCAGTCAGGCCCCAAGGGCATCGAAGGCCTCTCAGGCCCTTGAACAAATCCTGGACAGTTCGTAGGCGAGACCCCGGCTTCAGAGTGGCCTCCAGGAAAGAGGTGAGAAGCCTCCCGTAGCACAGCTACAGGAGGATTCATAACAAAATATCCATGGCTGCACCTTTTAGTTTTTTTCTAACTTTTTTTACTCATTTTATCAGTCTCTATTTTGAAAATGAAATACTTGAGCAGTAGGTTTACTTAATGTCCTCCCTCCAGTCATTAAGTCAAATTTGATTGCATTTTGATCACGGTTGCTGAGCAGCCCCACTAACTTTATCTATTGCATCAAATCATCTGTTCCACTTAGAATTTGATCTAAAATGTCTCCCCCTCTTTTCAGTTCCTAAGCAGCTAATCCATGAAGCAATCATTTATTACTGTCACGGTATGTGAGCCCCTGCACTATGATGGGATTGGCACTGCTCCACTGGTTAACCATCAAGGTCCCCATCGACAGTAATCAGAGTTGTAAATCTTAGACCTAGTCAATGCTACACCTATACCAGCCCCTTCCTCTGCAGCTTGAGCCTTTGGATTTGAGGGCTGGCAGGACTCAGCCAAGGGTCCTTGAAGAGAACAGACAAGGCCAAGGAGCAGGCAGAGGTTAGGGCAGGTGGCAGTCAGTCACAATTGAAGTCCAGGCAATGCTCAGGGCAGGCAACAGACAGACACGTTCAAGCTCCAGGCAGTGGTCAGCGCAGGCAGCAAACAAAAAAGGTCAAAGTCCAGGCAAAAATCAGAGAAGGAAGAGTCAGTCCAAAGAAGAGCAGGAGAAGACTGGGGCAAGACAAGGCAGAGACTAGGCTAGGGCAGAGCAAGGTGAAGATGGGCTGGAATGATGCAAGGCAGGAAGGAAGAAAGGCAGGATAGATGATGCTGGGCAGACTGGACAAAGCTGGGCAGGCAGGAATGAGACAAGGCAAGCAGAAACTAGCAACACACACTGCAGCAGGCAGAAGGAACTGTTGCTGAGGTGCTGGGTGGTAGAACTGAGTTCCCTTATAACCACAGCTGGGATGACATCATCAGTCAGTACCCACAGGAAATGCTGGCTGCATGGTCTATAAAAGAACTACAGGAAGTACAGGTGGTTTCAACCAGGCCCTAGGATGCAGTATGCTGCAGGAAAGTACGCCGGGAGTGTCTGGAGGAAAGGGGGAATTATATCTAAAATCTTTACCTAGCATGTCCTGATGTGACATTTACCCAGTCAATATTGGGGTAATTGAAATCTCCTATTATTATTATGCTGCCAAATTTGTTAGCTTCCCTAATTTCTATTAGCATTTTATTGCCCATCTGTTCATTGTGACCAGGCAGATTGTAGTGTACCCCCATTGCTATACTCTTCCCCATCATACATGGAATTTCCACTCATAAATATTCTATCATTGCAATATAATTTGTACCTTGGTATAGATCTGAACTATTGGATATCCTCTTTTAGGCAAGTCTCTAAGATTCCAGTTATATCTACCTCTTCATTCAGTGCTATATAATCTAACTCTCCCATCTTATTTTTTAAATTTCTAACATTGGCATCTCATGGTACACTTTTTATTCATATATATACAACTTTCCTAGCAGTTATCAGGGATAATCTGTTCTTTATAAGCATATGGGCTACTTTTGCTTTTTTTGGAACCTCCCTTACAGGATGCTCTAACTCTCCTGTTTCTTTAGCATCCTTTCAAGATACTCCAGAATCATGCACTGCTGAGCAACTGTCAGCTTTCCCCCATGTTCTAATTTAAAAGTTGTTCTATCTTCTTTTTAAATGTTAATTCCAGCAACCTGGTTCCATTTCCCAAAATGATGCCCAATTCCTAACAAAACTAAAGCCCTCTTCCCTATATCATCATCTCATCCATGCATGAAACTCCGGAGCTCTGCCTGCTTCTGTGGTCCTGCATGTTGACAGGGAGCATTTCAGAGAATGTCATCCTGGAGTTTCTGGATTTCAACTTTCAAAACCCCAATTTGGCTTCCAGAAACTCCTTCTCACACCTTCCTATGTCATTGCTGCCCACATGTACCATGACAGCTGGCTCCTCCCAAGCACTTTCTAAAATCCTATCTTGGTGATGCATGAGGTCTATCACCTTCACACCAGGCAGGCAAGTTACCAAGTGATCCTCAATCTCAAGGTGGATTCATGAGAGGATTATTCTTATTAGTTGATGTCATCCCACTATTGGATTGGGGTGAAGGGGCTTCATTGGTATTGCTGGATCTTTCCAGCACTTTTGATTTAATAGATTATGATCTATTGTTGCAACATTGTGAAGGACTGGGGTTTAGAGGTACAGTGTTAAAATGGCTGTGAAATTTTTTACTAGCTAGGAAGTAGTTGGAAAGCATTCAAGAGAAGAATTCTAGTGTAAAACATGTGAAATGAGGATTACCTCAAGACTCCTCACTTCCCCCCTGCTTTTTAATATCTTTATAGTGGGGGTGAGTACACTGGTGCGCACTGTGGGGTTTACCTCATGATGATGATATTGAAATGTTAACACTATAGGGGCAGGACCTTATAGAGATTTTACTACAAATTTTGATTTCTGTCCTCCAATACATAGGAATCCAATCTACAGTATTAGACTGGTTCGATAGCTTTCTTACTAACCGTACTGTCAAATTAATATCGGTTCCTGTTCTTCATAACCCTACATTCAGTCAACAGGTGTTCCCCAAGGTTCGTCTCTATCTCCTATACTATTCAATATATATCTTCTACCTCTCTGTCAAATCCTATCATCACTAAATGTGCAATATAAAATTTATGCAGATGACATTCAACTATTTGTTCTCTATAAATCATCTTGGTCTGAGACTTTCTCTTTGATTCAACTTTACATCAAAACTATAGAACAATGGATGGCTCATAATCGTTTAAAATTGAACACAAAAAAACCAGAAATATATAGATAATCCTAGCAATGCCCCTCCTGCAAGCATAACTTTAGGCAAAGATGTTATTCCAATTACTAAACTAGCACGAAACTTAGTTGTTTGGATTGATACCAACTTAACATTAACTCAACACATATCAAAAACAGTTAAAAATTTGTTTTTCAAACTACATGTACTAAAGCAACTTCGCCCTCTTCTGTTTTTTCGTGATTACCAATTAGTATTACAGACACTGATTTTTTGGGGCTTAGATTACTGCAACAGGCTTTATCTGGGTTTACCCAAAACTGTGATCAGACCTCTTCAGTTGATCCAGAACTCGGTGGCAAGGCTTCTTACAGCTACTCCCATGAGACATCACATTTCCCCCATTTTACAAAAATTGCATTGGTTACCCATCAGATTCAGAATCCAGTTCAAAATTCTCATGACAATACACTATTAAATAACTCAGATTCTATTTGGCTATGTTCTACATTAAGAGTATATAAACCTACCAGAGAACTTAGATCTGCGGCAAAAAACTTATTAGAAATTCCATCAATTAAAAAGGATGCTTTAAGTATTACCAGGCAAAGAGCCTTTTCAGTGGCCGGCCCCATTCTGTGGAATTCGTTGCCTGACCCCTAAGATAAATTTCTAGCAGAAATGAATTCAAGAAAGCGCTAAAAACCTATTTATTTTCGGAAGCAATCAGGAAGATCAATTCCACTCAGTAGTCACTAGCCCAGCTTCATATATGGGTACTTAAACTTCAATTAATATCAGGAGATTACCATCTTGATAGTTATGTTTGTGTATCTCTTCTTTTTCTTTCTATACTTTTACTTTAAAAATAACAATTAAATTATTTTAATGTTCTTCTTTTTTTATAATTTTTAAAATATTTTATTTATATTGATCATGAAGTAGACTGTATTTTTATTCTAACTTTGTTTTATTATTTTTTATCTTTTTGAATGTTTATGTTACTACCATTGTAAACCGCTTTGGTCAATCTTGTATTGGTAAAACGGGATATAAATATTTTAAATAAATAAATAAATACTACAAATAAATCAGTGTTTGGGATCTGTAGCTGAGTGGTCAGGGAGGAGTGGTTTGGTTTTGAATGCTAGTAAAACTGAGGTTTTGAATTTGGTGACTGGTGAAAAGTTCTTAAAGTACTTAAATTTAAAAGGGATTGATTTGACCCCTAAGAGAAGGTGAGAACTTTGGAAATTGTACTAGAGTCCAATTTAAATATGAAAAAGCATTTTGCATATTTGATTCGGAGTATTTACAGTAAGGAAAAAATTATATGGCAGCTATGACCCTATTTGGATAATGTTTCATTGAAATCAGTGGCTTATGCACTGGTTTCTTCACATTTAGATTATAGTAATACCCTATATCTGGGCCTTCCTATGAAATTCACATGAAAGCTGCAGTTAATCCAAAATACAACAGCACATATTGTGATGGGCTGTTCCAGAAGAACATCTAATGGTCCATTGTTACAGAGCTTATATTGGTTGCCGGTAAATGCACATTGTACATTTAAAATCCTGATACTTGCATTTAAGATGGCAAGGGGAATAATATGTTCCTTTTCATTTGAAGAGGAGATTAAAGTTGAAATATAAAGCTGGTAGGAGCCTGCGTTCAGCTAATAAACATCTTTTACTGCTCCCAAGGGTGAAGATCTTTTTGTTCAAAATGCCTACAGAGTAGGTAATTTTCAGCCACACTCCCACTTCTGTGGAATAATTTAGCACAGGAATTGAGGGAAGACAAGGATTTACTAGGGTACTGGAAGCAATTGAGAACATGGCTAATGTCATCAAGTGTCTAAAATCAGTCTGATGGTAGATGAAGGAGTAACTTTGAAATGAATGGGTATAATAAGTGCATTGCATTTTATTTTGTACTAGCGGTACCCGGCCACGCGTTGCAGTGGCAGAGTCAGGTTCTTTACCCTCCCTCCCCCTTCCCCTTGCTCATTTACCTCAGTCACTCATCTTCCTCCCCCTTGGTCACTCACCCCCTTCCCTCCCCACTCCAACTCTCTCCCCTGACACTCACCTCCCCCCTCATTCTCCCTCCCCTCACTGTCACCTCCCCCCGCCTACTGCCTACCCTTCAGATCAGAAAACCTTTGTCTTTCTATTTCTGTGGGCACCCCCCAAAAAAAGCCCCAGTCCCAACCCTTTAAATCAAATAATAACCCCCCACCCTCCTGCCCCCTCCCAAGACCTGGGAAATTAAAATTGTTGGTGCTACATGTGGTCTGTCCCTGGGCATCTGTGCGCGTTATGTAGCCAAATAGGGGAGTGCCTAACAAAATTTGCACTTCCAAATTTGTTTTGTGGTCTGGGGAGGGCTATTTTGGTGCGTTCCCGAGATCGTGCAAGTTTAGTGTATGTATTTGAACCTCCCCCTTCCCCCAAAAAACAACCCTATGAGAAAAGTTCTCTTAAACTAACCACCCCACACTCTCCTGCCCCTCCCCCCCAGCCCTGCAAAAAACAGTAGCCCCCCCTGCCCCCCCAGAGTTGCTGAATGAATGAAACCTGCCCCCCCTCATGACCCCTCCCCAAGATGTTCACAATAAATTCATTACCACCCCCCACCCTCCAGACCCCCCAAGACCTGATAAAAATGTCAGTCGGTGGAGCGGGCGTTCAGGAGCAGTCCAGGAGCAATGTATTGGCGTTGGTCCATCGGCTGCAAGCACTGAAACTGGTTCCGACGGCCCTTTGCCCTTACTATGTCAGTGGGGTGGAGCAATGGCAGTGGTAGGTCCTCTGACATAGTAAGGGCAAAGGTCCGCCGGCTGCCAGTCCTGAAAATGGCGCCGAGGGGCCCTCGCCCTTACTATGTCACATGGGCTACTGCCGCCATTGGTGTCCTCGAGTGGCATAGTAAGGGAAAGGGCCATCGGCGCCATGTTGATTGCTGGCAGCCGACGGCCGTAGTGCAGGAGATGTGTCCCGGACCGGTCCTGGCCCCCCGCTGGAGCCTCCCGGACTTCTGTCAGGTTTTGTGTGTGTTGTGAGGGCCCGGGAAGTAAATCAATTTGGCATGTGTGTGGGGGGTGTGAGGAGGGTGGTGGGTGTATTTTATCTGTAAAGGAAATAGTTATCTTCCGGTGAAAAAAGTGCGCAAATGTATTAAAATGGAATTGAAACGTGGACCTGAACTGGCGAAATGATTAGTGTAGCGTGTGTTAGTGTAAGGTGTAACAGATGGTGCTTACGTCCAGCAGATGTCGCTGTTTTCTGGAAAAAATTTTTAAACCTATTTTACCTGTCACAGGTGTGACATATCTGTAATATAAGTACAGAAGAACCTTCCTGTATGCGAAATGAAGGTGGTGTCCAAATTTGAAAGCAATCAGTTCAATGGTTTCTGAGATTAGCGATTTTGTCCAAACTATTTAACATTTTTATTTATATAGATTTTTGTATTTTTTAAATGTACAATGTTTAGGGAGATTTTATCAATGAAGCAATAAATAAATACATTTTAAATAAATAAATAAATACTCATGTCCACCAGCCCCCAAGCTATTTACATTCCTGATGATCGAATCACCAACTATAATAGCTGACCTGACCCTTCCCTTGGAGACTCGTCCTTGGGGTGACAGGATAATGCATCACCTGGAGAGCAGGACCTAGCTATAAGATCACTTCCTGCTACACCAAGCTGATGCTCTCCATCCAGGTGCGCTTACTCCTCCAAGGCAGCACAGGGGCTGCCAGACTGGAGTTGGGACTTGGCTACTATGTCCCCAAAGGTCTCCTCTTTATATCTCTCTGTCTGTCTCAGCTTCTCCAGTTCTGTCACTGCAGCCTCCAGAGACTGGGCATGTTCTCTGAGAGCCAGGAGCTCTTTGCACCGGGCGCATGCATACAACTTCTCAACAACTGGTAAATAACCATACATGTGACCCTTGGGCAGGCGTTAATTTCTGAGCGTAAAATGTGCAGCTTGGCCGCACATTTTACTTTCAGTATCCCGGGCGACTAACTAATAGGCTCATCAACATGCATTTGCATGTTGATGAGTGCTATTAGTTTTCGGGGGGGCTTGGCCGCTCATTTTTGAAGCGCTAAACCCTTTACAGTATAAGGGGTAATAGATGTGCGTCGAAAACGCACGGCCAATTGCAAGCTAAACGGTGTACTCGGCTGAGCGCACTGTACTGTATCGGCCTGCTTGTTTTAGATAAATCCCTGACTGATATTGGGTGTGAAAATGTCTCTTGTACTCTTAAATGGGATAAGAATCTATAAATCAAAAAATATGCTTAGGCGTCGTGAGAGAGAAAGAAAGACCCTTAAAATGACATCCCTTTCCTGTCTTTTTATCAGGTAACATACTTAAAAATTAATATCAATTCTATTTTTTTAGCAAGCAAATACACTTAAAATTAATAAGGATGGGCATTCGAGAGAAACAAAATAGGAAAGTAGATGAAATTTCCTATTTTGTTTCATTTTGTTATGAAAGCAAGAAGATTGAAAATCCACCCAATTTTCATTGGTTTTCACTTTACATAAGGAAAACAAAATTGAACTATTCAGCTGAGGCCCAGGTCTAATGGCAGGGCCTTGACCAAGACTCAAAAAATGAAAAAACGTACCTGCTCCAGGGATCCAGGCCCAACACAGATATCTGACCCTTATTCTGGGTCCTGATGCCTGGGCCACGGCCTAGACCACAGCCCAGGCCCAAAGCTTCAAACCAGTCCGGAGACTACGTACCGATGCATAATCCCGACCCAAAGGTTGGGTCTCAATGCCGGGGCCTCAACCCGGACCCAAGCCTGATGCAGCAACCTGACCTTGAGGCCAGGTCTTGACACCAGGGCCTTGACCCAGATCCAAGGCCAATGCTGTGACCTGACCCTAAGGTCAGTCCAGATGTCATGCCCTCAGCAAAAACCCAGGCCTGACACTGGGGCCTCAGCTCAGAAGCCTGATCCCAATGTCTGGGACTCAGCCCAGGACCATCCTGATGCTTAGGCCCAGGCTTCAGCCTGGGCTTTGCAAAGGTCTAGGCTGCAGTAGGTCTGTCTGATCTTGGCCTATGCCAGGCACAAGGCCCAGGGTTCGGCCTCAGCATCAGATCCCCCCCCCAGACTGGGTAATTGGCGGCTAGAGAGGTTCCTTGCCCCAGCATTTTTTCGGGTGGGAAGGATGGGTGGGGGCTTGGGAGGTTCCATTTCTTTTTTGGGGGTATTTTTGTTTAAATGTTTATTTTATTTTTTAACAAAATAAACATTTTACGAAATGAAATTTGTGGAAAATCAAACCCTCAAAAATGAAATGAAAACAAAACAAAATTTTTTCTTCTTCCCACATGTAAAAATGAATACCATTCCTGTCTGTTTAGCAAGTAAACACACATAAAATTACTTACCTTTCCTGTCTTTTTATCAGGCCCACACACTTAAAATATATAAATTATATGATTTATTTAAGTAACAGAAATAGTTTAGATATATAACAACAATTACACAAGTAGGATCCTAAAACATTACCATTCAACATCAGAGGCAAATTACCATTCAGTCACATCTGCAGTGGGTGCAGTGGTAGTTTATTTCTAGCTCCCCAGAAATGTATCATAACTTCAGCAGGGAAAAGGCTAAGGAACACTGCTTCTGTTGCTGTCTAATTAATACTGGCACATACTGAATGGAAATTCAGGGATTTTCTCATTCTGATTCCCAATCCTGAACTCTATGCCTCCTGAATAAGTCGCAATCAGTATTACATATTTACTCCATTAGCAGATATGGGGTTTATTTAGCTACCTGCGACACACATTAATACATATTCAGGTGCTTTATTAATGAATAGCCCCATCACAAATACTGGGAGCCACATTAAGGCATGTTATATGCATTGTGGGATGATAGACATCCTAGTGTTCAGTTAAAAATTGTTAATTTGTCTGCTACAGCTAGACAATTAATTTATGCTCCCATAAAGCACAAGCAGTTGGAAGGGAGATAGATTTTTTTCTCCTTGCATAATGCCGACCTAAGCCATGCACTGCTGTTGAATGAAGCTATCAAACACATGCAAGCTCCATGTTAAGACTTGTCCAGTTTGAGAGCATTAGGGAATCCTTAGAGCACAGATGCTTGTTAATCACAAACAAAGCGTGGCACGTATTGAATTACAAATAACAGAAGCTGCAGGCTGTACCTCACCATGCACCTGGAAAAGAAACAATAAATCTCAGGTCAAAAAGTGCTAGGGATCAACACCTTGACTGTCTTGGGACTGTAAATTGGAAGAATGACTCTACAAGGACTCTACTATACTTTGATGATGATGATGATTATTATTATTATTATTATTATTATTAATAATAAATTGTCTCAAACACTTAAAAATGAAGGGGTTAGGGGGCACTTTCTATTATTATTGAAATTGGAATGGTTTTTTTAAATCCAAATTATCACCTTTCATTTGGGAGTCTTGGAAGCTAGAAACCCTAAAACAAATCTAAAAGAATAGATCATTAGAAATTTGATCTTTAACTCACACACATGAATTGTGCTACTTATGGTTCTAGTGCCTTTGACTAGATTACGTGTGTGTTCTATGGTTATTATTGTACTTTTGCCCAGCTAGTCCCTCCCGATGCAGCCTTCGGGTAAAACACAGGACTGTGTCAGGGGACACATTGACTTTTGAAATTTCAAGCAATGCTCAAGCTTTACACTTGGAGTTTCCTACAATTAAAAAAAACCTGTCATTGTTTCACTACATATGTCTTAATTTACTAAGACAGCAACGGTATTACCATGCTTCCCTATCTTCTGCTTTAATATATTGCTCAAGCATGGTTTCGGCCTCCCCTTTGCTCCCTGTCTGGTACATATGAAACATGGAAACAGCCTCTTCTGATCTGTCACTGCTTTTGAGCTTCTCGGCAGTTCTGAGCATGCTCAGCTCCTTGTAGAGCTGCCATAGAGCTGCGGCAGTCAAAAAAACAAACAGAATGTTGGGAATTATTACAAAAGGGAATGGTGAATAAAACGGATATGTCATAATGCCTCTGTATCGCTCCATGGTAAGACCGCACCTTGAATACTGTGTACAATTCTGGTCGCCGCATCTCAAAAAAGATATAGTTGCAATGGCGAAGGTACAGAGAAGGACAACCAAAATGATAAAGGGGATAGAACAGCTCCCCTATGAGGAAAGGCTGAAGAGGTTAGGGCTGTTCAGCTTGGAGAAGAGACAGCTGAGGGGGGATATGATAGAGGTGTTTAAAATCATGAGAGGTCTAGAATGGGTTAATGTGAATCAGTTATTTACTCTTTCGGATAGTAGAAAGACTAGGGGGAACTCCATGAAGTTAGCATGGGGCACATTTAAAACTAATTGGAGAAAGTTCTTTTTCACTCAATGCACAATTAAACTCTGGAATTTGTTGCCAGAGGATGTGGTTAGTGCAGTTAGTATAGCTGTGTTTAAAAAAGGATTGGATAAGTTCTTGGAGGACAAGTCCATTACCTGCTATTAATTAAGTTGACTTAGAAAATAGCCACTGCTATTACTAGCAACAGTAGCATGGGATAGAATTAGTTTTTGGATACTTGCCAGTTTCTTATGGCCTGGATTGGCCACTGTTGGAAACAGGATGCTGGGCTTGATGGACCCTTGGTCTGACCCAGTATGGCATTTTCTTATGTTCTTATGGATTTCCTTATAGGCAATAATAATGTTCACATTAAATTGAAAAAAGTGTACCTATGCTATTGTTTTATGAACATATTGTAGCTAAAGACACCTTGTAGAAAAATATTTGCAATGCATATGACATCTAAATAAAGATACTTCATTGTTATTTCAGCTTCTGTTCCTTGCCCAAAAATGAATTCTTGATATATCCTATTCCCTATTACTTGTACACTGACACATCACTAAGGTCTGGATTCACCATTCTATTGCAGAATGGTGAATCCAGTGAAAATGGGGGGCGGGGGGTGAAGGGGGTGGGCCTGCGAAAGCCGGCAGCCATCACACCACCGCGGTGTTTTCGCTGCCGGCTTTTACACCCAATAGCGCCACCGTGAAAGGTGGCGCTATTGGGCGCACTACTGGCAACAATAACGTGGCTTACCTTATCGCTGCCAGTGAAGACACCGCGGAGTCTGCCTCCTCGCCACCCTGACTCTGCCCTGACTCTGCCCCCGCATGCTATCGCACGCAATAAGCATTACAAAATGACCCCCTAAGTGAAACAAGACATTTTCTCCTGGCTGGAAATTATCATAGAAGATTCATTTTTTGCCTTGGTTTCCACAGTATTTTCTTAGTCCCAGAGTTTAGCTGCCTTCTCTCTATCAGCTCTGCATGTGCTTTCCAGATGATAATGTCGTTGCAGAGCTATGCAAACCAGATACTACCCTTCAAGAGGAAAACTGTTTCTTCCAATTGCCTTTTATTCAAGCTGCATCAAAGCTTAATACATTTTTTTTCTTCTGCTACATTTTGAAGAAATGAAGATCTGCTGAAAATGAATCATGCATGCTTTCTAGTGAGCTGAGCATGTCTAGTTTTTATCCAACTGAAAAAAGAGTTCAGTAAAATTCAATTTTATAACGTACAAAACTTAAAAATTACTGGAGCTATCTGAAAAGTCGAGGTATGATTTGATAATCTTTTTTGTATTGTTAGTATAAATTTATCAACATTATACCCTCTTCTACTAACTCCTTTTTATTTCTCCCTAAGCTCCCTAAGTTCACTTAGAGAATAGCCACTGCCATTAGCAATGGTTACATGGGATAGACTTAGTTTTTGGGTACTTGCCAGGTTCTTATGGCCTGGATTGGCCACTGTTGGAAACAGGATGCTGGGCTTGATGGACCTTTGGTCTGACCCAGTATGGCATTTTCTTATGTTCTTATGTCCTTTCACCCCCTCCCTATTCTTTCTCCTTTCTCCTATTGCTACCACCAATACTTCTCTTCCCTCCCCTCTGCTCATCTGTGCCCTTTTCTCCATCTCATCCTTTCATCAAAAAATGTACAATGATTCTGTCTTAAAACCAAGTGGCAATTCAGGAACCATATGACTATGGCCCAGTCTTCGACCCTGGCCTCTTCTTTTAGGTTGGCAGATAATTGGGAAACTTGGCTGGTGAAGAGCATCATGGGTGATCCTGGACCTAAAAACAGCATCATGGTAGATGTGGTTCAGAAGATTACCTTTCAAATACTACAAGTGACTTTTTGAAGCACATATTCCATTATCACAAAACAAGCACATGCAGAAATGTGCTGACACCATTTTTAATGCTGTATAGGTTACAATTTAATAAATAGTATCAGCTATTTATTTCTGCTGTTTCTGCATAATCTAAATGCTTTATCTTTAAGTGCCTTCCAATTAACATTTAAGCAAATGAAAGTGAATATCCTGAGGTTTTCATTATCAGAGAATATAAAAAAGGCAAAGAAAAGTAAAAGCTGAAGATGGATAAAAGTCATTCTATCACAAGGTACTCAAGGGGGGAGAGAAGCCACAAGTAGCAAGACAAGCATTTCATATAATACTGCAGTTTTGTATGTCAAGAACTATTCAAGGAAGAAAGGAAATAGTCATGAAAAGTATGTGACCGGGGGGAAAATGGCAACACAACATTTGCCTAAAGGAACCTAAATATGCAAATGATTGCACATTGTGCACGCCACAACAACAAGTTCAGAAGACTTGGCACTGGGAATCGCCAGAGCGATGATTCAGAGTGAAGAATTGCTTGGTGACGTGGAGCAGACATTTTTCAGTTCCATAAAATGAAGAGTTTTCCAAAGGAAGCCCTTGAAATTAAAAGTCCCTGTTATTGAGTGCCCTCCTCTCCTGGATTTCTGGATGACAGTATCCTCTCCCTCAGCGTAGGAATGCATGGCAATCCAGTATTTACAGATTTAGCTGCAAAGCATGTGGGATTGCCCATGCAGCAAACACTAGAAGGTGCCACATGGAAACATTTAGAAAGAAAACAGAAGAATAAAATATACAGGTTTTAAAAGCTGTGCAATCTCGTTAGTCTTTTTAATTTTAGTTAATGTGTGGCTTGTCTCTCCTTACAAAGACATCTTTCATAAACTCTAAACACAATACATTAAAATAATGAATGCGTCTACAGAACGTTTGAAATCACCATGATACATTCTGAACAGAGAAGGGAAGGATTGCCTTTAACCTGTCAAATGTATCTATACTTTCTTGTGATTTATCACCAAACTAAAAAGAAAAAAATGCTAAAACCACCAGGACAAAAAATTTATCAAGTAAGTAAAGAGCAATTCAGTTTGAGTTGTTTCACTTGTCAGAGAGGAAGCCTGGTTTTTTGAGTAGACAGACAATAAGACAAACATCTGTGTGCATGTTCGTCGGCCCGCACCCAGGGCTGTGGCTATTCTATAACATACACACATATATGTGCACAAGTAAGAAAATATCCTGGCAGTGCACACATGTGGGCTGAATTTTAAGTGGGCACATGCATATGCCAATTCTGTTTCTACCATGTAAATGGAATTTTAAAAGGGACATGCACCAATGTCATTGCAATTTTTCCCAGTTCATTCCCAATTCACCCAATTTAGGGATAGGTCTTCCAAACTCCCTTGCTTTAATAGCCCTTTTTCCCTCCTGCAGCCCCAACCCTTAAAACCCTGCTGATCTTGTTGGATTCGTGGACCCTTGAGCCGATCGGGACCGAACGGTGTACTGCTGCAAGGTAGCAGGAGTGGCCCCGACCGGGAGGCGGCAAGGACGGAGATGTGGCTGGCCCGAGGAGGACCCTGGGAAGCCCTTTGCGACCAAGGGCCTTGGCAAGGAAGCAGGGAACAGATGGAGCTGACACAGTGGTGAGGAAGTCTTCGCCCTGGAAGCCGAGCCTCCCCCGAGAGGAGCTCGTAGGAGTTCGGCCGCTGGGACTTAGGAGATTCACCCTGGAAGCTGGAGTCCCCCCAGGAGGCGCCCGTAGGGACCCGGCCGCTGGGACTTAGGAGAGCCCGCGGGGGCAGAGTCGGATGGAATCCAAGGTCGAGTGCCAGAGGGT